>NC_088790.1:32306379-32906379 GCF_949628265.1 Cloeon dipterum
TGGTGAATAACTAATTTTTCTGTTAAAGGCTGTTGTAGTCTGTAACATAGTTGTCTAAATCTCAGGTTCTATTAATTAAATTTACAAAAACTGTCCAATATTTTACTCGTTATTACATCCCATGATGGATTGAAGTAGTTGCAAGGCGATAAACCCTAAATTCTAATGCGTAGTGTCGTGCAATTTACAAAATATTGAAAAATTTTAAGTTTTTCAGGTTCAAAATAAGGAATTGAATAATTGGCACCCTGAGACTACTTTGGCTACCTAGAGGAGGTTTGGAAAATTCTATTGGAGTTTCGTTTTTCAAAATCGGACTGTTAGGAGCTGAGATTTAAGCGTTTAAAAATTTTTAAACCCGATTTTTTTAATTTTTTATATTTAAAAAAACAATCAAGTTAGGTATTAACTAATCTATCCTAATTTTTCTGTTTAAGACAAGTTATTAATTCCTATTTTCAACCCAGTAAAGTTGTGTTCTTTAAACTGTCGCTTCTGAGCGTGTAGACACAATTGCCAGCACGCGATTGCAGCAGCGTTATGCAACCTGCTCGTGAGGCATGAAGCGCGGAAAGCGTACCTTGCATCTCGGTGACAGCCAATCAAACTGCAATTTCTGCGCTCTGGCAAAGGCAGGCAAACACTCACGCGACAGCGACACACATTCAAGAGCGTGCATGGTTCGGTTCGCTAATTTCCAGCGAACGTGTCGTACATTTCGCGCAAGTGGCAATAATAATTATATTCTGCGCGCACACGTGATGAATTTCACAGAGAAACCGGCTCTTCCCGCCAGCCGCGTAGACAAGAAAAGCTTTTGTTTCGACTGCAAAGAGGAAAATCGACCTTTTACAGGCACTTTGCGGCGATGCGAGGCGAGGCGAGCGCTCCGCACCCGATGGATGGATGGATTTTTATCTTTTTACCTTTTACAGCCGCTCTTTATGTAGCCGCAAGCTGCATTTGTGTCGGAGAAAATTGCCATACTTTTTTATGCCTTCGATGTGATGTACAAAGAGTTTTCAGCGTTTGCTCTTTATCAAAATGTATTTATTTCCTTAAAATACGGATTTTTACGATTTAAGACTCTTTATTTTGGACTTACCACAAAACGAGTTTCAAATTGTCGTTCAGGAAATGTCTAGAATTCATCGCATTTCGTGTCCACACAGAATTATTGGAATTTGAAACGTCTACCTAAATAACTTGCGCTCAATTCTTTGAAAATTTCACGCTCAACAATGAATTCTAAAAAAGTTGTTTTTGGAGACAAGGGCAAACTTCCCGGACGGCTCGATGCCAGATGCGCCAGCAGAAACAGCACCAATGCACTTTTAAATTTAAAAAGAATTCTTTTTTCTCGCAACATGATTTGCGTATCGTCTCTGAGAGAATTAATCTAAAATGAATTATGATCTATTTTCTCCCGTTAAATAATTTTATTTTTACCTAATAAAATGGCTTTTAAATTAAAAGCTACCAATCATTTTAAGCAATTAGATTAGATAAATAGAAAGAGAAACACACATTTGAGTGACCTATTCGAAAAATGTTTTATTTCACAAGCATCTTGCCCTCTGAAAATGATCATTGTCCAGAAATCACTCTCTTCACCGATTAACACTATACATTTTTTGGTTTTTCATGCTACTATATCCAGCAAGTCCGACACCAAGAGCTTGGTAATTGCATGACGCTGCCCAGCACCCGAAAACTGATATATGTACATAATCTTTAAACAATTCCTACATTTGACCAGTTCCCCTTTATCAAGAGTTTTTTCAGGAAGAAGTGTCCATTGTCCTAGGACCTCTCTGATGACGTATCCTTTATTGTCCTCGTGCATTAGGCGCTTATGCTCCTCCAAATCATCAAAGGTGAACTTGCACATCAGGCATTGTCCTTTTGTTTTCTTTTCTGAAGTCGGAGCTGGAGCATCACTTGCATCTGGTTGTGCTGAGCTGGTTGAAGGAACGGAACAGCCAGAAAACTTTTTAGAATTACCATCCCCCTGATTCGTCGTTTGAGCGCTCTCGAAACTTCGAAATTCCTCTGGCATTTGGCCTGAAATAAAAAAAAAATTAGTATATAATTACTTGAAGTCGTGTCCATTTCTCTCAGGTTTGGAAAATGCAATGGCAATGTCAGCGGTGCCGTGTCTTCACGATTTGCAAGCCTATATTCTCTTAGCCAAGCTTCTAAGGGTGTTGACAGCTTATTTAGCGCGTCGATAAAGTAAAGAAGGGTTGTGTTTCTGAGTACCATATATACCTGTATAGTTATTTGTTGAATGTGGGACGTCGTCGCAAGTACTACAGAGCGGCTGCCCCTAGGTTTGAGCGAGGGAAGAGAGCAAGAGCCTGCGTCGGGCACGGTCTATAGTCGGAGGGAGAGTCAGGTCGTCTGCCTCGGGATCCAGGACTGAGAGAGAGAGAGAGAGAGAGAGAGACAAGCGTCTCTCCGTGCGGGGTAGTTTTATGTCTCAGGCTCCTCCCTTCGCTCTCCCCGTTGGCGCCCAAATAGTATACATCGTTCGTATCGGTAACAATAATATTGATCGTATTCTCGTCTGGTAAAACTAATTTTAAAATAGCCAAAATATTAATGACTGTAATTCACGCTATTCTGGACTACCGTAAAAGGGGTTTTCAGCTGAAATGGTATGCTATACTGCCCCTTTCCTAAAAATGGCGTCCAAAAGGGTCGCAAAAGGTGAAACACGTTTTGACTTAAAATGTGAGTCAAATTAAGCGACTCATCACAATTCACATCAAAAGAAAATGTTCAGGTAAAGAAAAAGAGAAAAGAAATTGAGTTGCATCTTCATTTGTTTATTTCATATTTAAATCAGACAATGCATAACAAGTCGGACAGTAAGATTCATCTGGGACACACCTACTGTCCATCTTACTCTCAGAATAGAATGATTAATAGAGATCAAACTCTGCACTGATGAATTCTACATTTCTTGGTATTTCGTGTGTTTTGGTTTACCCATGCAAGGCAGACAGAATGGATCTTTGTGCATATTCATCCCTCTCTTAAAATAATATTTGTACATGATCTTTAAGCAATGCCTGCATTGATCCAGTTCCTCTACATCACAAGTTCCATCAGGAAGGAGCGTCCATTGTCCAAAGACTTCTCTGAGAGCGTAAACGCCGAAAACACCATTGTATATTTTTGTAGGGAAGTTGTGCATGTCGGACCAATGCTGGTTTATATCATCAAAGGTGGACTTGCACATCAGGCAATTAGCTTTTATTTTTCTTCCTGAAGCACGAACTGGAGGAACGTTCGCATTTGGTTGGGCTGAGCTGGTGGAAGAAACGGAACAGCCGTGATTGTAGTAACGGTGGTTGTAAAGCACCTTTTGACAACGCAGGCATTCTTTTAACTCTTTGTCAGGGTCTGTACAACTGGGCAAGAGCAAACGTGTACGTGATAATGGTGCGATGCCATATTCATAACAAGAATTAGGTTTGTTGGGAGTTTGGTGCCAATATCTCGAATGAGTGTAAATGGTTTCGATTGTCTCCTCACACATCACGCAAAATCCTTTTGCGCTTTTTGCAGACCTGTTAGTCGACTCTGAAAGTGCGAAGCTCAATAAAATTTAATTTAAAAAAATAAGATGTTTGTACCTGAGACTTTCTGAGCTGGAGAAGAATTCTGGGTTGGTACAGTGCTTTCAGGAGTAGGTGGAAGGCCAGATGCACGCTGCTTATCGAGCTGCTCACTTCCTTGAGCAGAAAATGCCTGTTTCGTCTCAATCTGATTAGTCGGCGCCAAATCTCGAGTGTTGATTTGAAACTGCCGAATGCCTTTCCTCACTAAGTTTTGGCCCACAGAAAAGTGTAAAATTTCATACAGTTTTATACAGTACAAGAAAAACTACCAGATTGAGTTTTGCTGCCATTATATCTTGCCGGGTTTCGAGCTTGGAAACCTTCCCTTGAGGATGATGCGATCGGTGCGGGATTATGAGCCGCGACAGGTTGCTGCTGAGAAGAAGATATCATTGTCTGCGCAAGGTTCCCAAAAGATAGAGAGCCAGACGTGGAGTATTCTTTACTTACGGGTGTCCAATTAACTTCAGAGTCCAGTCCTTGGTTATTCCATTCTCTGAAAAATGCCTCCAGCTGCTGTTGCAAAGCTTCTTCAGAATTCCTAGAATTCGCCCTGGAATTATCATCCCCCTGATTCGTCGTTTGAGCATTCTCGAAATTTCGAGATTCCTGTCGACTCTCCGGCAGAGGCATTTGGCCTTAACAAATGCAATAAAATTGAGGATAATATAACTTGAATTCGGTTATCATTTCTCACGTTTGGAAAATACAATGGTTTTCTTCCATAGATTTGTTTAACCCACATTATGAGGAGGAATAAAGCTTTTATAGTTACCAATGTTGCCGTATAGCCTCGCTATTCGAGAGTATAAGTCTTCTTCGGGCGGTAGAGCCAGGTCAGGGTTGTCGCCAAATAATACCGACTCAATATTTGCAGACTCGATTCTTTGCAAACTTGGGCAGTTTCGGTTTTCACAATGGCCATTTGCTCGAAGATCTTTGCAGTCAGGACAAATTCTACTCATTTTATCTTCTAAATTACCCAATTTTTCCTTATACAAAACAAAAATATTTAGGAGTTCTATAGTAAAATGGAATAAAACATTTTAAATTTCAAGCTAAATATTCGAATGAAGATCGATTAAATACAAGATTGAATTAATATTTAGTTCTTACCACAAAGCGTGTTTCAAATTGAGTGCGTTGCCGACCGGTGTCTCTGAGGAAATGACCAGGATTCATCGCATTGCTTTTGTCAAAACAGAATTATAGGAATTCGAAACCTCTTCCTAAATATCTTCCGATCCATTTAGATGCGTTCACATATTTTAAATTTTTTCGCTCAACAATGAATTCGGGAAATAAATGGTTATTTTTGTAGACACGGCCAAAAGTAACAAGGTTTTTTTTTAACGTATATATTAGCCAAAACATATATTATTCTGCCCGAATTCGGTCAGCAGACAGCAGAGCTAGCCGCTTTTAAGCACTAATTTGTATACGAGTCGGAAGTGGAAAGAGGGTCTCGCGTGCTGAATTCGGACATCAGTTTGAGTGTCCATCAGCCGCGGGTTGGCCTGATGCTCGGTGGCCGCCGGAAGGCCTCAGGCCAACTCCCAGGTTGCTCAATCACAGCCGTATCATGTTCGAAATTAATGTTTTATATATAAAAATATTTTTTATTCAAAACCAAATGCAGGTGCATCGAATATGCTTTCAATTTCAGCGGCTTGAAGTGTCCGAGATAAAAGAAATCTTGGCAAATTCAGATAAATATAAAAAAATGTAATGTTAAACACATTACAAGAACCAAGATTCAGTCTGCCCAAAAGTTGGAACGCAATAAAAGCTATTCAACAAGAGAAAATATTTTTCCAGTAGCCAAAAACTAAATAATACAAATTTACGCTATGCTAGACAAGCTAAAAGTGATGAGCAAAGGGTCGCAAAAAGTTGGGCCAGGTGATGAAGGAGGCGGCCAAGAGGCAACAGTTAAAAGGATTTAAATTTGTTCCCAGATCTCTGGGCAATTAAATTTTATATATTTAATTACAGACAGCAGGAATTAAAGTAAATTGGGTATTTTTTTAGCTACACTAAATCAGCAAACGCTTGAAAATCGAATAGGAAGAGAAACACACATTTGAGTGACCTATTCGAAAAATGTTTTATTTCACATTCATCTTACACTCTGAACAAAACAGTTTGTAAAGAAAGCTCCCTTCACCGATTAATTCTACATTTTTTTTAAATTTTCTTGTTTTCGTTGGATGACCTGCAAGTCAGACAGTAGGGAGATAGTTTTGGACCAGAAGGACCAATCTTAAAATGATATTTGTACATGACCTTAGGGCAACCGTAGCATTTCTTCAGCTCTTTAGCGTCACAAGTAGCATAAGGAAGGAGTGTCCATTGTCCACGAACAACTCTCATAGCGTAGCTTAGGTTGCCCTTGTGCATGCGGCGCCTACTATGGTCCGCCAAATCATCAACGGTGAATTTGCACATCAAACAATTTCCTTTTTGTTTAGTTGCCGAAGCACGAACTGGAGGAACGTTCGCATTTGGTCGGGCCGAGCTGGTTGAAGGAACGGCACAGCCGTGGTTGTCGCAACGGTGATTGTAAAAAACCTTTTGACAATGCTGGCACTTTTTCAACTCTTTTGTAACGTCTGTACAAATGGGTAGCAATAGACATGTTTGGTCCGTCCAAGTGGTTGTTGTATAGCAAGGAATTGCTTCGCGGCTGTGCCATTCACTCCAATGACTACTAATGTTATCAAAATAAATTTCACACATCACGCAAAATCCTTTTCGGTTTCTTTCAGTTTTTTTAGTCTGTTCTGAAAGGGTGAAATTAAATTATATTAAATTTTTAAAATATATAATGTTTGTACCTGAGACTTTCAGAGCTGAAGAAGCGATCAGTGCGGGATTAGGAGCCGCGACAGCTTGATGCTTTGAAGGAGCAATCAGCGTCCGCGCATTGTTTTCAAAAGATGCAGAGTCCAGTCCTTGGTTAGTCCATTCTCTGAAAAATGCCTCCAGGTTCTGTTGCATAGCTTCTTCTGGATTCCTAGAATTCTCCTTGAAATTTCTCTCCCCCTGATTCGCCTTTTGAGCATTCTCGAAATTTTGATGTTCCTGTTGACGCTCCGGCAGAGGCATTTGGTCTAAAATAAAAATTCAATTGAATTTAGGACATAATAATCTGAATTTTCGGTTACCATTGCTCTGGTTTGGAAAATGGAATGGCATGTAAAGGTTTTCTTCCATAGTTCTTTCACTCAAAACGAAAGGAGCAGTTGTTGCTAGGTAATTGCCATAATCCTCAGCTACTTGAGCGCGATGAAAGGCATCTGCCGATGATAATCTCAGCTCGGGATAGTCGGCAAAAAAACACGACTCAAAACTTGGAGATTCGTTTGCCAGTAAATGCGGGCAGTTGCGGTTTTCACCATGGCCATTAGTTTGAAGATTTTCTTTGCAGCAATAAGAACAAATTCCACTCATTTTATCTCCTGAATTGCCGATTTTTCCTAAAAATAACCATACATTTTTTTGAAAAATAATATAACACATTTATATTTCATATTTCATGTAAAAATTATGAATAAAGATGGATGAAATACCAGAACGAATTAATAGTTAGGCCTTACCATAAAATGAATTTCAAATTGAGTGCGTTGCCGAGCACTGTCAATCAGGAAATGACCAGGATTCATCGCATTGCGTGTCACAACAAGAATTATTGGAATTCGATGCCTCCACCAAAATAACTTTACAATTATCGGATGCTCGCATTATCTACATTTTTGCGCTCGATCGTCTTTGTAAAATTTCCTACTCCCCAAGTAGTTCCCCTCCAGGTCAAGCCTTGCCCTTTCAGGGTTATTTCTGACACTTTAATTAGTTCCCAAAGTTTGAAATAAATGATTTTAAATTTACGTTAAAAGAATAACTTCTCAAAGCTTATAAGTTGAATTAAAAATTTTTTAATTAAAATCAATTTTGATAATGAAATTTAATTTTTCATAAAATATGTATTTAAGACGAGCCGCTTAAGGTCGCGTAGTTTCTTTAATTACTATAGGGCAAATCAATGACGCAGAGGCCTGTTTGTGTACTTAACAAACTAAATTATATTGTTAACTGGAACTTTAACTAAACAGCGAAATTATATTGTGCGTATTTAAAATAAATTGTTTCCCTCAAAGTTATTGACTCTCTTTTGCGAACACTGCTATTGATTTAATTTAAATACAATTAGGAACAATTAGTCAACGGACTGACAACCATTTTGCCTGCTCGGGCGCCTGACAAATCTTATTGGCGAACTCTGGGGATATGGCAACCCTAGGGGGCCAGCTGACTCCAGATGGGGGTACCCACGATGATGCGGCCGCCCTACGGGGGCGCCTTACCCAACTTTCTGGCTAACTACGGGGATTTGGCAACTCTAGCGGGGCAGCTGACTGAAGTTTGGGGATATCTACGCGCTAAACCGATTTTATCCGACGTCCGCGGAAAGCAACGGCGACGCTCCCTTCGGAGCCCCGCAGCGCCCCTTTTACGCGCTCTGCGACCCCGGTTCCCCGTGCTCGTCCGACTCGCCTCAGCCGCCTCCACCACCTTCGCGAATCTCGCCACGATCCGACGACACGCCCCGCGGGTGCCCCTCGTTCGCGGGGCTCCCGAGCGCCCCTCGGACGACAGTGGGCTCTTGCGACGACGGCGCCTAACTCCACGACCCCCGCGCTACGGCCCACGCGAATTTCGGCCCGATCGGAGCGGCCGTTCCCGAACGGTGCGAACTTCGGGGCCCCGCCACGCCCCTTTCCCTCGCCCCGCGACCCGGGTCCGTATGCCGGTCCGCCTCGCCTCGGCCGCCTCCGCCGCCCCCGCGAATCTCGCGCCGATCCGCCGTGCCGCCCCGCGCGTCCGCCTCCTTCGCGGGGCTCCCGGGCGCCCCGCGGACTTTTGCGGGGCGAACGCACCCGCGCGACGGCCTCCCGGGTCACCGCCGGAGCCACCCGCCGAATTTCGGCCCGATCGTTAGACGAAAGTTTCGTCGGAGGCGGTTTTCCCCCCCCCCCCCCCCGCGCCCCCTTTAGCAAAAACACTTGCGGGGACCTCCCCGGTGATTCTATGTTCGTACATCGAATTCGAATTTTTCGATTTCCTGGTTTTTTTCATATTGAGTAAGAGAGAGAGAGAAGACTATTTTATGTGGCGGAGTCTAAAAATAACGCTATTTTGTTGAGCGAAAAAATGTAAAAACTGTGAGCGCAACCAATGGATCGAAAGTTATGTAGGCAGAGGTTTCAAATTCCAATAATTCTGTCGTGACACGCAATATGCGATGAATCCTGGACATTTCCTGATAGACAGTTGTCGGCTACGCACTGAATTCGAATCGCTCCCTAAGGTAAGGAGAAATAATCAATTCATTTCATCGCTCTTTATCCACATTATGTGCATGATGTATTGTGTAAAAAACATTTTACGAAAAACATGAATATTTCTGGTTGTTTTTAGGACCAAAAATTGCCCGAACAAAATTAAAATGAATGGAAAGTGTCCTTACTGCAAGTTTAATCCTTTTATGTGCGGCTTGTGTCCGGACCCGAACTGTCCATATGCATTTAATTTTGAAACGCAAAATGTGGGGTCGTTGGATTTCGAGGGCTCTTCACATCTTACGGCTCCAATTGTGCAGGAAGCTCGTAGTAACGAGTTGACGGTAATGCATAGTGATGATATCACCAATTTTTTCGATAGCTTAGCATCGCCTGGAGAAAACCCCACCGCACAATTGCAATTTCCAATCCAAGCAGGTAAATCAACAAATTTAAGTTTTCTCATTCAAAATTTTAAATAAATTTTATCTTAAGGCCAACCTGCAATGCCAGAGAGTGGTGAGGAATTTCGAAATTTCGACAACGCTCAAATTCCTGCAACAAACGTTCGGGAGAATTCTGGTTACTCTGAATGGAATGTGCAACAGCAGGCAGCTGTGAACCAATGGATGGACGAAGGGATGGACTGGGAATGTGATTCGCCACCCACCAATCAGGGGAATTCTGCGTCTGGCTCTGTTTCTCCTTTTGGAAACATTGCGCAGACGCAGATGGCTCCTTTACTGCCTCAACCTTTTGCTGCTCCCAATCCCGAACCGATCGCATCAACCTCAAGGGCAGATTATTTTCAAGTTCCAAACCTGTCAGGATACCATGGTAGCGAAGCTCAGTCAGGTATTTTTCTTTTACAGAACGTACGATTCAAATTTGACAACATTCTTTAGGCCAAAACGACCTGATTGTGAAACAAGGTGGGCTGCAATTTCCAATCACTATTCAAGATTTTACTTCGATGAATCAGTTTGGGAATCCAACGCATCAGCCAATTGCTGGACAAAGAAAACCTAACTTAGTTGATGAGCCAATCGGAAATGAAGGAATGGAAACGGGTGCATCTGGCCCTCCATCTACCCCTGAAAGCATTGTGCAAAGCCAGAGCTCTTCTTCAGCTCAGAAAGTCTCAGGTACAAACATCTCGATTATTAAAATTATATTTAATTGAACTTCACGACCCTTTCAGAACCAACTAAAAAATCTAAATATGTCCGAGACAGAACAGGATTTTGCGTGATGTGTGAAGAGCAAAGCAGTGAAATTAACCACCATTGGAAAACTTGGCACCCACATGGCTACAAGAAACCAAATCCTTGCTATCAATTAATAAGGAAGACATTTTTGTCAAGTTCACGTATATTGCTCCCCTGTTGTACAAACCCTGAAGAAGAGTTAAAAAAATGCGACGAATGTCAAAAGGTGCTTTACAACCACCGCTACTACAATCATGGCTGTTCCGTTCCTTCAACCAGCTCAGCCAAACCAGATGCAAGTGATGCTCCAGCTCCGACTTCAGAAAAGAAAACAAAAGGACAATGCCTGATGTGCAAATTCACCTTTGATGATTTGGAGGAACATAAGCGCCTAATGCACGAGGACAATAAAGGATACGCCATCAGAAAGGTCCATGAACAATGGACACTCCTTCCTTGTGGTACTTGTGACGCTATGGAGCTCAAGAAATGCCTGAATTGTCCTAAGGTCACGTACACATATCATTTTAAGAAAAGTAAGTTTGATTCATATTTATCTCCCTACTGTCCAACTTGCAGGCCTCCCATGTAAAAACCAAATAAACATGGAAAAATAAAAAATGTTAAATTAATCGATGCAGTTTGGGATCTCTTTACAAGATCATTTTCAGATTGCAAGATGTTTATGAAACAATAAATTATTCAAATAGGTCACTCAAATTTGTGTTTCTCTTCCTATTTACCTGATTTAATTGCTTAAATTGATTGGTTGCTTAATTTATATCACATTTTAAAAAGTAAAAAAATTGTAATTTTATTTGAGAAAATAGATCAAAATTCACTTTCGAAATTGAAGGTTCAAGCCCTTGCAGATTTGGTGCAGCTTTTATAATGCCCAGCTCTCTTTAATTCCTTCTCTGTAATCTGTTATTAAATATTTAAATTTTTAGCTTAAAGATCTGAGTACAAATATCATTTTACGCATGTCACCTGCGCCGGACACTGTCATGTCCGACTCTATAGCCTCTAACCCCTCTCCTGGCTGCTCCTTTTGAAACGGTTTTGTTCATCCCTTTGAGCTACACACCCTTCTTTCCTAGTCTTTCATAGCGTAAATTTAAAACATTTTCTGGCCACTTGAAAAATATCTCGAACCCTTCAACCCACTTTTTATATAATATTTTGATGCAAATGATTAATTTTTAACATCTTTTGGCTGTTTGATTGAGCGACCTGGGAGGTGCCCTGGTGGGTGCCCTGTGGCCTTCAAGTGGCCACCGTGGTTCAGGCCAACCCGCGGCTGATGGACACCTCACCTATAATGTCCGTATTTCACCATGAAATATTAAGTGAACATTTTATATTTTAATTTTTAAAGATAATGAATTAGTTTCAGTAAAAATTTGTGCCACAACCTTGATTTTGGATTTAATTTTGTAACATTTCGGCTGGTCTTACGATTTTCACACGCGAGACCCTCTTTTTTCCTCTTTCCACTTAAGACTCGTACAAATCAGTGATTATAAAAGCAGCTGACTCTGCTGGCGGAATTCGGGCAGAATAAAATGTTTTGCTAAATGCTAAAAAATAACCTAATTTCTGGCCGTGTGAACAAATAACCTAACATTTCCCGAAATCATTGTGGAGCGAAAATATTTAAAATATATGAGCGCATCATCTAAATAGATCGAAAGATATTTAGGTAGAGGTTTCGAATTCCAATAATTCTGCCGTGACACGCAATGCGATGAATCCTGGACATTTCCTGATAGACAGTCGTCGGCTACGCACTGAATTCGAATCGTTCCTTAAGGTAAGGAGAAATAATCAATTCATTTCATCGCTCTTTATCCGCATTATGTGCATGATGTACTGTGTAAAAAACATTTTACGAAAAACATGAATATTTCTTGTTGTTTTTAGGACCAAAAATCGCCCGAACAAAATTAAAATGAATGAAACGTGTCCTCACTGCAAGTTTAATCCTGTTATGTACGGCTTGTGTCCGGACCCGAACTGTCCATATGCATCAAATTTTGAAACGCAAAATGTGGGGTCGTTGGATTTCGAGGACTCTTCACATCTTACGGCACCAATTGTGCAGGAAGCTCGTAGTAACGAGTTGATGGCTATGCAAGGTGAAGATAACGCCAATTCTATCGACAGCTTAGCATCAATTGGAGAAAACCCCACCGCACAATTGCAATTTCCAATCCAAGCAGGTAAATCAACAAATTAAAGTTTTCGCATTCAAAATTTTAAATAAATTTTATCTTAAGGCCAACCTGCAATGCCAGAGACGAGTGGTGAGGAATTTCGAAATTTCGACAACGCTCAAATTCCTGCAACAAACGTTCGGGAGAATTCTGGTTACTCTGAATGGAATGTGCAACAGCAGGCAGCTGTGAACCAATGGATGGAAGAAGGGAAGGACTGGGAATATTATTGGCCACCCACCAATCAGGGGATCTCTGCGTCTGGCCCTGTTTCTCCTTTTGGAAACATTGCGCAGACGCAGATGGCTCCTTTACTGCACCAACCTTTTGCTGCTCCCAATCCCGAACCGATCGCATCAACCTCAAGGGAAGGTTTCCAACCTCCTAACCTGTCAGGATACCATGGTAGCGAAGCTAAGTCAGGTATTATTTTTTACAGAACGTACGATTCAAATTTGACAACATTCTTTAGGCCAAAACAACCTGATTGTGAGGCAAAGTGGGCTGCAATTTCCAATCACTATTCAAGATTTTACTTCGATTAATCAGTTTGGGAATCCAACGCAACAGCCAATTGCTGGACAAAGAAAACCTAACTTAGTTGATGAGCCAGTCGGAAATGAAGGAATGGATACTGGCGCGTCTGGCCCACAACCTACTCCTGGAAGCATTGCTGTGCAAAGCCAGAGCTCTCGTTCAATTCAAGAACCTGAGGTGGCTAATTCTAACCCTGAACCACGCAGAAAAGCCACAGGTACACACCACAGGCATATCAATTATTAAAAATTAATTTAAGTTAACCTTATACTCTTTCAGAGCATACCGTGAAAAATCAAAGAGGATTTTGTGTGATGTGTGAAACTGAAGTTGGTAATTATTATATTCATTGGGATACATGGCACAAGGATATTAAAACCAATGATTTCAATCGGATCTATAAAACATGCATCAATTTGGAACCAACATTTACACGATTATTGCTACCCTCTTGCACAAACCCTAAAGAAGAGTTAAAAAAATGTCTGGAGTGTAAAAAGGTGCTTTACAATCACCGTTACGACAATCATGGCTGTTCCGTTCCTTCAACCAGTTCAGCCCAACCAAATGCGAACGTTCCTCCAGTTCGTGCTTCAGGAAGAAAAATAAAAGCTAATTGCCTGATGTGCAAGTCCACCTTTGATGATATAGTCAAGCATTGGTCCGACATGCACAACTTCCCTATAAAAAAATACGATGGTGTTTACAGCGTTTACGCTCTCAGAGAGGTCTTTGGACAATGGACGCTCCTTCCTCATGGAACTTGTGATGTTAAGGAACTGGATCAATGCAGGCGTTGCTTAAAGATCATGTACAAATATAGTTTTAAGGGTCACAAAATACGCAATCAACCGTACTGTTCGAATTGCTGGATATTACAAAGAAATAATCAACTTTGAAGTTTTAAATCGATAGAGCGAGCGATCTCTATACAACAATCATTTTCTAGATGTATGCGAAGTAAAGACATTTTTGGAATAGGTCACTCAATTATGTGTTTCTCTTTCTTTTTCTTAAACTATTTTCTTAAAATTATCGGATAAATCTGGACACTGCCCTGTTTACATCTGGCCTCTTGGCCGCTTCGCTTCTTTCTTGGCGGACCCGGTGTGCCTCCCAATTCCTCTCGAAAGGCCAAATAAAAACTGAAATCGAAATTGTACTCTTTTTACTTTAATTTTTTGGCTGCGCTTAAAAATACCAAAACATTTTCCGAATTCATTGTTGAGCGAAAAAATTTAAAATACGTGAATGCATCTAAATGGATCGAAAGATATTTAGGCAGAGGTTTCGAATTCCTATAATTCTGTTTTGACACGCAATGCGATGAATCCTGGACATTTCCTGATAGACAGTTGTCGGCTACGCACTGAATTCGAATCGTTCCTTAAGGTAAGGAGAAATAATCAATTCATTTCATCGCTCTTTATCCACATTTTGTGCATGATGTATTGAGTAAAATACATTTTACGAAAAACACGAATATTTCTGGTTGTTTTTAGGACCAAAAATCGCCCGAACAAAATAAAAATGAATGAAACATGTCCTTACTGCAAGTTTAATCCTATTATGTACGGCTTTTGTCCGGACCCGAACTGCCCATATGGATCCAGTTACGAAACGCAAGATGTGCAGTCGTTGAATTTCGAGGACTCTTCACATCTTACGGCACCAATTGTGCAGGAAGCTCGTAGTAACGAGTTGATGGCTATGCAAGGTGAAGATATCGTCATTATTATCGATTGGAAAACATCTATTGGAGAAAACCGCACCGCACAATCGCAATTTGCAAACCAAGCAGGTAGATTGCAAAATTCAAGTATATTCATTGAAAATGTTAATGGATTTTTCATTTAGGCCATCCTGCAATGCCAGAGAGTGATGGGGAATTTCGAAATATCGAGAATGCTCAAACTTCTGCGTCGAATCAGATCGAATCAAACGTTCAGGAGAATTTTGGTTATCCAGAATGGAATGCGCAAAATCAGGCAGCTATGAACCAATGGACGGACGAAGGGATGGACTGGGAATGTGATTGGCCACCCGCTAATCAGGGGATCTCTGCGTCTGGCCCTGTTTCTCCTTTTGGAAACATTGCGCAGACGCAGTTTTCTCCTTTACTGCCTCAACCTTTTGCTGCTCCTAATCCCGCACCGATCGCATCAACCTCAAGGGGAGATTTCCAACCTCCTAACCTGTCAGGATACCATGGTAGCGAAGCTAAGTCAGGTATTTTCTTTTACAGAATGTACGATGCAAATTTGACACATTTCTTTAGGCCAAAACGAACTGATTGTGAGGGAAGGTGGGCTGGAATTTAAAATCACTATTCCAGACTTGGCTTCGATCAATCAGTTTGGGAATCCAACGCAACAGGCAATTGCTGGACAAGGAAAATCTGGCCTAGTTTGGGAGCCTCTCGGAAATGAAGGAATGGAAATAATGGGCGCATCTGGCCCTCAACCTTCTCCTGAAAGCATTGTGCAAAGCCAGAGCTCTCGTTCAATTCAAGAACCTGAGGTGGCTAATTCTCACCCTGATCCACGCATAAAAGCCATAGGTACACACCACAGGCTTTCAATTATTAAAATTTAATTTGATTTAACCTTATACTCTTTCAGAGCATACCAAGAAAAATAGCAGAGCATTTTGCGTGATGTGTGAAATTGAAGTTGGAAATTACTATACTCATTGGGATACATGGCACAAGGATTTTAAAACCAATGATATAAATCGGACCTATAAAACATGCACCAATTTGGAACCAACATTTACACAATTATTGCTACCCTCTTGCACAAACCCTAACAAAGAGTTAAAAAAATGTGACGAATGTCAAAAGGTGCTTTACAACCACCGCTACTACAATCATGGCTGTTCCGTTCCTTCAACCAGCTCAGCCAAACCAGATGCAATTTATGCTGCAGCTCCGACTTCAGAAAAGAAAACAAAAGGACATTGCCTGATGTGCAAATTCACCTTTGATGATTTGGAGGAACATAAGCGCCTAATGCACGAGGACAATAAAGGATACGCCATCAGAAAGGTCCATGAACAATGGACACTCCTTCCTTGTGGTACTTGTGACGCTACGGAGCTCAAGAAATGCCTGAGTTGCCCTAAGGTCACGTACAGATATCATTTTAAGAAAAGTAAGTTTGATCCAAATTTATCTAGATTCTGTCCAACTTGCAGGCCTTCCATGTAAAAACCAAGTAATCAAGGAGAATAAAAAATGTTAAATTAATCGATGCAGTTTGGGATCTCTTTACAAGATCATTTTCAGATTGCAAGATGTTTATGAAATAATAAATTATTCAAATAAATCACTCAAATATGTGTTTCTCTTCCTATTTATCTAATCTTATAGCTGAAAGGGATTGGTCACTTAATTTATATTACATTTAACAAAATAAAAAAAATATTTTACTTGAGAAAATAGATCAAAATTCATTTTCGAAGTTGAAGGTTCAAGCACTTGAAGATTTGGTGCAGCTAATATAATGCCCACCTCTCTTTAATTCCTGCTCTGTAATCTGTTATTAAATATTTAAAAGTTTTAGCTCAATGATCTCTGAGCACACTGTCATGTCCGCCTCACGGTCGCCTCCCCCCTCTCCTGGCTGCTCCTTTTGCAACCGTTTTGTTCGTCCCTTTTAGCTACCCACCCTTCTTTCCTAGTCTAGCTTAGCATAAATTTCAAAAATTTTTGGCCACTTGAAAAATATTTTCGCTGGTTTTGAAAAGCTTTTATTGCATGCCACCTTTTAAGGAGATAATTTTCGAGAGATTGAATGTTATTTCTTTCAATATATTAAAAATTACTTATTTTAAAAAGTTTCCCGAATATGCCAAGATTTCTTTTATTTCTAACACTTAGAGCCGCTGAAATTGAAAGGAAATTCGATGCACTTTCATTTAATTTTAAATAAATATATGATTAATTTTTAACATTCTGCGGCTGTGAATGAGCGACCTGGGAGGTGGCCTGCGACCTTCAGAACTTCAAGGGCTACCAAGGAACGGGAAAAGCCGACCCGCGGACGGTGGACACTTCATCTTTGATGTCCGCATATTGCGCTGAGTAATTAACAAACTTTTATTATTACATTTTTGGATGAAAATTAACTAGTTTTCAGTCAAGATTTGTGCCGCTACCTTGATTTTGGATTTAATTTTGTAACATTTCAGCTGGTCTTACGATTTTTGCATGCGAGACCCTCTATCTACTTCCGACTCGTACCAATTAGTGCTTTTAAGCAGCAGACTCTGCTGGCTGGAAGAATTTTTAGCTATATGTTAAAAAACACTTATTTACTTTTGGCCATGTCTACAAATAATAAAACATTTCCCGAAATCATTGTGGAGCGAAAATATTTAAAATATATAAGCACATCATCTAAATAGATCGAAAGATATTTAGGCAGAGGTTTCGAATTCCAATAATTCTGTCGTGACACGCAATGCGATGAATCCTGGACATTTCCTGATAGACAGTTGTCGGCTACGCACTGAATTCGAATCGTTCCTTAAGGTAAGGAGAAATAATCAATTCATTTCATCGCTCTTTATCCGCATTTTGTGCATGATATATTGTGTAAAAAACATTTTACGAAAAACATGAAAATTTCTGGTTGTTTTTAGGACCAAAAATTGCCCAAACAAAATTAAAATGAATGAAACGTGTCCTTACTGCAAGTTTAATCCTGTTATGTACGGCTTTTGTCCGGACCCAAACTGCCCAACATATGCCACAAGTAACGAAGCGAAAGATGTGCAGCCGTTGGATTTCGAGGACTCTTCACATCTTACGGCTCCAATTGTACAGGAAGCTCGTAGTAAAGAGTTGACGGTAATGCAAGGTGAAGTTATCGAAAAATCTTTCGATGTCTTAGCATCGATTGGAGAAAATCCCACCGCACAATTGCAATTTCCAATCCAAGCAGGTAAATCAACAAATTCAAGTTTTCACATTGTAATTTTTAAACAAATTTTATCTTAAGGCCAACCTGCAATGCCAGAGACGAGTGGTGAGGAATTTCGAATTTTCGATAACGCTCAAACTCCTGCAACAAACGTTCGGGAGAATTTTGGTTACTCTGAATGGAATGTGCAACAGCAGGCAGCTGTGAACCAATGGATGGACGAAGGGATGGACCGGGAATTTTATTGGTCACCCACCAATCAAGGGATCTCTGCGTCTTGCCCTGTTTCTCCTTTTGGAAACATTGCGCAGACGCAGTTTTCTCCTTTACTGCCTCAACCTTTTGCTGCTCCCAATCCCGCACCGATCGCATCAACCTCCAGAGAAAATTTCCAACTTCCAAACCCGGCAGGGCGGTACCATGTTAGCGAAGCTCAACCAGGTATTTTTCTTTTACAGAACGTACGATTCAAATTTGACACATTTCTTTAGGCAAAAACGACCTGATTGAGAGACAAGGTGGGCTGCAATTTCCAATCGCTATTCAAGATTTTACTTCGATTTATCAGTTTGGGAAACCAACGCAACAGAAAATTGCTGGACAAAGAAAATCTAACTTATTTAAGGAGCCTCTCGGAAATGAAAGAATGGAAATGGGCGCATCTGGCCCACAACCTACTCCTGGAAGCATTGTGCAAAGCCAGAGCTCTGATCGTTCAATTCAAGAACCTGAGGTGGCTAATTCTAACCTCGAACCAAGCAGAAAAGTCACAGGTACACAGCACAGGCATTTCAATTATTAAAATTTGATTTAATTTAATCCTATACTCTTTCAGAGCATCGAAATAGGAAAGGATTTTGCGTGATGTGTGAAACTGAAATTAATGATTATTATGGTCATTGGGGTACATGGCACAAGGATATTAAAACCAAAAAACCAAATTCGATCTATAAAACATTCACCATGATCAAACCTACATTTACACGATTATTGCTACCCACTTGCACAAACCCTAAAGATGAGTTAAAAAAATGTCTGGAGTGTAAAAAGGTGCTATACAATCACCGTTACGACAATCACGGCTGTTCCGCTCCTTCAACCAGTTCAGCCCAACCAAATGCGAACGTTCCTCCAGTTCGTGCTCCAGGAAGAAAAATTAAAGGATATTGCCTGATGTGCAAATTCACCTTTGATGATATAGCTAAGCATTGGTCCGACATGCACAACTTCCCTACAAAAATATGCGATGATGTTTACGGCGTTTACGCTCTCAGAGAGGTCCTTGGACAATGGACGCTCCTTCCTCATGGAACTTGTGATGTTAAGGAACTGGATCAATGCAGGCGGTGCTTAAAGATCATGTACAAATATACTTTTAAGGGTCACAAAATAAACAGTGAACCGTATTGTTCAAATTGCTGGCTATACATAATGCAAAAGAAATATCCAACTTTGAAGTTTTAAATCGATAGAGCGAGCGATCTCTATACAATAATCATTTTTTAGATGTATGCGAAATAAAACATTTTTTCGAATAGGTCACTCAATTATGTGTTTCTCTTTCTTTTTCCTAAACTATTTTCTTAAAATTATTGGATAAAGCTGGACACTGCCCTGTTTACATCTGGCCTCTTGGCCGCTTCGCTTCTTTCTTGGCGGACCCGGTTTGCCTCCCAATTCCTCTCGAAAGGCCAAATAAAAACTGAAATCGAATATTTGATGTCCAAACTTTTTACAATGCTGCAGCATCCGTGACCGTTTTTGGACACAATTTTTAGGAACGATCAATGCAGCCATTCATTTAATCAACAAACCCTTCTTTGCGAGCCTAGAATTGCGGGAATTTCAATCATTTATTTTTGTATCCATTTTTATATTTATTTTTGCAGCTTGAATACCTCATCGAGTGTCAAATTTTATGTCGTCACTACACGAGTCTCTTATAATTGCTTGTTATTTACGATTGCTGGTAAATTAAATTGAAGCAGATATTAAGCAGGATTATTATGCTGGAAAAATCAAAGGTAGAATTGATTGGTTAAAGTTTGAATAATAAATAACCTCCATAGTTGTGCACTTGATTTGCAAATTCATGTACTCTTTTCACTTTAATTTTTTGGCTGCGCTTAAAAATACCAAAACATTTTCCGAATTCATTGTTGAGCGAAAAAAATTTAAAATATGTGAATGCATCTAAATGGATCGAAAGATATTTAGGCAGAGGTTTCGAATTCCAGTAATTCTGTTTTGACAAGCAATGCGATGAATCCTGCGGTCATTTGCTCAGAGACACCGGTCGGCAACGCACTCAATTCGAAACACGCTCTGTGGTAAGAACTAAATATTAATTCAATCTTGTATTTAATCGATCTTCATTCGAATATTTAGCATGAAATTTAAAATGTTTTATTCCATTTTACTAGAAATCCTAAATATTTTTGTTTTGTTTAAGGAAAAATGGGTAATTTACAAGATAAAATGAGTAGAATTTGTCCTGACTGCAAAGAAGATCTTCGAGCAAATGGCCATTGTGAAAACCGAAACTGCCCGAGTTTGCAAAGAATCGAGTCTGCAAATATTGAGTCGGTGTTATTTGGCGACAACCCTGACCTGGCTCTACCGCCAGAAGAAGACTTACTCTCCCGAATAGCGAGGCAATACGGCAACATTGGTAACTATAAAAGCTTTATTCCTCCTCATAATGTGGGTTAAACAAATCTATGGAAGAAAACCATTGTATTTTCCAAACGTGAGAAATGATAACCGAATTCAAGTAATATTATCCTGAATTTTATTGCATTTGTTAAGGCCAAATGCCTCTGCCGGAGAGTCGACAGGAACATCAAAATTTCGAGAATGCTCAAACGACGAATCAGGGGGATGGTAATTCCAGGGCGAATTCTAGGAATTCTGAAGAAGCTTTGCAAGAGAATCTGGAGGAATTTTTCAGAGAATGGAATAACCAAGGACTGGACTCTGAAGTTAATTGGACACCCGTAAGTAAAGAATACTCCACGTCTGGCTCTCTATCTTTTGGGAACCTTGCGCAGACAATGATATCTTCTTCTCAGCAGCAACCTGTCGCGGCTCATAATCCCGCACCGATCGCATCATCCTCAAGGGAAGGTTTCCAAGCTCGAAACCCGGCAAGATATAATGGCAGCAAAACTCAATCTGGTAGTTTTTATTTTACTGTATAAAACTGTATGAAACTTTACACTTTTCTGTAGGCCAAAACTTATTGAGGAAAGCTATTCGTCAGCACTTTCAAATCAAGACTCGTCGAGATTTGGCGCCGACTAATCAGATTGAGACGAAACAGGAATTTTCTGCTCAAGGAAGTGAGCAACTCGATAAGCAGCGTGCATCTGGCCTTCCACCCACTCCTGAAAGCACTGTACCAACCCAGAATTCTTCTTCAGCTCAGAAAGTCTCAGGTACAAACATCTTATTTTTTAAAATTAAATTTAATTGAGCTTCGCACTTTCAGAGCCGACTAACAGGTCTGCAAAAAGCACAAAAGGATTTTGCGTGATGTGTGAGGAGACAATGGAATGCATTTACATTCATTCGGGATTTTGGCACCAAACTCCCAACACTCCTAATTCTTGCTATGATTTTGGCATCGCACCATTATCACGTACACGATTGCTCTTGCCCAGTTGTACAGACCCTGACAAAGAGTTAAAAGAATGCCTGCGTTGTCAAAAGGTGCTTTACAATCACCGTTACTACAATCACGGCTGTCCCGTTCCTTCAACCAGCTCAGCCCAACCAGATGCGAACGTTCCTCCAGTTCGTGCTTCAGGAAGAAAAATGAAAGGATATTGCCTGATGTGCAAGTCCACCTTTGATGATATAGCTAAGCATTGGTCCGACATGCACTACTTCCCTAGGAAAAGAGACGATGATGCTTACGCTCTCAGAGAGGTCCGTGGACAATGGACGCTCGTTCCTGGTGGAACTTGTCTTCTAAATGAGCTGGATCAATGCAGGCATTGCTTAAGGATCATGTACAAATATTATTTTGAGGACAGCAGGCTTAGTTGCAATGAAGCGTATTGTCCGACTTGCTTTGGTAAACCAAGACACATTAAATTCCAAAAAATGTAGTGTTAAATGGTGAAGAGAGTAATTTCTATGCAATGATCATTATCAGAGGGCAAGATGAATGTGAAATAAAACATTTTTCGAATAGGTCACTCAAATGTGTGTTTCCCTTCCTATTTACCTGATTTAATTGCTTAAATTGATTGGTCGCTTTTAATCATAACCCATTTTATAGAGTAAAAAGTGTTTATTTGTGGGAGCTAAAATAGATCAAAATTAATTTTCGATCTTCAAGCCATTGCAGATTTTGTGCAGCTAAAAAATGCGCACCTTTCTTTAATTCTCATGCTCAGTAATTAATTATTTTCTTTCGGCCATGTCTACAACTTACCTAAATTTTATGAATTCATCGAATCATTGTTTAGCGTGCAATTCAGAAAATGTGAGGGTCTGATGGCTTGAGAGTAAATTGGGTGGAGGTTTCAAATTCCACTCATCCCGCGTTGTCTCACGCAATGCGATGAATTCCGGTCATTTCCTGACAGACATTGGTCGGCAACGCACGGAATACAATTACTTCTATATTGTCAGGGTAAGAATATTGTTTCATTATTGCATTTTAATATCTATATTTATCCATATTTTATGTTTTAATATTTTTATTTCCAGTAACCATTCGGAAAAATCGGCAACTCCGAAGCCAAAATGAGTGGAATTTGTCCTCACTGCAATGGCAATCTTCGAACAAATGGCCATTGTGAAAACCGCAACTGCCCTATTTTACAAAGTAATGAAACTCCGAATTTCGAGTCGTCTTTTTTTGCCGACCATCCTGAGCTAAGATCATCATCACCAGATGCCTTTCATCGCGCTCAAGTAACTGAGGATTATGGCCAATACCTGGCCACAACTGCTCCTTTCGTTTTGAGCGAAGCAACTATGGAAGAAAATCTTGACATGCCATTGCATTTTCCAAACCTGAGAAACGGTAACTGAATTCAAGTTATGCTCCTAAATTTTAAAGCGTATTTTTGGTATAAGACCAAACTGCACTGCCGGAGAGTGCACCGCAATTTCAAAATTTCGAGAATGCTCAAGCGATGCGAACAAAAAATGCTCGGGAAAACTATTGGAATTCAGAAGCGGCTTTGCAACAGCAAGAGTTTAAGAGCCAGTTGACTAACCAAGGACTTGACTTGGAATTTAATTGGCCACCCAAAAGTCCAGAGAACTCTGCTCCTGGCTCTGTCTCTCCTTTTGGAAACAATGCGCAGCAACAATCTGTCACGGATACTAATCCCGCACCGATCGCATCAACCTCCAATGAAGATTTTTTCAAACTTCCAAACCTGGCAGGGTACCATGGCAGCGAAGCTCAGTCAGGTATATTTTCTTTTACAGAACGTACGATTCAAATTTGACAAATTTCTTTAGGCCAAACCGAACTGATTGTGAAGGAATGTGTGCTGGAAACCCAAAACACTATTCCAGACTTGGCTTCGATCAATCAGTTTGGGAATCCAACGCAACAGGCAATTGCTCGACAAGGAAAATCTGACCTAGTTGAGGAGCCACACGGTAGTGAAGAAATGGAAATAATGGGCGCATCTGACCCTTCATCTACCCCTGAAAGCATTGTGCAAAGCCAGAGCTCTTCTTCAGCTCAGAAAGTCTCAGGTACAAGAATCTCGAGTTTTAAAATTATATTTAATTGAACTTCACGACCCTTTCAGAACCGACTAAAAAATCTAAACATGTCCGAGACAGAACAGGATTTTGCGTGATGTGTGAAGAGCAAAGCAATGAAATTTACAAACATTTGACACGTTGGCACCTACATACACCAAACAAACCAAATCCTTGCTATGAATTAAGTGACACATTTTTGTCAAGTTCACGTCTATTGTTCCCCTGGTGTACAAACCCTAAAAAAGAGTTAAAAAAATGTCCGGAGTGTAAAAAGGTGTTTTACAATCACCGCTACTACAAACACGGCTGTTCCGTTCCTTCAACCAGCTCAGCCCAACCAGATGCAAGTGATGCTCCAGCTCCGACTTCAGAAAAGAAAACAAAAGGATATTGTCTGATGTGCAAATTCACCTTTGATGATTTGGAGGAGCATAAGCGCCTAATGCACGAGGACAATAAAGGATACGTCATCAGAGACGAGGTCCTTGGACAAACGACACTCCTTCCTGACCGAACTGATCATGAAGAGCTTAAGAAATGCCTGGTGTGCTCAAAAGTCAAGCACCAATACAATTTTAAGTATGGTCGGGGTGGTTATTTATCTCCTAAATGTGTGACCTGCATTATATCCAGCACAAACAATGGAAAATAGAAAAAAATGTTCAAATCATTGATGCAATGTGGGATCTCTATACATGATCATTTTCTGACTGCAAGACGTATATTTAATAATCAGTTTATCAAATAGGTCACAAAAATTTGTGTTTTTTTCGTTTTTACCTAATCTATTTGGTTAAAATGATTTAACGCTTAATTTGTAACAAATATTATTGAGTAAAAAGCATTATTTTATGGGAGAAAATCGATCAAATTTAATATTCATTGTTCAAGCCCTTTCAGATTCGGTGCAGCTCTATAATGCCAACCTTTCTCTTTAATTTCTGCTCTGTAATCTGTAATTAATTATTACAAAATTATTTGGTCGAAGATCTGGATACAAATATCATTTTAAAGATATTCGAGTGTAGCTCGCACGTCACCCGCGCCGGACACTGTCCTCTGTTCGACTCTTGCCTCTCACAATCAGAATTCGATGCATATTCATTAAGTTTTAAATCAATACATTTATAAATAAGATTAATTTTTGAAATCCTGCGGCTGTGATTGAGCGACCTGGGAGGTGACCTGAGGCCTGCAGGTGACCACCGAGGAACGGGAAAGGCTGATGGACACTCAAACGTTTGAATTCAGCACCGAGTAAAAAGGAAACATTTTTATTTTAATTTTCGATGAGATGAGAAAAATTCGCACGAGTGATGTGTGCAGAGTTTTATTTCTATAAATCATTATATTCTGAGAGTAAGATGGACAGTAGGTGTGTCCCAGATGAATCTTACTGTCCGACTTGTTATGCATTCTCTGATTAAAATATGAAATAAACAAAAATGAAGATTTAACTTAATTTCTTTTCTCTTTTTTTACCTGAACAATTTCCCAATAAACCCAAAAGATGGGGAAAACACCCTCTTAAATTCATAGCCTCAGTCGGCGCTGAAACTCTTGCCCGCTGACGCAAAAAGAGCGCAAATGCTTTTGGTCCGGATGCGTTTTTATAATTTTCCGATTTTTAAAACCTTTTTTAGGTTCAAGTATGCAACCTGCGTAGTTGCAGTGCGACTCGAGTTGCATATTTTGCCCCTGCCACACACAACGATAAGTATAAACAGGCACTTCGCCGCTCAGGTGTCGCGACCTGGCGAAGGTCGACGAGTGAATAAAATGACTTCACGAGTGATTTTTATTACTGTCCAATTTAATTAATATGAGAATCTTGAGAATGGCTTAACAATGCGAGCCATGCAACGGGCTGCTCAAGGATTAAAAAAGATTTATGATATTTAGGCGGTGACTGCGGCGAAAGAGGGAAAATAAATTTATGATTTTCCATGGAAGTTGATTTTTTACGCTAAAAGATCTTTAACATGTCTTCGTAAAATGAAAAAAGCATTGACGAGTTTCATAATCTTTTTTCAGGATCTTTTCAGTCATTGAAGTAAAACAAGCAGACATATTCATTGGTTTCAATCATTAAGCCAATTTATTTGATCTGATTTGAGATGTCATCAAGACACGTGATGGACTCTGTTTTATTTGATGTCAACAATGGGGATATCTTTTAGTATCAATTCGCGGTAGAAACCGATGTTTTGAAAAAGCCATTTATCGGACATGTTACCGTTGTCCGCGCAGCTGAATGATAAGAAAGCGCCTTGTACTTGGCCATCGATCGCCAACATCGGAATCCACTTGTAAGTGGTGTTGGAGAGACTGTCGAAAAATATCTAAACACACAAAACGAATCATGATTAATCTGCGAGTAACAAAATATTTTCAGGCACGTACCTTGCAAAATCCTGGGGTCTCATCCTTCTTCATGCAAACTCTATCAGTGTTCCCTGATACTAAGGATTTGCAAGTCTCGGAATCGAATGCAGTTGCTGAGACCTTCTTCGGTAAGAGCTAAATTTCAAGGTAATTAACCCAAACTAAAAATCCGTAATCAGTATGTCACTGCTTACCGAGGTATCATTGAAGAAAATCAACGTTGCGTTAACGTTGGTTGAGAACTTGTTAAAAGCCGATGCCGTCAACGGATACTTTGCGCTTCCGAATTTCTTGCAAAACTTGACGGATGTGAATATGCCAAACAAAATTTCCTCAATCTTAATCGGTGCTCGAACTGTGCCCTGCTGATCGATGATTTGCATGTTCGATACATTTCTGCAACGAAAAATTAAACAAAACTGAAAGTTTATTCCAAGGAGCTAAATAAGGGTTCAATAATGTGGCTATTTTTTGCACCGATTTTTTTAATTGAAATGCCAGAAAAGCGGCTGAAAAGGTGCCCAAACCGGCAAGTGGCGCTTCCAACCAGCCCGTTGAGCATTTTGAGGCACTAAACTAGCCTCTGAAATTAGGGTTAGATCCCCGAACAGCTCAAATATCTGTTATCGCTTTGACACTCCTGAAAATGCCTTCACAATATGCTGGTTGATCAAATTTATTAATATAGAAAAAAAAGATGTATCGTGAGATAAGATTTCTTTCTCCAACAATTGAATTTGCCACTCTGAGAAGTCATGACCTGAAATTCTTGTTTCCCAGTTATTACGCGGGCATGTTATAAATGAAACAAATCTCAACAAAACATTTACCCTTTGACGTAAGCTTCACTCGCAGTCATGAGATACCTGCTACTGACAACAAGTCCTGGAACCGTGTACGGGTACGCCTTATCCAGCAAATTAAGATTCACCTGCGTTTTAATCACCGTTTCAACGGATTCCTCGAAATGAGCGACACTTACCACGTAGGGAAATTCGCCAGGGCTGGCATCCGTTGCATTTGTCTGACACTGCACACCTGGAAAGAGATCAGCGAAGGGTTTGGATATAGAATTAAAAAAAAATGATGTCGTCGAGGAAGGTAGTTTTCAGAAGAAAGAGGACAGCTTCAGAATATTTACGTGTCGCTGCAAGGGCGCAGAGGCAGAGGACGACGCCGAACCAAGTCGTTGACCACTTCATCATGTCCACAAGAAAGAGACTGTGGCATACCGTGCGCGCCGCCAGCTTTTATACCCGTCCCAGGACACGTACGTGTTCGTTCCGTGTATACAGCGTATCAGTTTTTGATTGAGGTCAAAAGGCACGATTTCTAGCAATTGCTGTACTCAGAAAATACGATAGCTTGGAAAAGAACGAGGTGTATTTGATAAGAAAATAGGCCCATAAAATTCACTATCAAAAAACGAAGAACCGCGAGAGGCTTTTAATTGTTTCTCCGTAGAAAAAGGTGGAATAAGTGGAATAACGTATTTAATTGTTGAGTCGTTCCCCTTAGCTTTGTGAGTTCTGAAAATTTTCTTTGTTGTTGAGAGATAAAGAATAATTGCGGTGACCTGAAAAGCGAAACGCAGGTGAATGTCTCCTTACTTAGATAGCACCTTCCGGTCAGGGCAGCGTGTTTTTGCGCAGCATTTTCACCAGAGAAAAACTTTTGTCTCCCGCCGTAAGGGACATATATAAATGAAAAAAGAGGGTTTTTTGTACCCTGATCATCGAGGAACTTCTTTGAGCGGATTTGACCCAAATTTGTTTGAAAATATCAAATTTTGAATTTTAGAGCTCATGGTTGGAGACTGGGATCAACGCCCTGTTCAAAATTTTAAATAAATTATCATTTTGGTCAGAACTCTGTATCTAACGTGTCGTTTTAAATGTTTTCTGTCACGGGAAACTCAATTCTGCACTAAATTTCTTAATATCTCCATTCCTTTGGAGACGCTAGTACCTGGTGGCTGGCGAAATAGACGAAATAAATTTATGCTTTTTCATCGGAGTTGATTTTTGACGTTAAAAGATCTTTATCATTTCAGCTCCTTGTCTTCGTAAAATGAAAAAAGCTTTGACGTGTTTCATAATCTTTTTTTCAGGATCTTTTCAGTCATAAAAGTAAAACAAGCAGACATATTCATTGCTGGTTTCATTTATTATGCCAATATATTCGATCTGATTTGAGATGCCATCAAGACGTGACGGACACTGCTTTATTTGATGTCGACAATGGGGATGGTTTGTATTAATTCTTGGCGGTAGGAATCGATGTTTCGAAAAAGCCATTTATCAGACATGTCACCGTTGTCCGCGCAGCTGAATGATAAGAAAGCGCCTTGTACTTGGCCGTCGATCGCCAACATCGGAATCCACTTGTATGTGGGGTTGGAGGCACTGTCGAAAAATATCTAAACACACAATACGAACCGTGATTAATCTGCGAGTAACAAAATATTTTCAGCCACGTACCTTGCAAAGTCCTGGGGTGTCATCCTTCTTCATGCAAAGTTTATAACCGCCGTTTGATTCTAAGTTTTCGCAAGTCTCGGAATCGAATGCAGTTGCTGCAACCTTCTTCAGTACGTGCTAAATTTCAAGAAAACCCAAATTAAAAATCGGTAGTCAGTACAGCGGAAACCAGATGGCGCGACGCGCAAATATGGCGTCTGGTGGAGTATGGCGCGAAAAATTGACACTTAAAAAGCGCGAAAAGAAGCAAGTTTTGAAAATTTGCATTACTCTTAACTAATTGTGTCTTTTGGATCGTAAAAACAAACTCTTTTATGGCACTCGTACGGCAATCCAAACGAGAATGTTTTGTTTCCCACATTCAGACGCCATCTTGGATCTTTGCAATGGGAACCAATTTGACCGCAATGTGCCCCCCCCCCCCCCCGCTGAATCAGTAATTATTGATGTATATCACTTACCGAGGTGCCATTGAAGAAAATCAACGTTGCGCTAACGTTTGCTGAGAGGTCGTTGAAAGACGACGCCGTCAGCGGAAACTTTGTGCCTCTGAAATTATCGCAGAACTTGATGTACACGAAAGTGTTATAATATATTCCCATGATCTTAATCGGTGCTCGAACTTTGCCCTGCTGATCGATGATTTGCATGTTCGACAAATTTCTGCAAAAAAAATTAATCATCGAAAGGAATCTGGAAGTTTTTTTTTAAATTAAAACAAAGCCTGCACACTGCACAGCACTTGCTGTGGGTACCATAGGTCCCAATAACACCGCCGAGCTATTTGAGCATTTCGAGACATTAAACTAATCACTGATAATAGGCTTATAGATCCTCGCGGTCTAGGTATTTGAGCAGTTTTGGGAGATCTAATACTGGCTACCCAATGCGTCAGAGATGGCAAAAAGTGGTTAGTTTATAGTTACTCGAAATGCTCAAATTGCTCAACGGGCTGGCTTGCACCTTTGCAGCATGCGTGATTTGGTTTCACGGGACGAATGTATAGCGTTTTATAAAAGTGCTCGGTGCGGAGGCAAGTGGCCCTTCAGGTGGGCTGGGTCCCTGAAATGTGCGGCCTGGTGCGCCCATTCAATCCGTTATCCGGGTTTCAGCATTCGTGCCAGTGCAGTGCGCGCCCTTCCCGCTCCGAGAACAGATATAAAAAGAAAAAAATATCTGCCATCGCTTTGACACTCCTGAGAATGCCTTAACAATGCGAGCCAACTAGCTATTGTTGATGTCTTTTGATCAAATATACACATGTATTAATATATAGACAGAAAAAGTATCGTGCGATTAGATTTCAAACGAAAACTATCTCCAATTGAAAAGTGCATGCTGACATGAAATTTAAGTTTCCCAGTTTTTATATGAAAACAAATGTCAATAAAGCATTATTTACGTAGTAAGGAGTGATTCCCCAGCCAGGAGATACCTGCTACTGACAACAAGTCCTGGAACCGAGGTCGAGTACGTCTTATCGGTCACATTAAGATTCACCTGCGTTTCAATCACCATTTCAACGGATTCCTCGAAATGAGCGACACTTACCACGTAGGGAAATTCACCAGGGCTGGCGTCCGTTGCATTTGTCTGACCCTGCACACCTGGAAAGAGATCAGCGAAGGGTTTGGATATAGAATTAAAAAAAAAAATGATGTCGTCGAGGAAATATATGGTAGTTTTCAGAAGAAAGAGGACAGGTTCAGAATATTTACGTGTCGCTGCGAGGGCGCAGAGGCAGAGGACGACGCCGAACAGAGTCGTTGACCACTTCATCGTGTCCACAAGAAAGAGACTGTGGCATACCGCGTGCGCCGCCAACTTTTATACCTACCTGTCCCAGGACACGTACGTGTTCGTTTTCTATCGTGCAGCCTATCAGTTTTTAACGAGGTCAAAAGGAAAACTGAAAAATAATGAGATATTTGATAAGAAAATAAGCGCATAAAATTCGCTATCACCGGAAACGAAGAACCGAGAGAGCCTTTGAACTGTTTTTTTTTTCGTAAAAAAGGTGTAATAACGTATTTAATTGCAGAGTCGTTGTGTGTTCTTCAATTTTCTTTTTTGTGGGGAGATAAAAAATAATTGCTGACCTGAAAAGCGAAACGCAGGTGAATGTCCCCTTACTCAGATAGCACCTTCCGGTCAGGGCAGCGTGTTTTTGCGCAGCATTTTCACCAGAGAAAAAAACTTTTGTCTCCCGCAAGGGACATAAGACATAAGGCATAGTTACCCTGAAAAAGATCGTCTGGATAGTGTGATGCTTTTACTGAAGAAAATAAAGGAAAAATGCGGTTGCAATTTAAAAAAATCTATACTTTTCCAATTTTGATGACTTCACGCCTTTTCTAGAATTATGTTATTAGACTTATGCCCACACGGAAGATATTTTATTCTAAAAACTCTACTAAATTAATGCCTCGTACCAAAAACAGATTTTTTAAAATAAAATACAAATTAATTTTTTTAAATCCAGTGAGTCATAAAATGTTACATTTAACCAAGGCAGTTGAAGTATAGAAACTTAGGGGTGGAGGGAAAGCACTCCTAAGCCCTTCAGCTGGTTAGGGGAGGTCGAGACGAGTCCAAAAGTTGGTATTTTTTGCAATTCTGATGGTTAGAACCGGAGGTTTGGAGTTTAAAATGTTTGAAAACAATATTCCGATTTTTTTGTGATTTGCAAACTGGAAATGTCAGGTCCAATAGTCAGAATTGCAAAATCTACCCACCATTAGACTCGTCTCAACCACACCTGACTAGCTGAAGTGTCAAGGGGGTGTATAGCCCTCATTAAAAATTAAATTAAAAATAAACAATAATTTAAGCGTTCAAAGCATTTTTCCATGGGGCTGAAATTTAGAGGTGGAGAGTGGGAACCCCCTAAACCCATAAACTGGTTAGGGTAGGTCGAGACGAGTTCAACTGTGGGTAGTTTTTGCAATTATAATGGTTAGAATCCGTGATTTCGGGTTGCAAAATTAACGAAATTTGCAAAAAATTCCTATTTTTTCGACTTTTCGACTTTAGAATTTATTGAAAAAAATATCCATCTTCATGAAATTTTTTGCAAAGCAATCGGTACATGTCATGTAAACCTTCACATTGCCATTTTTGCACTGGTTTCCGAAGTTTTTAAAATTAAACCCGGCTTGCTGGCGCGGCTCGCGCAGACCTCTATTTGAGATTTCTCTCAAAAAGCCCGAAATTAATAAAATTATCATAAGTATGTACTTAATCAGTGCGTAAATCAGTTGAAGTGGTACTCGGTGGCCGCCTGATGGCCGCAGGTCGCCTCCCAAAGACCAAAAAGTCCAGCGCGACGTGCGAACTTTTTTCCCGCCAAAACAATTTAAACGCGAGAAGTGCGCATGCGTCAGAGCTGGCTGGATCTGACAAAGAAGTGTTTTCTGCAAGCGCTCAAACCAGCTCTGACGCATGCGCACTTCCCGCGTTCAAATAGTTTTGGCGGGAAAAATGTTCGCACGTTATTTAACGGAAAAAACAACAATTTTACCTAATTCGAACCTCAGGAATCGATTGGTGCGCTCAGAAACTGCGTCAAAGACGGTTTTTAAATAAGTTTTAGGTGTGGCAACCTTAAGATATAATGGCAGGGGCGTGTCTAGCGCAGCTAGTGGAGAATAAATTGAAAGACACGTCGGCGACATGCATTATCCCCGTGGCGCGCATTATTATAATAACGCGCAGCGGGCCAATATTGGCGCGTAATGGAATTTCCTGTTTGCACCCTGCGCCTTTGGCTGCCATGGTTATATTTCGGGGGCTTTTTATTCGTGTCAGCGATAGCCGCTCGCAGATAGTAGTTGTTCAATTTCCTATTTCGCGCCCAACTTTCGGTGCTGCGAGAAAACACTGCTGGCTGGCTGGCTGGCTGATCGGGCCCGATCGCTCTCGCAAACTTGTTCCTTCTTCATGCAAAATATTGACAACTTTGCAGCCGCCGCGCAGAATAAATAATGGCGAGATGGGAAAACTTTTCTCCTCGCCAGCAGCTTCTTATTTGTTTTGGGCAGAAAACGCGCGCGCACGGCGCAAATCCCTCTCACTTTATCACTTGGTGAGCCACCCGGCCGCCGCTCAAAATACACCAAAACATGATTTATTCTCCAAGTGCCCAACTACACAATTTACGGCTAAATAATTCTTAAATAAAAAATATTAATTTATAAAATGTGTAAAAATCTCATGAAATTTTGTCCTCTAATGAAAGAATTTATTTTTCAACTTCCGCTTGGAATTCTTTGGTTTTTTTTGCTATGAATTGACTAAAAATGATACGTAATGAAATGAAACCGAGTATCAAGTCCGTGGGTGCCATAGAAAAATTTAAAGATTTTTTTAAACCTTTGAACGATTTACGTCTTGACACGAATTTAGGGGGTAAAATAAAGGGTTGGGCATATTTTTTGGGACTTTTAGTGTTAGCAATTTACATTCTACTACTTGAGCAACCCTAAAAAAAAGTTTCAGCTCCGTGGCAAGCGTTATACCCGAGATATAAGGGTCTGAAATTTGCAAAAAATGCTTTTTGCCAGAACACGGAGGGTGAAATATGGTTTTAATTTTATAATAATTCGACGGATTAACGGATTTTAAGTCAAGAAGTGTTAATAGAAAGGTAAAGGTAAGTGCTATCAACTTACCTACCCGGACGACCTTTTTCCAGGGTACCGCACCCTGAGATCGGTCCCTGAGGCACTTTTTTCGTGTTTTCGCGCCTATGAAATTTTTTAAATATTTATTTATATCTTCCGCTTGGATTTTTTTGGATTTTTTTGCTATAAATTGACTCTAAATGATGCCTAATGAAATTAAACCAAATATCAAGTCCGTGAGTGCCATAGAAAAATAAAAAAGAATTTTTTAAAATTTTGAACGACTTACGTCTTGACACGAATTTAGAGGGTAAAATTAAGGGGTGGGCATACAATTTTGGGACTTTTGCTGTTGAAACTTTAAATTTTACTACTTGTTAGTCACTGACCAAAAGTTTGATCCGCCTGGCATGCTTCAAACCCGAGATATAAGCGTCTGAACTTTGCAAAAAATGCTTTTCGACCAGAACACGCATGGTTTTAATTTTCTAATAATTAGACGGGTTGACGGATTTTAAGTCAAGAAGTCTTAATAGAAAGGTAAAGGTAAGCGCTATCAACTGACCTACCTGGACGACCTTTTTCAGGGTACTGCACCCTGATATCGGTCCCAGAGCCACTTTTTGCGATTTTTCGCGCCACTGAAAATTTTGAAATATTTATTTTTAGCGTCTAAAAGTCTCATAAATAATATTTTGTCCTCAAGAAACTATAAAAAAGCATTTCTGAGAGGAAATTATTGATTTGCCTGTATAGCACGGAGGTATAGATGAAAAGTTGTTCTTTGAGCAATAATTTAATCCGCATCTCGAGACTGAATACCCTTTACTTCTCTATGCAAAAGCATTTGTGCTACAATTCAAGACTTTGAAGAGTAAAGAACGGTGAGCGCAACATCAATAAAGAAAGCTTGTTGAATTTTCCGCTGTGCGCCGGCATGGAGAAAGGAAAAGATAAAATATATTATGTGCGCGCTGGCGGTTAATCAGCTTTCGTTGCGCGGCTCAGGAAGCGCGCGCTTTTCTTCTCTCTCTCTCTATTATTAGACGAACGGCTGGAAAACCTATTTGCGGGCAAAGATTGGATCTAAATTATAGCGCGGAGCCAAATGATTCCCATTCGCGTGAAGCCGGGAATAAAGAATATAAAGACGTCGACGATGAGCCGTAAATGAGAAGAAGCGAGAAACACGACACACACTCCGACCAGATTTTTATTTCTTTTCAGTGCCAACAAGCTTCTCGCCCTCAGTCTCAATAGAAGGGAAGTCAAGTCGTTCTGCTTTCATCAGCAAAATAAACTTTGTTCAACATTCAAGCACTTCTTTTTCTTTTTTATATTTATTTTCTTTCTGTACGGATATTCAAATGATTTAAGAGGGTGGATATTCATTATTTAATATAAAGTGGATCGATACAGGGCGAATTTGATTTGCTGGATGCATTTTACAATTTTTTATAAATTAAAAATGAATCTTTCCAGAATAAAAATTCAAATTTTTCAAATATTCTGCTAAATTTCCAGCACTATTGAGCACATTTTCTTGGCAGATTTCGATTCCTCTCGTTGAGATCTGTTCAGCAGTGTGTGAAACCTTTTAGGGAAAATTTTCTAAAATATTTACGCTGCTACTTAGGTAATTTTGGCTTCAAATTAATCCAAAGGGATGAATTGATGCATCGTTTGCTGTCTAATTGCAGCTAAAGAGTTAATTATATTGATTTATAACCACAGAAACCAATGAAAAGTTGCATTAAACCGATTTAATTGCGAAAGAAATGAAGAAATCGTCAAGAATTCTTTGCTTGAAGAATCCTCGACGCTGATTGGCTGACGACGCGCATGTCAACATCTCCCGCGCAATTCACAACGCAAGTAAGCCGTTGCTAGGCAACCGCGGGAGCTGTTGACAAGCGTGTGGCGTTGGCCAATCAGCGTCGAGGATTCTTCCAGCAAAGAATTTTCTGATTTCCGTAATTTAAATCGGTTTTAATCGACTTTTAATGAATTTCTGCGATTAAATCGATGAATCAACTCTTTAGCTGCAAAATTAGGCACCAAACATCGGTAGAATAATGACAAGCGTCTTACAAGAGGCACACATTTAACACGGACTCTTTTGGCGGGAAAACGCTTTGCTTGCAAAAAAGCCCGCCTTACATTTTTGAATCTGCTCAGCAAGAAGAATCGATGAATGGTTCGCCATTTTCTTACCTTTAACTGCAATATATTTCGTGATTTCTGTTCTAGAACTATTTTAATTAATTTTCATATTTTTATCCTTTCATGATGGAGAAGGTGTTAGAACACGCCCTTTAGGAAACAGAAAAGAGCAGCCGAGTTATAAACACGTCACCTTGCGGCCATGAGAGTGCTTTCTTTGGAAATAAAAATCCGGAGACAAAAAAGTTGTTGCAAAGTCCTGAAATTCCACACTGACTTTGCGCGGATAAATTCCGGCGAGCCTCTGCTCTCTTCTGTGTGCGGCGGCGGCGACGGCGGCCGGGCTGCAAACTTTGGGCAAGAAAGATCGAGGTAAAAGCTTCTTCTGTGCCGTGCCGCCGACCAGGGTATTATATTAACTATTTTACGAGTCGCTCTTTGAGCACAAGTTTGTCACACAGCAAGAGGAGATATGGTCGCTGCTGCTGACCAGTGTAAAAGCCGCCAACCCGAACGAAAACGCAACCTCATCCCGAGTGCATCAGCATCAGCAACACAATAAATAAAGTTTTAATCTATTTAGTGCTTTTGCACGCATTCTGAATCAGGGACCGATGCATTGGAACTTGGAACTTTGCCTGCCTTTAATTAATTAAATTAGTATATAGAGTACTGTGTTCGTCGCACTATTTCGAGGCACACACACACGAGACTGCTAACGGATTAAAAAGAGGAAAATAATTTAACTGTTAAATCATTATACCGCCTATGCCGTTTATATTTTTTTAATTCTCGATTATCCCAAACAATTAAAACGTTCTCTAAACGGCCAATTGTAAATTTCAGATGAATTTTCTGCTCGTCTCGTCACTTGCGTTCGACGTTTTAAAATGTATTTATTCCTTCGCAAGCGAGTATTTAACAAGACAAGAATAAATTGAAGTGTTAGCATCTGCTGGTCTATTTTTAACTATCGATAGTATTTAATATTGGTAATCACTTTTTTATGTACAATCCCGGCGTTCCTGAGGAATTTAACGTGACTTTTTCAATGTTTAGGAGCTTCAGGTTATTAGGTATTGAAAATAAATATTTTGCCATATTTTTAGTAATTTTATTTCACGTAACAAAGTGTTTTTGTTGGTCAATAACTGTCAGCATCTCACGTTGCAGATCTGTAATCAAGATTTTATGCATTTTAGCACTGGAAAAACGATCTTAAGTAGTGACGATTTTACTCTCGCGTCAGATAGGAGCGAAAGACAAAAAAATGCTTTGAAATTCATCACTGACAATCAACTGAACTATGTTATCATCACTAAGCGGGATAAACTTTTAGGTTCTCTGACTAATTTCCTTACCTCGCCATCAGCGTCTTATTTCCAGATCTCTTCAAGGAGCCATCAGATCTCTGAAGCAATCAATAATTTACATTGTTAAATGATATTTACAATAAATCGGCTTTTTAAGCTTGCAAATCTTTTAAGTCTTTCCCTTACCTTTCAACTAGTCTTCTTTTCCTGTCTCCCGACTAGAGATCTGTTTCGTAAAAGTCCTGTGACAGGGGTTAACCTGAAACATAATTGAATCAAGTCAGATAATGCTTGAGACAAGTATTTAATTTTATTTTTCTTTCAAAATCAGATAGGAGCGAAAGACTAATTTCTAGAAAGCTCATCAATAAGATCAGATGAACTATGAAATCATCATTAAATGACTGGAGGATCTTCTATATTCGTATTAAATTTACCTGTTGGAGATTCCACTGTTTCAGTGCCCGCAGAACAATTAATCTCCATCTGAAAAGGAAAATTTGGTTGTAGATTGGTTTTTTAAATATTTTACAATAGATTTATTATTAGCAAATAATGTCAGATAGGAGCGAAAGACTAATTTCTGCATATTCATCAAAGTTCATCAGATGAACTATGAAATCATCATTTAATTTGAGGATTAGGAGAATTAAAATTAATAAACATACCTGCAGGCTTGCGATAAACCCGGAAACCAGACTTTCTGGCCTTCAATCGGTTTCAATGAGAATCTGCAATTAAATATGGCTCATTTTAGAGAGAGTAAAATCAGAAATCGAGTTTCAAACATTAAATAATTCATCAGATAGGAGCGAAAGACTAATTTCTGCATATTCATCAAGGTTATTCAGATGAACTATGAAATCATCATTAAAATAGGAATTTACGACGCTAAAATTAAAAATTTCAATTACCAATTATTCTGATTTTTTAATTCCACGTCCGACTTCAAGGACATCTATTTGTTCCGGCTGAAAAAACAAACTACTATTAGAACTCTCTAAAAAATATCAACAATATTACTTCGACCGGGTTTTTGATACTAAAAATACTAGATTTTTGATATCCGCGCTGCAAAACTGTATTCCCTAGGTTACGCACCCTCTTCAGAGATCGATTTCAGCTGTTTCGAAGCCGAAAATTTCGGTTTAACATCAAAAACTCTAGTATTTCTACTACCATAAACCCCCGGTGCCATAAGTCGGAGGAAACATCCTTAAAACCTTCAGTGTTCAAAGCCACCAACAAATGGCACCGTTTATTTTCGTAAATAATATAATTTTAAGGCATTTCCACTGCAATTTCAGCTACAATCCTTCTATAGTGTATTATTCACTTAATTTTTTTCTCTTTTGACATGCTGAAAACTAAAATCGGTTCAGCCAATCGCTGGAGAATCATGAAACTATTTTTTAAAATAAAGTGGTTAGTTTAGTGACTCGAATTGCTCAAATTGCTCAACGGGCTGGGAGGCGCACCGGCGCCGACTCGCTACTTGCTGGTTTGCACCTTTCCAGCATGCGTGATTTGGCTTCACGGGACAAATGTCTAGCGTTTCAATGCAGTCCTCGGTGCGGAGGCAAGTGGCCCTTCAGTGGTCTGGGTCCCTGTGCGGCCTGGTGCGCCCATGTTATCCGTTCGCGGTGTTATTGGGACCCGGGTTTCAGCATTCGTGCTAGTGCAGTGCGCGCCCTTCCCGGTCCTCGGACAGGGATAAAAAGAGCAAAAAAAAAAAAAAAAAAAAAAAGAATCTCTTCTAACGTTTCTACGGCAAATGGCTGGACTGATTTAGATTTTCAGCACGTCAAAAGTAAGAAAATTAAGTGAAGAATGCACAGTGGCAAGAGTGAGTCTGTAATCGCTGCAAAAATGCCTTAAAATCCAATGTCTACAATGGCGCCACCTGTTGACAGCTTCAATTTCTGAGGAATTTTTAATTTTTACCTATGAATTCAGCCTGGACAAATATTCTCGGCACATCAACATCATCCTTTTTATTAATGGTTCTTCGATGGACATAATTCACTGTTTTGGAGGAAAATCCTGCCTCTTCGAAGATCATCTTGACTTCCTCAATCGAAAAATAATAACTCCTGAAACAAGACTAATTTAAAAAGAGAGTCGAACCAGAATTTTAGAGTTTACCTAGTACCATCCTGTCGCATGTAGAGGTTCTCGGCAATTTTGTGTCCTGGTTTGAACCTGAGCTGGGCCATGTCGTAGAGGCCGTAATCTCGGAAGAGAAGCAGCCCACCCGGCTTCATAACTTTCAAAATATTCCCCAGGGCTTGCTTAAATTTCTCCGGATGCACAGCCGAGAGGACGAAAATCAAGGTAGCGACGTCCACCGAGCCTTCCGGAACGTTCGCAGACAAATCATCCGCTGTAATATCCGCCTGAAATTAATCCAATTAATTCTATTCCTGCACTAAATAAAAATAAATTAAATTTTACCTGAAAGGCAGTGATTTTTTCCGGATCGAATCTGGCGTCCTTCTTGACAAATTCCACAGCCCGTGAGGAAAAATCGCAGGCGTACACTCTCAGGGGTTTCCCCTCCTTGAGCAGAGGGTAGAAAAAATTTCCAACGCCGCAGCCGACTTCGAAAAGCACCTTTTCCTCCAGGCCGTCGGCGAGAATTTCGAATTCCCGCGTCGTCCAGTGGCGGTCTTTGAAAAATCGCGTCTCGTTCCGCTTGTAAAATAAATCCCAGTTCTTCCTGGCTTCCTTTTCAAGTTTCATGGCCTGGAATTCGGACACGAGCCGCGAATCTTGCTTCTCGAGCGCCGCCGCTTCCTCCGAGGTCAGATTTTTCACCTCGCAGGAGTTTTCCTGCAGCGAAATTTCACAATTCATTGTGTTCCACCTGAAGAGAGTTAGAGACGAGGTGAGAATTTTTTTAAATTACGTACAATATAAATTCTGAGATGGAAAATTCGTAACTAAGCGCTAAAATCGAAAGTTCAATTATTTATCAACAGAATAACACCACTTACTTGGTCAAGCACACGATGATGACGGAGATAAACAGCGAATTTTACAAAAATCACAAGCCGGTGCGTCCGTGTCCGGCATGGTCTTTCCAACAGCAACAAGCATGGTGGGCGTGGCGAAACTATGACGTCATTCCAGCTCGAGCGCAACAGGCCAGTCAATGCGGCATAGATAGTAGCGGCGCGGGAGTGAACTAACGTCAGTGAGACTTGACGGTCACGGTCAGTGGCGCCAGCTGTGCCAGAATTACATAATTCTTTCCAACAGATGACGCAGTACGTCATTACTGTGCTGCGTTTCGAGCCAGATCGTGAAGAATTTGTTGAAGAACGCGCGCAAACGATTTTCCTGCTGCTATAAAGCGTAATCCACTCGTTTTTAACGATTGTGCTAGTTTGCTCGTGGCATTTTAAAATGCACCGTTTAAGATAAATAAATAATTGGTGGTAAATATTAAAAGGAAAATATTTTTACTAAATTTGGAAATTAATTTACTGTATTTTTAATCCAAAATTACGCAATTTAAAATTTTCTTTCAATATTTGTTGTTAATTTTGACACTTTGAGCAGAAAAAAATCATTTTTAACTGCCCCTTCAAAATATTTAACTAAGAAATTCAATTTTTAAGGAAAAATAATTTATTTAAGCATGAGAATTTGCAGCAAAAAGTATAACAATCGCCCCGCGAATTTTACGGCACGCTCGTAAAGGCAATATAAGATATAAATAATAGCCGCGTGTCAAATTTGTCAAGTCGAATTCGATAAAGAGGTGTTACACGCTCACTTGGCGTCGTGCCAAAACGTTAATAAAAAGCGTGATATAAAAAGTCCGTTGCGCTGATTAAAAGGAGAGGACCATCTTCCTCGGCTCGCCATCCATGCTCCATGCAGCGCCGACAAGAAGAAGAAGAAAAAACGTGTTTGTTTTTCTGCGGTGCAGGAATGCGGTCCCGCAAGATTTGGTTGCTTCTCAGACGTGTCAAGAGAGGAAGAAAATAATGTCCAATATAATAAATATAAAAAGGTTCGTGGGTTAACTTGACACTCGCGGCAGGCAGGCTTTTTTATTTTCTCCTCTTGTTTGGCCAGCATCATCATTGTTACTCCCCAGCCTCCCACCACCCACCTCATCACGTAAGCAGCCATCATTCTCTCCTTCTCAGGCCGCGGAGACTCAGCTAAGGACGCCCTGGACCAGATTTACAACAGTAAGGAATTTAAAAAAATTAAATTCTGTTTTTTCGATTGAATTCATTTTTTATTTTGAATTTCTTGCTGGAAGTCGTCTAATTTTTTTAAGAAAGACAAATTTTTATGGATATTGAAGCCAATAATTATTTTATTGAATAAAATCGCGTCAAAAGTCAATCACTTTAGAGGTCCTTTAAGGTTTAGACGCCATTTTGAATCGACGCCATCGCTATTGGGAGACGGGGGATGTAAATAATCAATAAAAGGACAGTTATCTGCTTAAAGAACGTTTTTGACGAAGTTTCTGAGTCCACCAATCGATTCCTCAGGGCCAAATTAGGTTCAGGGGACGTTTTTTCCGTTAAAAAAGTGAAGCGTGACGTGCGAACTTTTTTCCCGCCAAAACAATATGAATGCGACAAGTGCGCATGCGTCAGAGCTGACTGGATGTGACAAATAAGTCACCAGCTCTCACGCATGCGCCTTTCACGCATTCTTATTGTTTTGGCGGGAAAAAAGTTCGCACGTCGCGCTGGAATTGGAGGTATAAAATATCCACATGCCACGCCCCTTTTCAGGAATTCTTCGAGCTACACCCATTCTTACTCACAAGATCACTTTTGAACGTGAATAGAGTGGGCGTGTCTTTTAAATATGTTCAAAACGACCTAAACGTCGTTAACATAAACATGTTATTTTTTTTAATTTTAAAAATTCGGAGACAAATCATTGATTTGGATTTTGCCGCCGGGGTTTTTAGTATTAAAAATACTATATTTTTTGCCTGATTTTTTGATGTGCGTGAAACCGAAATATTCAGCGTCGAAAGAGCCAAAATTGGCCTCCAAAAAGGGGGGCGTAACCGAGGGAATGCATAATGGCGGCGTACCGCTTCCCTTATGAGCAACGAGCAGTGCATTCTTGCCTGCCATGTCTGCGCCGCCATATTATTTTTCCCTCAGTTACGCCCCATTCAAGAAACAGCTGAAATCGGCCTCCGGAGAGGGGGCGTAACCGATGGAATGCAGTATGACAGCGCGAATACGGCAGGCAAGAGTCAAGAGTGCACTGCTAGCCACTCGTAGGGGGCGTGGTGCACCGCAATTTTGCATTTCATCGGTTACGCCCCCCTCTTTGGCTATATTACGGTTTCACGCACATCAAAGAAACAGACAGAGAATTTAGTATTTTTTTTTTAATTAAAAAAACTCAGTCGGAGCGGAAACATTATCCCTAATCCCTAATTGTGTTTGGGAAAGAATTAACGGTAAAGAATTTTTCATAATCTGATCTGCCTGTAGTTCCCCTCGCGCCATTATTCGAGCATCCTGGGTAGAGCCTCCGTGTTCTCGTTAGCACTGTCAGTTTTCCCTTTGAAAACCGGTTAAAAACTCCGGTTTAAATCGCGAATGTCGCCCATTGAACTGCACAAAAGAGGCGGGAAACCGGTTTTTCTCCCAAAAGTCCAAGACGGCAGCACCGAGAGCCGCAGCACCACAGCAGTGGATTCGCGGCGGAGGGAGGAGTTGTCTGTAGGACGTACTCGCGGGAGGACGGACGGATCTTGGCTGTCGCCGATGCCGGACGGGCATGCGTTTGCAGCACGCGGGACAGTGATGGCGAAGCAGGAGGGCGGCAGCCTGTCCGGGCTGTACGTGTTCGTGGCGTCGTACGTGGTGCTGTTCGCCATCGCCGGCGTGCTCCTCTTCGGGCCCAGCATCTTCCCCAGGTCGGAGCTGCTGGTGGACGGCCTGCTCGGACACGAGGCTCTCGGACTGGACGCCGAGATGGACTGCAACTCGCTGCGAAACGTCACCGACGTCAAATTCGTGAACAACGGCTGGACCAAGACGGTCTACAGCGGCTTCTACTTGGGCACCCCGATCGCCATCAAGACGGTCAACCCCAAAGGAATCTCTTTACAGGAGTGTCTCGACAGGGGTGAAAAAGACAAAAACGTCTGCTACCAGAGGTCTGCGTCCAAGATCATCAACGAGACGCTGCTGCTCAGACAACTAGTCCACGAGAACATCATCAAGGTTGGTATATTATTTTTGCTCTTTTATATGTAGAGGGTGAGATATCGATTTTCCCGAGTGTGTGGGGTTGTCAAGGGCGCGCCCGCGTTGCCAGACATTGCGCTATAAATATAAACCCTCCAAGGGGGTGAAATATTAAATATATATTTTTTTAAATTTGTCAAAAGACCAGCCTGGTCTATTTTAAAAATTTGAATTAAATAAAATTGCGCAGATTTTGAGGGTGAGCAGGGGCTGAGAATGAACCTAATAGACGCGGAAATTCAGGGCGAGTCTGGAAAACTTGTTTTTTTAAATCTGCAACCCATAGGAGTTGAATTATTAATTTTTAAAATCAAGCAAACATGATTTGTGACATTTCGAACTTTATATTTTCGGGGCCCAGGCGGGGCCCTATGGGCCGGATGGCACTTATTCTGGCACCAATCGATGCTCCTTAACGAGGACAATCCGCCCGTGTGTGGTTTTCTAAAATGGGACCATTTTTTGAATTTTCACGAATTTATTTGTACCAATTTTTTAGAAAAAGTCTAAATTTACAAAAAATGGTTTTATTTTTCTTAAAATTCGGCCGTTTGTTCGATCCTCGACAACGACCCTTCATCGGAAAGGTCTCAAACAGGGCTTTGATATGGCATACCCTGACGACCTTTTTCAGGGTAATTCGACCTGAGATCCGCCCTTAGACCGGTTTTTAATGCTTTTTCAGCGATATTGAGCACATTTGCAATATTTTTCAACGGTTTTTCAGGCAGCAATCGATGCCCCTTCTACCGAAATTTCGAAAGGTTTTTATAAAAAAATCCTAGGAATTGTTAGGGTGATGAAACTTGTTATTAATTGAGATATAGAGGGTCAGATGTTAAAAAGGGATTTTTAAATTCAAGGGAAAATAAAATTGAACATGCTTTTGGGCCCATATAGCAGTGAGGAAACCAAACCCTATTGTCGGGGTAGTACTTGAGCAATCGATATTATGAAATTTCCAACTATGTGGCCATTGCACCGACCTTGTAGGCTTTGTATTACGAGACAATAATTGAATTTTGAGCTGTTTAACCTAATTTAAGGATCTAAAATAGTCGTTCCGGCCATTATAATTCCTCTGATTAACCGTTTCACTTGGCAATCTTATAAAAAGTGTCTTTCACCGAGAAAAATTGAGAAATAAAAAAATGACTTCACTTCCCAGGACATAATCGGGTGCGACAGTAATCTGTTTAAAAACCTTGGAATTTGTTTTGTATTATGGTTACGCAAGAATTAAAAAAGGAAACACACATGCCATAAATTCCTTTAAAAAAACAACCTTTTGTTCCGTAAAAAAACTCCCATACTTTGAAAGCAGAGCAAGGGGGCGCAAAATAGAATGAACAGTCCAGGGTTACGAGAACCGTCAATTTTGTTGTCATCACTGCTTTAGCAGGTCAGCTTTCGATTCTCCACGCACGCTGTCTCTGTATTTACGAGCGTGCACAATTAAACGGTGAGGTGAAACCCAAGCGAGCTGTTTAACAAAATATAACTATAGTCTTATACAGAATGCTGGCAGGTCGTAAATCACACATTTTTATTGAGCTTCAAATGGTTCGCGGCGTGAAAGGGTGCCTGCCAGCTGCACACGCTGCCCACCCAGCGATTGACTCATTCTTACAGGCATGGGAAATATTTTTTCTACCCTTCAAAAGAAAGCATCAAATAAAATTAATTTTTTAAAATGAGCTAGATATTATAAATTACCTGAAATTCATTTGTTTTTATTTAAAATTCAAATTTAAAACCAATCTTAAATAAAAAAGAACCTTGCTTGAAAAATTTGCCTATTTCGAAGCTGCGCAGTAAACTTGTGCGCATCTTACGCATGCGCAGTATGTTCAAATCGCTGAGAAATCTTACAGGAAGGCTGAAACTCATCTCTGCGCATGCGTGATCCAAATTGAAACCCTCTGCGCAGCCATAATTCCCACTGGGGTCCGGATTGTGATCTGTGTTAGTTTCCCGCCGGTCAGAAGGCAATATGGCGTCGAAGTAATGGAGGCCAATCAGGAGAAATTCCTCAGAAGTGTCGAAAAAGAGGCGTGGCGACCTAATTATTTCATTCCCGCGAATTTTGTTACATTTCCATCAGCATGATGTGCCATCTAACGGTCGATTCGCCAATTACCGGGCTAATCAGCTGTTTTTAAAGAAATAACAATTAAAATATTCATCATGTTGAAGCTATTTTCATGATTTTTCCCGCCGCACTCTACCAGACGCCATATCTGCGCGTCACACGATAAAAAAATTATTAGTCGTCCCGCTCGTCTTTTGGGGATGATTTTCTATCGACGCCCGGTGCGAGTTGTGCCGCTCGATTTCGCGCAGTTGGGGTGCACGAGGGCGAGCTATTTCGGGCAGCCAATTACAGCGGAAAGCAAACACAGGTGCACAAACAGAAAACATTTGGGCTGGCGTGTATTATATAGCAGACGCCGCTGACTGAAATCGACTGCTTTGATTTTGTTGGCCGGCGGCCAGAGCCGCGCGCGAGCGGGATCGTGGGCGTTTCGATGTAACTACTTTTTCTCTTTTCGTGCGGAGGCAGCACGCATAAATTAGAAAAAAAAAATTAAAATAAAGCGGGGACGTCGAGCGAGCATTACTTTTGAAAAATTGCTGCCATCCGTTTCTCACAGTGGCGCGGCTGCTTATTTTTTTTTCTTTTCCAACACTCGAGTGTGTGACACTCGAGGAGACACATGCCTGGAAAAAAATTGACGCGACGACCCTCGTTAATGGCTCGCGGCTTAGAATCTGCCAGAGTGACAGATTACTTTTCTCCGCACCCGCGTGAAACTGCGCCATCACCATCACTCTTAAGCACATTGGCAAATTTCGTTAAACTCAAATTCTAAAATAGGAAAAAGGGAAATCTTTAGTTGTTTTTACTAAAACATTGTTTTTTAAATGGATTAAACTGCCTGAATTTTAACGGAAATTGAACTTCGATGCGTATAAAACAAGAAGACATTCGGAGAACATGTTAAATACCTGGAAAATCGCTTACCATTCAGCAGAGAACCAATTTTTTGGTGTCCTCTAGCAGCTAACGGGTTAATATTTATATTTTTATTCGCAGAAATTCATTAAAAGTTGCATTAATTCGATTTAAATGCGAAAGAAAAGACGAAATCATCAAGAATTCTTTGCAGGAACAATTCTCGACGCTGATTGGCTGACAACGCGCATGTCAGCATCTCCCGCGCAATTTACAACGCATGTAAGCCGTTGCTAGGCAACCGCGGAAGCTGTTGACAAGCGTTTTGCATCAGCCAATCAGCGTCCAGGATTCTTCAAGCAAAGAATTTTCTGATTTCCGTCTTTTAAATCGGTTTTAATCGACTTTTGAACAATTTCTGCGACTATAAATCGATGAATCAACTCTTTAGATGCAAAATTAGGCACTAAATAGTCAGGATTTTTGCTCCTCGGTTGGAAAAAAACCCTGGCAAAGATAAATTAAATCTAATAGTTTTATACGAGACAAGGAAATCGAAATAATAACCAGTAAAAAAACTTTGGAATTAATTTAGCTGGGATTTTATTGGTTTTTGTGCAAAATAGATAACATTTTTTAGGATCATTGCAATTCTTTTGCTTATTTAAGTTTTAAAACTGCCTGAAAATTATTTTAAATAAAATTTTAATAGGGTAGAGACCGCATAATGCATCGTTAGAAACGATTTTTCATCATTTATATAAGATATTTGGACAGTTCCCCCAATTTTCTTTGACAGGAAGAGGCCATCTGTCACCCGATTGACAACGGCAGCAATTTCACGGCGTGGCTGTCGCGCGGGAGCCGCAAACAAACACTTGTGGAGAGGCGGAGGTTGCGCGCGATCAAGGTGCGATAATCACACCAGAAAGAATCTCTCACGCAGCCGAGCAATCGCCGCGCGTCAATCAAATTGAGAAAAGCGGCAGCTGCGTGGCGCGAATTGAAAAGCTGCGAGTTCACACACACACAATATGCGGCGAGGCGAGGCGAGGCGAGGGGGCCACGCGCGATTTCAATTGAGCGTCAAAGATTGGCGTCTCGAAAGCGGGGCTTTTCTCAAGAGCAACCCTCATATGTGTCGCTCCGGCCGGGCAAAAATTATATATATCAGGGGGAGATCGGCTTTCAATTTCAATCTGCTGGTTTTCTCTAGGCACGCCGTGTGCACCATCTGGGGCTCACTCGGTTTTGTTTCCCTCCTCCGCTCCGCACGCCAGCCACGAAAGTGTAAAAAATGAATTTCACGTGGCACTCTGGCACTGCCACTGCCACTGGCAGCCAGCCTTTTTTACTCTACGCTCGCGTAATCCTATCTTGCACTTTGTGGAGAGAGACGTTCGTGATTTAATTTCAGGAGACAGCAGCTCGCCTGTCATGTTTCAGGTTTATTTTGTTGGTTTTCGTAATATGTATAAAAAAATAAACTCGTCTTGGATTATAAAGTTTCCTTGGCAGCCGAGGATTGTTTTGAAAGGTTTCTTTTTCATGTTTATGCTTCTCTGGTCGAAACGGATTACTGTCATTGACACACATGTGAAATCTGACTGCGCTGGCTCGGAGAAAGAAAATATTGTAAATAATATTAGTCACGTGTTACATCTCCTATGACGCCTGACAGCCGTGCAAATTAAGAAAAATATTAAATATCCGTCTCTCCTTATTCCTCACATGAATATTTTTTGATGTTATCCCTTTAAAAACCGCTGATTAACCCGGTAATTGGCGAATCGACCGTTAGATGGTACATCAGGCTAATTTAAATACGCGGGAATGAAATTATTAGGTCGGCACGCCTCTTTTTCGACGCTTCTGATTGGCCGACTGGATTGGCGTCAATTATTTCGACGCCATATTGATTTCTGACCCGCGGGAAACCAAAACAGATCGCAACCTGGCCCCCGGTGGGAATTACGACTGCGCAGAAGGTTTCAATTTGGGTCACGCATGCGCAGAGATGAGTTTAGGCCTCCATATGAGATTTAGAATCGATCTGAACGTACTGCGCATGCTTAAGATGCGCACAAGTTTACTGCGCAGCTTCCAAATAAGCGAATATTCAAACAATTAAAAATTTCAACACTTCTGACCGGCGGGAACCAAAACGAATCGCAAACTAGACCCCGGTTCTTCTTTCCTCATATTTTAAATTAAATACAAAACAAAGAAAAATCTGAAACATCCGTGATTTTGAGAATGAACAGTCGTCTTCCTGCATTGAAAACGAACTGTCCCTCTCTCGGGGATGCTGCTGCTGCTGGAGAACATCTCGGCGGGCCACTCTCTAAATATTATAGTTGGTTCAAATAAACAATGAGCGCGCCTGTAGCAGCTTCCTCGTGTGTGTGTGTGTGTGTATGTGTGCGTAAAATTGTTTTACCACAAATATTTACTCAGAATTTTGGCTGCTGCGCCGGGAGAGCGAGAGAGAGCGGAGAGCTGCTGCTGGCAGCAGTTTAACATCGCGCCCCGAGACGCCGAGACGCGTCAACGCTTTTTTATTTCACTCCTCACAGCTTGTTTTATTCCACGCCTTTATAAATACACAGAGAAGAGAGACGCGCCTGCACGGATCGAGTGCACATGCTCTCGCACACCGACTTATTTTCTTTCCATGGCAATATACATCTCGCGCCCTCCGTCTCGCCATCGCCATCGCCACCGCATCAACAGCCAGTTCCTATTCATATCAAAACTCGAAACTCGACTCTATTATGTACACACATGTCATGCACTCGCGGATTGCACGGTGCTCCGCGCAAAAACACGCTCTTAGAATATTGTTTTCCTTTTTAAACCACATCCTGAATTTAAATTAATTTAATTCTTAATCTAAAAAGAGCAGCGAGAACAGTTGAACACTGTAAACGGTCTTTTATAATTTACTATCCGGTAAAATAAATTAAATTAATTAATTATTATAAAATCTTTCACAAAAGAATTGCAATTTCCACAAAAATGCAAAGCAATTTTAATTGAATTTAATCGAAGAAACACTTTAAAAGTTGATTTAATTGCGAATTAAATGACAAAAATATGAAAAAAAACAGCAAGAATTCTTCGTTTTAAAAATCCTCGAAGCTGATTGGCCGACGCAACATGCTCGTTAACAGCTCCCGCGGTTGCCTAGCAACGGCTTACATGCGTTGTGAATTGCGCGGGAGATGCTGGCATGCGCGTTGTCAGCCAATCAGCGTCAAGGATTTTTTCAAGCAAAGAATTCTTGCTGCTGATTGTTTTTATTCTCAATTAAATCGGTTTAACGCAACTTTTAATAAGTTTCTACGATTATAAATCGATGGACCGACTCTTTAGCTTCAAATTAGACAGCAAATCAGCATTTTTTACTTGAAAAGGAGAGGGGGGAGAGCCTATAAAAATGCCTGCTATTAAAAAATCTCTTTTCGCGCCTTCTAAATTTAATTAAAATAGATTTAGAACTTGATTCCTACGCCTATTTATATTTTAAAATTATTTCTATTTAAATAATCTGAGTCAATTAAAATCTACCAGCCTTCGTATGCCGTTTAATTGCTATGAATGGTGTTGATAATGCGGCTCGGCTGGCTCTTCGCGATGAATATGAATGCGTGAAGGAATCGCGGCTCAGCTTTAATGAGCGGGAAAATTTCTCGCCGCCGCGCGGTCTCTGTTTCATTTATACGCGCGGCGGCGCTCTCACATTCATATAATTCATTAATTGCGTGCGCTTAACGAGGGGTGTGACGTTTTCTGCTGGGAAATAAAACTCGAGGAATGCTGCTCAATGGCACGTCTTTTTGAAACAAACAAAATCACTTAATTTCGGAAAGAAATGGCGAGATTTTATTGCTCTGCTCCTGTTACACGCAGCCCAATTAAAATGGCAGGTAAACGCGGCGATAAGAAGCCGCGAGAAGCACGACGAGATAAAACCTTGGCTGCGGACGAAGCGAAAGAAAGAAAGAAAGAGTAAAAATAAAGAGGCCGTTTTGCGGTTCAACAAGCCGAAGAATTATTGCTGGCATTGTAATCGGGCAAGACGATCGGGATTGTCTCCGGAGCCAGTGTCTCTGCTCATTTGAATATAAAATCAGCATGCTGGCTGGCTGACTGGCTGCTCGGAATAAATTTAGCCTTTTATAACAGCGAGCTGGAGAGGGAGCTTCTGATTTTGTATATTCCCAAGGCCAACAACCGGCTCTCTCTCTTGCTCTCTACAACACACAAAGTTGGGCGTAGAGACTTTATCATCGCTCTATAAATCAAAGGATACATGTGCCTCCTTATTATTGCCAACATTGGCTAGCTGGATAATAACACACAGTATAAATAAGGACGTGTCAGACCATCGGCGTCTCGCGGCTGCTTTTTTTATTATTCGTTCGCTCGCCTTCTTGTTTATTTGCACCGCGCGGCGTCTGTACCACACGCTGCCCAAGTTTTAACTAGGCCCTGCCAGCCAGCTCGCTGCCCATCCAGCCTCTCGTGATTGCACCGAATTGACTCTTGGCCCTGAGCAGCGCGCACTCTCCAACTCAATCAACGGTTCAACGAGCCACTCAGCACCATGAATTTGCATTATTTCTTGCCTCAAAAACGCCTCATTCAATTTGGCCCGCGGTTTCTTTTCATTGTTGCCTGGTCGTTAATCCCGCAAAGCCGAAATTTTCAGTTTATTTTTAATTTAAATTATTTTTTATTTGAAGACCATCTTTTACGTATTTTCTGAGCTCACCAATCGATTCCTGAGGGTCGAATCAGGTATAGAGGATGCTTTTCCCGTTAAAAACGTGCAGTGCAACGTGCGAATTTTTTTCCCGCCAAAACAATTTGAACGAATTTGCGAGAAATGCGCTGATTTGAGCACTTGCAGAGAGACCACCTGTACGAATGACTTCTTTGTCACTTCCAGCCAGTTCTGTTTTCTTTCCCGTGTGTCAGAAGTCAATATGGCGTCGAAATTCATAGTTTTTTGAATATTCGTCTATTTTGAAGCTGCGCAGTAAACTTGTGCGCGTATTAAGCATGCGCAGTATGTTCAGATCGCTTCTTTATCTTACTGGGAGGCCAAAACGCATCACCGCGCATGCGTGACCGAAATTAAAACCTTCTGCGCAGTCGTAATCCCCATCGGGGGCTGGGTTGCGTTTTGTGTTGGTTTTTGACGGAAAAAACATCCATTACACCTAATTCGACCTTCAGGAATCGATTGATGGGCTCAGAAACATCATCAAAGACAGTTTTTAAGCATTTTCTGGTTCCTCACTACCCTTTCTTTACCTAGGAGTGGTAGGGGAGCCAATCAAAAGCACTTTTGTCGTATTTTCCTGCCAGATTTTATTTAATTCTTGCCTATTAACCGACGGAAACCCCTGAAAACCTCTCAAAAATATATTTTTTCATTGTTAGCAGAGGAGCTGTCAGTTTTCTGTCAGGATTTCCCTCTCTCCAGGGTAAAATCCGTCTCCTATTTACCTGACAAGAAGTCGTCCCACATGCAGAGCTTGTTTACAATGGTCTGCTGCTTGTTAGTATTCTAACCCTTTGCCTCTTAAATAAATAACGAGAAAAAAATGCAGGCTGCGAGGAAAAATGCAATTTCATTGCTGTTTATACAGGGAGAGGCGTAAAGTTAAATAAAAAAAGAGATAATCATGTTTCACGCTTCTGATGGAGTGCTCGAAAAAGCACACAGTCACTCTGCAATTACATTCCACAATTTCTTCTCTCTCTCTGCGTGTTTATTTCTCTCGACGGCGATGACGACGAATTCATTCTTTTTTGCCTCGGCAAAATGTTGCAAAACGAAGAGAGCGAAAAGCGCCGGCGGAGGAGCGGCGGGAGAGGAGCAGGGATCGCTCGCTCGCGAAAAGAGCGAGCCAGGCATTTTACGACCTGCTCATGAGCAGCATCAGGTACATAATCGTGATCGTCTCGTTACCGTGGCATGAAAAATGTTCGCAGTAGGAGGCCGAGAAGAAAACTTTATTATTATTTCCAATTGACCCTCCCAGGCTCTGACATTCCTTTAAGATAGATACCATCTCGCGCGCGCATCATGAGACCGCTCTTTGACTCTCCAAACACAAAATACACACAACGGGCTTTTTCTAAAATGTTTGTAATCATTTTGATTGCTCCCAGGAGGGTCTATTGTTCCTTTGTACCAACAGAAACACTTAATTTGATACACCTGACAGATTTGATTAGTGAAGTACACATTTAAATTTGAAAATAAAACAAAAATAAGGCGAATCGACCGTTAGGTAGTAAATCAGGCCGATGGAAATTTGAACAAAATACGCGGGAAAGAAATTATTAGGTCGGCAAGCCCCTTTTCTGACGCTTCTGATTGGACACTGGACCTTCTCCTGATTGGCTGCCATTATTTCGACGCCATATTGGCTTCTGACCGGCGGGAAACCAACACAGATCGTAATCCAGACCCCGGTGGGAAATACGACTGCGCAGAAGGTTTTGATTTGTGTCACGCATGCGCAGTGATGAGTTTCGGCCTCAATGTAAGATTAAGAAGCGGTTTTTACATACTGCGCATGATTAAGATGCGCACAAATTTACTGCGCAGCTTCAATAGACCAAAAAATTAATCTAATTTAAATGCCGGTCGACCAAAGCATCTCCAGGAACCAAACGTTCTATTATTTGCCTTTTAATCAGCGTGTGTCTCGTCTTGGTGGCGATGATGTTTAGTCACGGACGGTTGTGTTTTTTTTTCTCCTCGGACGAGCGAGCGAGTCGAGTGGAGAAACAGACGTCAGCTATTTGTTTGGCGATTTGCTACATCTCCTTAGAATTAACACGCCGTTTAGAGCGAGCTGAGCGGACGCGTCTCCTCCTTTCGTCAGCACATCAGCAGCTGGCAAACAGGCAAGAAAAATATATAAGCAGCCGACCGACCGACGGATGGACCAGTCGATAGGTGAATAAACAGCCCGGGCAGAAAGGTAAACAGACAGACGCGCGCGAGAGGAGCAGTCAGGGAATAAGTCGGCCCCTCCACCTTTTGGCTCTCGGGAGAGAGAGAGAGAGAAGCAACTAACATCATAAATCAGAGCCTTGTTTCAAGACACACACACGGAATTTGTATTATAAATATGCATAATAGTGTCTGCCGACTGCGTTCGAGCGAGAGAACCCCGCAGACACGAGAAAACAAGGCGATTGTTGCTGCTGCCTGGAAAAAGAACCTGGGCCTCTGCCCCCCAGCTCGCCGTAAAAAATCTATCATTGTTGACATTGGTTAATTGGTTAGGAAAAATAAGCTCGTGCACGATTTATGGGCCTGCACAGCAAGGCATTTATTTTTGTGCGACGCGTCCTTCCTTAAAATTTATATATTTATAGTTTCTATTATATATTAGGCGCGCTCTTCCGTTGGGAGAAATCTGATTGTGTGCGGCGACCTATTTTGCGCGTCTAAATGAAAGCCAAACAAAGGAAATTCTTCTCAATTTTTGGAAACACAAAAGGGGTGCTCTAGAAAGTTGACACTTTGTGCCTTTTTTCTCTTTTTTGATTTATTTAAAAATGAATAGAGCATAAAAGGTAAGGAAGATTTATATTTTTACTGCACCTTTAAAATTTAGGTCATTCTATACAAACATCCGACACGTGTTTGTTATAATGTATACGGAAGGAAATCATGAAAATTCCTTCAGAACAATGTATATTTTTGTTGTTATTAATTTACAAATAGCTGATTAGCCCGGTAATTGACGAATCGACCGTTAAATAGCACATCAGGCTGATTTAAAACACGCGGGAATGAAATTATTAGGTTGGCACGCCTCTTTTTCGACGCTTCTGATTGGCCGAATGGATTTTCCTCCATTAGTTCGACGCCATATTGAATTCTGACTGGCGGGAAAGCAACACAGATCGCAACCCGGCCCCTGTTGGGAATTACGACTGCGCAGAAGGTTTTAACTTGGTTCACGCATGCGCAGTGATGCGTTTTTGCCTCAATGTAAGATTTAGAAGCGATCTGAACACACTGCGCATGCTTAGGATGCGCATAAAGTTACTGCGCAGCTTCAAAGTTAGCGTGATTTAAATATAAAAAATTTAATTTTCAACCAACACAGATTTCAAGCCGGTGGTTGTTTTCTTAATTCGCTGCTCGCTCTCAAATCAATTTTGAAACCAGTTTGGGTGCCTTGCACTTTAAAACAAACAAATTTATATAAAAGAGGCTGGAAACCAGTTTGCTGATGGTGCTGTGGCTGTGCGTGTTTTAATTAAAGAAAATCTTGGGCGGGTCTAAATAGCAACATCACGACGAGTGACAGCTGAATATATCAGATCTTGGGATTTGCGTCCCCGCAGGTGAACAAAAAAACAAAAAACAAATCCCCTCTGCCCTGCCTGAGTTGCCTGGCTCCTCCGATTTCCATTTTCAAATCGGATTACGAAACAGGACTTGTGTGTGTTGGTGGGTAACTAAAGCCGCTCGCTGCGCACGAGCAAAAAATAAAAAAAAGAAATAGAAAAATAAATGTTACACACCTCGCGCAGCGTGTATCATCATTATCTGATGAAATGTCCAACTCGGCTGGAATCGTGCGGAATTTTATTGGCAGACGCCGATAGTTAGGGTTTCTCCCTCCTCACTTGCCTTCCCACCGACCCACCGACCGGCGTAAAGTAGTTTTTTAGACTCTGTGTAAATGTAAAGGTAAAAAAGGCGTCCGAATTCCTCGTCATCGTGATGTGGCACTCTTTCTTCCATTTATTTCACGGGTTCTGTACTGCTATGTCACTCAAAAATTAGAATTCAACAGCTCTTTTTCGGACAAAGAGTGTTTTTTCTATATTAATTAATTCCTGGAATATAAAATTGTAACTGTCAGGGGAGTTAAAATGAAAATATAATTAACAAATAGATCAGTAGTAGTTTTTAAATTTATTTTAAAAATTTGTACAAAAATCTAAAACTGCATTAAATTAAAATTTTCATTATTTATGAGAAGATAAAAAATAGTTCTTTTGAGTCTTGAAAGTTATTTTAATTTTTTTCAAAAATTTCAGAGTTTCGAAAGAGGTGTGAGTTTGCTCTGATTAAAATTCAGCAGTTGATAGAAGCGTCAAAAACTGCATAAATTCAGAAAGCTGATTAAATTTCCAGTTTTTTCCTACGGAGCAAATAATGCTTCCCTGAATATCAGCTTTATTTAATAAAATAAAAAATTTATTTCAGCTTTAATGTCAAATTCGTGGCTTATAATTTATTTGAACAATGATTTGTGGGCAGGCAGTAAATCACTGTGTGAGGCAGCGTTGAAATTTCCCACACGCGTGCGACAGGAAGCGAATAAAATGCGCGTACGCGTACGCGGGAGGTGTCGCCGGGCCGTTTTGGCGTTTTGACTGACACTCGAATTTATTAGTGGGGCCATAAAGTGTGTGCGCGCTGCATTTTAAGCGCGCTGATAAGCCTGCCAGAGAAGAGAATCTTCTATCTCCTGGCTCGCCGCAGCACATAAAATAAAACATTATATCTCGGCGCAGAGAATTTGGCATTCTGCGTCGGCCGCCGATGATAATGACCAGAGTGTGTGCCCGGCATTCGCTTTTTCTTTACGTCTTCCTCTGCTGCCAATAATACAAATGGCATCTTTTCCTTGGTGCAAAAGACAATGAGAGCATTGTTTCTGACGAGAACAAATAATATGTATAATTCTAGGAAATGAGGAACTGTTGTAATTCTCTACTTTTTGGTTTTATGATCGAGCCTCTGGCGAGCATGACGGAATTTTGAGATGCAAAAATTTTCGCTTCAATTGTAAGGAAATTATTTTCTGAGATTATTCTCGAAGCTATTCATCTGTTAGTAAACAAATAACAACAACCCCGGGGCTTTTTAAAATAAATAAATAAATGCCATTCCTTCCACTTTTTTTTTAGAAATTTTATAATAAACAAATAAATTAAACGCCATTTAATTCTGATTGAAATTCAAGCTGGCGTTGAGTAGAAGCAATTAATTGTCCGGTTGCTCTGTACTGTACGCCGAGACTTAATTGCACAAGAAGATAATAATGAGCTAAATTGTTGCGCTCGCGACTCGAATGACTCGAATGACTCGATCCGCAGTTGGCTCACGTAGCAGCCGCAATTTTGCACGCTTCCACTTTTTCTACTCGTCTCGTCACTTGCGTTCGACGTTTCAAAATGTATTTATTCCTTCGCGAGCGAGTATTTAACAAGAAAAGAATAAATTGAAGTGTTAGCAGCAGCTGCCGGTCTATTTTTTACAATTGATGACAGCCTTTGTTTCTTTTCAGCTCCTCCGACAACCGCTCATTAAGATAATTTATCCTATGTTTTCTTTCTAAATTGCTGGCCGGCCGGTCGACCTCCCGCTTTAAAATTCCTCGCGTCTATTTTCTGCTCCACCGAGAGCGAGAGTGAGAGCGAGGCGCATTTTTTTTATTTTTTCTATTAAATAAAATTGATTCGCTTAATAGCGCGCGTGTGTGTTTGAAGACAAAAAGCGGTCTGACTCATTCCTCTTCTCGCCCATTACACTCAGTCAATCAGCAATCCGAGCAGCAGACGAAAATACACAATGAGCGCCCGCGGCCGTGCTTGACCATTTTTTATATTTGCTTTTGTTCGTGGATATAATTTCCCATTTGTTTTTACGGGCGTGCATCGCGAATTTTAGCCAATCAACGCCTTTCGATTAGAATTGAGGGAAATTGAAGTCAAAATCACCCTTTGAATTTAAAAATAAAAGAGAAATGGGACTTTTTGTGAGGGCTTTTGGGCGGGCAGGGGGTAGACTTTGAAGTTAATCCAACGCAGAATTTTACGGCAAGTCTGAAAAACTTTGGTTTTTTAGTCTACGACCCATAGGAGCCGAGTTATTAATTTTTAAAGTCGAAAAAACGTGATTTGTGACATTTCAAACTTTTGTTTTCGGGGCCCAGGCGGGGACCTATGGGCCCATCGGGGATGATTGGGGTACTAATTGATGCCCCTTTGTGAGGAGCATCCACTCGTGTTCGGTTTTTCAAAATCGGACCATTTTTCGAATTTTCACGAATTTTTTTCTTCTGATTTTTCCAAAAAATCAAAATTTGGTTTTATTTTTATTAAAATTCGACTGTTCATCCGATTGCGGACCACGAACCCTCATCAGACAGGTCTTGAGTTGGGCTTCAACCTGGGATACCCTGACGACCTTTTTCAGGGCAAATCGACCTGAGATCCGCCCTGAGGCACTTTTTAAACGTTTTTTCAGCACTTGAAGGATTTGAGTGTCGGTTGGCAATAAAATTATGGAAGCAGAAGAACATTGTAGCGGTTCCCGCTTATTGGCGTTAACTTAGTTTGTAACCTTTAGATGTCACTTGTAACTGTATGATAAGCTTTTCTCATTTACCCTGTATAATACACCTTCACTGACCGCTCACCTACGCACGCATACGGTCATGTCGCATTTACCTCTCCGGCCGGAAGTATAATGTCGTGCGCATATATGACGCTTGTAATAACTTATAGACCCGAAGATAATACCGGGGTAAGCATTGTATTTAACTGTAATAATAATTATTGTTATTCTCGACTCGCATATTGATGCGTATATTTATTGTTTATATATTGACTTTCCTTTGAGATTTTATTGTGAATATTTATTATGTAAAACTTTACAGTCTTAATTATGGATTAAATCTACGTCTACAAAGGAACCAGATGCATTTCCTTTTGGCTCGAACCGAGTATCCCACAACATATTTAAGCTGCTGGTGGCGCGTTATCAGCAGTTGTCGAGACGTAATTGCGTGCTACTGAAGAGAAGAATACACAAGACGAGAGTTGAGCCGGGTGCCGTTTTTTTTCTGCCTGATAACACTCTCTCCCTCGCGCCAGTGATAAGCTGATAATTGTGGCTCGTCTGCATCAACAGAGGCTGCCACTATAGAATTTCCTTCAACACCGCCGAGAGCATTGCAGTGACGCTGCACGCGCACCCGACGTGCACAGAGGATGCGAAAAAGTTGAGACAGATAACGCCGGAAGAGAGACACCTTTTCAGCCGAATCATCGACAAATAAGCCGCTTATTTATATATTTATAGACGATTAAATAATGTTGATTGCCACTCGAAAAGAGATGTATTAAAAAAATAAAATTAATAAATAAAACGCGAAATAATTGAAATTCGATTATCTCGGCTTCTAGTGGAGCAAATAAGACAAACTCAACGGCATTTGAAAGCTTATTAAAAGGGAAATTAGGATTTAGGTCGTAGGACAACTTAAATTTGATTGAAAAATTAAAAACGTATTTTTAAGCTGACTTTGAAACAGGGATTTTTAATTTTTGACCTGATATGAAGGTAAAACCGATTAAAAATAATTATTCTTCACTGTTTTAGGGGGTTGGCAGTGAATATCCACCCCTATAAGAATGTCTTTAGGGGTGGTTTATCCCTTTTTTATTTAAAAATCATGAAAATAAATAATTTTTCCTCTTGAATGACTAATTTAAAAAATATTTCCCTTTAGTAACCGACCGAAAAAAAATATCCCGAAAGCGAAAGCTTGTCTAATGTCTTGATTTAGAAGCGAAAAGCTTTTTCTAATTTTCCTGCTCGACTGTGCCTGTGCAGCCGCATCCGCTTGTTGAAAAATGAAAGAGACGCGCGCGTCTCCGTCTGCTGGCTGAGGATTTTATTCCGCCGAGTGCGCGAGTAATTTATGGCCTGCGATTTGACAGAGCATCTGTGTGCGAAATGTGCAGCTAGTTAAAAATATGTATGTGTACGCCGCCGTCGCCGCCAGGTCAATAATTCATACGAGCGGAAAGAGAGCGACGCTTGCTTTTTGCCGCCGCCAACTCGTTTTCTAATTAGCTGCATTCAATTAGATCCACGCAGGAAAAGCAAAATGCCCATTTTTTGATTCTTATGGCTCGTTAAAAAGGATTTGCAATGTTTTAAAGCCTAACTAGGCCGTAAATTCGAGTCGCGAGTCTTTTAATTAGGCGAGTGAGGCGCGACATTCGATTCGCTGTGCATTTTCTTTCGCCTAATTAATTGGAGGCGGCCAGTTTTTCTCACAGCAGACGCCGTCCGACCGGAGCATAAAATAAAATTTAATCCCGCGCGCCGCTGTCTAGCTGTCTTCCAGTTTGCCGATTTTATCATTTTATTAAAATTTATTAACTTGTTTTGCTAGCTGCTCCACGCCAGAAGAAGAAACAAGAAACGATTTTGGCGCAAAACACACTCGAGGATTTGTTATATTATTTGCTTCGAAAATAATGTGAGCAGCGATTCACGGTCGAGATAAAAAAAAATGCGGCAGGGAGGAGTTCAAATTTATGAACAATTTTTAATCGAAATAAACGCGCGGTTCATGGATTTCAGGCTTAAAAATTATTATTTTTATTAATTGATGATTAAAACCCAATGGAAAAATACGCAGTTAATTTTTGAAAAAATTATTTCCACCCAAACCTTTGAATTAAACAATTTTCCTAATTTCCAACGTTTAAAATTGGCAACCCGACATGTTTGCCTGCAGCCGCGAGCAGAGCAAGGGTCAACCTTCGCGATCCACGCCCGCATAAAAACAAATGGGAAGTTATATTATACGAAAGGCGAATATAAAAAATGGTCAAACGCGCCTTACCACGGGGCATCGATTGGTACCTGAATCAGCACCGTAAGGCCCATAGGGCCCCGCCTGGGCCCCAAGAACAAAAGTTTGAAATGTCCCAATTCACGTTTTTTCGACTTAAAAAATTAATAACTCGGCTCCTATGGGTTGTAGAGTCAAAAACTAATTTTCATTGGACTCGCCGTAAAATTTTGCGTTGAATGAACCCTTAAGCAACCCCCGTCCACCCCCACCGGAGTAAAAACCCTCAAAATCTGATACATAAAATCCCATTTTCTACTGATTTTTTATTTTAATTTTGAATTAATTCAAAAAGCCCTATTTATCTTCGGCTTCTAATTAAAGCCCCCTATTTATTTATTGTTTTTATTTTTTTTCGATTTGTTTCATTGTAGTTTGCACGGCCGTCTTCTCAGCTGTTGACAAAGAGCGTTTTGAATCTAATTAACGTTCATTGAAGGCTTCTGACAGGAGTTTAATTTAACAGCAGCCTCTCCTTTTCCTGACTGACTGACTGGCAGTGAGGTGCCGATTTTGGTCTTGTCGCAACCTTGGCCGCGCGCACAATAGGAGAAAAAATAAAATAAAATAAAAGAGTCGAATCATTGCGGTTCAATATTGTGACGCCCGGCCGTTTAATTAAAAAGTGTGTCGCAATTCGGGCCACGCAGCCGCGGCGGCGCAACATGCAAATTTCTCTTTCTGTCTCTCTCTGCGTCTCGTGCGCGCATAAATTGCGGCTAAAATATTGTGTCAGCTTGTTAACATAAATTATGAGGGCCTCGATAAGCGCTTTGAAGTCGCCGCTCTCGTTTTCTCGTCGCCGCCGCCGCCGCCGCCGCCACGCAGCCGCCGGACCATTATATTCAAATGCGCCGAATTAAAAATGCACGCCGACTTCTGCCTTTCTTTGTTTTGCTTTTCGGCACGATGGTTTTGCATACAATACACGGCTGCTCGGCTTTTCGAGTTTAATTATATAAATAAATATTGTGCGAGTTAAAAATTCAAATAATAAATCAGTCGACTTTAAACATTGGTTTAAGGACCAAAGGGAGTGAGATAAAATGAACGAGCATTAGTTTCGGCGCATATGAGCCGAGTTATTTAGTTTTAAAGTCGAAAAAACGTGATTTGTGACATTTCTAACTTTTGTTTTCGGGGCCCAGGCGGGGCCCTATGGGCCGGATGGAGCTAATTTTGGTACCAATCGATGCTCCTTAATGAGGCACGTTAGCCCGTATGCAGTTGTTCAAAATCGGATGATTTTTCGAATTTCTGCGATTTTTTAAAGGACCGAAATTTTGAAAAACTCAAATTTAAAAAAAATACCATTTTTATGCACGGGGATCCAAAATGGGTTCCCACCGATTCTACGGCATGCGTAGGCCCAACGCTGGTCTGGAAACCAATTTTGAAACTTCCCGTTCCCATAAAAAAATTAAATTTATTTTTGTCCGGATTAAAAAGAGCCGAAATTTTGGTTTTATTTTTATTAAAATTCGACGGGTTGATGGATTTTAAGCCACAAGGTCTCAAATGAAAGGTATCAGCAAGCCCTACCACCTGACATACCCTGACGACCTTTTTCAGGGTAGCCCACCCTGAGATCGGTCCCGGAGCCTCTTTAATTTTGATTTTTTTGTAATAATAATTCCCTTTTTTCCATTATTAAAATTTCCAATTTGTGTTCTCAGGTGCTGGGTTCGTGCATCATGCCTGCTCAATCTGGCTCCAACAGCTACGTTGCCCTGGTGACGGAGTTGGGAGAGCCGCTGGACGCGGTGCGGCTGCTGCAGCTGCCGTGGGAGGACAGACTCCGGGTACGACAAACGCCTCCACTATTTTACCATTTTCCTTATTAAATATTTATTTTCGAAAAATTTCGCAGCTGGCACTCGGAATGGCCAGGATTCTGTACCTGCTCGCACACTCGCCCCTCGGATCTCTGGCGATGAACGACTTTCGTCACCAGCAATTTGTGATAGTCAACGGCGAACTCAAACTCTCCGACGTTGACGACGTTGGTAAGTTAACTCAAATAAAAACCACCGCTTTTTTATTTCATCCCCTTTAAAAAAATTAAGTTCGACCCATAAAAATGGAGTTATTGATTTTTAAAGGCAAAAAACGTGATTTGGGACATTTCGAACTTTTATTTTTGGGGCCCAGGCGGGGCCCTACGGGCCCAATGGAGATGATTTGGTCACTAATCGATGCCCCTTGGTGTGTTGCGTCTGCCCGTGTGCAGTTTTTCCAAATTTGACCATTTTTCGAATTTTTACGAATTTTTTTCTGTTGATTTTTTTAAAAAAGTCGAAATTTTGGTTTTATTTTTATTAAAATTCAGCCCTTTGTCTGATTTGTAAGCACGACCCCTCATCAGACAGGTCTTGGGAAGGGCTTTAACCAGGGATACCCAAGCGACCTTTTTCAGGGTACCCCGACCTGAAATCAGGTTTTTAATGCTTTTTTCAGCGATTTGAGCGCATTTGACGATGTTCTAAAAACTTCAATCTGATTTCCAGGCTTGGAAGAGCCGTTTTGCGTGAAGAACGAGGACTGCGTGAAGATGCTGCCGCTGCAGCTGCGGAACGCGTCGTGGGCGGCGTCGGCGTCGTGTTCGCCGCATTTGCGCTGCGTCGGCCACAACGAACGCGTCAACGTGCTGCGCGCCGGCAAGCAAGTCATCCAACAGTTCCTGCCGTTGGGCGCGCCGGCCGGGCTGCGGCCGCAGATCCTCAACCTGCTCAAGGGATACAGGGACGCCTCTTGGAACTCGGCCAGGATCCTGCTCGAGACTGAGGCTCTCGTCGACGCGTTCGCCTCCGGCAAGTACCTCGAGACCAACGAAGTCTTCCGCGCCGACTCACTGCCAGGTTAGACACGGCTTTTCTTTATTGTTATGCTTTAAAATTTTAATTAGATTAAATTAAACTAACAGAAAAAATTTAAAATTCTTTTCTTTGCAGGCTTCGTGATTCACGATGAAAAAGATCTGCCCGGCCAATTCGACTACCCGTGTCCAGGGTCGACCAATAGTGTCAACTGCGTTCATTCGGTGTACAGCTATCAAGAAGCTGCCGAAATTTGCTCGGCTGACCCGAGATGCAAGGCCTTTGTTATCGGCTTCGGCAAAACCTGGACTGGTAAATTAATTTTTTTATTTTCATGCTTTCAATTTATAAATAACTGATTTAATTTTGAATTAAAGTATAAGGTGGTAATCTAGAGAAATTTTTTAATTTTTTAGCCACGAAGAAAGCATTTTTTGGCAGTAAATCGAATCAGTGGGTTGAAAGGGGATGAGGGTTAGCACCCCCTGAACACTTTTGGTGGCAAGGGGAGGTCGAGCCGAGTCTAACGGTGGGTAGTTTTTGCAATTCTGGTAATTAAAACCCGAGATTTGGAGTTTGCAAAATACGAAAAAGTCGAAAAATTCGTGATTTTGTGTTTTACAAACATTTAAAAATTCAAATCTCAGGTTCTAACCGTCAGAATTGCAAAAACTACCCATCGTTAGACTCGTCTTGACCTCCCCTGACCAGCGAAAGGGTTTAGGGGTGAAAACCCTTATCCATTTCAACCCCCTGACTCAATTTCAATAGGAAAAATGTTAAAAAATATATTTTTTTAAATTTAAAAACACAAAATAAATGTTTGAGGGTAAGCAGTCCTTTCAGCTGGTTAGGGAAGGATTAACAGTTGGTAGTTTTTGCAATTCTGATTATTAGAACCCGAGATTTGGAGTTTGAAAAGTTTTAAAATACGAAAAATCGAGTTTCGGAGTGGAATTTCTTTAAAAAATAAAACAAAACCAGCGATGAAGAACTTGGAAAACACCTAATTTATTAAATTGCTCCACTAGAACCTAAACTTTCCCAAAATTATCCCGAAAAAACTAATATATTGTCTTAAAAGACTGATTTCCAGTGTATATTTCGTTAAAATCATGCCTCTTTAGTCATTTAAAAATAAAAACATAATTTCCAGACCTAATAATTGATATATTTTCTGTTATTCCAGATCGGTCATTGGCGATTTTCAAGTCAGGAGTGGGCCCAGCGAGCACGAAGCGGGGCTTCCAACTGTTCGTGCGGCAACAAAGCCCGCGCTGAGCAAACTAAATTCCTTGTGACATCCTTTTCCGAGCCTGGCTGTGATTTTCAACTTCCCTGAGAGGACCAAAGACTTGATTTATTCAAAATCATGATTAATAAACCATGTTACTTAATTATAAGGATTAAATTATTTGACAGAATAGAAAAAACACGACTGGCAGTTTTATTTTAATAATTTTATTCCTAGATTAATTAATTCATTAATTAATACAACAAGAGGAATGTTGCAGACTTGACTGGCACTCTGAAATTCCGGTGATTTGTGCAATGCAAAGCTGAAAGGATTGAATATTATTAAATTATGGCAAAACCACTGCGTGCACTAAAGTCCGACATTTGAGTCAAAAGTATCACAGACACACCAAAATCCGCCGCTTCGTGAAACACCACTTTTCTTTCTTTTATTAAAATTGTTAGTTTGAGTGCGAGATCACCAGCCAGGAGATGAACGCGTAGAACAGGAAAATCGGATACACTGCCAGCGCTTTCCGGTCCGACGGCTGACTGTCGCCCAGAAAAACAATCGACGCTGCAACACAATTAAAAAAAAATTATTTGGTTAAAAACGCGATATTCGGCATTTCAGGGTGCACCCTGAGCCCCTTGGTGGCTTCCAAAGGGTCGAGCTAAACATTTTCTCAAAGCCCTTGATTTTGTCTTTTTAACGGTGGGCAGATTTTGTTAATCAAAGCATTACAGAAGCCGTCAGGTGGCGTTAAAGTGGCCAAGAAATGGGAATTTTATTAAATCGATCGCTCAAGAGCTACCCTGAGGCCAGGGTTTCTTTTCTGACCTGGTTTAATGGTCTTGTCCGACCTCAGGGGTGATTTTCAGCAAATTCCAAGCGTAAAAATCAACAAACTGCATTTTTTAATTTTTTCCGGAGTGAAAAAATACCATTTTTAACATTTGACCCTTTGTATTTAAAAAATGTCAAGGTGACCACCCTGAAAATTTCTAGGCACGTTAAAAACCTTTAGAGGAACATTTTATCCCACAGTTTGAAATAAATTAAATGAAAAATTTCCGAGATTTTCAAAATTTTTCAATACACTAAAAAAATACCCAATTTGGAAAATTCCAAATAAATTGTTTCAAATATAAAAGTTGTTGCCGATCCAATTAGGCATCTTTAGGCACAAATTTCAATGCTCTAGCTCAATTAGAACCTGAGATATTCTCGATATTCTCAATCATGTATACTCCGAGCGGCTGTTTTCCTGTCACCACCAAAATTATTAAATATTTCCTTCTTTTCAAATAAATAAATTCAATTGCTCGTGGAACTGACCGTAAGTTGCCCATCCGAAGCCGGTAAGCGTGGCAATTAGTCTGAGGATGAAGAGAGTGGTCGACTGCGTCGCCATCAGGATGATTCGGCACGCAATCAGCGCGAGAACAGTCGGCAGCAAGCAGTAGCCCAGCACGCACACACTTTGGAAGAACGAGCTGGAAAGCAAATAAAAACAAAAATCCATTAAAAATAAGTTTAGCGAGAAATTTTAAAAAATAACGACAAGTGGCGGACGGCCAACGGGCGCTTCGGCGGCGGAATTGCGACCTGAGGAAGGTCGGTGAAAAACAGAGGTAAAAAATCATCAATGACTATCGCCAAATGTGCTTGAAATCGCTAAAAAAACATTAAAAACCGGCTTCAGGGTGGATCTCAGGTCGGGGTACCCTGAAAAAGGTAGTTTGTGCATCTCAGGTCAAAGCCCTTCCCGAGCCCTGTCCAATGAGGGGTCGTAATTGACGATCGGACAAACGGCCAAATTTTTATAAAAATAAAACCGGTTTTTAAAAATTTCTACTTTTTTGAATATTTGGCCGAAAAAATTCATAATAATTTTAAAAATGGTCCTAATTTATAAAATCGCACACGGGCGGACGCTCCTGACCAAGGGGCATTGATTGGTACTTAAATCAGCACCGTCGGGCCCATAGAGCCCCGTTCGGGCCCCAAAAACAAAAGTTTTAAATGTCACAAATCGTTTTTTGGACTTTAAAAATTTATAACTCGGCTCCTATGGGTTGTAGAGTCAAAAACCAAAGTTTTTCAGACTCGCCATAATATTCTGCGTCAAATGTGCATAAAATCCACCCCGCCTACCCCCACCGCAGCGAACAAATCCAAATTATGCATTTTTAAAGCTTCCTGTTTTATTTATTTTTAAATTCGCCTACGGGTCTGATTTGATTTCTGACGTTAAATCCCACCATTCCGCGTTGCCACGCGTCGAGTGCTCAGGTTTTGCGTCCAAATTCGCGCTTTTGGCGACTTTTTACCACAGGATGATACAGAAGTCGAACTTACATGTTTCCACCGAGCAGTTTGGAGTTGAGGGTAACCACCATGGCGCCGATCCAGACAATGACAAACACCTCAGCAAACTCGGGCCCGCCGTCGTTGTGGTTGATATCGTCACTCGAGCCCTGCAGAATCCTGTAATCATTTTTAATTAGAGCACCGCCAAAAAACAAAGCATTTCTAGCCAACAGGGTAGTTTAAATCCACATACCTGACTTGGCCTCTTTAAAATTCGATTGCAAAAGTTTATAAATTTAATTTGAATGTATGAAAAGACACTTACATCGCCATGAAGGTGCACAGCAGCAAGGGACCCCACAAATCCCCTGAAAAAAGCAGAATTTTAATTTAAATTCGAAAATTAAACATTTACTCACATTCTTTTAAGAGGCTTTTCTTCTCTTTCGGGTACAAAACGCTTTGGAATTTGACGCCGACGGCCTTCAAGTCCCTCATCTGCAAACAAACAATCAGGACGAAAATATTTTCACTGCCGAAAATGGTACCACTGTCGTTTTAATTGGCTCGTCGAGCGTGTTGAACTCGAGATTTCCCTCGACCTGCGCCGTTCCCGAGTTGGGAACGCTCATGTTCCCTTCCAGATTCTCCGGAATTTCCTCCCCATCGTTGTACAGCTGCGTTGTGCGTATACGTGAAAGAATCAGATTAATTAAGAAAACAAACTGCTTACGTCAAGGGTGGTGCTGTTCATTCTGATAAGCAAGAAAGAAAACTGGTCTGTGCGAGTTTAGTCCCTGATCCCGGACGAATTTCGAAATGTTCGACGCCTCACGAGAATTTCTGCACACTTCTCAGGTCTGAAGACGCGAATTAACCTGGATTTTACGCTAAAATGCGCAGGTAAACATTTTCTACGCCTGCTGATTCGGCTGTCATCAAGTTTTGATGTCATATGGGCGGTGGGCGTGGCGTTGAGCGAATGAAAAATACCGGTTAAATCTAACTAACCGGTCTTTTCCGTTATTTTAATTGATAATCAGCATAAATATCCTAAAATATAAATGTTTACTGATATATATGGATTTATTTTTTAAATAAAATTAAAAACTAAAAGAATGAGATAAGAAATTCACTGCTTGATAAAAACTTAACCTTTTTGATGAATTATTTTGTACCGGTATAGTTAAATGAAATAAAAACCGCCCGCCAAAAACACATCTCTCATCGATTGCTTAACTTTGGGACACACTTTGATAAAAAAAAGGCCCTTCTCAATCGATTTTCAACCATTTAACCGATATTTCTTTAATATTTCAGCCTCTTAAGAGCTATTCGTGGTAGAAAAATTCATAATGTAGGCAATTCTTGTCCCTCATAGTCGAAACTTTCGCTCAAACATGGCGGCGGATGAGCAACCAAGAATTCTGTGAATTCTGCAGCCGGTTGAGCAGTGGTGGGGCAGCAAGTGGCGGAAAAAATCACGTTTTGCTTCCCCCTCCACATGCAACGCTTTTCTCGCTACTCAGCTGGGTGGAGGGGACACGCTCCTGATTGGTTGCTTTCCAAAATTAACTGTTTTAAAAGAAGGGATTAGCCCAACGGTTAACAAATCTTAAAATTCTCACGCGTGCGCATGCGCCTTGCTATAAAATGAAGAATTTATTCACTCTCTTTCTTCCAGTTAAGTCGACTTAAACACAATAATAATTCCAGAAAATGCACTATTTTATCGCTTTATTAACTTCATAAATGATTAATTTCCTATTATAGTTCATTTATCTTTAAAATCACTTAAATTTAAATAATATTTACAGATCAGTGGCTTAAAACTATTCCCTTAAAATGTGATGGCAAATAATTGAATATATAAATATGTACACTTGATATTTTTTGTTCTAATCTCACAGTAATCCTAGACACTAGATTTTCCTTCCTCGCAGAAAACACTTTTCAGGATTTTCCCGATGTTTTCTGCTGATAGTTTTGGGTTGAGCGAAACTCTCAGCTTTTCACTGGAGGAGAACTTGATCCACAGGTGTCCGCTGGACTTTCCGTATTCCTGCACGCCCATCAACTTGCGGAGAATGAAGCTCGAGGCCTTTTTTGTATCTCTCAGAGGCTGGAATGTCACATCAGTCTTCGCCTTTTCCTCCCAAAACTTGTCTGTAGACGCATAAAATTCAGTTAATTATTAAAATATTTAAATGACGGAGGAGATTATTTTACCCTGAAGGGTTTGTCCACTCAGCAAAATGGCGCACATTGTAGACATGCTGGCAAGGAAGCTGTAACTTCGGACAGCCAGGGACCAAATGAGCATGCTGCTTTCCAGGACGTACTGCCCAATCATACGAATCTCCTCGTCCTTGAAGCAGAAAAAAGGGGTTTGAACTGAATTTATTGATTTTCAACTGGTTAAATACAATATTTTTCTTCATAACAATCGAAAAACGCGGAATTAAACTAGGAAAACCCTTAAATTTAGCAACCACACAGTAAAAGATTTAAATTTTTGACTAGCACTCACGATTAAAATAAAAGTAAAGCGTTTTTACCACATGAAGGTCCATTTTGAGGACGTGCAGCTGGTAGTTGAGAAGGCTGAGGGCGCTGTCCCTGGGCAGGCAGTAGTTGAGCACTTTGAACACAACTTCCTCCGCACTTTTCAGTCTCTGCAAGGTGCACGAGCTCCCGATCAATTTCTTCATTTGCTTGCTCTAAATTCATCATTCAATATTAGAAATGAGTTTTTAAATTTAAAAAAACATCTTTGACGTAGTTTCTGAGCCCACCAATCGATTCCTGAGGGTCGAATTAGGTAAAAAATGATGTTTTTTCCGTTCTATAACGTGCGAACTTTTTTCCCGCCAAAACTTGATAAACGTATTTGCGAGAACTGCGCATGCGTGAGAGCTGGCTGGATGTGACAAAGAAGTCATTCGTACAGGCGGTCTCTCTGCAAGTGCTCAAACCAGCTCTCACGCATGCGCGCTTCTCACAAATACGTTCAAATTGTTTTGGCGGGAAAAGCGTTCGCACGTTATATAACTGAAAAAACATCCTTTATACCTAATTCGACCCTCAGGAATCGATTAGTGGACTCAGAAACTTCTTCAAAGACGGTCTTCTAATTTAAAAATAAAAAATATACCGATATGGATTTGCTCTGGTCCAATTTCGAAGCGAGCCAAAAGGCCGCTCCTCCAACCACCTGGAAATCCTTCTCGTCCACCTCCAAAGCCTGCAAGATTAGGTCGAAGGTTTGGATGGCAATGTGGGAAACCATATCGGGCAGCTTGTAGTAGCACTATTATCATTTATAAATTTAATACGAATTTAGCTTTTAATTTAATTCAACCTCGACTCCGAAGATCCAGTCGACGACAGTGGATCTGATTTTCTGCTCAGCCTTTGGAATGTGGGAAATCTTCACCACTCCTCTTCCAGCAAAGCTTTGCAAATGAAGATCAATGCTGTCCTGTGCATAAAATTATAAGTTCTAAGTGTTCGAAGCTACCAACAGATGGCGCCACCAATACTTTGGCTATAAATTAAATTTTAAGGTGATTTCGCTGGAATTTTAGACTCAAATCATGCTACCATGCATTTTTCACTTAATTTTCTTTCTTTTGGTGTGCTGAAAACCAAAATCGGTTAAGCCAATCGCCGTAGAATCGTGAAAAACTATTTTTTTGAAATATAAAATCTTCTACAACGATTATACGGGGATGGGATGGACTGATTTTGGTTTTCAGCACGTCAAAAGAAAGAAAATTAAGTGAAGAATGCACAGTGACAGGATTTAAGTCAGAAATCACAGCGGAAGTATCTTAAAAATAAATTTATTACGAAAGTATACGGTGGCGGCTTCAAAATATACCTTGAGGTAGGGCTCAGTATAGAGAATCATTTCTTCATATATTCTGAGGCAGTTTGCTCGGCCTTTCGACTCGACGCTGCCATTAAATGATTCATCCGATGCATCGACAAAGCAGTCGGAATCCTATTACGATATAAAAATGCAAAACCATTTAAAATATTCGGTACAATATTACATTGGAGCTTGGACTCGCTTCCAGTTCCTTGCTCTCACAATCAGCCTTTGCGGACGACGAGCCTGCTTTGTTGCTCACTGTCAGCTGCTCGAGCCAATTTTTCTCAGAGTTGCTCAAGCTTTTCAAAGGTCTGCGACCTAAATCCTGGCTGTTCTTCCTCACCTTTGCAGGAATTTCGTTCTCCTTCACGTTGACAGGATCAGATTATTGGCAATAAAATTTAAAAAAAAAATTAAAAACCTGCTCGAATCGAACGCTCGGCCTCCTGCTTTGAAGATTGTTTGGAGCATTTTCATCTGCTGGCGCAATGCAGGCATCGCTGCTCCCAACGCGCAATCTGAAGAATCGGCTGTTCCTTCTATCTGACTCCATTTTCTCTGACAGTTTCTTTAGATGAAATTAAATTTTGCATTTTTTACTAATTATAATAGCTTACCTGAAGACAATTAGGGCAGAAAGGAGAAATTCAGCCTAACCAAGGTGTTGTTTTGAGGCGATGGATTAAATCTTCATTCTTGACTGAGGCGCTTTACCGACTAACAATAAGCTTTACGGCCGTTGCACTCACTCCAAGAATTTATATTCCCTCTCTGCTTAATTCTTTACATTCGCTGAATATCATCGTAAACATTTGAGCGATTTACCAAAATTATTGCGTTGGGGATGCAAAGAAAAATGCGCCTAAAATGCGCGTAATGTATTGTATATTTATTATGGATTTCGTTTTCGGTCATTTATCTGAATTATAAAAATTTGTTGGATTTTTTAGAAATATTTAAGGCTTTAAATACAGTTATGGAACAAAAATCTCAAATTCGAAGCCGCTAACAGGTGGCGCAATAAATTTAATTTTAAATAACTTCCGCTTCGATTTCAGACTCAATCTTCTCACTCTGTGCATTTTTCACTTAATTTTCTTTCTTTTGACGTTCTGAAAACCAAAACCAGTGCTACCTTTCGCTTATAGAAACGTCGGAAAAGATTTTATATTTCAAAATATAGTTTTTCACGATTCTACGGCGATTGGCTGAACCAATTTTGATTTTCAGCACGTCAAAAGAAATCATTTTAAGCGAAGAATGCACGCAGTAGCAGGATTGAGTCTGATATCGCAGGGAAAACTACTTAAAATTTGATTTATTAAAAAGTTTTTAGCGGTTTTTATTTGTATTCATCATATTATTAATATATAATATTCATATACGAGTAGATCAGCCAGAGAGATGGCGAGATAAAAAGTATCTCGTCACAAAAAATTGTTCACGGCTGCGGAATCTCACAATATTTGTACATCGATGGAAACGTCATCACCCCTTCTGGAGGCACGCAAATTTCTTTCAATGTTCTCACATTCTTGGGTTGCATAGTTTTTTTGATTATGAATCGAATCATTTTCGATGAGTCGCAACTCAAAATGAGTGACTCTTGTGAGAATATTTCTCTTTTCGATCAATTTCGCGGTGCGCTGCAATTCTTCAACGGTGGTTGAAACTCTGATCAGCTTCACTATCTTTAAATGCCGCGACCGCAGAAACTCGGAAATGAAAATATAAGAGTCTCTGTGGGTACTGCAATAAAAAAAATATATAGAATTAGTAGAATAAAAAGCGAAAAGGTGTAAATAATACCAATTGGCAGTAAACTCCAATTCCAGCTCTTCAAGTGAATTGCAAGCGGGTAATTCTATGTCCGATGGCAATGCTGAACTGTCAATGTTGCGTAAAATTAGCCTCTTCAACCATGCAGAGTTGGTAAGCTTGAAAACCAAGGAGCAAATTGCAAGGGAGTCGACCAGTAAAGGCAGTTTAAAGCTAAGAATTAGGTTCTTCAGGAACACTCTGTAGGAACTTAGGAATTTTTCTATGTAGCTCAAGTCGTTCAAGTCGATCAAGGTCAGTCTCGTCAATCTCTGGAACTTCATCAGTCCGGAAATATCATATTTTTCGGCATCCCATATGATCTGTAAAAATGGAGAACAGGTTTTCTATTTTCAAGATTGCTGGTGCAGAATTAAAAGTTACATGCAGATCTTGGACGCGATGGAATTTTTTCAGCGCACCCTCAGGAACATTTCGGTCCAAGTAAAGCGTCAAGAATGTCAGTTCACTCCATTCTTCTTCGTACATTTCGGTATTCGTCTCTAGGCAAGTTGGCAACATGTTCAAAAAGTGCTTTTCATCAGGGTCGCCCAAAATTTTGAGATTGGTAAGGCAGCTGATGCACTCGAGCGTCAGCATTCGCCGAAAGTTAGTATTCAATCTTCCGTCGTTTGAAGCTGGAGAAAATTGGAAGATTTCCAAATTCCCAAAACACTGCTCGAAGGTTTCTGTGTCGTAGACTTCAAAATCTGGCTCAGGTTCTATTTTGAAATAGAGAATCTTCAGCAAGGGTATATAGATTTCCGCACAGATCGATTAGCTCTGATAAGGAAAGGGAGAAGCGTTGGACCTTGAGGATTATCAAATTGGTCATTCCAGAAATAGCATCGACCATTTCCTCGCTCATGTTGACGCAGTTCAAATTTCGCTCTGGCAACATTCCTTCCATTATTTCCAAAATTAATATGTTTGATGCACGACGTGTGATCGATGTAAACACCTGCGGGCATAATAATTATTTTTATTTGTCAAAAAATGGTTCATTCATATTATGCGCTTACATCGATAATTTGTGGGTCGTTTTCAGGAAACAAATCCATGATTTGGGCAAAGTTGATTTCCGTAATCTCGGAGGAAACTGCCTTTTCCAGAGCTTCTCTTCTATAGGAATCATCTTGATTTTCTCTATTCTTGAACAATTCCTTGACCAAATCGGCAAATACCGCATCGGGGGAAATTACAGCTGGAATTTAATTTTGGTTTTGAAATGTACAAAAATCCAACAAGAAATTTAGCATCCACACTGTGTCTTAAAGAGATAATACTTACGTGGCATGATGCAGCTTTGGAATCGATTATTTAGGTTGCGTAAATGAAAGACTTCTTCCCTCGGCAGGTGATAAGTTAATGAGAGAAAACCTTGCTTCTCGTTAAGGAGAGTAAAAAGGTAGGAGATGCGAATAAACAGACAGAGTCACCAAAAGTGGGGAAGGGGTGGGGGCGAACAACCAGCGAACAAGCGACGTTCACCCCCACCCCTTCCCCTCTTTTGGTGACTCTGGCTGTTTATTCGCATCTCCTACCTTTACTCTCCTTACTTCTCGTTCAGGGCGTACAGTAGAGGGGAGAGACAAATGAGGGAAATGCGTTAGTTCAGGAATTCAAGAATTTCCAGACATTTTTGTCAAACGCTACAATTTTTGCATTTTTCTGACAGTGAGCAATATAAATTCTTTTCACCTGCTCAAACCCAAATTCTCCGGATGCTTGCTGAGGATAGTAAAACTCGCGTAAAATATGTTGCTTATTTCTTCCAACACTTTCTGCATATCACAAAAAATGTGAACAATGTGGTTTTTGTTCTGAAAGTGTAAAATCTGTACAATTTTTCTTCTCGCCTAGTCAAAAGATGCGATTTGAAACTGATTTAAGGATATTTTTTTCGATAAAATAAACTTCAAGATTCTTTTCAAGGTAAAACTTGAATAAATAGTATTGAATTTTTATTTTTACGACTAAATATCTGCTAGAGCGTCAAATATTCTGACATCTACGAACTTCTCTTCTTCCTCAATATTGGACAGTAATTTATCTTTGATGGTCTGACAGCATCTGGCGCGTGCGATGACTTCATTTTCGATAATTTGCTCGTCGAAGAGTTCCAGCTCGAAATTTGTGACTTTTTTCAGGATTTTCCGCTCTGTGACCAAAATCATCGTTTCCCACAATTCATCCAGAGTGGTTGGGACTCTAATCAGCCTCACTTTCTCCAGATTCGGCAACGACAGGATTTTCGAGAGATGAACATACGCTTGAGTAAAGCTGTAAAATGTACGTCATTAGAGATTATGAGAGTGGGTCAGCAAAATTCACTCACGTCTTCTTGGGAGCAAACTCCAACTGCAGCTTTTTAAGCGATTCGCAAGAAAGTTGACCTATCTCGACAGGCGCCTGGCAGCCTGGCTGGCAAACACACTGCCCATTCACCGTCATCGGTGGCAGTTGGATGTCCAGTTTGCACATAACTAGCTCTTGAAGACTGTCAAGATTGTTGCAGCAAATCATGTTGAAAAGCCAGATGAAATTGATGGGACGCGATTGAAAATTGAGAATGAGGCGTGTCAGGCGAATTCCGTAGACCTCAAGGAAGCGCTGAATATAGTGAGAATAGTTTATGCCCAAGTTACTTATGATGAGCTCAGTTAAATTCTGGAATTCCAAAAGTCCTGTAAAATCTTGATTATTTTCCAGCCAGATCTGCAATCAAAAAATTTTAATTTGCAATTGAAGTAACAAACAAAATAAATTCAAACGTACTTGCAGTTTTTGGACGTCAGGGAATTTGTTGAGCGCGTTCTCAGGCACATTTTCTTCCAGGAAAAGCGTCAAGTGAGACAATTTACTGATCCATTCGTCTTCAGAATGTTCATTATTCTCCAAGCAAGTTGGCAACATGTCCAAAAAGCACTCATCATCAGGGTCTCCCAAAATTCTGAGATTGGGAAGGCAGCTGATGCACTCGAGCGTCAGCATTCGCCGAAATTTAGCATTCAATCTTCCGTCGTTTGAAACTGGAGAAAATTGGAAGATTTCCAAATTCCTCAAACTCTGCTCGAAGGTTTCTGTGTCGTAGACTTCAAACTCTGGCTCAGGTTCTATTTTGAAATAGAGAATCTTCAGCAAGGGTAGATTTCCGCACAGATCGATTAGTTCGGATAAGGGAAGGGAGAAGCGTTGGACCTTGAGGATTATCAACCGGCTCATCCTGCCAATTGCCCTGACCATTTCCGCGTCCATGCTCATGCAGTTCAAAATTCGCTCGGCCAGCAATCCTTCCGTGATTTTCAAAATTAATATTTTTGATGCACGACGTGTGATCGACTCAAACACCTGCGGGCATAATAGCTATTTTTTAATAAAATAGTTGATAATTTTAGATACTTACTTCTACTATTTGAGGGTGGTTTTCAGGAAATAAATCCATGACTGAGGCAAAGTCTATTTCCGTAATCTCGGGAGAAACTGCCTTTTTCAGAGCATCTTTTATATAGGAATCATCTTGATGATCTGCATTGTTGAACAATTCCTTGACCAAATCGGCAAAGAGCAAATTGGGAAAAGTTTCAGCTGTAAATCGAATATTATCGCCTCTAAATCTGATGTGAAAAATATTTTAAGCGTATCAAATAGACACAAAAAACAGTTACCGCGACCAAGATGTTTTTATTCAAAGTTTGTGGTTTAAAGAACTACTTACGCTGCATGCTTCCAACTTCTGGATATTGAACTGAGCTCTCAATAAAAAATATAGCTCTGATCTCCACGCTCGGCTCAGCTAACTGACAGTACGCTTTACGATTTAAGGTGCAGTAGCTATAGGAGAGACAAATAAGTGGAATTCGTACTGTTCAGGAATTCCAAAATTTCTTGGCATTCCCGTCAAACGGAACATATCTTTGCACTTTTCTGAGCAACAAAAATAATTCGAATTCCTTATATTTTCACCTGCTCAAAATCAAATTCTCAGGGTGCCTGCTGAGGATATATTAAATCTCGCGCAGTGTTACATATTATATTTATTTCCTTTAAATTATAAGCAAGATGAGGTGAAAACTATCAACAAATTTCCTGCATTTAATAAAGAATGTGAAGAATTGTGGTTTTTAAACAGATAAAAGAATAAAAATCAAGAATTTTTCAAATGGATTGTAAAACGTTGACTTCAAGACGAAAAGTTTTTCTAATAAATAAAAAAAACTGCAGGATTTTTTCAAACTATTCGCTTCATTCAATTTTATTGAGAATTTCTCAAACATTTTATGACTGAGGGTCTTACAATGGTGATCAATTGTTTGACTTTTACGAACTCCTTCTTGCCAGAAATCAATTCGTTTTCGATAGTCTCGCAGCATTTGGTGCGTGAGATGAGTTCGCCCTCAGTAACTTGCTTGTTGAAAAGTTCCAGCTGGAAGTGAGTGACTTTTTTCAGGATCTTCCGCTTTATGACCGAAACCATCGTTTCCCATAATTCATCAAGAGTGGTAGGAACTCTAATGAGCTTCACTTTCTCCAGATTCGGCACCGACAGGATTTTGGAGAGATGAACATACGTTGGATTAGAGCTGTGAAATATTCATTAATGTATTTAGCAGTGAGTCAACAAATTTACTCACGACTGCTCGATAGCGAACTCCAAATCCAGCTTTTTGAGCGATTTGCAAGAGACTTTACCAAAATGTTTATGCGCCACGCAGTCCAGATTGCAAACAACGCTCTTTCCTTTTACCGTCATGACCGTGAAGGGTTGGACGTCTAATTTCGCCATACGTAGCTGATCAAGATTGCGATAAGAGCTGCAGCAGATCATGTTAAAAAGCATATTGAAATCGATCGGGTGCGATGTAAATCGGATAATCAGGCTTTGCAGGCGCTTTCCGTAGACATCAAGGAATTGCTTCAAATAGAGAGAATACTCAGTGCCCAAGTTAATCATGACAAGATGCTTTAGATTCTTAAATTCCAATAGTCCAGGTATCTGATATTCTCCAGACGGTTGATTTGTTTCGTCCCACTCGACCTGCAATAAAACAAAAACGTTTCAATTGAAGTATAACAGCATTAATCAATATTAACGCACTTGCAAATGTTCGACGTAAGGGAATTTTGAGAACGTATTCTCTGGGATATTTTTGTCCACGTGGATCGCAAATAGTTTCAGTTTACTCTGTTTGCATGCAGCCAAGGATTGATAGTCCAAGAGAGTAGGCAACATGTCCACAAAACAGAAGTCTCCCAAAAAACTTAGATTGGGCAGGTAGCGGATGCACTTGAGCTCTAATGACTTCCGGAAATCAACTTTCAATCCTTCTTCGTTCGAAACTGGAAAAAACATGAAGGTATTCAAACTGCCAAAAATCTTCTGAAAGATTTCTGGGTCGCCGATTGTGAAATTGGGCTCAGCTTCGATATTGAAGAAGAGTTTCTTCAGCGAGGGTAGCTTTCCACACAGTTCCATGAGAGAGGAGAAGGAAATCGAGAAGTAGTGCTCAACCTTGAGGACCTCCAACTTGGTCATTTCAGCAATAGCACTGACCATTTCCTCGCTCATCCTCCTCGAAGTAATATTTGAAGATCCATCCATGACGATTTGGAAGTCGGACATGTTTGTTGCTTTCGATGCAACTGACAGCAGCAACTACGGTCAAACAAAACGTTAAAAAATGAACCCAGAAATGTAAAAATTATGCTCACATTTGTTTTAAGCTCGTTATAATCTCCAGGAAATAAATCCATGACTTTGGCGAAGTTAATTTTGGTTAACTTTGGAAACCGTTTTTCCAGAATCTTAATTTTTTGTTTGTTTGTTTTTTTCATTTTACCATCTAACAAATTCTTCAGTTTATTCTCAAACTCCTCATCGGGTGAAAGAGCAGCTGCAAATTAAATAGATAAATGTTTTAAATAAGAAATAAAATTCTTCAACAGAGTCAAATATGGAATTTCTGTAAATTCTTACGCTGCCCGTTCAATCCATTTTCTGGATTAGTTGAGGACGAACCATTTTGTTCCATTTCAATCCACAGCTTTAGGTAATTTGCTGAAAATTACAATGCAAGTGTAGAATTTATGGAATTCACAAGAAAAATTAGTGTGGTATTTGAGAAATGCGAAGAAAGAAAGAATGCAACTAAATTCCAGCATTTTCCTATTACTTGACTATATAGATTAATTTTCACGATAAACTTGAATTTGTATAAATTATCTTTTGTATATAGATCGTAGTTTTGCAAATATTAATAAAAACCCAGGTAAGCTTACGTGCTGGGGAAATTGTGAGGTTGTGCGCACGGAGGACCTTTCTTCTCTCGAGGGTGATGAGATAAGAATTGGAGTGGATCGCGAAAGCCTTGCTTGGCCTTAAATGCAGGGGAGGGGAGAAAGTTCCCCTCCACATCAATCTCAGGTAGTGAGGGGGAAATGACAAGCCCTGGAATTCTAGAAATTTTCTTCTCGTATAGCAATTCCAACTTTTACTCCTGCTTAAAATCGAACCGCATATCTATAGAGAAAGAACGCCAGGAATTATGAACGTGCTGCAATTCAGAAAATCTGACGGCGCAAAATGCATTATTTAGCAGGATATAAAATTTCAACGATTTACCTGTTCATCACGTTCGAACTGCAATATTATAATGATAGAGTAAAATTCAAGATTAAATTTGGCAAATTTTAATAAATTTCCTCTCAAAGTGAATGTTTTGTTGTATTTTATTTACTCTTCATTTTAATACAAAAACTTTTATAAGTTGTTGTTTACTGCAGCACGTGATTAATAATTGATACTGATAAATATCTTTTTAAGGATTTTAAGGCCTCCGAAATCGACCCGGGGTTTTTCGTCAACCCCGCCATGGTCAACCAAAATTGGAAGGGAGCCATGTTTATTAACAGACATATGTTCACGAGACACGCTTGTCACGGTTTTCACTATTTGATCTGTAATAAATTGACCTATCACTCCTGCGCGAGTGAGGACTGCGAGTGCAAATTCTGTGACATTAAACAAATTAACTTTTACTATTTTTTTGAATGTGTTAAGAACAATCTGACGTTGTGCCAAGCCGCCAAAGCAAAAACGAGCATTGATATGTGATTTAATTACTCTGTATTTTATGTCTGTTGTACACCTTTTGGTGTTTAATAAATATTTCATTCATAAATATCTTTTTTTCAAAACAATTTCTCAAATATTCTCACATATTAAATCCTGAAAAAATAAAAAATATGGCAATTTGATAGCGATTTTGAGTTCATTACGTTGTAAAAAAAATATTTCAAACAATTTTACCTATTTAAGCCAAGTTTCTCTTTAAATACCCTCGAATTTCAGGTTTCAAATTTATAATATTGCAGTTTGAACACGATGATCAAGTAAATAGTTGAGATTTTCGTGAGAAATGCAAGCCTTATTTCTGCATTCGTGGCTGTCAGATTTTCTCAATTTAATAATTCCTGGCATTCCAGTCTATATAGACATGCATTTCGTTGTTAGAAAAGAGAAGAAGGTCGGAATTGCTAAAAGGAAACAAATTTCTGGTATTCCAAGCTTGCCAGCACATTCTTCCTTTTCTCTCCTCCCCTGCACCCAGAGGGTATTCCACTCCAATTCTTATCCGTAAATTCCGTTAACCCGTTGAATTATTACAAAATTAAAACCACGTGGCATCAAAATAGTCGGCGGTGTTGAGAAATCGCCAAATTTGGAAAAGTTTCAGTTTTAAATCGAATATTTTCTCTTCTAAACTTGACTTTCAAACGAGAGCTTCACAGATACGCAACAAATAATTCTTAATTTCTTTATATCTACCTGCTCAAGTTCAAATTCTCAGGGTAACTGCTGAGGATATAATAAATCTCGCGTAAAGCTGCACATATTTATTCTTTCTTTCGTTATTCTTTTAAATTAAAAGCGTAAAATGAGTCGAGAGGGGTGAGAAATTTCAACATATTTCCTGCATTTCACAAAAAAATGTAAAAATTGTTGTTTTTAATCAGAAAAATAATTATTCAAAAAAGTAATAAAGTGTTGACTTTTTAAGACGCAAGGTTTTTCTGATAAATAAAAAACTGCAGGATATTTTTCAAACTATTCACTTCATTCGATTTTATTGAGAAATTCTAAAACATTTTATGACTGAGGTTCTTCAGAGGTGGTCAATTGTTTGACTTGTACGAACAACTCCTTCTTGCCAGAAAGCAATAATTCGTTTTCGATAGTCTTGCAGCATTTGGTGCGTGCGATGAGTTCGCCCTCAATAATTTGCTCGTTGGAAAGTTCCAGCTCAAAACGAGTAACTTTTTTCAGGATCTTCCGCTTTATGACCGAAACCATCGTTTTCCATAATTCATTAAGAGTGGTAGGAACTCTAATGAGCTTCACTTTCTCCAGATTCGGCGCACCGACAGGATTTTGGAGAGATGGACATACGTTTGATTAGAGCTGTGTAATATTCATTAATGTATTTAGCAGTGAGTCAACAAATTTACTCACGACTGCACGGAATTGAACTCCAAATCCAGCTGTTTAAGCGATTCGCAAGAGACTTTACCAAAATGTTGATGCGCCACGCAGTCCAGATTGCAAACAAGGCTCTTTTCATGTAGCGTGAAGGGTCGGACGTCTAATTTCCCCATAAAAAGCTGATCAAGATTGCGATAAGAGCTGCAGCAGATCATGTTAAAAAGCAAAATGAAATCGATCGGATGCGATGTAAATCGGATAATCAGGCTTTGCAGGCGCTTTCCGTAGACATCAAGGAATTGCTTCAAATAGACAGAATACCCAGTGCCCAAGTTAAACATGACAATATGATTTAGATTCTGAAATTCCAAAAGTCCAGGTATCTGATATCCTTCAGACGGTTGATTATGTTTGTCCCACTCGACCTGCAATAAAACAAAAACGTTTCAATTGAAGAAACAGCATTAATCAATATTAACGCACTTGCAAATGTTCGACGAAAGGGAATTTTGAGAACGTGTTCTCTGGGATATTTTTGTCCACGTGGATCGCAAATTGTTTCAGTTTACTCTCTTTGCATGCAGCCAAGGATTGATAGTCCAAGAGAGTAGGCAACATGTCCACAAAATACCCGCCTCCCAAAAGACTTAGATTGGGCAGGTAGCGGACGCACTTGAGCGTTAATGACTTCCGGAATTCTTCATCCCATCCACCTTCGTTCGAAACTGGAGTAAACAGGAAGGAATTCAAACTCCCAAAACTCTTCTGAAAGATTTCTGGGTCGCCGATTGTGAAATTGGGCTCAGCTTCAATATTGAAGTAGAGTTTCTTCAGCGAGGGTAGCTTTCCACTCAGTTCCATGAGAGAGGAGAAGGAAATCGAGAAGTAGTGTCGGACCTTGAGGACCTCCAACTTGGTCATTTCAGCAATAGCACTGACCAATTCCTCGCTCATTCTCCTCAAAGTAATATTTGCAGATCCCTCCATGATTTGGAAGTCGGACATGTTTGTTGCTTTCGATGCAACTGACAGCAGCAACTACGGTCAAACAAAACGTTAAAAAATGAACCCAGAAATGTAAAAATTATGCTCACATTTGTTTTAACCATGTGATAATCTCCAGGAAATAAATCCATGACTTTGGCGAAGTTAATTTTGGTTAACTTTGGAAACCATTTTTCCAGAATTTTAATTTTTTGTTCATTTGTTTTTTTCATTGTACCATCTAACAAATTCTTCAGTATATTCTCAAACTCCTCATCGGGTGAAAGAGCAGCTGCAAATTAAAAAGCTTATTATTACAAATGCAGATACAATTCAAATAAAAATTTTAATTTCTGTAAATTCTTTTACGCTGCCAGTTCAATCCACTTTCTGGATTAGTTGAGGACGAGTCACTTTGTTCCATTTTTATCCACAGCTTTAGGCAGTTTGCTGAAAATTACAATGCAAGTGTAGAATTTAAAGAATTCCTTAGAAAAATAGTGTGGCATTTGAGAAATTATGCGAAGAAAGAAAGAATGCAACGAAAAGATTCCAGCATTTTCCTATTAATTTAATACACATTAATTAATTTTAATGACAAACGTGAATTATTGACGCATAAATAATCTTTTATTGTAATGAGAAGCATTTGCAAATACAATTAAAAAACCAGGTTAACTTACATGCTGGAGAAACTCGATTGCTACGACAACGCACAAACAACACTTCTTCTTCTCTCGGAGGTGGTGAGATAAGAATTGACGCGGAGAACCTTTGCTTAGCTTTAGATGCAGCAGAGGAGAGAAAATTCCCCTCCACAACAATCAGGTATCAAGCCTGGACTACCAGAAATTACCTTCATGCATAAAAACGAACCGCATTTCTATAGACGGAATGACAGGAATTATAAAATTCAGAAAATCTGACAGAGCGAAATGCAGCAATCCATATAATTTCAACTATTTTCCTAATTATATTGACGTTATTTCCAGCTGAAAGATATTATAAGTTTATTAGCTGAAATATCTCTTTGCAGATCGTAGTTAAAGTATCCTAAAAGAGAAACTTAGCTAAAATAGGTAAAATTGTCTGTTTTGAACCGAAATCTTCAAAACAATTTATTTTTTAATAATTATACTTTGTTTTTGGTTGCTCAAGATTGTTGGTTTTATTTTTTTATAGTAAAATTGACAAAAGTTAAGCGTGTGTTTTTGATAATTGCAACGAATCGCGTCTAAAATTTTTCTTTATCTATGAGAATGGCATCAAATATTTTCCTTATCTGCTATAATGACGCTAAGTGTGATTCACTTTTTAAGAATGAGATAATAATATGGTATCGCAGAGGAGGGCTAGATTGAAATGAAACAAATGGTTTCTTTGTTTTCGTTTTTGTAGTAGTTTAAAGAGACGAGAAGAAGATTACAGGAGAAAGCACTTTTTACTCTTCTTCTCCTTCTTCTGCAAGGCTGCCCGTGCAGCCGTTTCAAACACCTGGGGCACACCCTCGTTGCTCTTGGCCGAGCACTCGAGGTAGTCGAACGCGTTGATTTTCTCGGCCATGACGCGGCCCTCTTCGGTCTTGACGGCCTCCTGCTTCCTCTTGGCCAACTCCTTGATGGTGTCAGGGTCGTTGCGCAGGTCCTTTTTGTTGCCTACTAGGACGATGGGCACGTTGGGGCAGAAGTGCTTCACCTCGGGGGTCCACTTCTCGGAGATGTTCGCCAACGAGTCCGGCGAGTCGATCGAGAAGCACACGAGGATGACGTCCGTGTCTGCATACGAGAGCGGCCTTAGTCTGTCGTAATCATCCTGCCCGGCCGTGTCCAACAAGTCCAGCTCCACCTGTTTGCCGTCCACCTCGATGTCGGCCACGTAATTCCCGAAAATGGTGGGCGACACCTCGGGAAACTGGCCCTTTTGTTGCCGACGACCAGCAGGCACGTCTTTCCGCAGGCACCGTCGCCGACTATGACCAGCTTCTTGCGGACTGCCGCCATGTTTGGTCTTTAGCTGGACCAATACACATGCATACGTCTCACCTTGTGCACCCCTGCAAAAAGGACGCGACCGATCCGATGGGTGGATTTACTAGAGTGGAAACATATCAAATAATAATGTGGCTCTCCCGCGTCTCTTATCAGCTATAGCATGAGTAAGTGAATGAAAATGTTTCTTTGATAAAAAGGATAAATAACAGAGATAACGAAAGCGTTGGTCTAAACTCATACAACACACAGGTATAGGATTATTCCGATTAATTAAAAGCTTCGGAATCTATTTCAAAGTTCATTGAATTTTATTGAGAAACTCCAAAACATTTTATGGCTGAGGTTCATGCTGGAGCGTCAATTGTTTGACTTGTACGAACACCTCCTCACCCTCCTTACAGGAAAGCAATTCTTTTTCGATAGTCTCACAGCATTTGGTGCGTGCGAAAAGTTCGCCCTCAACCATTTGCCCGTTGGAGAGTTCCAGCAAGAAATGAGTGACTTTTTTCAGGATAGAACGCCTGGTGACCAAAAGCATCGTTTCCCATAATTCATTAAATGTGGTAGGAACTCCAAACAGCCTCACTTTATTCAGGTTTGGCACCGACAAGATTACGGAGAGATGAACATACGTTAAATTAGAGCTGTGTATATACAATATTAGTTTATTAATATGCAGTGAGAGTCAACAAAATTTATACTCACAACTGTTCGGAAACGAAATGCAACTCCAGATGTTTAAGCGACTCGCAAGAGATTTGATCAATCTGTGGATGCACCACGCTTGGATGGACGTCTAAGTTGGTCATAGTTAGCAATTCAAGATTACGACAAGAGCTGCAGCAGAACATGTTAAAAAGCAAGACGAAATTGATCGGATGATATCTAAATTCGAGAATCAGGATTTTCATGCATTCTCCGTAGACCAGAAGGAATCGCTTCAAATAGACATGATAATTAATGTCCAAGTCACTCATGACCAGTTGAGTCAAATGCTGGAATTCCAAAAGTCCGGGCAATTGATATGCTCTTAAAGATGGGTCTTCAACAAACTTGATCTGCAAAGAAATAATAATTACTTTTCATTGAAGTAACAGCCCAAATAAACTGTAAAACGTACACGCAAATGTATGACGTGAGGGAATTTTGTGAGCGCTTTCTTTCGGATATATCTGTGCACGAGGATCTCAATTCGTGTCAGTTTACTCTCTTTGGAGTTAACCAAGGATTGATAGTTCAGGCAAGTCTGCAACATGTCCACAAAATAATCGGGGTCTCCCAAAAGAGTTAGATTGGGCAGGTAGCGGATGCACTTGAGCGTTAATGACTTGCGGAATTCTTCATCCCATCCACCTTCGTTCGAAACTGGAGAAAACTGGAAGATTTCCAAATGCCCAAAACTCTTCTGAAAGACATCTAGGTCGTCGATTGCAAAATTGGGCTCAGCTTCGATTTTGAAGTAGAGAGTCTTGAGCGAGGGTAGCTTTCCACACAGTTCCATGAGAGAGCAGAAGGAAATGGAGTAGTGGCGAACCTTGAGGATTTCCAATTGGCTCATTTTAGCAATAGCACTGAGCACTTCCTCGCTCATGCTCCTCGAAGTAATATTTGCAGATCCATCCATGAATTGGAAGTCGGACATGTTTGTTGCATTAGATGCAATCGTTATCAGCATCTACAGTCAGATAAAACATCAAAAATGAACCCAGAAAAATGTCAAAATTTGGCTCACATTTGTTAACATCAAGTGATCATCTTCAGGAATTAAATTCATGATTTTGGCAACGTCAATTTTGGTTAACTTTGCACATCTTTCATCCAGAATTTGTTGTTTAATTTCAATTGTTATATGCTGCCTACTTTCTATGATATATTTTACTAAATTGTAACATTCCTCATCGGGTGTAAGGTCAGCTGCAAATTCAATAGCTTATTTTGTTACAAATATTAAAAGAAAAATCTGAAACATACAGTACAGAAAATAGGAATTTCTTTAAATACTTACGCTGCAAGATCAATCCATTTTCTGGATTAGTTGAGGACGAGTCATTTTGTTCCATTTTTATCAACAGCTTTAGACAATTGCTGAAAATTACAATGCACGTGTAGAATTTATGGAATTCACTAGAAAAATAGTGTGTCACTTGAGATATGTGTAAAGGAATGTAAAGAAAATATCCAGCATTCCTATTACTTGACTATAAATTAATTTAAATGATAAAGATGAATGAGCAATATGTAAAGTACCTTTTGTATTATTAATTAGGTTAAAAACAGGTTAACTCACATGCTGGAGAAATTCGATGGCGTTCAGCGCACGAACGACACTTCTTCCCTCGGACGTGAAGAGATAAGAATTGATTGCTTAGTTTTTGGATGCAGTGGAGGAGAGAAAATTCCCCTCCTCATCAATCTAAGGTAGTGAAGGGAGGTTGACAAAAGCCCTGGAATTCAAGAAATTACCTTCTTGTATTGCAATTCCAACTTTGTCTCATGCTTAAAAGATCGAACCGCATATCTATCGAGAAGCAGAATGCCAGGAATTATGAAATGGCTGCAATTCAGAAAATCTGACGGAAAAAAATGCATTTAACAGAATAAAATTTCAACTATTTTTGCCTGTTCATCACGTTCAAACTGCATTATTATAATTATGATAATTATATATTAGTAGAGTAATTCAAGGTTAAAGTTGGCAACTTTTAATAATTTTTTTCTCAAAGGGAATATTTTGTTATTTTATTTAATATACTCTTCATTTTAATACTGAACATACTAGCTTTTATGATGTGTTGTATACCGCAACTCGTGATTAATTATTAATGCTTATAAATATCTTTTTTTTAAACAATTCACATTTTCAATCCTGGATAAAAATTTAATTGCGCTTGAGTTCATTGCGTAGTAAAAACTATTTTCAAGCAATACCTATTTCAGCTAAGTTTCTCTTTAATTACTCTGGTATTTCAGCTTTTAAATTTATTATATTTTGCAGTTTAATAATAATAATCAGGTAAATAGTTAAGATTTTTCCTGAGAAATGCAAGGCATTATTTGTAGCTTTAAGATTTTCTGAATTGCAGCACATTCTTATTAATTCCTGTCATTCCATCGGTTCGTTTTTAAGCATGAGATCAAGTTGGAATTTGCTACAACAAAGTAATTTATAGTATTCGAAGCTTGGCAGCACCTTCTTCCTTTTCTCTCCTCCCCTGCATCCACATGGTTTTCCACTTCAATTCTTATCTCATTACCTCCGAGGGAAGAAGAATATTAGTCGTTCTTGCGTTGTCGCAACCGCATTCGAATTTCTCCAGCATGTAAGTTAATCTCTGGGTTTTTAATTTTATTTGCAAATGCTTAATTACTATCAAAGATTATTTATACGTCTCTTAATTATGTTTATCATTAAAATTAATTAATATTCAAGTAATAGGAAAATGCTTTTCGTCGCATTTCTCAAGTGAATTCCATAAATTCTACACGTGCATTGTAATTTCCGTAAATTCCAGGAATTGCTAAAAGCTGTGGATAAAAATGGAACAAATTGACTCGTGCATGATAGTGGAGCAAACAAATATTCCAGAAAATGGCTTGAAATTGCAGCGTAAGTATTTAAAGAAATTCCTTTTTTTATTCTATGTGTTGACAAATTTTCTTTTGAGTTTTGTAACAATAAACTATTGAATTTGCAGCTGCCCTTTCACCCGATGAGGAATTTGACAATATACTCAACAATCTGTTCAAATCTAAGTATTTTGAGAGTTTTAGGTATCGTAGAGGGCGGCATGTAGGAATTGAAGAGAGAAAGCAAATTCTGGTTGAAAGTTGTTCAAACTTAACCAGAATTGACTTCAACAAAGTCATGAAAATATTTCGTGGCTATGATGATGCTTCCCGGATCATAACAGAAGTGAGAGCAAAAGTTTGAAATTTTTTGGTGCATTTTAACATTTTATTTCACCGTATAGGTACTGCTGGCAATTGTATCTAAATCACCCAACATGTCCAATTTTCAAATGATGGCAATTTGTCTTCCTTCGAGGAGCATGAGTGAGGAAATGCTCGGTGCTATTACTAAAATGACCAAATTGGAGGTCCTCGGGGTTGGAAACTTCTCGATTTCCTTCTCCTCTCTCATGGAACTGAGTGGAAAGCTACCCTCGCTGAAGCAACTCTACTTCAATATCGAGGCCGAGCCCAATTTTGCAATCGTCGACCTAGATGCTTTTCAGAAGAGTTTCGGGAGTTTGGATACCTTCCAGTTTTCTCTAGCTTCGTTCGGAAGTGGATGGAGGGATGATTTCCGGAAGTCATTAACGCTCGAATGCGTCCGCTACCTGCCCAATCTTAGACGTTTGGGGGATCCCGGGTGTTGTGTGGACATGCTGCTAACTTGCTTTAACTATCAATCCTTGGCTACAACAGACCAGAGTAAACTGACTCAATTGACGCTCCGCGTGGACAGAGAGATCGGAAAGAAAGCGCTCTCAAAATTCCCTGACGTCAATGATTTGCATGTACGTTTAAATTTATTTTGACTGTTTCTTTCTTTAATTCAAAAGTAACTGTTTGATTGCAGATCTGGGCGGTAAATAATAAAGACTATACAGGATATCAGGTGCCCGGACTTTTGGAATTCCAGCATTTGACTCAGCTCTCCTTGAGTGACTTGGACATTTCCTACTCTGTCTATGTGAAGCAATTCCTTGAGGTCTACGGAAAGCGCCTGAAAATGCTGGTTCTCAAATTTCAATCGCATCCGATCGATTTCGTTTGGCTTTTCAACATGATTTGCTGCAACTCTTTTGACAGTCTTGAAATGCTAGTTTTGATGAACTTCGACGTCCAACCGTCCACGGTCATGACGGTGGAAGGGAAGAGCGTTGTTTGCAAGCTGGACTGCGAGGTGCATCAACATTTCGGTGAATTCTCATGCAAATCGCTGAAAGACCTGGAATTGGAGTTCGCTTCCAAGCAGACGTGAGTAATTTTGCTGACCCACTGCTACATTTTTTGTTATAAATGGTTATTTTACAGCTTAAGTCAAGCGTATATTCATCTCTCCAAAATCCTGTCAGTGCCGAATCTGAAGAAAGTGAAGCTTTACAGAGTTCCTACCACTCTGGATGAATTACGGAAAACGATGGATTTGGTCGCAAAGCGTTCTATCCTGGAAAAAGTCACTTATTTCGTGCTGGAACTCTCCAACGAGCAAATGACAAAGAAGGAAATTGACGAACGCATCAAGTGCTGTGAGACTATCGAAAAAGAATTGCTTTCCGATAAGAAGGAGGGTGATATTTTTGCAAGAGTCATTCAATTGACGTCTCCTCAAGAACGTCAGTCATAAAATGTCTTAGAATTTCTCAATAAAATTAAATTAAGTGACACCTATGAAAAATATCTTGAACAGACTATCAAAGAAGAATTGCTTTGTGATAAGAAAGTAGTAGTCAGAATTGCCGATAAGCTTTAAAACGTTTAGGAATTATTCAATAAAATTTAATGAAGTGACGCAATGAAAAAGATCCCGAAGATTTTAATTTATCGGAAAAACCTAGCTCTTAAAAAGTCCAAATTTAACCGTCAAATATCTGCCAACCCGTTGAATTTGTTAGAAAACAAAAACCGCGTGGCATCAAAATTGTCGGTGGTGTTGAAAAATCGCCAAATTTGGAAAAATTTCAGCTGTTAATCGAATATTTTCTTCTCTAAATCTGCTTTCAAAGGAGTGCTTCAAAGACAAATCACGCAGAAAACAATTTTATCACCTCGATGGAGGAATTAGGCGCAGTAGAGGGGAGAAACAAACGAGTGCTGGAATACGTTTTTCAGGAATTCAAAAATTCCTAGCATTCTCTCGTCAAACGTGAAAAGCTTTGTATTTTTCTGAGCAAAAAATAATTCTTTTTCATTATATTTTCACCTACGTATAATCAAATTCTCAGGGTGCCTGCTGAGGATATAATAAATCTCGCGAAAAGTTGGATATTTCTTTCTATATTATTTAAATTAAAAGCGCGAAACAAATCCAGAGAGGTGAGAACAGATAAAAGGATGCAAACCAAGAATTTTACAAATGGATAGTAAAATGTTGACTTGTTAAGACGAAAAGTTTTTCTGATAAATGAAAAGCTTAAGGATTTTGTGAAAAGTATCACTTCATTAAATTTTATTGAGAATTATCCAAAGGTTTTATGGCTGAGGTTCATACGGGGTCGTCAACTGTTTGACTTCTACGAACACCTCACCCACCTTCTTGTCAGAAAACAATTCTTCTTCGATAGTGTGACAGCAATTGATTCGTCCGTCAATTTCAGTCTCGATAATTTGCTCGTAGGAGAGTTCCAGCTGGAAGTGAGTGACTTTTTTCAGGATTGTCCGCTTTATGACCGAAACCATCGTTTTCCATAATTCATCAAGAGTGGTAGGAACTCTAATGAGCTTCACTTTCTCCAGATTCGGCACCGACAGGATTTTGGAGAGATGGACATACGTTGGATAATAGCTGTGTAAGATACAAATTATATATTGTGCAGTAAAGTCAACAAATTTACTCACGACTGCTCGATAGCGAACTCCAAATTCAGCTCTTTCAGCGATTCGCAAGAGACTTCACCAATCTGTGGAAGCGGCACGCACGGCTGTTGGACGTCTAAGTTCCTCATTGCTAGCAGTTCAAGACTGCCAAAATGGTTGCAGAAAATCTTGTTAAAAAGCCAGACAAAATTGATCGGATAAGATCCAAAATTGAGAACCAGATGTGTCAGGCGCTTTGCGTAAACTTCAAGGAAACGCTTCATGCAGAAAAAAAAGTTAATGCCCAAGTTACTCATGATGAGTTGACTTAAATTCTGGAATTGCAAAAGTCCGGACACAAGATATTCTGAAAACTCTCGATCATTTTCCACCCAGATCTGCAATGAAACAAAACTTTTCATTTGAAGTAACAGCCAAAATAAACGTACTTGCATTAGCTCAACGTCAGGGAATTTTGAGAGCGCATTATCTTGGATATCTCTGTCCAAGTAAAGTGTCAAGTGTCTCAGTTTACTCTTCCATTCGTCTTCAGTCACTAAATTACTCTCGAGGCAAGTTGGCAACATGTCCACAAAAGGGACGGGATCTCCCAAAAATGTTAAATTGGGCAGGTAGTAGATGCACTCGACCGTTAAAGAATTGTGAAAATCTTTGTCAAATTCACTTTCATCCGAAACTGTAGAAAATTGGAAGATTTCCAAACTCCCAAAACTCTTCTGAAAGACTTCAATGTCATTGATTGCAAAATTGGGCTCAGCTTTGATAGTGAAAAAGAGAGTCTTGAGCGAGGGTAGCTTTCCACACAGTTCCATGAGTGAGGAGAAGAAAATCGAGAAGTGTTGAACCTTGAGGACCTCCAACTTGGTCATTCTGCCGATTGCGCTGAGCATTTCCTCGCTCATCCTCCTCGAAGTAATATTTGCAGATCCATCCATGACGATTTGGAAGTCGGACATGTTTGTTGCTTTCGATGCAACTGACAGCAGCAACTAACGGTCAAACAAAACGTTAAAAATGAACCCAGAAATGTCAAAATTATGCTCACATATGTTATAACGAAGTGATCATCTTCAGGAAATAAATCCATGACTTTGGCAAAGTTAATTATGGTTAACTTTGAAAAATATTTTTCCAGAATTTCAATTTTTTGTTTCTTGGTTTTTTCCATTTTACAATCTAACAAATATTTGAGTTTATTATCAAATTCCTCATCGGAAGAAAGGGCAGCAGCTGTAAATTCAATAACTTATTGTTATAAATTCAGATGAAAAGGTTCAACAGAATAAAAAGGAATTTGTTTAAATACTTACGCTGCGTGTTCAATCCAATTCCTGGATTAGTTGAGGACGAGTCACTTTGTTCCATTTTATCCACAGCTCTAGGCAATTGCTGGAAATTAGAATGCACATGTAGAATTTATGGAATTCACAAGAAAAATTAGTGTGGCACTTGAGAAATGCGAGAACGGAATGCATTGTTAAACATCCAGCATTCCTAAATCTGACTATAAATTAATTTTCATGATAAAAATGAATGAGCAATGTGAAATTATTTTTTGTATTATTAATTAAGTAAAACATCAGGTTTAACTTACATGCTGGAGAAATTTTATTGGATTGCGCGCACGAACGACACTTCTGCCCTCGGAGGTGGCGAGATAATATATAATTGGCGTGGGGAAAACTTTTTACTTAGTCCTGCCGGAGGTGCAGTGGAGGAAAGAAATTTCCCCTCCCACATCAATCAGGAAAAGGTTGCTAATCGACAAGCCTAGAATTCTAGAAATTACTCTATTGAAGCAAATTCCAACTTTATGTCACGCATATCTAAAAAGACGGAATGCCAGGAATTATTTTCTGCCAAAATAATTCAGAAAATCTTGACAGCAAATAAGCAGCAAACCTTGAATTTCTTGGCTCTGAATTTCTTTCTACTATTTACCTGATCATAACGTTCAACCTGCAATATTAAATATTTATTAGCTGCGAAACATCTTCTGCGCAGAGTAATAAAAGCGTCCTAAAAATAAACTTTGCAAATTTTAACCAATTTCCTTTTTTTAACTTTTCTTTTAGGCATGGAACTGATGCTTGAAATTGCTATTTATAACCAAACGAGGTTGACTGGAGAAATAGGCCCCCCTGATTATAGATGGTTTGCAGGGTAAATTAGTAAAATCGTTCGAGAAAAGTGAATTCATATTAAAATGAATATTTGTACAGTAGAAATTTTATACTTTCTGATAAAATTTGCCAATTTCCTTGTTTCAATATACTAAACGCAGAGGAATTTCAGCCATTTAATTTATTATAATGTTGCAGTCTGAACATGATGATCAAGTAAATAATTGAAATTTTATCTTGAGAAATGCAAGGCCTACCTGTATTTCGTGCTGTCACATTTTCTGAATTTAATAATTCCTGTCATTCCGTTTATATTGTTATGCGGTTCGTTTTTAGAAAAGAGAAGAAGGTTGGAATTGCTAAAGGAAAGTAATTCCTGGTATTCCAGGCTTGTCTACATCCCTTATAACTACCTGAGATTGATGAGGAGAAAACTTCCCCTCCTCCACTGCATCTGGGTCTGACTGAGCAAAGGTTTTCCATTCCAATTATTATCTCCATCCACCACCTCCGAGCGTAGAAGTGTGTCGTTCGTGCGCGCAATCCAATCGAATTTCTCCAGCATGTAAGTTAACCTGGGTTCTCCTTAAATTTGAAAAAGAATAATTAACACTAAAGATAATTGACATATTGCTCTCATTCATTTTTATCATTAAAATTAATTTATAGTCAATAAGTAATAGGAATGCTGGATATTTTCTTTGCATTCTTCATTTTCACATATCTCAAGTGGACGCTATTTTTCCAGTGAATTCCTTAAATTCTAAAGGTGCATTGTAATTTTCAGCAATTGTCTAAAGCTGTTGATAGAAATGGAACAAAATGACTCGTCCTCACCTAATTCAGAAAATGGATTGGACTTGCAGCGTAAGTATTTAAAGAAGTTACTTTTTCTTATTTTTTATATTGAAGTTATTTTTTATCTGTCTAAATCGAGCAGCTCTTTCACCCGATGAGGACTTTGCCAATGTAATCAAGATTTTGTTTGATTCTGCAAATGATTTAACAAAAGAACAAAAAAAGGACTATCTTGCAAAAAGATGTCAAAATGAGTTAACCAAACTTAACTTCGCCACAGTTATGGACTTATTTCCTGACGATGATGACCATTTGATTGTAACAGATGTGAGCATATAATTTTGACATATTTGGATTCAATTGTAACGTTTTGTTTGACCGTATAGTTGCTGCTGGCGATTGCATCGAAAGCAACAAACATGTCCGACTTCCAAATCATGGATGATTCTGAAAATACTACTTTGAGGAGTATGAGGGAGGATATGGTCAGTGCTATTGCTAAAATGACCAAGTTGGAGGTCCTCGCGGTTGAAAAATTCTCGATTTCCTTCTCCTCTCTCATGAAACTGAGTGGAAAGCTACCCTCGCTCAAGACTCTCTACTTCAAAATCGAAGCTGAGCCCAATTTTGAAATCGACGACCTAGATGTCTTTAAGAAGAGTTTTGGGCATTTGGAAATTTTCCAGTTTTCTTCAGTTTCGAACAAAGGTGAATGGGATGAAAAATTCCGGGAGTCATTAACGCTCGGATGCATCCGCTACCTGCCCAATCTAACTTTTTTGGGAGATCCCGATTATTTTTTGGACATGTTGACAACTTGCTTGTACTATGAATCCTTGGCAACAACAGACCAGAGTAAACTGACTAAATTGGTGTTCAGCGTGGACAGAGATATCCAAACGAATGCGCTCTCAAAATTCCCTGACGTCAATCATTTGCATGTGCGTAAAATTATATTTTGGCTGTTACTCGAAATGAAGTAATTGTTTCATTGCAGATCAATTGGGAGGACAAAAATGAACCGTCTAATGGGTATCGTGTGCCCGCACTGTTGGAATTTAAGGAGCTATTTGTCCTCGGCTTGAATGACTTGGGCACTAACTATTCTGTTTATTTGAAGCAATTCCTCGAGGTCTACGGAAAGAGCTTGAAAAAACTCCGACTCTCATTTAAATCGCCGATCGATTTCATCAGGCTTTTTTTCTTTTACTGCAACTCTTTTGACAATCTTCGTGAGCTACTTATGGTCGACGTAGACGTCGAACCCTTTACGGTGACGGAGGAAGGGAAGCGCGGTAATTGCCAGCTGGACTGTGTGGTGCATCAACATTTTGGCAAGGGCTTTTGCCAATCGCTTAAACACCTGCATTTTGAGTTCGCTTCCAAACAGTCGTGAGTAAATTTTGATGATGCTTACTGCATATTAATAAGTGAATATTATATACACAGCTCTAATCAAACGTATGTTCATCTCTCCAAAATCCTTTCGGTGCCAAATCTGGAGACAGTGACGCTGAGAAGCGTTCCTACCAATCTGGATGAATTATGGAAAACGATGATTTTGGTCGCCAAGCGCACAATCCTGAAAAATGTCATTTATTTCGAGCTGGAACTCTTCGACGAGGATATGATTGAGAATGAAATTATCGCCATCACCAGATGCTGTCAGTCTATCAAAAATGAATTGCTATCTGGAAAGGAGGAAGGTGAGATAATCGTAGTGGTCACACCATTATGCCGACCCCAAAATAAAACCTGAGCCATATTAAATTTTTTGGATTTTCCAGTTAAAATTTAATAAAAAGCAACAATAGCAATTCTACATGAAATGGATCCTTAAGCTTTTAATTTATTCGAAAAACCTTCCCATTGACGAGTCGAATTTGCACTAGAATTAGGCGAGGGAAAAAATAAGACTCCAAAAATGTCTACTTTCTGAATAAACACCACAATTGTTGTAGAAATTTTCGAATCATCTCGAGATTAATTTTGAAGAATAAAGAAATAATTTTACACGAGATTTATTATCCTCCGCAGGCATTCTGAGAATTTGGTTTTGAGCAGGTGAAAGATGAAAAAGGAAAGAATTTATATTGCTGTGTCAGAAAAATGCAAAGATTGTTGCGTTAGACGGGAGTGCCTGGAAATTTTTGGATTCCAGACCAACACTTCCCCTCATTTTTGTCTCTCCCTTCTACTGTTCACCTAAAACGAGACGCAAAAGGTTTTCTCTCATTAGCTCATCATCACCAGCCGAAGGGAGAAGTCATTCACCAGCGCAACCTAAATCGATTCCAAAGCTGCATCATGCCGCGTAAGTATATCGCTCTCGTTGGATTTTTTGTATCTGAGGTGCGTTTTTGCATATTTCTAAATTCCAGCTGTAATTTCACCCGATTTGGTGTTTGCCGATTTGGTCAAGGAATTGTTCAACAATGCAGATCATCAAGATGATTCCTATATAAAAAATGCTCTGAAAAAGGCAGTTTCTCCCGAGATGACGGAAATAGACTTTGCCCAAATCATGGATTTATTTCCTGAAAACGACCCACAACTTATAGATGTAGGCATAACTGTATATATTTTGCACACGCGTTACAAACAACTTTTTTGTATTATTTGAAAAATGCGACCACTCGAGGTATTGTTTTCATGTTGAATATAACATTTTTATGCTTGCAGGTGTTTGAGTCGATCACACGTCGTGCATCAAAAATATTAATTTTGAAAATCACGGTAGGATTGCTGGCCGAGCGAATTTTGAACTGCATGAGCATGGACGCGAAAATGGTCAGGGCAATTGGCAGGATGAGCCAGTTGATAATCCTCAAGGTCCAACGCTTCTCCCTTCCCTTATCCGAACTAATTGATCTGTGCGGAAATCTACCCTTGCTGAAGATTCTCTATTTCAAAATAGAACCTGAGCCAGAGTTTGAAGTCTACGACACAGAAACCTTCGAGCAGTGTTTTGGGAATTTGGAAATCTTCCAATTTTCTCCAGCTTCAAACGACGGAAGATTGAATGCTAAATTTCGGCGAATGCTGACGCTCGAGTGCATAAGCTGCCTTCCCAATCTCAGAATTTTGGGAGACCCTGATGATGTGCGTTTTTTGGACATGTTGCCAACTTGCTTAGATAGTAATCAACTGGCTGAAGATGAATGGATCAGTAAATTGTCCCACTTGACGCTTTTCCTGGACGAAGATGTGCCTGAGAACGCGCTCAACAAATTCCCTGACGTCCAAAAACTGCAGGTAAGTTTGAATTTATTTGGTTTGTTACTTCAATTGCAAATTAAACTTTTTTGATTGCAGATCCGGTTGGAAAATAGTCAAGATTTTACAGGACTCTTGGAATTCCAGAATTTAACTAAACTCATCATAAGTAACTTGGGCATAAACTATTCTCACTATATTCAGCGCTTCCTTGAGGTCTACGGAATTCGCCTGACACGCCTCACTCTCAATTTTCAATCGCGTCCCATCAATTTCGTCTGGCTTTTCAACATGATTTGCTGCAACAATCTTGACAGTCTTCAAGAGCTAGTTATGTGCAACCTGGACATCCAACTGCCACCGATGACGGTGGATGGGCAGTGTGTTTGCCAGCCAGGCTGCCAGGCCGCTGTCGAGATAGGTCAACTTTCTTGCGAATCGCTTAGAAAGCTGGAGTTGAAGTTTGCTCCCAAGAAGACGTGAGTGAATTTTGCTGACCCACTCTCATAATGTCATAATCTAATGATGTGCATTTTACAGCTTTAGTCAAGCGTATGTTCATCTGTCCAAAATCCTGTCGTTGCCGAATCTGGAGAAAGTGAGGCTCATTGGAGTTCCAACCACTCTGGATGAATTATGGGAAACGATGATTTTGGTCACAGAGCGGAAGATCCTGAAAAAAGTCACATATTTCGAGCTGGAACTCTTCGACGAGCAAATTATCGAAAAAGAAGTCATCGCACGCGCCAGATGCTGTCAGACCATCGAAGATAAATTACTGTCCAATATTGAGAAAAAAGAGAAGTTCGTAGATGTCACAATGTTGACGCGCCCGCAAAATCTTGAGCCGTAATTTTTTTCGAGTTTTTCAATAAAGTTTTACCATATAAAAAGACCATGAAGCTTTTAATTGAACGAAATTCTTTTCTTTGATCTGGTTTAATTTTTATATTCCTTCTATCTGATTAAAAACCTGAATTTTTAATTTACTAGCGGGACATGCAGAAGATGTTGAAGTTCAGCTCTTTCAACTCATTTCGCGGTGTGTTGATTTTTGTACCAAAATTGTAGCCACGTGGACGGATAGGGGATGGAGGTAAACACCGCCAAACCCTACAGCTGGTCAGGGGTGCTCAAGTTGAGTCGTAACGGAAATTCTGATGGTTCGAACACGAGATTTTAGAAGTGCAAAAAAGCCATTTGTTTTTTTCTTTATTTTTCGTTTTCAAAAACACTAATCATCTTAAAAGCACATTCATCAATGCGACTGATACCAAGTGGAGTCGATTGGCATGCCAGGAGTGGGTCTCCAAATTTAAGTTTGTTTCCGTATCTGCAAAAGAAAAATAATAATGAGTTGTGAACAAAAACTCTACTGGCTATAATTACTTACTTGAAATCAGTTTAACTCGATGTAGCGGGTTCTTGCGCTCAGCAGCAATGGGAAGACCGAATTTTCAAACTCCATTTTCTGTCCTTGATTGTTCAAACACCTCTTCTTCATTAAATCCTGCAAAATTTTGTCTCGCAACACGCCAGCTGCAAAAGATGAACTGACATGTTGTTCAAATATTAGAATCAAAACGAATATATACTCACGCAAACTCCTCAGTTTCTCGAGCTCATCAGGATGGGTTAAATAAAATGTCAGTTGCTTCAAAATTATTCGAACTGCGAAGTTGCTGCAAGCCGAGGCGTCTCCTCCGCAGATTTTGGAGCCGCTTCTTGGTCAGCTGCAACTCGTCCTGCACCGTAGGCATCGTTGCGAAATTTTCAAACTGCTCACAAATAAAAATAAGAGGGTTCCAAATTGTTTGGATTGATGTGTTCAAGTGCCAAGAAACGTGTTTTTCAATTTCCTTTTAAACGATTTTCTCCTGCTGATTAACCGGGCCACATGATGACTATTTTCCAGGAGGAGAAAGCATTTTAATTACACTCAAAAATAGATTAGTTTTCACTAAGTATATTTAGTTTTTAATGACCTTTTTATTGAATGATTGTAAAAGCAGCGCTGATTTGAAAGTGAAACTGTGTGTCACGTTTGAATGTTTGTTGATTTATTAATTTAAATTATACTCCTACTCTAGTCCTGAAAGGTCATTTCTGCAATGAGCTGAACCTTTACATTTGAATAATTATTGTGAATATGCGATGCCTTCGAAAGGCAAAATGCAATAAAAGAGTTCGTGTCCTTTTTTGAGCAGAGATTTAATTTCACTCTCGCAGCAGTCGCTTATATAACTTGGATTTTAAATATTTAACTGCTGCGATAGATTATTTTTTAATTAATCTATTATTCCAAAATGATTTTATCATTATACTTGGTTACACGATTTTTCTCGAGACGAATGAGCCTAAAATAGTTAATTCAACCAACTGACGAAGAGAATTTAATTAACTTATTAAATAATTTTCGATTTTAGGAACTGCACAAGCTCTAAGCAATTTCATAGAAATATTAAGTGAAAATTTATGTTGGCTTTGCTGCTGGCGAGGGTTTAAAGATGAGCAGAAACACTCAAAGCTCTCGCTAAATAAATAAGAGATTATATTTTTATAGAAAAATTAATTCATACATTTTGTTAATTTTCATTTTCAAAAATATAATTCATCTCACAAACACTTGCATCGATATCATGACCGAGTGGAGTCGATTGGCTGGCCAGGAGTGGGTCTTCTAGCATAAATCTATTTCCGAATCTGCAAACACAAATATATTTTCAACAAATAATGGTTAAAAAAACATTTACTACTCACTTGAAATCAGTTAGTTTCGGAAGAAAAGCACACGAACTCTTCAAAACATTATTCAAACAGTTTAATTCGTCTTTTTCGAGGAGTGGAAATTTTAAAAAGACGTGTAACGTGTGTAGGTTTTTTAAAATTTGCTTTTGACGAATCAAAGAGTCGAGAGTCAAAAGATCTTTCTGGTTGAAAATCTTCGCGTCAAATTTGACTTTTTCAAGTTTTGGCGCCGACAAAATTGTGGACAAATCCATGCTTTCTGGATCAGCCATGCCATCAGGAGTGTATGTGCAACTATAAATAGGTATATACAAATTAAGTTTAATAATTAAAGGAATTACTTGATACTTACATATTATGAAACACCCATTCGAGTTCCTTCAGCTCCGCGAAAAATTCGAGTTTTGAGGATGGCTTTTTTAAACACACGTTGAGCAGTGAAAGTTTTTCAAGTTTCGGACAGTACTGGAAAATCAATCCCAAATCTATTTGTATATTTTTAAGATTGTCTCCCAAATAAAGTGATTGCAGCTTTTGTCCGCTGGTGATCAAATACTTGTCAACTACTTGGCTGCTGTGAGGATCCAACAAATGAAGATGTCTTATATTGTTGAATAAATTCATCACATTGTCTGCCGTAGTATAAGATTCCATCGAATAATTAACCTTTAAAATTCAAAAACATGAAGCATGCAGATGTTAAAACCAGGATTAAAATGCTCACCACGAGACTAGTGACTTTTGGAAATAAATTTGGCATTGCTTCAACAGCTTCTGGATCGTCCGTTAAAAGGTCCAAACAAATATTTCTTAGATTCGAGGCTCCAGGGAATTGCAAAGCTTGATGTCTATTTTCATCTACGTTGAGGTGGGAACACTCCATTATTTGGTTCGGATCATGTTGGACCACTTCGATGTTTGCAAGATTTCGGGTGCACACGCAACCCAACCAATCGTTTAAATAAGGCCATTCGAAAATCAATTCTTTCAGGTTGCGAAAACTGCGTATTACGTCTTTTGTGCGTGGTTTGACACCGTCCACGAGATCTATGTGCCTTACATTGATGTACTGAAGACTCGAAAGATGTTTGCATAATTTGAGCAAATCGTTTAAATGAAATACAAACAAGTTGACATTTAGCCTGTTTAATTTTTGCAATTTCATCACTGATTGCACCATTTCCTTATTAAATTCGGCATATCTTGAATGATCATAAAAAACTGGTTCGCAAATAGGATTGTTTCGATTTATGACGAGAGTCTCCACTTGCGGCGCCCGTGTTTCTATTTGTTTCAAAAGTTCGACGCACCATTGCGTCACCTAACAACAAAAGTATAAATATGTTTTCACTTCACGTTTATGATTGTGATAATGCCTTTTCAATTTTTCCGTCTTTAAACCGGTCAGGAAAAAAGGACAAAATTCCGCTCAACTCGATGTAGCGGGTTCTCCGGCTCAGCAGCAGTGGGAAGAAAACTTTCAAATTTTCAAACTCCATTTTATGTCCTTGCTTGTTCAAGCATCTCTTCTTCATTAAAACCTGTACTATTTTTTCTCGCAAAACGTCAGCTGCAAATGATGAACAGATGTTTTTTAAATATTATAATCCAAACGAACTCACGCAAACTCTTCAGTTTCTCCAGCTCTTCAGGATGTTTTCTATAAAATGTCAGTTGCTTCGAAATCTCTCGAACAGCGAGTTGCTGCAAACCGAAGCTTTTCCTTCGCAGATTTTGCAGCCGCTTCTTGGTCATCAGCTGCAACTCGTACGCCGTAGACATCGTAGCGAAAATTTACAAACTTCACACAATTAAAAGAGAGTTATAAATTGTTTGGATTGTTGTGTTCAAATGCCAAGAATTGTGTTGTTCAATTTCCTTTTAAACGATTTTCGTCTGCTGTTTAGCCTAGCCACATGATTACACCTTTCCTTTAAAGTATTTAATATGTATTTTTTTACTAACTGCTGTGACGTAAATTATGCCTCCTTCACACTGTTTATCATGCTTTCAATACGAATAGAACTCTATTTTGTAAATATTTCATCATTTTAACAATAAGTTTTTGTGAGGGTATTCAAAATGTTTTCTTTATTAACGGAATTGAGTCATCGTGTGGCCCGGCCAATCAGTAGGGGAAAAACGTTATAAAAGGAAAGCGAAAAACGGCTTTCTTGGCACTGGCGGACACATCGATCCAAACAATTTTGAACTCCGTTTATTTGTGAGCAGTTGGAAAATTTCGCTACGATGTCTACGGTGAACGAGTTGCGGCTGACCAAGAAGCGGCTCCAAAATCTGCGAGTGAGAAGACTCGGTTTGCAGCAACTCGCTGTTCGAGAGATTTCGAAGCAACTGACCTTTTACAGAACGCATCCTGATGAACTCAAGAAACTGAAGATTTTGCGTGAGTATTCGTTTTGGTTCTAATATTTGAACGACATCAGTTTATCAATTGCAGCTGCCCTTTTGCGAGAAAAGATTTTGCAAGTTTTAATGAAGAAGAGATGTTTGGACGAGCAGGGACAGGAAACGGAATTTGAAAATTTGAATGAGATCTTCCCTTTGCTGCTGAGCCCAAGAACCCACTTCATCGAGTTGAACGGCATTTTGTCCTTTTGTCCTGACCGGTATAAAGACGGGAAAATCGAAAAGGTAACCTTATTATCATACAGTCATTAACACGAAGTATGAAAACATATTTTTTGGTTGTTAGGTTACACAGTGGTGCGTCGAACTTTTAAAACAAATCGAAACACGAGCACCGCAAGTGGAGACTCTCGTCATAAATCGAAACAATCAATTTTACATAGAGCATGGTAATTTTCGTAATTTTATTAATTTCGATGATGCAGAGTTCAATCAGGAAATGGTGGAATCAGTGATGAAAATGCAAAGATTAAAAAGGCTAAACGTCAGCTCATATTTCTTTCAACTTCCCGATTTGCTGAAAATATGCAAAAATCTTCCGAGACTACAGTACATCAATGTTGTGTTGTTAGATTTTAAGGGCAATGAATTGCCAGGCCCTGAAGAAGTATCAAGCAGTTTTTGCAACCTGAAAGAATTGATTTTCGAATTCCACTCTTATGACAACGATTGGTTGGGCACTTTGTGCACCCGATATCTTCCAAAGATTGAAGTGCTTCAATACGATCCGAACCAAATGACGGAGTGGATTGGCATTAAAAAATACAGCAATTTTATTTATCTCAGTTTGAATTTCCCTGGAGCCTCAAATCTGCGAAATATTTGTCTGGATGAAAAATATTATAGAGCAGAAGAAATTGAAAAAAAGTACGCTATATTTCCAAAAGCCAGCTGTCTCATGGTAAATATTAGATTTTTAATCCTTAATTTGAACATACACCACATTTGCATGCTTCACCATTTAACAGAGTATTACTTTTTATTAATTTAAAGGTTAAGAATCCGCAATATCCGGAAAAGAATATGACTATAAAGTTCGACAATATTAGCCAGCTACATTTGTTGAATTATACGAGAAGCGGAGATTTTGAGACGTATTTGAACACCTACGGACAAATGCTGCAATCACTTTATTTGGGACACGGTTACAAAATTATTACAATAGATTTGGAAGCGATTTTCAAGTTGTGTCCGAAACTTGAAAAACTATCACTGCTCAACGTGGAAATAAAAACGCCGTCATCAAATATGGACTTTTTCGCGGAGCTGAAGGAACTAGAATGGGCAAATAACCAGTAATTATCAACTTTTTTCTCTTAATATAATTACTAAACCGATTTTAAAATATATTGTTATGATTACAGTCCTCATGGAATACCTGCTGATCAAGAAGACGAGGATTTGGCCAACTTTTTATCAGCGCCCAAACTTGAAAAGGTCAAGCTGCAATCGACTAATTTTAACCAAATGGTCTTTCTGAAACTCAACGCTTTGATCCGAGAAAATCGAATTTTAAACAACCTACACACTTTACACGTCGGTTTTAGTTCTTCATTCCCTGAAGCTTTGGCAATTTTTTTGAATAGTGCGTGTGCATTTCTTCCGAAATTAACGGATTTCAAGTAAGTGGCAAGTTGTTTTCATTAGACGTTGATAAAAATTTCTTTTTTTAGATTCGGATATAGAGAGCAATGTGCAGACCCTCTCCTGACATGTCAATCGACTCCACTCTGTGATTTCGATGCTTCTGTTTGTGCGTTAAATGCTGTTTTTGAAAATGAAAATTAGGAGTTATGTTCAAAAACTCATATTTGAATATTAATTAATCTCCTATTTGTTTAACGAGCCTTTTACTTGCAATTAAAGCTTTTGTGCCTCTTAATAGAGCAGTCTTTGGAGGAAAAATATTTTTATGCGTTTTATTGTTAGTGAGTTCATAAGTATTTTCGGTGGTAGCCAAGAAACGCCTGCATTTTGAAGCTCAAATATGCAACCGGCACGTCAAGATTGTCGTGCAAGTGGCGTAAGTTTGGTCCTCGAAACCATTTTTTCTGCTATTGACATCTATAGAACATTAGACGCATCAGGGGTGGTTTCGGAAAAGCTTCGTTCTTTTGAGGCGCAAAAGAAAAATGAGTGGAATTCAATTCAAACAGCACCAAACAGATCCTTGAATTTCCTTCAAACGCACTTTTCACATTATTAAAATTAAATTCTTTGAGGATAAACTTGAAAATAATAAATCTTTTGCTTATATCAAAATCTCGAAATGATTCGAAAGAGGCGATCGAGATATCTTCATCTTTTCCTACTAATAAAAGTGATAAATTAATCAGAAAGAAGGATTTAAATTTATTTAAAAGGTGCGCAATGCAACACTGTGAAAGTAAAAAGACGACTTGTCTAGAGAAAAGATTAAATGATAAATTAAAAGCTTCAGGTCTTAAGTTAATTAAATTTTATTGAGAAAATCCAAAACTTTTTAAGACTGACGAGGTTCTTGCGGGGGCGTCTATGGTGTGATAATTAAATAATATGCTGTTTTTTATGGAAGCTAATTATGCGCTGGCACATGCATTTAGCTCAAACTTTGTGATAATTTCGCCATTTTAAGCTGCAAAACAAAAAATGCATTGCAAAAGTGGTGATGTTTGTGATGCCTTCCAATTTTAATTTATACAAACAGAGATCCTATTCGCTTTGTGTCGTGATTGATTAAAACCTTAAGAATCAATCCAGAATGGAATTTAAGCTAATATTGAATTTTCACTAATTTAGTAGGAAATTTGTTTAAATTTTATGCTGAGAAATGCGGGCAGATTTTCTGAATTATATAATTCATATCACTCGGCGGTTTATTAATATGTGGTTCGTTTTTAGAACAGAGAAGAGGGTTGGAATTGCTACAAGAAGATAATTTCTAGTATTTAAGGTTGTCAGCGTCTCCTTCACTTCTCTCCTCCATTGCACCTAGGGCCAAGCAAGGTTTTCCCCAATTATTGTCTCACCACCTCGGAGGGTAGAAGCGTGTCGTTCGTGCGCGCAATCTAATCGAATTTCTCCAGCATGTTTTTTCTTAAATTTGCAAAAGCATGATTAAAAAAAAAATAATTTACAAATTTCTAACTCATCTTCGTCATTAAAATTAATATATTGTCTAGTAATAGGAATATGCTGGATATTTTCATTGCATTTCTCAAGTGTCACGCTATTTTTCAAGCAAATTCCATTAATTCGATCTACACGTGCGTTGTAATTTTCAGCAATTGTCTAAAAGGTGGGACCTGGTGGCTAAGTGGCTGGCGGCTGCCCTCGAAACTAATAAAAAAACGACAGGTCCGCAAAAGCAATAATGCTGGAAATTCAAATAAATACATGAGCTATACTCTATAATTTATGCATATAGGGATTTCGCGTGAAAATCATGTGAACACTTACCTGATTCAATAAAATTTTTACGCATCGATAATATTTTCGTACCACTTTGCATTTTACGTTCAGTTTTTTAAACCTTAATTCATAACTAATTTAGTCGACCAGGTTCAAAGAACAGCCGCCTAATGGTGTTTGCGGGAAGAAGATGAAGATACATTGGGGTGTAAATGTAAATTCAAAACTTCTTGTAAAACCATCAATATCAAATTCTTCATTTATGCCTCTTGCACACAAAATAGTGTTTAATTAATTGCTCATGTAATACGTATGTAATTTATATATTTTCAAAAAATTACAATAATTTAAAATATTTTAATAACGTAATTAAATTTCATTTTCATGATCAAAAATATGTAGTTATGAGACCAAGCTTATCCGCAGGGGAAAATCGTATAAAAGAAAAACGAATAAAACATTTCTTGGCACTTGGACACATCGATCCGAACAGTTTCAAGCGCACTCTGTTAATTGAGAGAGAGCAGTTTGAAAATTTCGCTACGATGTCTACGGTGAACGAGTTGCGGCTGACCAAGAAGCGGCTCCGAAATCTGCGAGCGAGAAGACTCGGTTTGCAGCAACTCGCTGTTCGAGAGATTCCGAGGCAACTGACTTTTTACAGAACGCATCCAGATGAACTCGAGAAACTGAAGGGTTTGCGTGAGTATTCGGTTTGTTTCAAATATTTGAACGAGGACGTCAGGTTATCAATTGCAGCTGGCGTTTTGCGAGAGAAAATTTTGCAAGTTTTAATGAAGAAGAGGTGTTTGGACGAGCAGGGACAGGAATTGGAGTTTAAAAATTTGTTAAAAATCTTCCCATTGCTGCTGAGCCAAAGAACCCGCTACATCGAGTTGAACGGCATTTTGTCCTTTTATCCTGACCGGTATAAAGATGGCAAAATTAAAAAGGTAGCCGTAATATTATCACAGTCATTAACACGCAGTGAAAACATTATTTTTGGTTGTTAGGTTACACGATGGTTCGTCAAGCTTTTAAAACAAATAGAAACTCGAGCACCGCAAGTGGAGACTCTCGTCATGAAACGAAGCAAACCATTTTACGTAGAGGGTCCTTGTACTTCTGTAGAACAACTCGAGTTCAATCAGGAAATGGTGCAATCACTGATGAAAATGCAAAATTTAAACAGGCTAAATGTCAGCCTATATTTATTTCGTTTGACTGATTTGCTTAAAATATGCAAAAATAATTCGAAACTGCAGTACGTCAACGTCGAGTTTTTGAATCACAAGAAGGGGACAGACAAGCCATCCCGTAAAAAAGTATCAAGCAGTTTTTGCAACCTGAAAGAATTGATTTTTGAGTATCCCTCTTTTGAATGGTTGGGTGTTTTGTGCACGAGAAATCTTCCAAACATCGAAGTGGTTCAATATGATCCAAACAAAATAATGGAGTTGGTTGGCATCAGAAAACACAAAAATGCTAGATATCAGGGTTTGAAATTTCCTGGAGCCTCAAATCTGCGACAGATTTTTATGGATATGTTACTGGATTACTCAACAGTAATAGTTGAAGAAATGCCCAAATTATTTCCAAAAGTCACCTGTCTCATGGTAAGCATTATTTGAACTCTTTGATTATGTACTGCTCACGCTTCAGCGTTTTAAAATTTATCTGTTTTTAATTTCAAAGGTTTAAATAATTGTAAATCATAATTTAAATATCCATCTTTTGCATTGTATGCATCATCGCTCTTTACATATTTTTTTAATTTTAAAGGTGAATCATGCGGGCTATTTTCCTGACAAGGATGTAATGCCAAAATTCGACAATATTACAAATCTTCATTTGTTGAATCCTTGCGAAAGCGAGGATTATGAGAAGTATTTGGATGCCTACGGAAAAAATCTCCAATCTCTCTATTTGGGACACGATAGTATAAGTACAGAAATTGATTTGGAAACGATTTTCAGGTGCTCTCCAAAACTTGAAAAACTGTCATTGCTCAACGTGTCTTTAAAAACGCCACCATCAAAAACGGGATTTTTCGCAGAGCTGAAGGAACTGGAATGGGCATTTAACAAGTAAGTTCCAGCAGATTTGCCCTGCAATTTATTAATCTGATTTGTTAAATTGACAGTTACAAATTCTATTCTTATGGTGGAACGTTTCATACCCCATTCGTGGAATTGTCCGACATTTTGTCGGCGCCAAAACTTGAAAAAGTCAAGTTGGAAGTTGGACTCATTTACGAAGATGATCTTTTGCTTCTCAACTCTTTGATTCGAGAAAATCGAATTTTAAATAACCTGCACACTTTGCACGTCTATTTTACTTTTCAAATCCCTAATGAAGGCGTATTGAAATCTTTGGCTAATGTTTTGAAGAGTGCGTGCGCCTTTCTTCCCAAGCTAACTGATTTCAAGTAAGTACCGAGTTGTTTCGATAATATTTTGAGGTATACATTTGCATTTTTCTGTTTGCAGAGTTGGGAACAGATATAGGTGCAACGACCCTCGTCGTGGATGCCAACCGACTCCTATCTGTCTTTTCGATGAATGTGTTTATGAGATGATTCGCGTTTTTGAAAACGAAAATTATTGTTAATGGTTTATAAAGCGCAAAATATGCGTGAAAAAGAAAATTAATCAACTAAATTTTTGCTTAAAAACATAATCGGAAAAGAAATAATGAACGAGTTTTGTATTTCCAATTAAAGCTTTTGTGCCACTTTAGAGCAAAACACTTTAATGCTTTTCATTGTTAATTATATTAAAAAGTCATTCTTTTTGTATCAACAAGATATTATTTAATTGCTCCGCTTGCTCATTGAAAACCAGATGAAAATAATTCAATCAAACGTGAAATCTAAATATTATTTATCTCTTAATTCCCGCTTGAGTTGCACCAATAAAATTTAAATCACCTTGAAGCAGAAATTTGGTTAGGTATGCAACTCGGTAGGCAGGGCCGTGATGCAAGAAACCTAAGCCTGACATAAATATGCATCTCGAAAAAATAAATTCAAGTGAAAAAATAACACAGCTCGAGAAAAGAAATCGTGCCTCCATTCCTTCGGTAGTATTCGTCCCTCGCCTCCTTCCACCCTCCCTGAACACGGAGGGGAGGAGAAAGAAAGGTGATTTCCGACGCATCTTAGAAAGAGCAAAGTCGTGCGTGTGCCTCTCTCCGTCTCTCGATCCTGCCAGCGCCAAAATATGTGAGTTATTCTATTCTAATTAGCTGTGCAGCAATTTCGTTTATTTAAAAATTGGCTTTTTAATTAATCAGGTTTGTTATTCATGTTTTTTTAAGCCTTTGAAATAAACGACTCGACCAAGCAGAAGAAAAATGTCATTTCTTAAAAAATTCTTATCCAGAAAACCTGTTGAAAATAAAGAAGACGAAATGGAAAGAATTCTAAAAAAATTAGAAGAATTAGGATTTTCTGGTAAGTAAATCAACAAAAAGTCTTAACAGTGCGTAAGACGTTCGAAACATTTTTAAAAGTTCCCCTTTTGTCAGATGACATTCTTTCCCATTGTATTCCGTTGATGAAATCTCAAGTAAATTCTTTGCACTTCCTGCATTCTCTAATCTTTTCCGTCTTTGTAAAAAAAATGCTAAATATTTTTTTTATAGATGACTCTTCGTTTGATAAAGTTTGGGTGCATCTCGTCGATGAATTGAAAGTTCCTGGTCCAAATACGAATGGACAAAATTTGGAAACTGTTGCAAATATGATTCTGAAAATTAAGACAGAGACTCTTTGCTTTTTCCCAATTGTGGAATTCTTCGAGGGAAATTCCAAATCCATGATTCAGGTAAAACCATTCTCTTAATTTTGTTGTCCTTATTGAATTATCCTGAATGTTCAGATCCTGCAGAAAATCTCCGGAAAAAGAGAGATTACCGAGTTTCGATTCCTGAAAGATGATTCCATAAAAAATAAGGAAGAACGACTGCAACTCGATGAGTGGAACGACAACTCGTTGCCTGAAATATTGAAGAGTGACCTCGAACAAGTTCGAGTCGAACTAAAGAACATGAGAAACTTAAAGACCATAAAAATAGACGTATATCCTTTCTGTTTGAACGACCTGATGGATCTGTGTGAAAATCTACCCTTTCTTTCGACTGTTGAAGTCGTTTTAAATCATGATATTGATTTAGGCGTGGTTCGATCTAAACTAGTTAGGAGCAGCATGGGGCGTTTGCGAATCTTCGAATACGATGCCAACGTCAGGAACAATTTATACGACATTTCCATTTTTGAACACACTTTGGACGTATTCTTCATAATCTCGCTGCCCCGAGTTAAAACCTTGGGAAAACCCGGCCGCTACGTTGATATTGCGAGTTTTATAAATGCGATGGATGAATTTGATGAATCTAGTCTGACGCACATTGCGCATAAAATGACCGGACATATCACGCAGCCATTGAGCAGTTATTTCCCTAACCTCATTCACCTTCAGGTATGTTTTCAAAATTATAAATCAGAAAATGAATCCTAAAACAACAAATTTCAGATCGACTGGAGTCAGCAAACGGATGACCAGAGTTACAAATTTTACGGATTCCTGATGTTTCCTAAGCTTGCGTATCTCACTTTGATCAAAATTCCCAAACTCGACTATCTCTGGAGTTTCACGCTGGCCTACAGGGAAAAACGGCTGTCGCACTTGACCGTGGATTTCAAGAGCAGTCAGAGTCTCAGCATGGAAACCTTTCAGGGGTTGTACATGACGTTGCGGAAGCTGGCTGTGGGTGTCATCACGCCCCTGGTCGGAGGAAACTCGGTCTGGAGTCTGGAAAAGTTTAAGTCCCTCAAAGAGCTGGAAATTTATTTTGCTGTCAACAGGTTCGTTACTGTATTTATGGGTTTAAATTTAATTGCCCTTAAAATTTTAATTTATCGATTTTCAGGGATTCCGGAGAGGCTATTTGTGTAGTGCCAATCTGCAGCCTATTTTTGGCACCAAACCTGGAGAAAGTGAGGCTGTTGGGACAACTCTCGGTCGATGCCGAACATTTGCAACAAGTATATAACCGGATTGTCATTTTTCAGAATATTTTAACAAAAGTCAATCATTTCGAGATGCAATTAGTTCGGGAGCGATCGGCAACTATAGATCATATCCGAAAAACGGAACTCGATAAAAAAGGGAAGCTTTGCAAGAGAATTACACAGTTTTACAAGAACAAAGGTTTGATTGCGAGTATCAAATTTGTTGTTCTTGATAGCTCTTAGTAAGACTTACCAAGCTAACAATCCCCCCTTCCTCCAGATGACTTGAAATTCAATATTTTCTCGGATGAGCAAATGGTTTTTCTAATTTTACGCTTCAAGAATTTGTGTTTGTGTAAGAAACCTGCGTGATTCAGCGTTACTAGTTTAAATTTTAATAGCAAGAGATAACGAACAAATGTACATACCTCACATAGACGACCTCTTTTGCTTTCTCAGCATTTTCCAATATTTATTGAGTTTGAAATCTTTAGATTTCTCAACAATTTCTAAATTTTGTATTGGAAAAATGATGTGACTACAAACATAATGTATATAAGTTTTTATATTAAACAAATTTATGTAATTTATACCTAGATGATTTAATTTTAATTAAACCTGAATAAACTAAAAGTTAAATTCCTAAATGAGGCAGTTTTTCAGGTCTTGAATGAAGAGGAATTTGCGTGCGTTGAAGATATTCAAGATACACATCAATTTTCTATGAGATGTTCCAATTTTTGTAGATATTAAGGAACTCTTTTTCCACTTATATTATTCACGTGCCTTCCTCAATCTTTTATTGGAGATTTTAAAGGACTAAACACAAAATTCATTATTTTTATTCTAAGTTCAGCTTTCGGTAGTTAAAATGTTTTCCTCTTTCAACGAAAATGTGTAATCATGTGTGGCCCGGCTTATCAGTAGACGAAAAACGTTTAAAAGGAAACTGAATAACACATTTCTTGGCACTTGGACGCATCAACACGAACAAATTGGAAGTCTCTTTCAATTGTGAGCAGTTTACGATGTCTACGGTGGACGCAGTGCAGCTGACCAAGAAGCGGCTCCAAAATCTGCGAAGGAAAAGCCTCGGTTTGCAGCAACTGGCAGTTCGAATAATTTCGAAGCAACTGACATTTTATTTAACCAATCCTGATGAGCTCAAGAAACTGAAGAGTTTGCGTGAGTATACGTTTTGATTCGAATATTCGAAGGACATCAGTTTGTTCATCATTTGCAGCTGGCGCTTTGCGAGACAAAATTTTGCAAGTTTTAATGAAGATGAGATGTTTGGACGTGCAGGGTCGGGAAATGGAATTCGAAATTTTGAAAAAGATCTTCCCTTTGCTGCTAAGCCCAAGAACCCGCTACATCGAGTTGAGCGGCATTTTGTCCTTTTGTCCTGGCCGGTATGAAGACGGAAAAGTTGAAAAGGCATTATCACAATCATAAACGTGAAGTGAAAACATATTTATACTTTTGTTGTTAGGTGACGCAATGGTGCGTCCAACTTTTGAAACAAATAGAAAGTCGAGCTCCACAAATCGAGACTCTTATCATAAAGGGAAACAAACAATTTTGCAAAGGGGGGAGTCCGTATGATTGTACATATTTAGAACCTGTTGTGTTTAATCAGCAAATGGTGCAATCACTGATGAAAATGCGAAACTTAAACAGGCTAACAGCCAACTTTTTTTGCTTTCATTTATCCGATTTGCTTAAAATATGCAAAAATCTTTCAAGACTAGAGTACATCAATGTCGATTCGATAAATCATAGGAGCATGGACGAGCCACTCCGTGAAGAAATATCAAGCAGTTTTTGCAACCTGAAAGAATTGATTTTCGAACACTGGCGTAGTTATGACAACGATTTGATGGGTCGTTTGTGCACCAGAAATCTTGCAAACATCGAAGTACTTCAATTTGATCCAAACGAAATAGCGGAGTGGATTAGCGGGGGAATAAATACCAATAGATATCGTAGTTTGGACTTCCCTGGATTCTCAAATCTGCGAAATATTTGTGTGGACCAGTTTAGTGCAGTTGAAGAATTGCCCAATTTATTTCCAAAAGTGACCTGTCTCATGGTAAGTAATTGCTAATTTTTGAACTAACTGATTGATTTAAGATGATTTTTAATCCTGACATGAGGATAAACATATTTCACACCGCTTTAAACAGTATTTTGTTTTTTATAAAAGGTTGAAAATATTTCAAGTGCCTCTATGGCGAAAAAAGTGATGCCAAAATTCGACAACATAAGGCAGCTTCATTTGGTGAATTCCCTCGGCAGCGATGTGATTGAAAAGTATTTGACTAACTACGGACAAAATCTGCAATCACTTGAATTGGGAGCCTTTTTTACATTGATAAAAATAGATTTGGAATTGATTTTCAAGTGCTGCCCGAAACTTGAAAAATTGTCACTGCTCAGCGTGTGTTTCGAAGCTACAGAATCAAAAATAGAATTTTTTGCGGAGCTGAAGGAACTCGAATGGGCTGACGCGTAAGTACCATAGACGACTTGCTCTGTAAATATTAAACTGATTTAAAAAAATAAAGTCGTGATTGCAGTCGTCTTAATGGATTACCTCGTAATGGACCTCGTTTGCCACAATGCAACGCTTTGTCCATTTTATCAGCTCCGAAACTGGAAAAGGTCAAGTTGCAAGCGGGGATTTTCAACGAAAATGATGTCTTGACTCTCAACTCTTTGATTCAAGAAAAGCGGATTTTCAAAAACCTAAACACTTTGCACGTCTTTTTTAGACAATCAGTCAATGAAGCATTGGCAAATTTTTTAAAGAGTGCGTGTGCATATCTTCCGAAACTAACTGATTTCAAGTAAGAAGAAAGTTGTTTTGTTCGCACTTTATTGAAAACATTTTTCTCTTTTCAGATTCGGAAAAAGGTTGAAATATGAAGATTTGCCTCCGGCTTGCCAATCGACTCCACTCAGAGATACCGAAGCTTGTATTTCTGAGTTGATTAGTGTTTTTGAAAACGAAAATTAACCAAATAAACCAGGAGAATGTTATTTCCTTCTTGCAGAACTTGGGTTAACTTTAATTTTAAATTTTTTACTATAATATATTTTATTTTTTCAGAACCCAACTGTGCAACAGTTTTTTAGACTAATTAATAATTAATTTTATATTTGAATCGATGTGTTTAAATGCCATGAAATGTGTTATGCAATTTCTTTTTAAACGTTTTTTCCCTGCCCCAACATATGATTACTTATTTCCATGAACATTTGAAACTTATTATTAAAATAATACTCAAGATAAACTTTCTTCCAAACTCGGCTTCAGGTATAAAACTCGAAAAATTCCTGAAATTTACGAAGGTTTTAAAATAGCTAAATAAAAAACCCAATTTCCTAAGAGCGCTTATCGAAACTTTGAGATGTTTTTCTTGCTTATCGACTAGCGACTGCGACTGCTGATTATTCACACGTATTTTATCAACGCACCAATCGACAGATTGGATGAGCAAACTTTGCACATTATGTAAGCGCAGCCTCGAGTGCTCCGAATTCGTCTCTTCGCTCTGTTAGATACTAAAGAGGAAAATCAACTTGCTTCTGCCTAGAAATTGCCAGAAAATTTATACAGTAGCGAAATCACCGGGGGCCGGATTCACGCGACGCGCAGATATTGGCGTCTGGTAGAGAACGGCGGGAAAATCATTTACTAACAGCTGATTAGCCCGGTAATTGGTGAATCAACCGTTAGATGGCACTCCAGGCCAACGGAAATGTAACAAAATGCGTGGGAATTAAATGTTTAGATCGGCACGCCTCTTTTTCGACGCTTCTGATTGGCCGACTGGACTGTCTCCTTTAATTTCAACGCCATTTTCACTTTTAACCGGCGGGAAACCAACACAGATCGCAATACGGGCCTCCGGTGGGAATTTAAACTGCGCAGATGGTTTTAATTTGGGTCACGCATGCGCAGTAGTATGTTTCAGCATCCCTGTGAGATTTAGAAGCGATGTGAACATACTGCGCATGCTTGAGATGTGCACAAATTTACTGCGCAGCTTCAACAAAGATCATCCTCTTAACTAGCTGAAATTTCTTTTTATGTTCTAAAAGATAACACCATGTCTATTTTTTATATTTTGTCATGCGACGAAAGAATGTGATTGATTGGCCTTATCGCGATATGGAAATTATAAAAGAAGCCGAAAGCCGAGTGCGTGGACACTTTTTTGTGAAGATGCGTGCTGTGGCGGTTGTCGTCGTTTTGGCGTTGGTGGTCGCGTTGGTCGCGGGCCAGGATCGCGTGTTGCCGCGCCTCATCGACCAATTTCCCCTCGGACATCCCGCCTTCGTGCAGCTGTACGCCACGGAACGAGACGTCGACCCCCTCGACAAATACACCCTCTACATCTCCAACTTTGATCCGCTCGCCGTGCTCCAGGTGCGAAAATAATTATCATTACGTAATAATTTGTTTATTTGATTTAATGCGAATTAATTTTGATTTATAATTTCATTCATAGTTCATAAAAATAATTTCATATTTTTTCAATTTAAGGGGATTGCAGAGGGATTTTTATAATTTATTATTCAAAGCAAAATTATTCTACAGTCATAAATAAATCAAAACTCCCGATTGAAAATTGTGATAAATAATTAAATAAAAATTAAATTATATAATTTTTTTATTGTTTCAAAACGTTCCCAAAAGAAAAAATAGAGATTGAATTTTTTCCACGAATATTTTCTCATAAAATAAAGCTCGATTATCCGGGGAATTTGGTCCATAACAGAATATGTCACGTTTTCTGCCAGCTGAGTTTGCGGCATACCTAATATGCAGACGCGAGTTTAATTAAAACCGCACGAGTCACGAGGAAACTGAAGCAAAAAGCTGGAATATTTGTGTTTCAGAGGGACGACATTTACCTGCTGCGCTCGCCAGGACGGCAGCTGAACGACGTGGCCAACTGGGCACCCACCCTGATCGACAAGGAAAACTACTGGCCCAACGATGTCAATTTCATGCCAAGTGAGATCCAAACTTTGTTACAGAATTCCAGCTGAGAAGCGGAGATTAATTTTAATTTTAAAAATAGTCTTTGATGAAGTTTCTGAGCTCGCCAATCGATTCTCGAAGGTCGAAAAAGCTAAAATGGATGTTTTTCCGTTGAAAAGTGCAGCGTGTACTCCGCCGTGGCTTATACTTTCTTCATTTGTTGCCACGCAAAAACACGTTTCCATTTTATTTGCTCGGAACGAGAGGATGAGCGTTTTTAAAATCATAATTCGGTAAATTTCAGGCAGTGTTGTGGGACGCGAAGGCGTCGTCTGGACGTCCGGTTTCTTGGTGCCAGGCAAGCAGTCCGGAGCCCTCAACATTTATTTCACCGACGTCGACCCCGTGGAAAGAGCCGGAAACATCGCTTCACTTGACGTAATTCCCTTGTATTAATTAAAGACCGTCTTTGACAACGTTTCTGAGCCCACCAATCGATTCCTGAGGGTCGAATTAGGTGAAATGGACGTTTTTTCCGTTAAAATCTGTGTAGCGCGACGTGCAAACTTTTTTCCCGCCAAAACAAATGAATGCGAGAAATGCGCATGCGTGAGAGCTGGCTGGATCTGCCAAAGAAATCATTCGTACAGGTGGTCCCTCTGTAAGTGCTCAAACCAACTGTCACGAATGCGCACTTCTCGCATTAATTTTTTGGCGGGAAAAAAATTCGCACGTCGCGCTGCATTTTTTTAACGGAAAAAACATCCTTTCTGACTAATTCGACCCTCAGGAATCGATTGGTGAGCTCAAAAAACTCGTCAGACATGGTCTTAAATAATAAAAATATTTTTATTATTTTTTTTCTCTCATAGGAGCTTGCGTTTTCGTACCACCGCGTGGTTTGGTACGACGTGAACAAGGACGGCCTGTTGGACGCCGTGACCGCCAGGTTCCATCTGCCGACCTTAGGCGCGCCGACCTACGACCTTTTGTGGCTGGAAAACCCTGGCAACGGCGTGTACGAGGGCTGGACGCAGCACCTGATTACCTCCGGGCCCGACGTCCACTTCCGGTTGACCACCCTGCAGGCCGCCGGACAGGACTTTACCGTCCTGGTTGTCGGCGAGTTCTTCACCGAACGCCTCGTCCTCTACTACGCCGCCGACGGCTCCGACTCCTTCCTCAGCGACCCCTCCACCGTGAGTTAAAATCCTTGCCTGTTAAAGACCTTCCTTAGGTCACGCGACCTGATAACCTGATTAATTCCAATTTCTTTAAAATAATCAATTTATTTTTGTTTAAAACCAGATTCTGTCTGTGGTGATTGACGACGTGAACGTGGGCCAAATCTTCGACCTGGAGGTCGGCGACCTGAACCTGGACGGCAAACCTGAGCTGACGGTGTGTGGCTACAACCACACTCTGGGCAACGTGTTTGTTTTCCCCGTGCCGGACGACTTCCGGTCGGATCCGTGGGAGCGAATCGTGATCGCCGACAATTTCAAGGCCAACCCGATCATCGGGGGCCAGTCCATGACCCCCGGCGCCCCCCACGCCTTCTACAAGGGCCTCCAGCACCAGCAGTCAGGGTAAATTCATGCACCCAGGCAAATGACGTGCTTTTATATTAATTTTTGATTAATTTTAGAGATAAACCGTACGTGTTCGTGTCCGGCGACGACGACGGGAAGCATTACATTTTGGAACCTGTGAGCCAGGACCCTGCCGACTGGACCTACAACAAACACCTGCTGGTCGACACCGGTGCCACCACCACAGGTATACGATTTTTTTTAAATTTAATTTTTATTTTTTTAATTATTTTCTGCCCAGGCAAATATGCGATTGCCGATTTGGACAACGACGGCTTCACTGACATCGTGGCTGCCGGCTACACCGCCAATGAGGTTTACGTCTACACCTACTCAGAGTTTCCATAGAAAGTGTTTGAGTCTATGATAAATAATAAGAATTAAAGTCAATTCTGTTGGTTTAATTTAAATACAAATATTTATAGAGATTTGTTCAGAATGTCGGTGGGAAGAGGACAAAAACTAAAATAAGAAAAGAGGAAAGGAGACTTTTGTGCCTGGGCAAATTTACGCGAGCCTACTCAATACGAAGCAGCGCGGTGGCGGTGCGAATTAATATAGAGAAAATATTATATGAAATTGCACCGCCAGCGGAGAGACACTTTAATTAAAGTCGGTTGCGTCGGGCGCTTTCACCAACCAACGACGCAAAAAGGCTCTAATTATTAAAATTAAAGAAATATAATTAAGTGTCTCCTTTAACAAATAATTAAAAAAATATCAGTAGCTAAATTGTGCCACAAGTTTGATTAATCAAAGAGTGTTTATCGAAAAACTGGAATCACGAGAACACAATAGGCACGGCCGTTTGATTCTTATCCAAAAGCGACGGCTGATTATTCACGCGTCTGTTATCAAAACTAATCTACTACAGATTACAGTATTTGAGCAAACTTTGAACATTATGCAAACGCTAAGCTCCACTGCTCCATATTCGTTAGCTGTCAATTTGCTGCCTTTCTCCCTGAATCCGCATTTTTTTAATAATAAAATACATATAAATAAATTGATTATATAATAAATTTAACTTTATTTTATGTTTAAAAATAATTTAAGTACATATTTTAAGCCGCCCACGACGGTCTAGCTAACAATGTGTTATCTCCCTCTTGAGGACGGAATAACCAGCACTGGCGGACACCGACATATTAACAGACTTTGAATTTGAGGTCAAGATAATCAGAAAGTAGGCGCAAAACTTAATTTATTAAGAACGAAAATATTTATTTCTTTATTTTTGGTATTTTTTACCATATAATATGTATTCGATTGGAATTAATGTGTAATGAAAATATTTAAGTATGTCTTCCTCTCAATCTTCTCTATTGAAGATTTTTAAGATAAATTATCATAAATATAATTAAATATGTGAATAAGAAATAATGGATAAATAGTAAAATGATGAATAAAAATTCCTAATATACTAAAATTACCTAATGTTTTATTGAGCTAATTTTAAAACCTTGGTAAATATCAGGAATTGTTCGAATTTTATATCTCAAGCCGAGTTTGGAAGAAATTTATCGCGCTAAGAAATGCGAAGAATCGTTGCATTTGGTGTTCTAAAAATTCTTATCGTTTTTTTGTTGCCTGCTTTCGGAAATTTCTGCCTCTGCATTGTAATGATTTAATACATAGTACAAATGTTTGTTAAAAACGAGGGTAAAAAGTCTTTTATTTAGAAATATCACTGATTTTAATTTTGTTTTACCAAGAATGGTTTATAACTGAATTGGGTGTGGAGTATGACACGCAACAAATAACATAGTAGGATAGGAGGAAAAATTAAAATAAAACATTACATTTCTCTTAATTTACTGCAATTTTATCAATTGACAAGAAATGTGTGATTGAATTACCTTTTAAACATTATTCTCTTGCCACATGACTGCTTCTTTCCGTGAATAATTTAATTACCCCAAAAAATTTAGTATCGAAATGATGAAATTTGAACAAAACATATTTTTATTAGTTTTAAATTATTTTAATTTTAAATTGTCCGCCTTATCTGTGCAAATTAGCAACCAAAATGAACGATGTAAATCTTTTTGGCAGGACATGAGCGCATCAAATGAAACTACTGGCCCCATTTGTAAATATTAATTAAAAAGAATTTTCTCAGGGTTTTGTCGCGTCTGCACTCTTTAATTAACTTCATGGACGACTTAAAATTAATTTATTTTTAAAAATATTAATTAAAAAGTATTTTTTAGGCTTTTGTCGCGTCTTCACTCTTTAATTCACGTTTCCGTAGAGAAAATCGTGTAAACTATTTCCCGTGATTTTTAATTGCGACCCTGAGTCCCTGAAATAGCGAATTAATTAAATTCCCGCATCGGAAATCATTTTTATTTACTTCAGATTGATTAAATAAATATCTTAAATACTTTCCAGTTGAGAAAATCGTGTAAACTAGTTCCCGTGATTTTTAATTGCGACCCTGAGTCCCTGAAATATTCAATGAATTAAATTCCCGCATCGGCAAACGATTTTATTTACTTCAGATTGATTAAATAAATATCTTAAACACATTCCAGTTGAGAAAATCGTGTAAACTAGTTCCCGTGATTTTTAATTGCGACCCTGAGTCCCTGAAATAGCGAATTAATTAAATTCCCGCATCGGAAATCATTTTTATTTACTTCAGATTGATTAAATAAATATCTTAAACACATTCCAGTTGAGAAAATCGTGTAAACTAGTTCCCGAGATTTTTAATTGCGACCCTGAGTCCCTGAAATATTCAATGAATTAAATTCCCGCATCGGTAAACGATTTTATTTACTTCAGATTGATTAAATAAATATCTTAAATACTTTCCAGTTGAGAAAATCGTGTAAACTAGTTCCCGAGATTTTTAATTGCGACCCTGAGTGCCTAAAATATTTAATTAATTAAATTCCTGCATCGGAAATATATTTTATTTACTTCAGATTGATTAAATAAATATCTTAAACACTTTCCAGTTGAGAAAATCGTGTAAACTAGCTCCCGAGATTTTTAATTGCGACCCTGAGTCCCTGAAATATCGAATTTATTAAATTCCCGCATCTGAAATCGATTTTATTTACTTCAGTTTGTTTAAATAATTATTTTAGACACGTTTCCGTCGAGAAAATCGTGTAAACTAGCTCCCGTGATTTTTAATTGTGAACCTGAGTCCCTGAAATAGCGAATTTATTAAATTCCCGCATCGGAAATCATTTTTATTTACTTCAGATTGATTAAATAAATATCTTAAACACATTCCAGGTGAGAAAATCGTGTTAACTAGTTCCCGTCATTTTTAATTGCGACCCTGAGTGCCTTAATTATTTAATTAATTAAATTCCCGCATCGTTAAACGATTTTATTTACTTCAGTTTGTTTAGATAAATATCGTAGACACATTCCATTCGTGAAATTGTGTAAACTATTTCCCGTGATTTTTAATTGCGGCCCTGAGTAACTGAAATATTTAATTAATCAAAACACCAATCTCAAATTATTATTGCTATCAAATGTAATCGATTTTATTGTATTATATTATACCTCTCGTGTGTGATTTATAAAAAACAACTCATTCAATAAGAATTTAATTTAAAACTATTAAAAATATGTTTTGTTTAAATTTCATCATTTCGATGCTAAATTTTGTGGGGTAATTAAATTGTTCGCGGAAAGAAGCAGACATGTGGCAATGGCAAGAGATTATTGTTTAAAAGGTAATTGATTCACGCATTTCTTGTCACTTGATAAAATTGCAGTAAATTAAGAGAAATGTAATGTTTTATTTTAATTTTTCCTCCTATCCCACTATGTTATTTGTTGCGTGTCAACTTTTCTCTTTCTACATACTCCACACCCAAATCAATTAAAAACCGTTCTTGGTAAAACAAAATTAAAATCAGTGATATTTCTAAATAAAAGACTTTTTAACCTCGTTTTTAACAATCTTTTGTACTATGTATTAAATCATTACAATGCAGAGGCAGAAATTTCCGAAAGCAGGCAACAAAAGGGACGATAAGAATTTTTAGAACACCAAAAAATGCAACATACTTCGCATTTCTTAGCGCGATAAATTTCTTCCAAACTCGGCTTGAGATATAAAATTCGAACAATTCCTGATATTTACCAAGGTTTTAAAATAAGCTAAATAAAACATTAGGTAATTTTAGTATATTAGGAATTTTTATTCATCATTTTACTATTTATCCATTATTTCTTATTCACATATTTAATTATATTTATGATAATTTGTCTTAAAAATCTTCAATAGAGAAGATTGAGAGGAAGACATACTAAAATATTTTCATTACATATTAATTCCAATTATATACATATACGGTAAAAAATTACCAATATCCAGCATAAATAAATAAACATTTCCGTTCTTAATAAATTAAGTTTTGCGCCTAAATTCTGATTATGTTGACCTCGATTTTCTTTGCCTCTTTCCTGTAGGCACGCAAGTCAGATTTTATACTGTCGCATTCTGGCGTTGAATGACGATCAACGCCGTCGAAATTGCCACAAACGATATATTTATTTGAAATCGACTCATTCTCACACAGTTCCAATTCAAAACAGTTCACTTTCTTCAGGATTTTCTGCTCTTTAACCAAAATCATGGTGCTTGCCAATTCTTCAAGAGTGGCGGGAACTCCAATCATCCTCACTTCTTCCAGATTCGGCGCTGATAGGATATTCGAGAGCGGAATATAAGCGTTTCTGTTGCTGTAAAAATTAATTTTATAAATAAATTAATTAAAATATTGCTAAAAATGCAGACCTTTCATTCGAAAACTCCAATTCCAGCTCTTTGAGCGAATAATTAGAGGAAAAAGACCAATCCTTCTCAGTCATCGGCATTTCGACGTCGAGGTGGCGCAAGGAAAGCTGTTCCAGCGTCTCACATCGCATGAAAAGATACCCGAAAAAAGATTGCAAATCTAGTATCACAGTTTTAAGGTCTAGGGTCAGGTGCGTCAGGCGCTCTCCGTAGAAGAATAAAAATTCTCTCAAATCTACTCTACTGAACTCGGTCAAAATTAGATTTTTCAAATTCGGAAAATCGGTCAGCCTGGTTTTTTCATATTTTAGGCTTGGATCATCACTTCGCTTGATCTGAAATAGCACAAATGACTTAAAACCATTGTTAAAAGAAGTATTTTAAACGCGTACATGCATTCTTGTGGCGTCACGGAATTTAGAGAGCGCCAGAACATCACGGTCGAGTTGGATCGTCAAGTGCGTCAGTTTACTCTGGCCAGAGTCAGGCAAAGCTTCATAGTCCAACAATGTCGGCAGCATGTCCACGAATTGCTCGGGTTCTCCCAAAAGTCTTAAATTGGGCAGATGACGGACGCACCAGAGGGTTAAAGAGTCTCGGAACTCGCTGTCGTATGAAATGGGTTTAAATTGGAAAACATCCAAACCACCAAAAGCCTCGAGAACTAAAGTTATGTCATCGATTTTAAAATTAGTCTCGGGTTTTATTTGGAAGAAAAGATTCTTCAGTCGGGGCAGCTCTCTGCAAAGTTCCACCAACGTGGAAAAGGAAATGGAAAACTGCTTAACACTTAGAGTCCTTAGGTGTTTCATCTTGGAAATTTCATTGAGAATTCCGTCTGGCATTTTTGTGCATAGAGCATTTCGCATTTTTGAAAATCCTACCATGATTTTGAAGACGCGCATATTTAATGCCTTAGAATTAATTTTTTTCAGAATCTGGAAGCGATAAAAAAATTATAACTCTGAAAAATAGGAAACTTATTTTATACTCACCTCTACTAGGAAGGGTGAATTTTGAGGAAATAAATTCAATACCATGGCAAATTCAATTTCCGTTAACAAGGGAGAAATTGCCGCTTCCAATGCTGCCTTTTTTTCATAACATTGAAAAGAAACGTATTTTTTTTGGATATAACGTCTTGACTCGCTCGACAAAGAATGCATTGGCTGCAAACATAAAAATCGTGATAATATTAAAAAAATGCAGTGGTATATCTCAAACTCAATAAACTTTCGACATTTTCATTTGCTGACGCCATCATGTTCTCTTCGGTTTATAAAAATTCTGGAATAATCTTTTACAAGACACGACCAATTTTGTTAAAGAAGAGCACGCACGACTTCCGTTCTCGGCGACACCTGATGAGAGAATATCATTGGGGAAAAGGCATCTTGATTCGTTATAGGTGAAGTAGAGGGGTTGAGAGGGAGAGGGAGGGAGAGAGAGAGAGAGAGGGGGGAGGGGTGCTGCCAGAGGGAATTTATTTTACAGGGACATTTTTGCTAAATAATCCTTTCGTTATACGTCCGGACAAAAAGTCAATAATAAAAAAGCTCTTCTTTTGTTCGTACTTCTGGGCATATGAAAACTAACAATAAAATGCTCTTTGAACTGCTCTCAACAGGAACACATAAGATTTAATTATTGCAAATACAAAGCTCAGTGACATAATATGCAATTAAGGGATTTATTCATCTCCGCTTAAGTTTTTTCAAACCAAAATTAAGAATATTACATTCTCCAGGTTTATTTGGTTAATTTTCGTTATCAAAAACGGCATTCATCTCAGAAACGGAAGCATCGACATCATTGAGTATAGTCGATTGGATTGTCAGCAGCGGGTCTTCAAATTTATATCTTCTACCGAATCTGCAAAAATAAAAATATTTTTATCGCAATAACATCAAATTAACGTACCGCACTCACTTGAAATCAGTTAACTTGGGAAGAAATGCACACGCACTCTTCAAAAAATTAGCAAAAGCTTCAGGAATTGCAAAATTAAAATAGACGTGCAAAGTGTGAAGGTTTTTTAAAATTCGTTTTTCTTGAATCAAAGAGTTTAGAATCGAAAGATCACTATCGTTCAAAAGTTTCACTTCCAACTTGACTTTTTCCAGTTTAGGCGCAGACAAAATATTGGACAATAACATGATTTGCAGATCAGGCCTACCACTCCTTCCAAAAGAAGAGGAATCGTAACTGTGCATTTGAAATATCTTAGTTTAATGATTACAGGGCTTTCGTGATACTTACAAATGAAATAACCATTCGAGTTCCTTCAGCTCCGCGAAAAATTCCATTTTTGGTGACGGCCAGTTATTTAAACACACGTTGAGCAGTGACAATTTTTCAAGTTTCGGACAAAACTTGAAAACAGATTCCAAATTTATTGTTGAATTTTCGAAATCGTTTCCCAAATAAATTGAATGCAGCTTTTGTCCGTAGGTGATCAAATAGTGCTCGTTAATAACGCTGCCATACACATTCCTCAAATGAAGCTGTCTAATATTGTTGTATTTTGGCATCATATCCTCTTCCAAACAACCAGTATTCGCAATCTTAAAAAATTACTGTTTAGTGAGGTGAAGCGAAGGCAGAAGGGTGTATGTTAAAATTAAGATTAAAAATCTAAAAAGAATCTAAAATTACCACAAGACAGGTGACTTTAGGAAACAATTTGGGCATTGCTTCAACTTCTTTTGCTTTATCCACATAGTCGACAATAACGTGTCGCATATTTGAGGCTCCAGGATAGTCCAAACCCTGATATCTATTACCATTTGTTCTTACGACAGTCCGAATCATTACTTTGTTTGGATCAAATTGAACCACTTCGATGTTTGGAAGGTTTCGGGTACACAAACAACCCAACCATTCAACACAGGGGTTTTCAAAAATAAATTCTTTTAAGTTGCTAAAACTGCTCAATACTTCTTCAGTGGTCGGCATGTCTTGGAAACGAATGGGAAAAGATAAATCGATATTCATGTACTGAAGACTCAAAAGATTTGTGCAAATTTTAAGCAAATCCAGAAAATTAATGGAATACAAGTTGACATTAAGCCTGTTTAATTTTTGCATTTTCATGAGTGATTGCACCATATCCTGATTGAACACAGCATATCTGAAATAAATTCCCTCTGTGTCAAAAGTATTGTTTCGGTTTATGACGAGAGTCTCCACTTGCGGAGCTCGAGTTTCTATTTGTTTCAAAAGTTCGACGCACCATTGCGTCACCTAAAATTAAATGTTTTTATTTTCACTTCACGTTTATGACTTTGACATTACCTTTTCAATTTTTCTGTCTTTATACCGGTCAGGACAAAAGGACAAAATTCCGTTCAACTCGATGTATCGGGTTCTTGCGCTCAGCAGAAATGGGAAGATCTCTTTCAAATTTACAAACTCCGTTTCCTGTCCCTGCACGTCCAAACATCTCTTCTTCATTAAAACTTGCAAAATCTTTTCTCGCAAAAGGGAAGCTGCAATTGATAAACTGATGTCGTTCAAATATTTGAAACAAAACGAATACTTACGCAAACCCTTCAGTTTCTCGAGTTCATCAGGATGCGCTCTGTAAAAGGTCAGATGCTTCGAAATGACTCGAACTGCCAGTTGCTGCAAACCGAAGCTTTTCCTTCGCAGATTTTGCAGCCGCTTCTTGGTCAGCTGCAACTCGTCCACCGGAGGGAACATGGTGAAATTTTCAAGCTGGACACAATTAAGAGAGAGTTCCAAATTGTTTGGATTGATGTGTTCGAATGCCAAGAAATGTGTTATTCAAATTCTTTTTAAATGATTTCTCCTGCCACATTGTGAACATTTAAATTCCCAAACTTATTATTAATATATAAAAATTAATTTGTACAAAACATATTTGTAGTTTTGAATTACATTCTTATCGAATGAGATGTTTTTATAAATCACATGCAGCAGTATAGGTACATATAATACAAATAGAAAATAACATTTGATAGCAATAATAATTTGATATTTGTGTCTTACGTACGGGAAAATAGAAGGTTGGAGATAACAAAGACCAACCAATTTCTATTAAGAACATATAGAGCTGTAAAATCTGATTCTGATCAAACACTCGAACTGAAATTGATTTAAAATAATTAATTACTAATTCTTTTGCGAAATGACAGCTGCAGACTCTTTTGTGCTTCGCTTGCATTTAATTGACACGTGCAACGATTAAACTAATTAAGCCGCTTTTTAAAACGATTTATTCTATCGAAATCTCACAAGGCATAGATGAAAACTAACAATAAAATGCTCTGCAGAGGCAAAAATGCTTTAATTGCGTATACGAAGCTGAATGTCATATACAATTCAGGGATTTTTTTTTCATCTCAGCTAATGTGTTATAAAAGAATAAGCAAGGTTTGATAATATTCTCCTGGCTTCTTTGGTTAATTTTCATTTTCGAAAACAGCATTCATCTCACAAATGGAAGCATAGTTTTCATTGAGTATGGTCGATTGGCTTGCTAGGAGCGGGTCTTCATATTTCTCTCTTCTACCGAATCTGCAAAGAGAAAAATGTTTTCATCGCACAGTAAAAGATCAAATCAATTTGCCACTCACTTGAAATCAGTTAATTTCGGAAGAATTGCACACGCACTCTTCAAAACATTAGCCAGATTTTCGTCCACATAAGAATGGAAATAGACGTGCAAAGTGTGTAGGTTTTTTAAAATTCTTTTTTCACGAATCAAAGAGTTTAGAATCAAGAGATCATCATGGTTCAAAAGTTTCACTTCCAACTTGACTTTTTCCAATTTGGGCGCCGACAAAATGTCGGACAATACCATGATTTGATTAAAATTCCCATACCTTCCCCCAAAAAGGGCTGAATCGTAACTGTGTGATAAAAATATCTTAGTTTATTGATTACAGGGCAATTGGTGATACTTACAAATTAAATACCCATTCAAGTTCTTTCAGCTCCGCGAAAGATTCAATTTTTGGTGACGGCCACTTTAAATTCACGTTGAGCAGTGACAATTTTTCAAGTTTCGGACAGTACTTGAAAACAGATTCCAATTTTACTGTTGAACTTCGCAAATCGTTTCCCAAATAAATTGAATGCAGCTTTTGTCCATAGGTGATCAAGTACTTCTCAAAAACGGAGCAGAGAGGATCATAAAAATGAAGCTGTGTAATATTGTCGAATTTTGGCATCCCTCTGACTCTCAATCTATCCGTTTTACTGATCTTTAAAAACAATACTGATTAGTGAGGTGAAGCGTATGCAGTTGGTGTATGTTTGAATTAGGATCAAATATTCAAATAATCGATGAGTTCCAAAAACTTACCGTGAGACAGGTGACTTTTGGAAATAATTTGAGCTTTGCTTCAACTTCTTTTGCTTTATCCTCAGGGTCCACAATAATATGTCGCACATTTGAGGTTCCAGGATAGTCCAAACCCTGATATCTATTGCCATTTATTCTAAAGTGGTTCAGATTCATCATTTTGTTCGGATCAAATTGAACCACTTCGATGTTTGGAAGGTTTCGGGTACACAAACTACCCAACCATTCAGAACAGGGGATTGCAAAAATAAATTCTTTCAAGTTGCTAAAACTGCTTAATACTTTTTCAGGGTCTGGCTTGTCTTTCCTCCTGGGATTCAATAACTCGACATTGATGTACTGTAGTTTAGAATTGTTTTTGCAAATTTTAAGCAAATCGATTAACTTAATGTAATACAAGTTGACTTGTAGCCTGTTTAAATTTTGCAAATTCATCAGTGACTGCACCATATCCTGATTAAACTTGGCCTTTCTTGAAATATAATAATGATGTCGTTCTGTGTCAAAAGGATTGTTTCGGTTTATGACGAGAGTCTCCACTTGCGGAGCTCGAGTTTCTATTTGTTTCAAAAGTTCGACGCACCATTCCGTCACCTAAAATTAAATGTTTTTATTTTCACTTCACGTTTATGACTTTGACATTACCTTTTCAATTTTTCCGTCTTTATACCGGTCAGGACAAAAGGACAAAATGCCGTTCAACTCGATGTAGCGGGTTCTTGGGCTCAGAAGCAATGGGAAAATCTCTTTCAAATTTTCAAACTCCACTTTCTGTCCTTGCTCGTCCAAACATCTCTTCTTCATTAAAACTTGCAAAATCTTTTCTCGCAAAAGGGCAGCTGCAATTGATAACCTGATGTCGTTCAAATATTTGAATCAAAACGAATACTCACGCAAACTCTTCAGTTTCTCGAGTTCATCAGGATGCGTTCTGTAAAAGGTCAGTTGCTTCGAAATCTCTCGAACAGCGAGTTGCTGCAATCCAAGGCTTCTCACTCGCAGATTTTGCAGCCGCTTCTTGGTCATCAGCTGCCACTCGTCCTGCATCGTAGCGATATGTTAAAATGGCACACAATTAAAAGATAGTTCCAAATTGGTTGGATTGATGCGTCCAAATGCAAAGAAATGTGTTATTCACTTTCCTTTTAAACGTTTTCCACCGCAACACGAATATACTTATTTCAGTGAACATTTAAAACCCCAAACTTATTATTAATATATAAACTAATTTATGCAAAACATTTTTTTGTTTTGAATTACATTCTTATCGAATGAGTTATTTTCATAAATCACACGCAGCAGAAGGTTATATATAACTCAAAAAAAGAACAATAATATTTGATAGAAATAATAATTTGATACTTGTGTTTTGAGGGAAAATAGAAAAGGATGCAAATAATAAAGACCGACCAATTTCTCATGTGAATATACGGTTGTAATCCAATCGGATACTGATCAAACATTGGAACTGAAATTGTTGTACAATAATTATTTACTAATTCTTTTATCAAGTGACAGCGAGCTGGACTCACAGGCAAGCGAGTCGAAAAATTAATAAACAAAATTAATTTAACTCTCGCTCTGCGGACCAACCAGCATATTTTTCGGCCTACCTCGAAAAAGAAAATTAATATTAAATTTTGGAGCTATGCGCAAAATATATTGAGGGACACACCAAAAAGCCATGCGCGTCATTTACTGCAAAATGAAGCAAAAGGTTTGCAACCCGGAGAGCAGGGCCGTGTTGAAAAAGCCAGCTCTACGCAGGCGTCCACCGAATAACGTTACGGTGGCACAGGAATAATATATTCTTCTTACCTAATTTATAACAATAACTTATTCAATATGTACGAAAATATATTATGAACAAATTAATTTATTTTAATAATAGGTTTGGGTATACTTAAAATGTTCACGAAAATAAGAAATCATGTGTGGGACAGGGGAAAAACGTTTAAAAGGAAATTGAATAACACATTTCTTGGCATTTGAAAGAATCGATACAATGGAATTCTTCCGAACAATCTTTTCTTGTGTGATATCTGAAAATGTCGCTACGATGCCTCCGGTGCAGGACGAGTTGACCCTGACGACCAAGAAGCGGCTCCAAAATCTGCGAAGGAGAAGCCTCGGTTTGGAGCAACTCGCGGTTCGAGAGATTTCGAAGCAACTGACATTTTATAGAAAACATCCTGATGAGCTCAAGAAACTGAAAAATTTGCGTGAGTATATTCGTTTGATTCTTATATTATTTGAACAACATCAGTTAATCTTTTGCAGCTGGCGTTTTGCGAGACAAAATTTTACAGGTTTTAATGAAGAAGAGATGTTTGGACAGTCAAGGACAGAAAATGGAGTTTGAAAATTTGAAAGTTTTCTTCCCTTTGCTGCTGAGCCCGAGAACCCGCTACATCGAGTTGAACGGTATTCTTTCCTTTTGTCCTGACCGGTATAAAAACGGCAAAATTGAAAAGGTATTACCACAATCATAAACGTCAAGTGAAAATATGTAATGTTAATTTTAGGTGACGGAATGGTGCGTCAAACTTTTAAAACAAATAGAAACACGGGCACCGCAAGTGGAGACTCTCGTCATAAACCGAAACAATCCTTTTTACACGTATTCTAATTATTTAAAAAATGCCACTTTTAGTAAGGAAATGGTGCAGTCAGTGATGAAATTGCAAAAATTAAACAGGCTAAATGTCAACTTGTACAACGTTCAATTAAACGATTTGCTTAAAACATGCAAAAATGTTTCGAGACTGCAGTACATCAATGTCGGGTTGATATTACACGGGGACAATGACCAGTCAGCCCCTGAAGACGTTTCCAGCAGTTTCCGCAATCTGAAAGAACTGATTATCGAATTCTCGTGTTGTGAATGGTTGAGTTGTTTTTGCACCCGAAATCTTCCAAACATTGAGGTGGTTCAATATGATCCCAACAAAATAGTGGATTGGCTTTACTTAACTACATGTAGCGATAAATATCAGGGTTTGAACTTTCCTGGTTTCTCGAATCTGCGACAAATATTTATGGATGTGATATTGGATAACTCAAAAGCAGTTAAAGCAATGCCCACTCTGTTTCCAAAAGTCACCTGTCTCATGGTAAGTATTTGCTAATTTTTTTATATTTTTAATCCTCATTTACACCTACTGCACACGCTTCACCTCACTAAATAGTATGTTTTTTAAAGATTAAAAACACGGGTAGTTTGGAAGCTGATGTGATGCCAAAATTCGACAATATTATACAGCTTCATTTATCAAACCCTCACTGCAGCGGAGTTTTTGAGAACTATTTGGATACCTACGGACGAACGCTGCAATCACTTTATTTGGGAAATGATTGTGTAAATTCCACAATAGATTTGGAATTGATTTTCAAGTTTTGTCCAAAACTTGAAAAACTGTCACTGCTCAACGTGTGCTTAAAAAATCCATCATCAAAAATTGAATTTTTCGCGGAGCTGAAGGAACTGGAATGGCTATTTCATTTGTAAGTATCGCGAAAGCCCTGTAATCATTAAACTAAGAATAATTTTAATACACAGTCATAATTCCTCTTCTTTTGGATGGAGTGGAAGGCGTCATCAGCAAATCATGCAATTGTCCAACATTTTGTCTGCGCCTAAACTGGAAAAAATCAATTTGGAAGGGATAATTTTGAACGAAAATGATCTTTTCATTTTAAACTCTTTGATTGAAGAAAAACGAATTTTAAAAAACCTACACACTTTGCACGTCTATTTTAATTTTGAAATTCCTGAAGGTTTTGCTAATTTTTTGAAGAGTGCGTGTGCATTTCTTCCGAAGTTAACGGATTTCAAGTAAGTGGCAACTTGATTTGAACTTACTGTGATGAAAAAATTTTTCTATTTGCAGATTCGGTAGAAGATATAATTTTAAAGACCCGCTCCTGGCAAACCTATCGACTATACTCAGTGAAATCAATGCTTCCGTTTGTGAGATGAATGCCGTTTTTGATAACGAAAATTAACTAAATAAAATCTGGAGATGAATGTTATTTCCTCTTACTTAAATTTTGTTTGAAAACACGTTAGCCTAGATGAATACACTTCTTAATTGTACAATTAAAGCTTTTGTGCCTGTTGAGAGCAATCCATAGAACATTTTATTCTTAGTGGTTTCCTTTTTCAAATTAAAAAAAATCATTCACAGATACAAATTTAAAATCCAAGTTAACCGAGTGCTGCGAGAAGGAAATAAAATCTGCTTGATAAAAAGCACGATTACCTCTTTTAATAAAACAAAGAAATAAAGACATATCGCGTATTCAAAATAATTATTGAAATGTATAGGTTCAGCTCATTGGAGGAGCAATCTTATAGGATTTAGGATCCTGCGCAGGGTCGTGTCGCCATTGAAGCCTAAGCTGGTTCTAAGTAGACGAAAAAAATTAAGAGTAAATATATTTATTAAAATTATTTCATATGATTTAAAAATCCATAACACACACAGCTCCAGGAAAAAATAAGGACTGGTGGACTCCGACATATTTACAGACCGGAAAACTTATATATCCCCTCTCTCAAATGACGTCACAGACTGCCAGCTAAACGGCGCTCGCAGTCTGTGACGTCATCGGGAAACTGGGTAAACTCCGCCAGACCTACTTAAACCATCCTAGGGAAAAAAGCATCCTTCCATTCGTCAAAGGTTTTGGCCTCTCCTCTTCTCTCCTTCCTTCCCCTACCCTTCCTCCCTCCCTGAAGACGGAGGGGAGGAAGAGAAAAAGCAGGTGATTTCCGACGCAACTGGCGAAGAGCAAAGACGTGTGCGTGTGCCTCTCTCGATCCTTGCAGCACCAAAACTATGAGATTTCTTCTATTTAAATTAACTATCAGCAGTAATTTCATTTCTTTTAAAACTACCCTTTATTTATTTGCCTTCAAAGTAATCTCGGGGGATTAAAGAATCTTCATTCAACCGACTAATCTGAGAAAAGAATGGAGTATTTAATAAGAGGATTATTAAATAATGGCAACCACCGACCTCGCCAGCGTGAAGGACTTGAAGAAACTGAAGAAAGAATGGACAACTTGATTGATAAATTGACAATAGTTCGTAAGTAAATGAACCATTTGTAGGGAATCATTTTTCAAGTTCCTCAGATGACATTTTTTCCCATTGCATTCTGATGGAAATTGATGTAACATCAAATTCTTGACACTCCCTATTACACATTCCAAAATTTTCCCTCTATGATAAAATATTTCTCTTTGTAGATGGACGTTCGTTTGATAAGATTTGGCCCAATCTCTTCGAAGAATTGAGAGCTCCTAATCGATATACAAGTGAACAAAAATTATATGCTGTTGCAAAAATGATTTTGAGAAAGAAGGCAACGATTTTTTACTTTTTCCCGATTGCGGAAATCTTTGAGGGAAATTCCAAATCCATGGTTGAGGTAAAACCGCTCTCTTAATTTTGTTGCCATTATTGAAGCTTCTTAAATGTGCAGATCCTGAAGAAAATCTCTGGGAAAATGGTGATAACCGAGTTTCGATTCTTGAAAGAAGATTCTTTAAAAGAAAAGGAAGAAGGGCTGCTGCAAATTGATGATTGGAACAACAATTCTTTGCCTGCAAATTTGAAGAGCGACCTCGAAGAATTTCGAGTCGAACTAAAGAAAATGAGCGACCTGCACACCATAAAAATTGACGTATTTCCTTTCTCTTTGAAAAAACTGATGGACCTTTGTAAAACGCTGCGCTCGCTGACGACTCTTGAAGTCGTTCTTGATCACAATGGAGGCTATAACAAGAATCGATCCAAAAAAGTTCGGAGGCGTATGAAGCGTTTGCAAATCTTCAAGTACAATGCCAGCGACATTTCCTACGAGAAAACTATGGATGAGTTTTTCATACCCTTGCTGCCCTGTGCTAAAACCTTGGGAAAACCTGGCCGCTTCGTAGATGTTGCGAGAGTTATTTTGGATATGGATAAATCGAAGAGATCTCTGCTGACGCATATTGCGCATAAAATGACGGAAGCACATGTCACGGAGACATTAAGCAATTATTTCCCTTACGTCAAACAGCTTCAGGTTTGATTTCTAAGTTTTGGATATCCAAGCATATCTTCCTATGATGTCAGTTCAAAAGTATATCATCCGGAAAAAAATTCCTTGCTGTTAAAACTGTTGCAATTTTTAGTCTCATTGGTGCTGCGATTTCAGGTCGACTGGAGCGACACGAATGGTCATAGTTCCTTATATGACGGATTTCTGAAGTTTCCTGAACTCACGCATCTCACTTTGACCAACGTTCCCGGTGTCGAAAAATTACGAAGGTTCATGGATGCCTACGAGGAAAAAAGAGTGTCGGACGTGACCGTGAATTTCAGCACCAATACAGAGCTCAGTATGGAATATTTTCAGGGTTTATGCATGACCTTGCGGAAGCTGGTTGTGCGTGTCATCGAACCCTACGTAGGAGAATACTCGGTCTGGAGTTTGAGAAATTTCGTGTCTCTCACTGAGCTGGAAATTGAATTTGCAGTCAACTGGTGCGTTACTGAAATATTTTCTGACGAAAATACTCATAAAGTTGCCATTATAAAAACTTTTTTAAAGAAAATTTCGATTTTCAGGAATTCTGAAAGGGAAATTTGTGTAGTTCCGATCATCTACCTATTTTTGGCACCGAACCTTGAGAAAGTGAAGCTACTGGGACATCTCGCGGTCGATGCTGATCATTTGCAACAAGTACATGACCTGATCGTTGCTGGAAAGATTTTACAAAATGTCAATCACTTTGAGATGCAATTACTTAAGGAGGGATCTAAAATTGGCGTTAGATTCAACCAAGCGCAGCTCAAGAAAAAAGAGGAGCTTTGCAGGAAAATCACACAGTTCTACAAAACAGAAGAGGAAGAACAAGCCGTACCACCTATGTTTGTGAACATAAAATTTGTGTATATTGACGTATAGCTTTTTAAAGCTTATATTAATGACCTCCCCGAATTGTGGACTGAAAATTCAATTTTTTTTTAAAGGTCGAATAATGATTTTCAAGAACTCTGTTTGGGTGTAAAAAATTCAGTAAATTTAATTTTATAAGTTCAAATTTTCCGTTTAAGAAGCGTGAATAGCAAGAGAAAAGGACACCGAAATTTACCTAAATTTAGAAATTATTTATGACCTCTTGTTTTCTCAGCTTTTTCCAATATTTATTGCGTTTGGAATCTTTAGATTTGTCAAAAAAAAAATTATAAATTTCGTATTAACAAAAAATGATGTGACTAAAAATATGATGTACATAAGTTTTAATATTAAACGAATTTTCGAAACTATATACATACCTTATGGATTTAATTTCAATTATATTTCAAGAAACTAAATCTTTTTCCTTAAATAAGGCAGAATAATTTTGATTCAAGAAGAACTTCGTAAGACAAAAAAGAACAATTTAGCTAAATTGAGGAATTATGCGTACTTCACACGACCTCTTTCTTTCTTGCTCATTGTATAAGCCTTTTCCAATTTTATTGAAATCATTGGATTGCTCACCAATTTTTATAATTTATTATTGGAAAAATGGTGTGGCTAAAAGCTGTGTATAAATATTGTAAAATAAACAATTGAGTGCATTTTCGTAGATTTAATTTGAATTAAACCTGAATAAACAAAAATATAAAAAAGAGTATTTTAAGTCTTGAATATATAGTGAGGACCAATTCGTCAAAAGAAATATCCCTTTTTACTTTTTTAGGAGAAATATTCCCTGTATAAAATTCCGAAGAAGACTAAATTCCCCTGTCAGCACCCCCTTCCCTGCTCTCCCTCTCTTTACCCCCTCTGCTGCACCAAAACGAATCAAGGTTTATTTTCCGGCGCAATGAATAATATTCTCTCATCAGGTGTCGAGGACGGAAGTCGTGCGTGCTCTTCTTTAACAAAATTGATCGTGTGTTGTAAAAGATTATTCCAGAATTTTTATAAACTGAAGAGAACACGATGGCGTCAGTCGAAAGTTTATTGAGTGTGCATGGTAAGTTCATTGAGTTTGAAAGGTCAACAACCTGAGATTTACCCCTGCATTTTTGGAATAATATCACGATTTTTTTATGCTTGCAGCCAATGCATTCTTTGCCGATCACGCCAAGCAGGTATTTGAGAACAATAAACTTCGCTTTCAATATTCCTGGAAAAAGATGGTTGTGGAAGAAGCAATTTCCCCTTTGTTAACGGAAATTAACTTTGCCCTGGTATTGAATTTATTTCCTCAAAATTCCCGCTACATATTTGATGTAAGTACAATTAATTAAGTTTTCTGTATTATAAAGTTCCATTTTTATCGCTTCCAGATTCTGAAAAAAATAAATTCTAAGGCATTGAGTGTGCGCGTCTTCCAAATCATGGAAGGAATGTCGACAGAACATGATGGAATTTGCCCAAGCATGCACAAGGGAATGGTCAATGAAATCGCCAAGATGGCAAATTTGAATACTCTCAAGATTCAGCACTTGTCAATTTCCTTCTCCTCTTTGGTGGAACTTTGCGGAGAGCTGCCCCGTCTGAAGAATCTTTATTTTAAAATCGAACCACAGCCAGATTATAAAATCAATAACTCGGCAGCATTTCTAAAGGCTTTCGCAGGTTTGGAAGTTTTCCAATTCACCCCGACTTCTGACCACAGCGAATTCCGAAAGTCTTTAACCCTCGAGTGCGTCCGCCATCTGCCCAATTTAAGACTTTTGGGAGAACCCGAGCAATTCGTGGACATGCTGCCGACTTTGTTGGACTATGAAGCTTTGCCTGACTCTGGCCAGAGTAAATTGACGCACTTGACGATCCAACTCGACCGTGATGTTCTGGCGCTCTCTAAATTCCGTGACGTCACAAGAATGCATGTACGCGTTTAAAATACTTCTTTTAACAACGATTTTTAGTCATTTCTGCAATTTCAGATCAAACGGAGTGGTGATTTTGACGCAAAATACGAAAAAACCGGACTGACGGATTTTCCGAATTTGAAAAATCTCATTTTGACCGATTTGAATGAAGTCGACGTGGGAATATTTTTATTCTTCTACGGAGAGCGCCTGACGCACCTGAAACTCGACCTTGAATCAACTGTCATATTCGATTTGCAATCTTTTTTCGGGTATCTTTTCATGCGATGTGATACGTTGGAACATCTTTCTCTGCGCCACCTCGACGTCGAAATACCGATGACTGAGAAGGATTGGTCTTTTTCCTCCAGATATTCACTCAAAGAGCTGGAATTGGAGTTTTCGAATGAAAGGTCTGCATTTTTAGCAATATTTTAATTAATTTATTTATAAAATTAATTTTTACAGCAACAGAGACGCTTATATTCCGCTCTCGAATATCCTATCAGCGCCGAATCTGGAGGAAGTGAGGATGATCCGAGTTCCCGCCACTCTCGAAGAATTGGCAAGCACTATGATTTTGGTTAAAGAGCAGAAAATCCTGAAGAAAGTGAACTGTTTTGAATTGGAGCTCTGTGAGAATGAGTCGATTTCAAATAAATATATCGTTTGTGGCAATTTCGACGGCGTTGATCGTCACACAACGCCAGAATGCGATAATATCAAATCTGACTTGCGTGCCCACAGGAAAGAGGCAAAAATTATTGAGGTCAACATAATCAGAATGTAGGCGCAAAATTTAATTTATTGAGAACGAAAATATTTATTTCTTTATTTATACTGGGGTTTGGTATTTTTTACCATATAATATGTATTCGATTGGAATTAATGTGTAATGAAAATATTTAAGTATGTCTTCCTCTCAATCTTCTCTATTGAAGATTTTTAAGACAAAATATCATAAATTAAATTTCATTCTCAAGCAATATTTATAAATGCATAATTTAATATGTAAATAAGAAATAATGGGTAAATAGTAAAATGATCAATAAAAATTCCTAAAAGACTAAAATTACCTACTGTTTATTTAGCTAATTTTAAAACCTTCGTAAATTTTAGAAATTTTTAGAATTTTATATCTGAAGCCGAGTTTGGAAGAAATTTATCTCGAGTAACAACGCGCTGAGAAATGCGAAGAATGTTGCATTGGGTGTTCTAAAGATTCTTATTGGCCTCTGAATTTTTGATAAAAATGAGGAAGACAAAGAGTCTTTTATTTAAAAATGTCACTGATTTTTATTTAAAAAAGGCTCATACCATAAAATATTATAAGGTTGCAAAAAAGGGCAAAATAAATCTCTCTCACCGCAGAAGATTCAATTTAAAAATATTATTTCTTGGAAGTGCGGCTGTTTTCGATGCTCAAGGCAATTTTCATTGATTTTTTGTTTTTATTTTTAACACTTGAAAAAAATAAATAATATTACTGCTATCAATGTAAATTGATTGTGAGAGTGGAGGGAGAGCCTCAGGCATCAAACCAGCCCGCACAAGGACAGGACTTTTCTCCTGGACCTGCGATTCTCCTGCCGACTGCACACTCTCTCTGCGTTGAAAGTGAAGGTCATCTCTATGCACGGTAATAAACCCTTAGAAATGGACCCAACCTCCTCTCTTCTTTCCCGGACGAGCTAATTAAGTCGCAAACCCCGCTCTATAATTACGGCTAATCGTATAAGAGACCGGCGTTGCTGACAGTAAATTACCAAGAGTCAAATTGTTCTTCCTCCTTGAGAATGCTCTGGAAATAATTAATATAGTCACAACTGCAGTATTTTCTAATTAATGATGAACAGCAATATGCGCTTTTATGATTCCTCGGATTCATGAATTTCAGATACATTTCTTTGGTCCGGAAATGTGCAGTCCGGTGTCGGTCCAGGGTGCCAGAGTTATTTTTATTATTCTTCAATGAAACGCACCAATTTGTTAAATTCGTCGTCGTATAGAATTAAAAATCAATTGACCAGTTGCACAAACCCTTATTAGAAGTGTAGCAGAACGAGGAGAGGAGAGAAGAGAAGGGAAAAAAGCATTCCGTTTTATTGTTTCGTCCTTTTTATTATTAGGTGCTGCGCTCGAGAGCAAAAATTTAATCAACCGCCGGCGCTCGCAAGCAGCACGCGCCAATTCCAACCAAATACATGGCGCCAAATTGCAGCAAAAAGCGGCAACAAACTCTCGAGGTCCGAGTCTTTCTTATTTCTTGACAATAAATATAATTTACGCCCGACGCGCGTTTTCTTTGAGTAAATTGTCTTTTTGATCAGCCAAGCGCCTGCAAATTGAAAAGTTATGCAATCCGTTGAATCGAAATGAGAAGCCGGTTCCCTAGCTTCTAATTCGACTATTCTGACGCCTGGAAATTTTGTTCTGCGCGGGAAACTAATTAATTCCATCCTCCGCAGGTACTCAGGGTCGCGAGTAACATTCGGAATTGTGTTATTATTCTTCCAGACCGAATTAACTCCTCACATTCCACTAAATATTTTACTTTAAATAATATGTATGATTAGGCTGTGTCCAGGAGAAGCCATGCATTTATTTTCTCATAATTTTTTATTTTATTGTTTCAATTTAATTTAACCAATCATTTGATTACAACAAAATAAGCAGTGCCTCAACGTAGGACTGCTCTCTTTTCGCTTAACAATTACGAGATTAATTTTTCTCCACTAATGTGTTATTTTTAAACAAAAATTAGGTAAGGTGAACACTTAGTTGTTATTTTTCATTCTCAAAAACCCAAACATATGCATCCATATGACTGATATTAGGAGCGGTGAAGCGTGCCAGCAGCGGGTCTTCCGATCTACATCTATTCACGAATCTGCATACAGAAAAACGTCTTCAAAGGTAATGGTAAAACGCACTTATTATACATACTTGAAATCAGTTAATTTCGGAAGAGATGCACACGCGCTCTTCAAAACTTTAGTTAAAGATTTGTGCATTGCATAATTAAAACAGACGTGCAAAGTGTGTAGCTTATTCAAAATTCGATGTTTTCGAATCAAAGAGTTGAGATCCCAAAGATCATTTAGGTCCAAAGTATTCGTTTCCAACTTGACCTTTTCGAGATTTGGCGCGGACATAATGTTGGACAAAACCATGCTATCTGAATCACGAATTCCACAAGCAGTGAAATTGGAACTATAAATTAAAAACAACATTTTGATAATTACAGGGCTTATCTGATACTTACGACGGATTTGCCCATTCGAGTTCCTTCAGCTTCGCGAAAAATTCCATTTTTGATGACGGCGTTTTTAATCGCACGTTGAGCAGTGACAGTTTTTCAAGTTTTGGACAAAACTTGAAAATCAATTCCAAATCTATTTTTATAGTACGATCGTGTCTCAAATAAAGCGATTGCAGATTTTGTCCGTAGGTGATCAAATACATCTCAAGAACTTCGCTGCCGTAAGGATCAAAAATATGAAACTGTCTAATATTGTTGTATTTTGGCATCACATTCTTCACACGATACGCACTGTTAACCTTAAAATTAATAAAAAAAAACAAATATTTAAAAGCAAGAGGTTTGTGTTAAAATTAGGATTAAACTTACCATGAGACAGGTGACATTTGGAAATAATTTGGGCATTGCTTGAACTCCTTCTGCACTATCCTCATGGTCCACACAGATGCTTCGCAGATTTGAAGCTCCTTGGAAGTCCAAACGACGATATCTCTTGCCATATTCTCTGACGTGAGTCCAGTTCATTATTTGGTTCGGATCGTGTTCAACCACTTCAATGTTCGGAAGATTTCTGGTGCACAAAGAACCCAACCATTCTTTACTGGGGAAATCGAAAATCAATTCTTTCAGGTTGCAAAAACTGCTCGATATTTCTTCAGGGGATGGCCGGTCTTCGCCTCGGTGTTTTAACAGCCCGACATTGATGTACTGCAGTCTCGGGAGGTTTTTGCAAATTTCAAGCAAATCATTCAAAGTGAAGTAAAACAAGTTTACTGTTAGCCTGTTCAACTTTCGCATTTTCATCAGTGATTGCACCATTTTGTGATTAATATTGCCTCCTTTTGAATTATTCGGTAATCCCGCCATGTAGAATGGATTGTCTTGTTTAATGACGAGAGTCTCCACCTCCGAAGCTAGCATTGCTATTTGTTTTAAAAGCACGACGCACCATTCTGACACCTACAATTTTAAGATTATTTTTATAATTCATGTTTAAAGACTGGGATAATAGTACGGAATACCAGGTCAATTTTTCCGTCTCTACACCGGTCAGGAGAAAAGGACAAAATGCCGTTCAACTCGATGTAGCGGGTTCTTGAGCTCAGCAGCAATGGAAAAACCACGGTTAAATTTTCGAAATTTTCATAATCAGTTTTTTGACCGTGCACGTCCAAACAGCTCCTCTTCATTAAAACCTGTAAAATTTTGTCTCGCAACACGCCAGCTGCAAAATAGGAACTGGTGTTTTTGAAATATATTTGAGTCAAAACTGCGATTACTCACGCAAACTCTTCAGTTTCTCGAGCTGATCAGCATTTGTTCTAAAAAATGTCAGTCGCCTCGAAATGACTCGAACAGCGAGTTGCTGCAAATTGAGTTTTCTCACTCGCAGATTTTGCAGCCGCTTCTTGGTCAGCTGCAACTCGTCCTCCGGGAGCATCGTGTAGTGAAATTTTCTAACTGCACACTATTAAAAGAGAGTTCAAAATTGTTCGGATTGAAGCGTCCAAATGTCAAGAAATGTATTATTCAATTTTCTTTTAAATGATTTTCCTCTGCTGATTAGTTGGGCCACATGATTACTCATTAACGAGAGGAGAAAACATTTTAATTACCCTCACAAAAACTAAGTGAAATTTTGTACTAAAATATTTATAGTTTATTAGTGTGCAAGAGTCATAAAACATTAGTAAAATAATAACAAGCAGACACATTCACAATTTGATATTATTTGGTTTGTGTTAAAGTTGATTTTACGAGTAATGCTGTCGCATAATGCGGGATGGAAACTGTAGCACCAAACAGTTAATCAGTTTGGGACTAATTATCTTTTGAGCATCTGGTCAACCAAATTGGATATTAATATATTTTAGACTAACTGGAAGTAAAGTGCATTTCATTTTAAAAACAAGGAAATTATCATTTCTAATTATTTATCAATGGCTTTTAGTCCCAGAAGCAAGAAATTTGGTAAAGAAAGTCAAAAAAATTGTAAAATAAATTTCACACGCGCTCTCGTGCAAAAAAAGCATCTGTTAAGACGAGCTCTTACCCTCAAACCAAGACAAATATCCGAAAAATAAAAATCGATCGCTGTCATGATTAATTTAGAAGCCAAATTAATGTTCGAAACTTTCGATTCAGATGCTATAGGTTTCAAGGAAACCCCTTAACTCCATATTTATCCAAACATGCAGGTCGTAGGAGAAATATATTATTTAAAAATTGGAAACTATGCTTTGTAATTTTAAATAAAACCTTTAAGCTATCTAATTACAGCGCTGTGATGTGCTCCATGCATTGTGGCACGGAATCAGTTTGTTCTCTCTAATTTAAAATTAAAGTTTGGGCTTGGCGCAATATTTACGGCGAAATGTTGCAAGGTATGTATGCAACTCGGTGTGCAGGGCCGTATTGCAAATTGCCTATAAGCGAAATTCTTTGTGGTGCTGTAATCCACAATAAACAGCTCGAGATATAAATCATGCGACCCCTCCGTTAAAGGTTCTGGCAACTCCCCTCCCTCCCTCCCTGAACACGGAGGGGAGGAAGAGAGAAAGGTGATTTACGACGCAACTGGCGAAGAGCAAAGACGTGTGCGTGTGTCTCTCTGGATCCTTCCAGCGCAAAAATATGTGAGTTCCTCTATTGAAATTAGCTGTGCAGTTATTTAAAATATTTCATAAGAGATGACCTTTTAATTAATCCTGTTCATTTATTGTTAGCTCTGAAATTAAACCCAGGGAAATAGAAGAATTTTAATCTAACGACCATCCAATCCGAAGAAAGAATGGCGGAAGGTGTTGAAAGATTTAATATCGGAGAAAATAAAGACGAAGAAATTGACAACCCTCTACGCACATTGAATATAAATCGTAAGTAAATCAACGAAGTTTTCATAATTTAGGGGAGTTTGGAGAAATTTTTAAAATTCCTCATTTGACATTCTTTCGCATTACATTCTTTAGGAAGTTGGTGACATATCAAGTGAATTCTTTACATTTCCTGCACTCCAACCTCTTCCGTCTTTGTAATAAAATGCAAAATATTTCTCTTTGTAGCTGATTCTTCCTTTGAAGAAATTTGGGTCTCTCTCGTCAACGCATTGAACGTTCCTGATCGATTTACAAATGAACGTAAATTGGAAATTGTTGCAAATATGATTCTGAAAATTAAGACAGAGACTCTTTGCTTTTTCCCAATTGTGGAATTCTTCGAGGGCGATCCCAAACACATGGTTCAGGTAAAACCATTTCTTTTAATTTTGTTGTCCTAATTGAACTATCTTGAATGCTCAGATCCTGCAGAAAATCTCCGGAAAAAGAGAGATTACCGAGTTCCGATTCTTGAAAGACGATTCTATTAAAAATAAAGAAGAACGACTGCAACTCGATGATTGGAACGACAACTCGTTACCTGAAATATTGAAGAGTGACCTTGAAGAAGTTCGAGTCGAACTAAAGAACATGAGAAACTTAAAGACCATAAAAATAGACGTATATCCTTTCTGTTTGAAAGACCTGATGGATCTGTGTGAAAATCTATGCTCTCTGAAGACACTTGAAGTCATTATGAATTTCGAAATTGCGTTAGACGAGGAGAAATCTAAGGAAGTTAGGATGCGCATGGGGCATTTGGAAATCTTTAAATACAATGGTGTCGTCAAGAACAATTTTTACAAAAACATTTCCCATTTTGAAAAAGAACTTGACGAATTTTTCATACGCTCGCTTCCTCATGCGAAAGTCATAGGACAGCCTGGCCGCTTCGTAGATATTACGAGCGTTGTTAAAGAAATGGATGAACTTAGTGATAAATCTAGACTGACGCACATTGCACACAAATTGAGGGAAGATGTCAAGAAGCCAGTGGCCACTTTTTTCCCTCGCGTCAAACAGCTCCAGGTTTGTTTTCTAAATTCTAAATCAGAATTAACCTATATTTTTTATTCTTGCTACAATTCCAGATCGAGTGGTGTCAAGAGTTTGGCTCAGCTTTCAACTTTAAAGCATTTCTGATGTTTACTAAACTTACGCATCTCACTTTGACCAACGTTCCTAAACGCGACCATTTCGAGAATTTCATGCTAGCCTACGAGCAAAAACAACTGTCGGAAGTGACCGTGAAATTCAGCACCAGTACAAAGCTTTGCATGCAGAATATTCAGGGTTTTTACAAGAAGTTACGGAAGCTGGTTGTGGGTGTCATCAAACCCCTTGTAGGAGTAGATTCAATCTGGAGTTTGGACAAATTTGAGTCTCTCACCGAGCTGGAAATTGAATTTGCTGTCAACAGGTGCGTTACTTGAAAAGTTTTATTGCTCTGATTTTAAAAGAAAAAGACGCCAAAAAGTCCAAAATACTCAAAAATTCTTTATTTAAATACAAGAGTTTTAATTGACTTGGATTTTCCAACCAAATTTAATATATCTCAAGAGTGCTAATATTTTAATTAATTGATTTTCAGGTATTCCAGTGATGCTATTTGTGTAGTGCCAATCTGCGACCTATTTTTGGCACCAAACCTGGAGAAAGTGAAGCTGTTTGGTCAACTCGCGGTCGATGCCGAACATTTGGAAACAGTCCAGGAAAGGATAGTCATTTCTCGCAATATTTTAAGCAGAGTCAAGGATTTTGAGTTGCGATTAATTAAGCAGGGATCCGCCATTAATGCCACTGCCCGCCGAGAAGAAATCGTTAAAAAAAGGAAGCTTTGCGACAGCATCACAAAGTTTTACAAAGAAAAAGGTTTGACTGTGAGCGTCGAATTTGTCGCTCTTATTACATTAGCTTAACTAGCATACAGCGAATTCCTCCTCGAATCGTGAAATCAAAATTTAATTTTTCTCAGGTGAAAAAAAAACGATTTCCAAATCATCAACTTGTAGAAGTAGTGTTTGTGTTAAAAATTCTGCATGATTTAATTTTACAAGTTAAAATTTTCCTTTTAAATAGCATAAAAGCAAGAGAAAAGAACAAATTTACCTCACATGACCGCTCTTGCTTTCACAGTTTTTTCCAATTTTCATTGAGTTTTGAATCTTTAAAATTGTCAACAATTTTTATGAATTTCGTGCTGAAAAAATGATGTGAATAAAATACGATGTATACAGTTTTTACATTAAACAAATTTTTGGATACTGCATTAAAAGTTTAATTAGATTTTAACCTATAGTAAACTAAAATTTCAATTTCTTAATTAGGCAAAGAATTCAAAGTCTTGATAAGGAAGGAGTTTATGTGCGTCAAATTAATTACTTAAACGATCTTCGAGAAATGCACCAATTATTGTTAATAGACATTTATTTATTTTTTGGAGGGTTTATCCCTGTAAAATTTCGATTAAGCTCTGAATCACAATAAGACAAAACACCCTCTTAATCCGAGGCCCGTGACTGCTGGCAATATCTTAAACGTGAAATTAAATTAACGGCTCACAGGACCGGAAGACATTCTTATTCCTGCACTTTTTAATTTTTTGTTTCCAATTTTTCAACGGCTGCAGCCGAAGTGAACCCAAAATTTGTCAGCTCCATCTTTCCTCATTTGCGTTGGACCAATAATTGAAATCACCTTGACCTTGAAGCAGAAATGTGGCAAGGTATGCAACCCGGAGGGCAGTTTCGTGATGAAAATTGCAATCATTTGAGCAATAATTTACCTTATTTACGTGAGCGCCTGCGTAGAGCCGTCTTATGCAATTTGCACGGCCCTGCCCACCGGGTTGCATTCCTTGCCACATTTCGCCGTAAATATTGCACAAAGCCCGCCAAACTTTTATTTTAAATTAGAGAGAGAGAGAGAGAGAGTGCTTCGTTAAATTAGAAAAACAACAACGACAACGCTTGCCTGTGAGTCCAGCTCTGTCATTTAACAAAAGAATTAGTTTGCAAGCATGAGTTTAACCCAGTAACCGCCCTTAGATTTTTAAAACTTCGAAAATTATATTTTTTAATTTATCAAGCTCAAGATAGAAATCATGCCACCACTCCTTTAAAGGTTCTGGCAACTCCCCTCCCTCCCTCCCTGAACACGGAGGGGAGGAAGAGCGAAAGGTGATTTCCGACGAAACTGGCGAAGAGCAAAGACGTGCGTGCGTGTGCCTCTCCTGATCCTTCCACCGCAAAATATGTAAGTTCCTCTATTTAAATTATCTATGCAGTTATTTATAAATTTTATAAAAAGATGGCTCTTTAATTAATCCTGTTTATTCAGCTTTGGAAATAAACCCAGGGAAATAAAAGAATTTTAATCAAACGACCATCCAATCCGAAGTAAGAATGGCGGCGGAAGGTGTTGAAAGATTTAATATCGGAGAAAATGAAGACAAAGAAAATGTCGACCCTCAAGGCGCACCGAAATTAAATCGTAAGTAAATCAACGAAGTGTTAATAATTTAGGGAAGTTGGAAAATTTTTAAAATTCCGCAGATGACATTCTTTCACATTGCATTCTTTTGGAACTTTATGATGTATATCAAGCAAATTCTTAACATTTCCTGCATTTCAACCTTTTCCATCTTTGTTATAAAATGCGAAATATTTCTCTTTGTAGATGACTGTTCATTTAAAAATGTTTGGATCCCTTTCGTCGACGAATTGAACGTTCCTGGTCGAGATATGAATGAACAAAAATTGGAAGCTGTTGCAAATATGATTCTGAAAATTCAGACTGAGACTCTTTGCTTTTTCCCAATTGTGGAATTCTTCGAGGGAAATTCCAAATCTATGGTTGAGGTAAAATTTAATTTTAATTCAGTTGCCGCAACTAATAAATTATCTTAAATGCTCAGATCCTGAAGAAAATCTCTGGGAAAAGAGAGATTACCGAGTTCCGATTCTTGGAAGATGATTCTTTCAAAAATAAAGAAGATCGCCTGAAATTAGAATGGAACGATTTCAAGTTATCTGAAAATTTGAAGAGCGACCTCGAAGAAGTTCGAGTTGAACTAAAGAAAATGAGCAACTTGCACACCATTAAAATAGACGTTTATCCTATCTTTTTAAAAGACCTGATGGATATGTGTGAAAATCTACGCTCTCTGAAGACACTTGAAGTCGTGATGAATTTCGAAATTGCGTTAGACGAGGAGAAATCTAAGGTAGTTAGGAGGCGCATGGGGCAGTTGGAAAGCTTTAAATACAATGGTGTCGTCAAGAACAATTTTTACAAAAACATTTCCTATTTTGAAAAAAAACTGGACGAATTTTTCATACGCTCGCTGCCTCATGCGAAAGTCATAGGACAACCTGGCCGCTTCGTAGATATTGTGAGCGTTGTTGAACAAATGGATGAACTTAATGATGAATCAAGACTGACGCACATTGCGCACAAATTGAGGGGAGATGTCAGGAAGCCATTGGCCACTTTTTTCCCTAACCTCAAACAGCTTCAGGTTTGTTTTCTAAATTCTAAATCAGAATTAACCTATATTTTTTAACCTTGCTACAATTCCAGATCGAGTGGTGTCTGTCGGAGATTAGCTCAGCTTTAAACTTTGATGCATTTCTGATGTTTCCTAATCTCAGGCATCTCACTTTGACCAACGTTCCCGAAAGCGACCATTTCGAGAATTTCATGCTAGCCTACGAGCAAAAACTGTCGGACGTGACCGTAAAATTCGGCACCAGTACACAGCTCTGCATGAAACATTTCCAGGGTTTACACTTGACGTTGCGGAAGCTGGTTGTGGGAGTCATCAAACCCCATTTAGGAGAAACATTCTGGAGTTTGAGAAATTTCGAGTCTCTCACTGAACTGGAAATTGAATTTGCTGTCACCTGGTGCGTTACTTAAAATTTACTTTATTTGTGCTACAATTTTAATTGATCGATTTTCAGGGATTCCATTGATGCTATTTGTGTAGTGCCAATCTGCGACCTATTTTTGGCACCAAACCTCGAGAAAGTGAGGCTGTTGGGACAGCTCGCGGTCGATGCCGAACATTTGGAAGCAGTTCATGAAATGATAGTCATTTCTCGCAATATTTTAAGAAGTGTCAATCATTTTGAAATGCAATTGATTAAGCAGGGATCCGCCTTTTTTGTCACTGCCAGCCGAGAAGAAATCGTTAAAAAGGAGAAGCTTTGCGACAGCATCACAGAGTTTTACAAAGAAGAAGGTTTGACTGTGAGCATTGAATTTGTCGCTCTTTATTTATAGCTTACCTAGCTAACAACGACCTCCTCCCCGAATTGAGGACTAGAAATTCAATTTTTTTCTCAGGTGACAAATGATTTTCAAATTATCAGCTTCAAGAAGTAAGTGTTTGTGTAACAAATTCTGCATGATTTTATTAGTTAAAATTTTCGTATTATAAAAAATATGGCAAGAGAAAAAAAAACAAATGTACCTGAGCACGCGCGACCTATTTGTATTCTCAGCTCTTTCCAAATTTCATTGAGTTTGGAATCTTAAGATTATTCCTCAACAATTTTTATAAATTTCGTATTGAAAAAATGATGTGACTAAAAATATGATGTATATAAGTTTTAACATTAAACAAATTTTTGTATTCTATCTAATGGATTTAATTTGAATTAAACCTGGACAAACTAATATTTCAAAGAATTTGAAGGCTTTAATGGTGAGGACCTGAAGGATATTTTTCGTATTTTTCCCGGGTAGTATCTTTTTGACGTCACTGCTCTCTTAGATACCAATTGACCCGTTGCGTTTGAAAAAAACTGTCTCATCTGACGATCAACCTCAACCGTGATGTCATTAGATGAAATTAATTAAATGCAAATAAAAAGCACAGTGACACATAATATTCAATTATCAAGAGATTTTTTATTCATTTCCGCTATAAAAATTAAGTAGGGTAAAGTTTTATTGTCCTGGCTTATTTGGTTAATTTTCGTTTTGAAAAACACTAATCATCTCAGAAATACAAGCATCGATATCACTGATAGGAGTCGATTTGCGTTCCGGAGGCAAGTCTTCGCATTTAAGTTTTTTTCCGAATCTGCAAACAGAAATATTTTCATCGCAGCACGATCAAATCAACATGTGACTTACTTGAAATCCGTCAATTTCGGAAGAAAAGCACACGCACTCTTCAAAACATTAGCCAACGCTTCACCGACTGGAGAAGGATAATACACGTGCAAAGTGTTTAGGTTTTTTAAAATCCGCTTTTCTCGAATCAAAGAGTTGAGAGTCAATAGATCATTTTTGTTGAAAATCCTCGCTTGCAACTTAACTTTTTCAAGTTTTGGAGCTGATAAAATGGAAAAATCCTTGCCTTCTTGATCAGGTATAACGCCAGCACGATTGTAATCATAACTACATATATGTATATTTATGGTTTAGTAATTAAAGAGCAAGTCTGATACTTACAAGTCATCTGCCCATACGAGTTCCTTCAGCTCCGCGAAAAATTCTATTTTTGATTCTGGAGGTTTTAAACACACATTGAGCAGTGATAATTTTTCAACTTTCGGACAATTATTGAAAATCAATTCCAAATCTATTGTTATCAATGCACGGTCGTGTCCCAAATCAAGTGATTGCAGCTTTTGTCCGTAGTTCATCAAATACTTTTCAATCACATCGCTGCCGGAAGAATTCAACAAATGAAGCTGTCTAATATTGTCGAATTTTGGCATCACATTCTCTGCCGTAGAAGAATTCTCGATATTCCTAACCTTCGAAATGAAACAATGATTATGATTAAAGTGGTGAAGTGTACAACTCATCAAATTAGGATTAAAAATCTTAAATCAGTCAGATAGTTCCTAAATGAGCAAATAATACTTACCTTCAGACAGGTGACTTTTGGAAATAAATTGGGCAATTCTTCAACTGCACTATACTGGTCCACACAAATATTTCGCAGATTTGAGAATCCAGGGAAGTCCAAACTATGATATCTATTGGAATTTATTCCCCCGCTAATCCACTCCGCTATTTCGTTTGGATCAAATTGAAGTACTTGGATGTTTGCAAGATTCCTGGTGCACAAACCACCCATCCAATCGTTGTCAAAAGTGCGGCGTTCGTAAATAAATTCTTTCAGGTTGCAAAAACTGCTAAATAGTTCTTCATGGGCTGGCCTGTCTTTGCCCCAGCTATTTATAAGCTCTACGTCAATGTACTCTAGTCTCGAAAGACTTTTGCATATTTTAAGCACATCGGATAAATGAAAGCAATACAAGCTAACTGTTATCCTGTTTAATGTTTGCATTTTCATCACTGATTGCACCATTTCCTGATTGAACCTGACTGCTGGTATTAAGCAGTAATAGTTCTTGGCGTAATATGGATTGTTTCGCTTTATAATGAGAGTTTCCACTTGCGGTGCACGCGTTTCTATTTGTTTGAAAAGTTCGACGCAGCATTCTGTCACCTAAAATTTAACGTGTTTTTATTTTCACTTGCTGTTAATTACTGTAATAATACGTTTACCTTCCCAATTTGATCTTCATTAAACCAGTCAGGACAAAACGAAAGAATTCCGCTCAACTCGATGTAGCGGGTTCTTGGGCTCAGCAGCAACGGGAAGATCTCTTTCAAATTTTCAAACTCCATTTCCTCTCCATGATTGTCCAAACACCTCTTCTTCATTAACAATTGTAAAATTTGCTCACGCAAAACGCCAGCTGCAAAATAGGAACTCTGATCTCGTTCAAATATTTGAATCAAAACGAATACTCACGCAAACTTTTTAGTTTCTCGAGCTCATCAGGATGTGTTCTATAAAATGTCAGTTGCTTCGAAATGACTCGAACTGCCAGTTGCTGCAAACCGAGTCTTCTCACTCGCAGATTTTGGATCCGCTTCTTGGTCAGCTGCAACTCGTCCTGCACCGGAGGCAACATATTGAAATTTTCAAACTGCACACAATTAACAGAGAGATTTCCAAACTGTCCGGATCGATGTGTCCAAATGCCAAGAAATGTGTGAATCGATTGCCATTTCAACGATTTTCCCTTGCCATATTATTACTTTTCCGTCAACAATTTGATTACGCCCACAAATACTTATTTTTACAAAGATGAAACTTGTTCAAAACATATTTTTAGTTTTAAATAACATTCTTATCAAATAAGTTATTTTTAAAAACCACATATACGGGATTTATGTATTAAATATTAAAAAGATAATAACATTTGATAGCAATAATAATTTTAATATTCGTGTTTTAGGGGAAAAGAGGAGGGTGGAAATTACAAATACCGACAAATTTCTGTTAAGAACTGTTTGCAGTTGTAATCCGATTGGATTCTAATCAAATGATTGAACTGAAATTGTTTTAGAATAATTAATTACTCTATTAAATTATTCTTCATATTATTTTCTAACTTTCCAGCAAATTTGAACCTATTTGCAAGCTCCAAAATCGAAAAATTAAAAATTATAATTTTGAAATTGGCCGAATTCGAAGTTTTAAAATTTTAAGGGCGGTTACTTGGGTTAAACTCATGCTTGCAAACTAATTCTTTTGTCAAATGACAGAGCTGGACTCACAGGCAAGCGTTGTCGTTGTTGTTTTTCTAATTTAACGAAGCACTTTCTCTCTCTCTAATTTAAAATAAAAGTTTGGCGGGCTTTGCGCAATATTTACGGCGAAATGTGGCAAGGAATGCAACCCGGCGGGCAGCGCCGTGAAAATTGCCTACGCCGGCTCTACGCAGGCGCTCACGTAATCAAGGTAAATTATTGCTGAAATGATTGCAATTTTCATCACGAACCTGCCCTCCGGGTTGCATACCTTGCCACACTTCTGCTTCAAGGTCAAGGTGATTTCAATTATTGGTGCAACGCATGTGAGGAAATCTGGAGCTGACACTTCCGCTGCCAGCGTTGAAAAATTGTAAAAAAAAAATAGAAAGTGCAGGAATAAGAATGTCTTCCGGTCCTTTAGCCGTTAATTTAAGTTCACGTTTAAGATATTGCCAGCAGTCACGGGCCTCGGCTTAAGAGGGTGTTTTGTCTTATTGTGATTCAGAGTTTAACCGAAATTTTACACGGACAAACCCTCCAAAAAATAATTGTCTATTAACAATAATTGGTGCATTTCTTGAAGATCGTTTAAGTAATAATTTTGACACACAAAAACTCCTTCCTTTTCAAGACTTTGAATTTTTTGCCTAATTAAGAAATTGAAATTTTTGTTTGTCTAGGTTAAAATCAAATTAAATCCTTTATGTAGTATCCAAAAATTTGTTTAATGTAAAAACTGTATACATCGTATTTTAGTCACATCATTTTTTCAGCACGAAATTCATAAAAATTGTTGACAATTTTAAAGATTCAAAACTCAATGAAATTTGGAAAAAACTGAGAAAGCAAGAGGTCATGAGAGGTAAATTTGTTCACTTTCTCTTGTTATTATGCTATTTAAAAGGAAAATTTTAACTCGTAAAATTAAATCATGCAGAATTTTTTACACAAACACTACTTTTTTAGGTTGATTATTTGAAAATCGTTTTTTTTTTCACCTGAGAAAAATTAAATTTTGAGTTCTCAATTCGGGGAGGCGGTCGTTGTTAGCTAGGTAAGCTATTAATAAAGAGCGACAAATTCAATGCTCACAGTCAAACCTTTTTCTTTGTAAAACTCTGTGATGCTGTCGCAAAGCTTCCTTTTTTTAACGATTTCTTCTGGGCTGGTAGTGACAAAAAAGGCAGATCCCTGCTTAATTAATCGCAACTAAAAATCCTTGACTCTGCTTAAAATATTGCGAGAAATGACTATCATTTCATGGACTTCTTCCAAATGTTCGGCATCGACCGCGAGTTGACCAAACAGCTTCACTTTCTCGAGGTTTGGTGCCAAAAATAGGTCGCAGATTGGTACTACACAAATAGCATCAATGGAATCCCTGAAAATCGATCAATTAAAATTGTAGCACAAATAAAGTTAATTTTAAGTAACGCACCAGGTGACAGCAAATTCAATTTCCAGCTCAGTGAGAGACTCGAAATTTCTCAAACTCCAGAATGTGTCTCCTAAATGGGGTTTGATGACTCCCACAACCAGCTTCCGCAACGTCAAGTGTAAACCCTGGAAATGTTTCATGCAGAGCTGTGTACTGGCGCCGAATTTCACGGTCACGTCCGACAGTTTTTGCTCGTAGGCTAGCATGAAATTCTCGAAATGGTCGCTTTCGGGAATGTTGGTCAAAGTGAGATGCCTGAGATTAGGAAACATCAGAAATGCATCAAAGTTGAAAACTGAGCTAAACTCCGACAGACACCACTCGATCTGGAATTGTAGCAAGGTTAAAAAATATAGGTTAATTCTGATTTAGAATTTAGAAAACAAACCTCAAGCTGTTTGACGCGAGGGAAAAAATTGGCCAATGGCTTCCTGACATCTCCCCTCAATTTGTGCGCAATGTGCGTCAGTCTAGATTTATCATTAAGTTCATCCATTTGTTTAACAACGCTCGTAATATCTACGAAGCGGCCAGGCTGTCCTATGACTTTCGCATCAGGCAGCGAGCGTATGAAAAATTCGTCAAGTTTTTTTTCAAAAAAGGAAATGTTTTTGTAAAAGTTGTTCTTGACGACACCAGTGTATTTAAAGCTTTCCAAATGCCCCATGCGCCTCCTAACTTTCGTAGATTTCTCCTCGTCTAACGCAATTTCGAAATTCATAACGACTTCAACTGTCTTCAGAGAGCGTAGATTTTCACACAGATCCATCAGGTCTTTCAAAAAGATAGGATATACATCAATTTTTATGGTGTGCAAGTTTTTCATTTTCTTTAGTTCAACACGCACTTCTTCGAGGTCACTCTTCAATATTTCAGGTAACGAGTTGTCGTTCCACTCATCGAGTTGCAGGCGTTCTTCTTTATTTTTTATAGAATCGTCTTTCAAGAATCGGAACTCGGTAATCTCTCTTTTTCCGGAGATTTTCTGCAGGATCTGAACATTCAAGATAGTTCCATAACGGCAACAAAATTAATTAAATTAATTACCTGAATCATGTGTTTGGAATTGCCCTCGAAGAATTCCACAATTGGGAAAAAGCAAAGAGTCTCTGTCTTAATTTTCAGAATCATTTTTGCAACAGTTTCCAATTTACGTTCATTTGTAAATCGATCAGGAACGTTCAATGCGTTAACGAGAGAGACCCAAATTTCTTCAAAGGAAGAATCACCTATAAAGAGAATTTTTTTGCATTTTATTACAAAGACGGAAGAGGTTGGAATGCAGGAAATGTTAAGAATTCACTTGATATATCATCAACTTCCTAAAGAATGTAATGCGAAAGAATGTGAAATGAGGAATTTTAAAAATTTCTCCAAACTCCCCTAAATTATGAAAACTTCGTTGATTTACTTACGATTTATATTCAATGTGCGTAGAGGGTTGTCAATTTCTTTGTCTTCATTTTCTCCGATATTTAATCTTTCAACACCTTCTGCCATTCTGTCTTCGGATTTGATGGTCGTTAGATTAAAATTCTTTTATTTCCCTGGGTTTAATTTCAGAGCTAACAATAAATGAACAGGATTAATTAAAAGGTTATCTCTTATGAAATATTTTAAATAACTGCACAGCTAATTTAAATAGAGGAACTCACATATTTTGGCAGAGAGAGGCACACACGCGTCTTGGCTCTTCTCCAGTTGCGTTGGAAATCACATTTTTATCTTCCTCCCCTCCGTGTCCAGGGAGGTTGGAAGGAGAGGGGAAGGAGTTTCTAAAAGTTTAGACGAGTGGAGGAATATGCTTATTCCTTAGGACGTCATAAGTAGGACTGGCGGACACCGACATTTTTATAGAAGGAAATTTTACTATTCCCTCTCGCGATGACGTCACAGACTGCGAGCGCCGTTTAGCTGGCAGTCTGTGACGTCATCGCGAGAGGGGATAAAAGTTGTCCCGTCTGTAAACATGTCGGAGTCCACCAGTCCTACTTATCCCGTCCTTTTTTATCGACCTCTGTTTTATCGAATTGATTTCCACCATGAGTAATTTTAACAAATTTTTACTCTTATTTATTGATTAATCAGATCTGATTAACAATGAATTAAATTTTTTATTCCTAACTTCAAGCAAATGGAAAATTATTGCTGTGGCAAAAATGCTTAAGGTTTTCTGTTGGGGCAATGACAAATCACACAAGTTTTTATTTATTTTTTATTGTTTTTTTTTATTGTTTATGACAAGAAACATATGCAAGGAAAATAACAAAAACAAAACAGCTAAAACGGAAAATCAAAGAGGGAAAAGCAAAAATGGAGAAGGAAACGGAACAGTATAAAGGAAGCGGCAGGGCTACCCCACCTGCGCCAAAGACGCCGGGAGGGCCGTCCTGCTGGGAATTTATTGGAAAAGGAGTTTAAAGGACAAAGCAATTAAAGGGAAAGGGAACAGGAAATTGGGTAAAGGAAAAAGTTAACAGCAGGACTACCCAGCCTGCACCGAAGACGCCGGGAGGGCCGTCCTGCTGGAAATTAAATGGAAAAGGAGTTTAAAGGACAAAGCAATTAAGGGGAAAGGGAACAGGAAATTAGGTAAAGGAAAAAGTTAACAGCAGGACTACCCAGCCTGCGCCGAAGACGCCGGGAGGGCCATCCTGCTGAAAAAATCTCACCCCGCCGCATGTCACCGCTGTGTGTAGCGGATAACTCCCCTTAGACACCCAATGAATAGTGACATGCGGTGGGGTGAGATTTTCTCACTGCAGCGAAGTGACATGTTTTCACCCCTGACTTGCACTTTATGGATTGGGAAACAGCAGGGCTACCCCACAAGCGCCAGAGACACAGGTGGGGTCACCCTGCTGAGAAAAGAAAGAAAAAAGAAATTGGACTCAACCAAAATGTGGCCGTGGTCCTCGATCGTCGCCTGGTGGTCGCTGGCCCCTCAATCATGAAGCGCGGTTGCAGACCGGCACCGCGCACATCTTCCTCCCGTCACTGCCAGCTAAAGAGTAATGTGAATGTGAGTGAGAGTAGGAGAAGCGAAGCAGTAGACTGAGTCAACAAAAGAGAGGAAGGAGTGGGGGCAATCGTCACTTGATCGTCCCCACTCCTTCCCCTCTTTTGCTGACTCTGTCTGCTGCTTCTCCTTAAATGACATACATGCGCAGTTGTGCCGTCTGGCTCCGCCTCCTTCTTCCACGTTTAGCGTTTAGCCCGCGAAATCAGCTTGCTTAAGGACAATATAACTAGGACTGGCGGCCACAGCCATTTTTACAGACGGGAAACCCTTCTCCTTTTTACAGGTATACGGCACTCGTGTGTAGCTTTGAGAGGGGAAGAGTTTCTCCTCTGTAACAATGACGATGTCCACCAGTCCTAGCTATACCGTAATTCAAATTTTACAAGTTAAGTTTATTTAAACTGTTGGCAAAGAAAATAACAAGAAAAAAAATTATTTAAAAGTTATTTTTTTAATTCTAGTTAATTAATACTATGTGTTTTTAATTTTAAGATTACATACTGGTAAGCGCAGTTTTACATAAGTACATAACACAGTGGCTCGCGATTTTGTTACGAAAACGCGAAGAATATTTCGCCCCCAAAATATGGAATAATGTAGTAATGGTATTGTACTCACCCAAAAATGTGGACGTCGGCCGCGGATCAGCCGAGGTCCACGGAGGCCATCTGCTGGTCGCTGGCCCCTCAATCGGCACTCAACGGCTGCAGACCGGCACCGCGCACGTCATCCTCCCGTCGCTGCCAGTTAAAGACTTGACTAATCGTAGGAGAGTAGGAGAAGCGAAGCAGCAGCCTGAGTCACAAAAAGAGGGGAAGGAGTGGGGGAAAACGTCGCTTGTTCGCTCCCCACTCCTTCCCCTCTTTTGGTGACTCTGACTGCTGCTTCGCTTCTCCTACTGCCAGCTGCCGACCGCGCATGCGCACTAGTGCCATCTAACTCCGCCCCCTTCTTCACACGCCCCACGTTTGGCGTTTAGCCCGCGAAGTCACAAGTCTCGCGCTAGCCATCATGTTTTACGTGTATTTTTATCGTGTACCTTAAAATCTTTATCTAAAATTCAAAGAATAAAGCCCAAAATTCCAATTTTTAAATAGGACTTCTCCCGAGACCTGCATATTTGTGTTTTTCCTCCAAGCCTAGTTTTAGTTAAAAACTGGAATATTCTTTTACAAAAGACACGAACAATTTTGTTAAAAAAGAGCACGCACGACTTCCTCATGAGAGAATATTCATTGCGGAAAAAGCATCCTTGGTTCGTTTTGGTGCTGTAGAGGGGGTGAGAGAGGGAGAGAAAAGGGGGTGCTGCCAGAGGAATTTAGTCTTCAGCGGAATTTTTTTCCTAAAAATTTCTATTGACGAATTGGTGCAATATTTTGACGCACATAAATTCCTCATTATTCAAGACTTCAAATACTTAGGATTTTATATTTTAGTTTATCCAGGTTTAATTTTAACAAAATCCACGATATTGCACATGACGCTAATTGTTTAATTTTTAAAATTTTGTACACATCATTTTTCTAATACTAAATTTCTAAAAGCAAAGGATTCCAACTTCAATAAAAATTGGAAAAAGCTGAGTTACAGCAAAAGGTCATAATTCCTAAATTTAAGACAATTTTTGTTGATTTCTCTGGCTACGTACATTTTTTTAAAAGGTAATTTTTAAATCGTAAAATTAAATCATGCATAATTATTTACACAAGTTCTTGAAGCTGACAATATGAAAAATCACATTCTGACGATCTGGGAAAAAGTTGAATTTTAACTCGTCGAGAAAGGGGGATTGTTAGCCATGGACAAGCTTTACAAGTGGCAGTTTCTCAGTTAAAAGGAACAAATCCGATGTTCACGATCAAACCTTCTTTACTCCTTTGAAACTCATCTGTGATGCTGCTGCAAAGCTCCTTTTTTCTCTTGAGTTGCGCTTGGTTCAATCTAACACCACTTTTCGATCCCTCCTTAAGTAATTGCATCTCAAAATGATTGACTTTTTGTAAAATATCCTCAGATTTGATCTGGTCGTGTAGATCTTGCAAATCATCAACATCGACCGCCAGTTTTCCCAACAGCTTCACTTTTTTCAGCTTCGGGGCCGATAACAGGCTGCAGATTGGTACTACGCAAATGGACCCTCTGTAATCCCTGAAAATCGATAAATTTAAAATTGACACTCCATAAAGAAATACTAGATTTGGATGGAAATACTCAAATTTCAGCCAATTCTTTTTTTTCTTTGAAAAATGTGCAAATTAGATCAAGTTAAAGTATTTAAGGAGAATTTTACGAGCATTTTTGCGTCTTAAATGAAATTCAGAGCAATAAACCTTTTTAAGTAACGCACCTGTTGACGGCAAATTCAATTTCCAGCTCAGTGAGACTCTCAAATTTTCTCAAACTCCAGGATGCTTCTGTGCTGACTCCTCCTAATATAAGAGGTTTGATGTTACGCACAACCAGCTTCCGTAAGGTCTTGGATAAACGCTCAAAATTGCTCATGCAGAGCTTTTCACTGGTCTTGAAATACACCCTCAATTCCATAAGTTGTTTTTTCATGTAGACATTCACAAAGATCCGTAGTGTATCAGCACTGGGAAGATTGGTCAAAGTTAGTTGCTTAAGCTTTGGAAATGTGCTCTTCAGAAATCCATAACATGAGTAATAAGGACTGCCCGGCTCACTCCAATTGATCTGAAATTGTAACAAATTAAATATAGCCTTATTTTTATCAAATAAATTCTCGCTTTTTAAGCATATTAAGATAAAGAAAAGATTAGAAAACATACCTCAAGCTGATTGAGTTGAGGAAAATTAGCGCCATATGGCAGCGTGGCATCTCCCAACATTTTGTGCGCAATGCACCTCAGATTAGATTTATCAGATTCAGGCATCTCGCCGACAAGCAATTCCAGGTCTATACAGCGGCCGGGCTGTCCTATGATTTTCGCACCGAGCAACGAGTGAATGAAAAATTCGTCAAGGTTTTTTACGAAGAAGGGAATGTTGTCTTGCTCCAGGTTCCTGATGTTCCCGTTGTATTTCAGCACTTCCAAGTGCCCCATATCATTCCTAACTTTTTTGATGTGATAATCGTGAAAACCTGAAACTTCCTGATTTATAACGACTTCAACAGTCCTCAGAGATGGAAGCTTTCCACACAGATCCTCCAGTTGGGTCAAGTTGAAAGAAAATACGTCAATTTTTATGGAGATTAATTTGCTCATGTTCATGAGCTCAACTTGAACTTGTTCCAAGTCACGCTTCAATTCTTCATCTAACAAGCGGTCGTTCCAATCCTGGAATTCCTCCTCTCCTCTTAAAGAATCTTCTTTCAAGAACCGAAACTCGGTAATCTCGCTTTCCCCAGAGATTTTCTCCATGATCTGAGAATTTAAGATAGTTCAATAAAATGGCAACTAAATTAAAAGGATGGTTGTTTTACCTCGATCATGTGTTTGGTGTTGTGCTCGAAGAATTCCGAAATCCGGAAAAAGCGAAGAATCTTTGACTCCGTTTTTAAAATCATTTTTGCAACGCCAATTAATTTTTGATTGATCGTAAATTGTTCAGGAGCGTTCAATGCGATGCAGAGAGGGCGCCACAGTTGATCAAACGAAGAGCCAGCATCTAAAAAGAAATATTTTGCATTTTTAACAAAGACGGAAGAGATTGGAATGCAGGAAATGTAAAGAATTTACTTGATATACATCATCAATTTCCTAAAGAATGTATTGCAAAAGAATGACAGCCGAAGAATTTTAAAAATGTTTCCAACTTCCCTACACCGTTAACACTTACTGTTTCTTCTGATTTCTTCTATAAGCTTGTCCATTTTTTGCTCATCAGTTTGTTCGCCGACCTGAACTTTAAAATGCATAAATTTTCCCAAAATATTTTCCATTGTTTCGTCTGGTTGGTAACTCGATGAAGATTTTTTTAACCACTGGTAGTCACTTTCTAAGCATGAAAAACATGTTTCAATAAATGTCGGTCTTTAAAAAGGTAAAATTGCTGCAGAGCTAATTAAAATAAGAGGTAGAACTCACGTAATTTGGCGCTGGCAGGATCGGGAGAGGCACACGCACGCACGTCTTTGCTCTTCGCCAGTTGCGTCGGAAATCACCTTTTTCTCTTCCTCTCCTCTGGGTTCAGGGCGGGTGGAAGGAGAGGGGACTGAAGGAGAGAAGGGGATGGCCACCGGGTTGCATACCTTGCCACATTTCAGCTTCAAGGTGGGAGCGGAAATTATTAATAATAATTATAATTATAATTCACCAGTTTTGTAAGCCCTTGTGTCCGAGACCACTAACAGATGGCGCCAGTGGTTTCTTTTTTGTTTTTAATCTATTTCCGATCTGATTACATAATTATTTCTGCTTCTAGAATTATTTATTTAAACGTGCTGAAGACCAAAATCAGACCAGCCAGTCGCCGTAGAAACGACAGAAAATATTTTACATTTTTCAAATATATAATTGTCCAACATTAATTAAGACCAATGCCTCGAAGAAATGTCTAGCATCCTTAGAGGATAGGTATTATCCGCTTTCTGGTTTGCATTTTTATTCTTTTACGCAAGATACAACAAATTGTTTTAAATTTATAGAGGTTTTAAAAGTGGTCCGGCAGAATCGATTCAGATTTGGCAAGCGCGCACGATTTTTTCGTCCTCAACAGCTGATGAGAGAATATGATTGCCGATTGCGGAGCAAAGAGTTGATTCGTTTCGGAAAGGGGCTGCTTCTAGAAGGAATTTCTTTCTTTCTTCAGATTGCAATCGAATTTGTAAAGCGATAATTCTCCAAAAAAATAAAGGTCTATTTTTAACAGAAATTTGTGCATTTCTTGATTATATTTAAGAAATTAATTCGATGCATAACAATTCCTTACTATTTTAGACTGCAAATTCTTCGCTTAATTTTAAGGAATTTAAATATTTCAGTTTTTCCAGGTTTAATTCTAATTAAATCCATATGGTATATAGTTTCCAAAAGTTTGTTTATTGTAAAAACTGATATGTATATAGATCATGTTTTTGGATACATCAATACGAAATTTAAAAAATTGTAGAGATATCTATAGATTCCAAATTCAATGAAATTTGGAAATTGCTGAGAACGCAAGAGATTAATAACTAAATATAGGTGTTATTAGCTCCTGCCATACTCGCTTTTTAAATGGAAAATTTTAAAACCTAAAATTAAATCATGCAGAACACTACTTTTTGGAGTAATTAAAAAATCATTTATTTCAGAAAAAATTGAATATCGTGTCTGCAATTCGGGAAGGAGGTCGTTTATAGCTAGGTAAAGCTTTACTATAAGAGCTTTTATATATGACAAGAGAATGGCAAATTGGACCCTCACAGACGAATTTTCTTTTTGAAAAACTCTCTGATTTTCCTCAATGACTTCCTTTTGCTATCGATTTCTTTGCTGGAAATGACATTTTTTGCCGTTCCCGGCATAATTAAACGCAACTCAAAATCTCTCCCTACTTTTGTTAAAATCTTGCCAGAAATGATCTCGTCGTGTACTTTTTTCAAATGTTCAGCATCGACCGCGAGATCTCCGAACAGCTTCACCTTCTCCAGGTTTGGTGCCGCTAAAAGGTCGTAGATTGGTACTACACAAACAGTCCATTTGACATCCCTGAAAATCGAAAAATTAAAATTTTAGCTCTCTTAAGAAAATTCCAGTCATAATTGAAACTTTTGTATTTTAATAAAAAGTGTTTAATGTTAAATTTGGACTTAATGATATCTTAAATCAAAATCAGAGCGATAAAACAATAATTTTCAGCAACGCACCAGTTGATAGCAAATTCAATTTCCAGCTGAGTGAGACCCATAAAATATTTGAAACTCCAGATCGAATCTGTTCCTACAACGGGTTTGATGACACCCACAACCAGCTTCCGTAAGGTCGTGTATAAATCATGAAAAGGGTTCATGTCGAGCTTCATAGCGGTGCTGAATTTCACGGTCACGTCCTTCAGTTTTAGCTCGTAGGCATCCATGAATTTCTCGACATATTTGCGTTTGGGAACGTTGGTCAAAGTGAGCTGCTCGAGTTTAGGAAACTTCAGGAATGCATCAAAGTTGAAATCTGAGCCAAAATCTTCACACCACTCGATCTGGAATTGTAGCAAGATTATAAATATTGGTGAACTCTGATTATAAGATTTTAGAAGACATACCTGAAGCTGATCAACGTCACCGAAAATGGTGTGCAATGGCTTCCTGACATCTCCCCTCAATTTGTGCGCCACGTGAGTCAGTCTAGATTCACGACTCAAATCCTCAAACAGACTCGTAATATCTACGAAGCGGCCAGGTTGTCCTATGACTTTCGCGTTCGGCAGCGAGTACATGAAAAATTCGTCCAGAACTTTTTCAAAAGAGGAAATGTCGTGAAAATTTTTCTCGACGAAAACATTGTATTTAAAGGTTGTCAAACGCTTCATGGGCGTTCTAACATCTTTAGATCGATCACTGTTTAAATCAATATCATATTTTATAATGACTTCAAGTGTCGTCAGAGATTGTAGGTTTTCACACAGATCCATCAGGTTTTCCAAACTGATAGGAAATAAGTCTATTTTAATGGTGTGCAAGTTGATCATTTTCTTTAGTTCAACTCGAAAATTTTCAAGATCAGTTTGCGATTCTTCATAATTCAAGCAACAGTTCCAATATAGTTCCAGCACTTCCAGCTTATCCTCTTTCAAGAATCGAAACTCAGTAATCTCCTTTTTCCTCGAGATTTTCTTCAGGATCTGAGAATTTAATATAATTTGTTTGTTGGCAACAAAATTAAAAGAATGGTTTTACCTGAACCATGTCTTTGGGATCGCCCTCGAAAAATTCCGCAATTGGGAAAAAGCGAAGTGTCTCATCTGTCTTAATGTGAGGAATCACTTTTCTAACAGCATACAATTTTTGTCCACTCGTATATGGACCAGAATCGATCAATGCGTTGACGAGACGGATCCAAACTTCGTCAAACGGAGAGTCACCTACAAAAGAGAAATATTTTGCATTCTATAGCAAAGACGGAAAAGATTGGAATGCAGGAAATGTACAGAATTTACTTGATATATCATCAACACTCTAAATAGAATGTAATGCGAAAGAATGTCAAATGAGGAATTTTAAAAATGTTTCCAACTTCCCAACACTTACGACTGAATTCCATTGGTTCTAGTAACCTGTCCATTTTTTCGTATTCAGGTCCTTCAAATTGGCGAGGTCGGCCAAGTTGACGCGGGACGCTAGTATTTAATTTTCTTTTATACGCCATTCTTTCGTCAGATTGGTATCTGTTAGTCACCTGAGATTACTTTTAAGTCTAAAAATCGTGTTCAATTAAAAAGTCAGTATTTAATGAGTTAAAATTACTGCGGAGAGTTAATTCGAATAGAAGAACTCACAGAGTTTTGGAGAGAGGCACACGCACTCGTCTTTGCTCTTCGCCAGTTGCGTCGGAAATCACCTTTCTCTCTTCCTCCCCCTTCGTGTTCAGGGAGGGAAGAAGGGGAGGGGAAGGAAGGAGAGAAGAGGAGCAGTGGTCAGATCATTTGACGAATGGAGGAATATTTTTTGCTTATGACGGTCTAACAATAAGTAGAACTGGTGGAATTTTTATCCAGTTTCCTGATGACGTCACAGCGACTGCGAGCGCTGTTTAGCTGTCAGTCTGTGACGTCATTGCGAGAGGGGAAATAAGTTGTCTGGTCTGTAAATATGTCGGAGTCCACCAATCCTACTTATCCCGTCCTTTTCTTATCGAGCTGTGTTTTTAGAAGGGATTTCTACCATGAATAATTTTAATAAATTTTTACTCCTATTTATTTATTGTCTTCTTACAATTAGAGCATCCTTTCATTGAAACCAACAGATTTTATGCAGAGATTATTCTCCTAAAAAGAAAATTTCTATTGACAAATTGGTGCATTTATTTTGACGCACTTAATTTCCTTAACTATTCCAGACTTCAAATACTTAGTATTTTATTATTTAGTTTATTCAGGTCCAACTCAAATTAAAACCATGATATTTTGAACAGCACACTAAATTGTTTAATTTTAAAATTTTTGTACACATCGTATTTTTAATACTAAATTTCTAAAATTGGTGAGGAAGCCAAGGATTCCAACTTCAATAAAAATTGGAAAGTGCTGAGATAGCACGAGGTCATAATTCCTTAATTTAAGACAATTTTTGTTGCTTCCTCTTGCTACGTACATTTTATTTTGAAAGGAAATTTTTAAATCGTTAAATTAAATCATGCAGAATTATTTACACAAGTTCTTGAAGCTGACAATATGAAAATCATTTTCTGACGATCTGGGAAAAAGTTGAATTTTAACTCATCGAGAAAGGAGGATTGTTAGCCATGGACAAGCTCTACAGTTCGTCAGTTAAGATCGAGGAACAAATCCAATGCTCACAATCAAACCTTTACTTTTGTAAAACTTTGTGATTCTCCTGCAAACCTTCTCTTTTTTCTTGATTTTCATTCCCTTTAATCTAACATCACTTTTCGATCCGCCATCCTTAATTAATTGCATGTCGAAATGAGTGACTTTTTGTAAAATATCCTCAGATGTGATCTGGTCATGTAGTTCTCTCAAATGTTCAAGATCGACCGCTAGTCGTCCAAAGAGTCTCACTTTTTCCAGCTTCGGGGCCGATAACAGGCTGCAGATTGGTACTACGCAAATGGACCCTCTGTAATCCCTGAAAATCGATAAATTTAAAATTGACACTCCCTTAAGAAATACTAGATTTGGATGGAAATACTCAAATTTCAGCCAATTCTTTCTTTTTTTCTTTGAAAAAAGTACAAATTTGATCAAGTTAAAGTATTTAAGGAGAATTTTACGAGCATTTTTGCGTCTTAAATGAAATTCAGAGCAATAAACCTTTTCAAGTAACGCACCTGTTGACGGTAAATCCAATTTCCAGCTCAGTGAGACTCTCAAAATTTTCCAAACTCCAGATTGAATCTGCTCCTGCAAGAGGTTTGATGACACCCACAACCAACTTCCGTAAGGTTGTGTTTAAACCCTGAAAATGGTTCATGCAGAGCTCAGTACTGGTGCAGAAACTCACGGTCAAGGCCGACAGTTGTTTGTAGACGTTCATGAACCTGCGTAGTTTTTCGACACAGGGACAATTGGTCAAAGTTAGTTGCGTTAGCTTTGGAAATGGATACAACAGGAATCCATCCAATTCGAATGTATCACTACCCGGCTCACTCCAGTTGATCTGAAATTGTAACAAATTAAATAAAGCATTTTTCATCAAATAAATGCTCGCATTTTAAGCATATTAAGACAACGAAGATTTAGAAAACATACCTCAAGCTGATCGAGATGAGGAAAATAATTGCCAAATGGCAGCGTGGCATCTCCAAAAATTTTGTGCGCAATGCGCCTCAGATTAGATTTATCAGTTTCAGCCATCTCACCGACAAGTAATTCAAGGTCTATGAAGCGGCCGGGCTCTCCTATGATTTTCGCACCGGGCAACGAGCGAATGAAAAATTCGTCAAGGGTTTTTTCAAAATAGAGAATGTTGTCTTGCTCCAGGTTCCTGATGTTAGCGTTGAATTTCAGGACTTCCAATCGCCTCATATCATTCTGAACTTTTTTGAAATGATTATCGTGAAAAGTTCTAATTTCATGATTTATAACGACTTCAACAGTCTTCAGACATGGAAGCTTTGCACACAGATCCTCCAGGATTAACAAATTGAAAGAAAATACGTCAATTTTTATCGAGATCAATTTGCTCATGTTCATGAGCTCAACTTGAACTTGTTCGAAGTCACGCTTCAATTCTTCATCTAACAAGCGGTCGTTCCAATCCCGGAATTCCTCCTCTCCTCTTATAGAATCTTCTTTCAAGAACCGAAACTCGGTAATCTCGCTTTCCCCAGAGATTTTCTCCATGATCTGAGCATTGATTAAGATAGTTCAATAAAATGGCAACTAAATTATAAGGATGGTTGTTTTACCTCGATCATGTGTTTGGTGTTGTGCTCGAAGAATTCCGCAATCCGGTAAAAACGAAGAATCTTTGTCTCCTCTTTCAAAATCAATTCTACGACAGCATGCAATTTTTGTTCTGTTGTGTAAAGATCAGGTTCTTTCATCAATTCTTTGACGAGAAGGATCAAAAGTTGATCAAACGAAGAGCCAGCATCTAAAAAGAAATATTTTGCATTTTTTAACAAAGACGGAAAAGATTGGAATGCAGGAAATGTAAAGAATTTACTTGATATATATCATCAATTTTCTAAAGAATGTGTTGCGAAAGAATGACGTCCGAAGAATTTTAAAAATGTTTCCAACTTCCCTACATTTTTAACACTTACTGTTTGTTCTGAGTTGTTCTATAAGCTTGTCCATTTTTTGCTCATCAGTTTTTTCGCCGACGTGAACATTCAAATTTAAAATTTTTTCCCAAATTTTATCCATTCTTTCGTCTATTTGGTCGCTCGATTAAGATTCTTTAAATTAACCGAGGTCACTTTCAAAGCATAAAAAACATGTTTCAATAAATGTCAGTTTTTAAAAAGGTAAAACAGAGCTAATTAAAAGAGAAGCAGTAGAACTCACATAATTTGGCGCTGGCAGGATCGGGAGAGGCACACAGTTGCGTCGGAAATCACCTTTCTCTCTTCCTCCCCTCCGTGTTCAGGGCGGGTGGAAGGGAAGGGGACTGAAGGAGAGAAGGGGATGGCCACCGGGTTGCATACCCTCTGCCACATTTCAGCTTCAAGGTGGGAGCGGGAATAATAAAAAATAATTAATTCACCAGTTTTTTATTCCCTTGTGTCCGAGTCCACTGACAGATGGCACCAGTGGTTTCTTTTTTGGGTTTTAATTTATTTCCAATCTGATTAAATAATTGATCCTGCTTCTAGAATTATTTATTTAAACGTGCGCTGAAGACCAAAATCAGTCCAGCCAGTCGCCGTAGAAACGCCAGAAAATATTTTACATTTTTCAAAGACTTGTCCGACATTAATTAAGACTATAATGCCTCGAAGAAACGTCCAGCATCCGCCTTAGAGGACAGGTAATTATCCGCTTTCTTGTTTGCGTTTTATTATTTTATTTACGCAAGACACAAACAAATTTAGTTTTAAATTTAAATTTTAAAAGATGTCCGGCAGAATCGATTCAGATTTGGCAAGCATTTAAAGCGATAATTCTCCAAAAAAATGTATATTATTAACAAAAATTGGTGCATTATTCTTGATTATATTTAAGAAATTAATTCGGTGCATATCAATTCCTTCACTATTTTAGACTGCAAATTCTTCACCTCTCTATAATTAAGGAATTTAAATATTTTAGTTTTTCCAGGTTTAATAAGTCAAATTAAATCCATAAGGTGGTTTCCAAGTTTGTTTAATGTAAGAACTTATATTACATCATGTTTGTTAGTTATTTTATTTTTTCAATACGCAATTTATATATAAAATATCCTAGAAATCTAAAGATTCCAAACTCAATGAAATTTGGAAAGAAGGTGAGAAAGCAATTACTGAATTTAGGTATCTTTTTGTTTTTTGCTCTTTCTCTATTCGCTATTTAAATGGAAAATTTTAAATCCTAAAATTAAATCATGCGGAATTTTGTACACGCAAACTCGCCATTTTGATTTTTCTGATTTGAGAAAAATCGAATTTCAAGACTAAAATTCGGGGAGGAGGTCGTTGTTAGCTAGGTAAGATTTACTAAGAGCTATGAAAAATAGAGTGACAAATCAACCTGGGCAAACGAATCTATTTATCGAAGAAAAACTGTGAGATGTTCCTCATAAGCTTCTTTTTGCGATAGATTTCTTCTTCGCTGGTAGTGACGTTTGTTGCCGATCCCTGCCAAATAATTTGCATCTCGAAATCGTTGACTTTTGTAAGAATTTTTTTAGTAACAATGATCCGGTCACGTAATTTTTGCAAATGTTCAACATCGACCGCGAGATCTCCGAACAGCTTCACTTTCTCCAGGTTTGGTGCCGATAATAGCCTGTTGATTGGAACTACGCAAATAGTCCCTCTGAGATCCCTGAAAATCGATATATTTAAATTTTAGCTCTCTTAAGAAAATTCTAGTCATAATTGAAACTCTTGTATTTTAATGAAAAAGTGTTTAAAGTGTAATTTGGACTTTTTGACGTTAAATAAAAATCAGAGCGATAAAAGAATTGAAGTGTAACGCACCAGTATATAGCAAATTCAATTTCCAGCTCAATGAGACACTGAAAATCTTTCAAACTCCAGATTGAGCCATTTCCCAAATTGGGTTTGATGACACCCACAACCAGCTTCTGCAACGACATGAACATTTCCTGAAAAGGGTTCATGCTTAACTTCATAACGGTGCTGAATTTCACGGTCACGTCCTTGAGATCTTCATGGTAAACATCAATGAATCTCCTGACATAATTGGGTTTGGGAACGTTGGTCAAAGTGAGATGCGAAATGTAAGGAAACGTCAGAAATTCATCAAAGTTGAAATCTGAGCCAAACTCGTCTTGACACCACTCGATCTGGAATTGTGGCGGGGTTAAAAATATTGGCTAACTCTGATTATAACATTTTTGAAAACATACATGAAGCCGATCGACGTCACCGAAAACGGTGTGCAATGGCTGGGTGATATCTTCCCTCAATTTGTGCGCGATGTGCGTCAGTTTAGAATTTCCATGATAATTTTCATACAAATTCTCAAACACTCTTGTAATATCTACGAAGCGGCCAGGTTTTCCTATGACTCTCGCGTTGGGCAGCGAGCACATGAAAAATTCGTCCAGAACTTTTTCAAAAGAGGAAATGTCGTGAAACTTTTCCTCGACGAAAAGATTGTATTTCAAGTTTCTCAAACGCTTCATGGGCGTTCTAACATCTTTAGATCGATCAATGTTTAAATCAATATCATATTTTATAATGACTTCGAGTGTCGTCAGAGATCGTAGTTTTTCACACAGATCCATCAGGTCTTTCAAAAAGATAGGATATACGTCTATTTTAATGGTGTGCAAGTGGCTCATTTTCTTTAATTCAACTCGAACTTTTCCAAGGTCGCTTCTCAAATCCTCAAAATCCAAGCAACCGTTCCAATTTTGTTCCAGCAGTTCCTGCTTATCATCTTTCAAGAATCGAAACTCAGTAATCTCTGTTTTCCCAGAGATTCTTTGCAGGATCTGAGCATTTAAGATAATTTATTAGTTGGCAACAAAATTAAAAGAATGGTTTTACCTGAACCATGAGTTTGGGATCGCCCTCGAAGAATTCCACGATTGGGAAAAAGCGAAGTGTCTCTGTCTTAATTTGAAGAATCATATTTGCAACAGCATACAATTTTTGTCGACTCGGAAATGGACCAGAATCGTTCAATGCGTTGACGAGATTGGGCCAAACATCTTCAAACGAAGAGTCACCTACAAAAGAGAAATATTTTGCATTCTATAACAGAGACGGAAAAGATTGGAATGCAGGAAATGTACAGAATTTACTTGATATATATCATCAACTTCCTAAAGAATGTAATGCGAGCGAATGTCAAATGAAGAATTTTAAAAATGTTTCCAACTTCCCAACACTTACGACTGAATTCCATTGGTTCTAGTAACCTGTCCATTTTTTCGTATTCAGGTCCTTCAGATTGGCGAGGTCGGCCAAATCGCCGCGGGACGCTAGCATTTAATTTTCTTTTATACGCCATTATTTCGTCAGATTGGTCTCTTTTAGTCCCCTGAGATTACTTTCAAGTCTAAAAATCGTGTTCAATTAAAAGGCCGGTATTTAATGATCAGTTAAAATTACTGCGGAGAGTTAATTCGAATAGAAGAACTCACAGAGTTTTGGAGAGAGGCACACGCACTCGTCTTTGCTCTTCGCCAGTTGCGTCGGAAATCACCTTTCTCTCTTCCTTCCCTTCGTGTTCAGGTATGGTGTAAGGGGAAGAGAAGACAGGAGATCAGGGGAGCGGCCAAATTTTTGACGGAATGGAGGAATGCTTCGATATTTCTTGAGCTGTTTTTTATGGATTATTTTAACAATTTTTCCTGGAATTTATTTGGTCGAGATGCGTTTTAACGTGTATGCCTTAGGCTTTTGCAACACGGCTCTGCCCAAACGGTTGCATACCTTTCAGCTAAATGATGTTTGAGGAGCCGCTATTTTAGGTTAAAATATTTTTTGCCTCATTTTAATTCTCATTGATTTATAAATGAAATTAAATCCATAAGGTTCCAGAATTTGTTTATTTTTTAAACTTATATACATCATGTTATTATTAGTCACATCAGTTTTTTCAATACGAAATTTTTTATAAAATTGTTGAGAAATCTAAAGATTCCAAACTGTATAAAATTTGGAAAGAGCTGAAAAAGCAAGAGGTCATCGCATTATTAAATTTAAATAACTTTTTGTTTTTTGCTCTTGCTGTATTCATTTTTAAAACCTAAAATTAAATCATGCAGAATTTTTTACACACACAAAGTTCTTGGAAATCATTTGATCTTTGAAAAAATTGAATTTCAAATCCACAATTCGGGGAGGAGGTCAGCTTTTAATTAAGAGTGACGAATGCGATGCTCACAGTCACATCTGGTTTTGTTTTGTACAACTCTGTGATGCTTCTGCAAAGCTCCTCTTTTTTGAGATTCACTTGGTAGTATCTAACGCATTTCTCTTTAAGTAATTGCATCTCAAAATGTTTGACTTTTTGTAAAATATTCTCAGCTTTGATCTGGTCATGTACTTGTTGCAGATGATCAACATCGACCGCGAGTTGCCCCAACAGCCTCACTTTCTCGAGTTTCGGGGCCAAAAATAGGTCGCAGATCGGTACAAAATCATCTTTAGTGGCATGATCCCTGAAAATCGATTAATTTAAATTGAAAATCAGACCGATAAAATGTATAAAACGCACCTGTTGACGGCAAATTCAATTTCCAGCTCGGTTAGAAAGTGAAAACGTCTCAAATTCCAGCAGTCTGAGTATCCTGCATGTGGTTTGAGGACACCCACAACCAGCCTCCGTAAGGAATTGGATAATTCCTTAAAATGTTCCATGCCGAGCATCATAATAGTGCGGAAATTCACGGTCAAGTCCGACAGTTCATCGTAGGAGTTCATGAAACTCAATAAATCGTCGACAACGGGAAGTTTGGTCAAAGTGAGCTGTTTCAGTTCAGCAAAATTAAGAAATGCGTCATATTCGTAAGTTGTACCAATGGGCTGCTCATTCCAGTCGATCTGAAAGTGCAGAGAAGGTAAATAAATGCTTTTTCACCGGTTTTAAATAAGTTGATTACGAAATTTAGGAATCGAATTATATTATACCTCCAGCTGCTTGACACGAGGAAACAAAGTGCTCAATGGCTCCGTGTTTTCCGTGACATCTGCCCTCATTTTGTGCGCAATGTGCGTCAGATTAGACTTTTTTACCGAGTCCTCCATCTCACAGACAACTAATTTAATGTCTATTAAGCGGCCGGGCTCTCCTATGATTTTCGCACCGGGCAACGAGCGAATGAAAAATTCGTCAACGTTTTTTACGAAGAAGGGAATGTTGTCTTGCTCCAGGTTTCTGATGTTCCCGTGGTATTTCAGCTCTTCCAAGTGCCCCATAGTGCGATTAACTCTTTCGATATGATCCTGATGGTTAAAACCGGAAATTTCCTGATTTATAACGACTTCAACAGTCCTCAGAGATGGAAGCTTTCCACACAGATCCTCCAGTTGGGTCAAGTTGAAAGAAAATACGTCAATTTTTATGGAGATCAATTTGCTCATGTTCATGAGCTCAACTTGAACTTGTTCCAAGTCACGCTTCAATTCTTCATCTAACAAGTGGTCGTTCCAATCCCGGAATTCCTCCTCTCCTCTTAAAGAATCTTCTTTCAAGAACCGAAACTCGGTAATCTCGCTTTTCCCAGAGATTTTCTGCAGGATCTGAGCATTGATTAAGATATTTCAATAAAATGGCAACTAAATTAAAAGGATGGTTGTTTTACCTCGATCATGTGTTTGGTGTTGTGCTCGAAGAATTCCGCAATCCGGAAAAAGCGAAGAATCTTTGACTCCGTTTTTAAAATCATTTTTGCAACGCCAATTAATTTTTGGTTCATCGTAAATTGTTCAGGAGCGTTCAATGCGATGAAGAGAGGGCGCCAAAGTTGATCAAACGAAGAGCCAGCATCTAAAAAGAAATATTTTGCATTTTTGAACAAAGACGGAAGAGATTGGAATGCAGGAAATGTAAAGAATTCACTTGATATACATCATCAATTTCCTAAAGAATGTATTGCGAAAGAATGACGTCCGAAGAATTTTAAAAATGTTTCCAACTTCCCTACACCGTTAACATGCACTTACTGTCTATTTTCAATTGTTCTAGAAACTTCTCCATTATCTGCTCATCAGTTTCTAGGCCTTCTTGAACAGAACCTCGAAAATAATCTAAAAACTCCATTCTATCGTCTGGTTGGTCACTCGATGAAGATTTTTTAATCACTGGAGGTCATTTTCAAAGCATAAAAAACATGTTTCAATAAATGTCGGTTTTTAAAAAGGTAAAATTGCTGCAGAGCTAATTAAAATAAGAGGTAGAACTCACGTAATTTGGCGCTGGCAGGATCGGGAGAGGCACACGCACGCACGTCTTTGCTCTTCGCCAGTTGCGTCGGAAATCACCTTTCTCTCTTCCTCCCCTCCGTGTTCAGGGCGGGTGGAAGGAGAGTTAAAGAAGGAGAGAAGGGGATGGCCACCGGGGGTTGCATACCTTGCCAAATTTCAGCTTCAAGGTGGAAGCGGAAACGACGATAAATAATAATTATAATTCACCAGTTTTGTAAGCCCTTGTGTTTGAGTCCACTAACAGATGACGCCAGTGGTTTCTTTTGGTTTTTATTTATTTTCTATCTGATTAAATAATTAATCCTGCTTCTAGAATTTTTTTATTTAAACATGCTGAAGACCAAAATCAGTCCAGCCAGTCGCCGTAGAATCGACAAGAAAGATTTAACATTTTTCAAAGAATTTTCCGACACTAATTAAGACCATTACCTCGAAGAAGCGTCCAGCATCCTTGGAGGAAAGGTAATTCTCCGCTTTCTTGTTTGCTTCAAGATCAGGCCACGATATTCTAAAAAAATTAATAATAAAAAGTGATAATATTCAAAATATTATACTAGAGTAAAATATCAGGTTTGTTTCAATTTTTGTTTTATTTTTAACTTATTTCCATGCATACTTCGGGAGAAATGCACACGCACTCTTCAAAACATTAACCAAAGCTTGATCAGTGATTGAACAGTTAAAATAGACATGGAAAGTGTGCAGGTTTTTTAAAATTCGATTTTCTCGAATCAAAGAGTTGAGTTTCCAAAGATCATTCAGGTTCAAAGTACTCAAGTTTTGGTGCCGACAAAATTGTGGAGAGAACCATTCCTTCTTGATCATGGATTCCATCAGGATTGACATTTCCACTAAAAATGAAAAAATATCTCAATAATTTTTATAATTACAGGGCAATGCTGATACTTACTACAGAATTTCCAGTTCCAGTTCCTTCAGCGCCGCAAAAAAATCTATTTTTGTTGATGGCGTTTTAAAACGTGTGTTTCAAGATTCGGACAGTACTTGAAAATTAATTCCATGTCTATTTTTATCTTATTATGATCGTGTCTCATACAAAGTGATTGCAGCTTTTTTCCGTAGCTGACCAAAATTTTCTCAATAATTCCACTGCCGTAAGGATTCAACAATTGAAGATGTCTAATATTGTTGAATTTTGGCAACACATTCTCTGCCAAAAAAGAATTCCCAATGTTCTTAACCTTTGAAACAAAAATAGTGTTTAAAGAAGTGTGCATGGGCAATAGGTTTATTTTTAAATTATAGGATTAACAATATGAAATAATCAGAGCAAATAATACGTACCATGAGACAGGTGACTTTTGGAAATAAATTGGGCATTTCTTCAAATCTTTTTGCACAATACTTTTTCAGGTCCACACAAATTTGTCGCAGATTTGAGGCTCCAGGGAATTCCAAACCGTGATATCTCTTGCCAAAATCTCTGATGTGAGTCCAGTTCATTATTTTGTTTGGATCATATTGAACCACTTCGATGTTTGCGAGATTTCGGGTGCACAAACTACCCATCCAATCGTTTTCCTCAGTAGGGCATTCGAAAATCAATTCTCTCAGTTTGCGAAAACTTTTCAATACGTCTTTACGGGCAGGCTGCTGGTTTTTCGTGCGATAAAAACACTCCACATTGACACGTACTCCAGTCTTGAGAGCTTTTTGCATATTTTCATCACATCGGTTAAGCGAAAGACATACAAGTTGATTTTAAGCCTTCTTAATTTTTTCAATTTCATGATTAATTGCACTATTTCTCGATGAAAATTAATATCTTGATCATGAGTATACACGCATGCACTGGTAAAAAGGATTGTTTCGTTGTATGACGAGAGTCTCCACTTGCGGAGCTCGTGTTTCTATTTGTTTCAAAAGTTTGACGCACCATTCCGTCACCTAAAATTAATAGAAAATATTTTCAATTCACGTTTTAGACTGCGTCATATTACGGATACCTCGTCAATTTTGTAGTCTTTAAACCGGTCAGGAGAAAAGGAGAGAATTCCGTTCAACTCGATGTAGCGGGTACTTGGGCTCAGCAGCAAAGGGAAGACTTTTTTTCAAAATTTCAAATTCAAATTTCCGACCCTGGATGTCCAAACATCTCTTCTTCATTAAAACTCGCAAAATTTTGTCGCGTAAAATTCCAGCTGTAAAATATTGTCGTTCAGTTGATAAAATATTAGAATTAAAACTACGAATATACTCACGCAAACTCTTCAGTTTCTCGAGCTCATCAGGATGGGTTAAATAAAATGTCAGTTGATTCGAAATCTCTCGAACAGCGAGTTGCTGCAAACCGAGGCTTTTCCTTCGCAGATTTTGCAGCCGCTTCTTGGTCAATTGCAATTCGTCCTCCGTAGACATCGTAGCGAAATTTAAAACTGCACACAAATAACAGAGAGATTTATAAATAGTTCGGATCGATGTGTCCAAGTGCCAAGAAGTGCGTGAATCAATTGCTTTTTAAATATTTATCCCCTGCCATATCCGTGAGAAGAAAACATTTTAATTTTCATAACAATAATTTATTATTATATAATAATGAAGTTTGTGCAATATATATTTTCGTTTTGAATGATTTCTTTTCTAAAACATGATAATATTGTGCAAGAGGCAAAAACAATATATGATATTGGCGGCTTGTCATTAAGCACCCAAATGAGAGCTAGATTTTAGAAGGATCAAATTTCGTTCGAGTTTATTAAATTTAAATCAAAGGGGAAGTCGAAATCTTGAGTTTTTGCCGAAATTCCCGCACGGTATAGATTCCATATCTCGCGATTGTGGAAAAAAATGTGAAAGACCGCACGATATAAATGACGCGAAATTTATCTTGTTATTTTTTGAACCAATTACAAATCAATGCGATCAAAACTCTTATAGGATAAATTTAATTTGAAGCCTGAAAAGCGTGGTTTATGAACTTACCCTGTTGAAAGGAAGTTGAAAATCGGATATTTTTGCAAAACGTGGACCGATAGTGAGTCGCAGAGGACCACCGCGCGTTTTCAGACCGATTTTAAAATTTTTAGAACCAATTGAAAAATTAAATTCGATCTTTTTTACATTTTTTTCGGCGTCCTGAGGAAATTGCATCGAAATAAATTTTTAAAATGTAAACTAGCCTCTACATTGTTAGTTTAATTACAATTTAATCTCAATTCTTTTAGTAGGTTGTTAATATTTTGTCTTCATATTCACCAAAACTTGGTCTATTTATAAAAATACAATTTTTAAAAATATATCTTTTTCATTCTTTCCATCCTTTCTTCAGATTGGGCGGATCGTTTGATTAAAATTCTTTATTTCCCTGAGTTTATTTTCAATTTAAAAAATATGATTAATTAAAAGGCCAGTTATTTTTAATAAATTTAAACTGCTGCACCGCTAATTAAAAAGGAATCATTTATTTTGGCGGCGGCAGGATCGGGAGAGGCGCAAACGACTTAGTTCTTCGCCAGATGCGTCGGAAATCACCTTTCTCTCTTCCTTCCCTTCGTGTTCAGGTACGGTGGAAGGGGAAGAAAAGACAGGAGATCAGGGAAGCGGCCAAATTTTTGACGGAATGGAGGAATGCTTCAAAATTTCTTGAGCTCTTTTTTATGGGGTAATTTTAACAATTTTTCCTGGAATTTATTTTTACGAGTGTGCCTTAGGCTTTTGCAACACGGCTCTGCCCAAACGGTTGCATACCTTTCTGCTAAATGATGTTTGAGGAGCCACTATTTTAGATTAAAATATTTTGCCTCATTTTAATTCATTGATTTATAAATGAAATTAAATCCATAAGGTGTAGGTTTCAGAATTTTTTTAATTTAAAAACTTATATACATCATGTTATTATTAGTCACGTCAGTTTTTTTAATACGAAATTTTTTATAAAATTGTTGAGAAATCTAAAGATACCAAACAGCATGAAATTTGGAAAGAGCTGAAAAAGCAAGAGGTCATCGCGTTACTAAATTTAAATAACTTTTTGTTTTTTGCTCTTGCTGTATTCGTTTTTAAAACCTAAAATTAAACCATGCAGAATTTTTTACACACAAAGTTCTTGAAAATCATTTGACCTTTGAAAAAAATTGAATTTCAAGTCCACAATTCGGGGAGGAGGTCAGCTATTAATTAAGAGTGACAAATTCGATGCTCACAGTCACATCTGGTTTTGTTTTGTACAACTCTGTGATGCTTCTGCAAAGCTCCTCTTTTTTGGGATTCGCTTGGTAGTATTTAACGCTTGTCTCTTTAAGTAATTGCATCTCAAAATGTTTGACTTTTTGTAAAATATTCTCAGCTTTGATCTGGTCATGTACTTGTTGCAGATGATCAACATCGACCGCCAGTTGTCCCAACAGCCTCACTTTCTCGAGTTCCGGGGCCAAAAATAGGTCGCAGATCGGTACAAAATCATCATTAGTGGCATGATCCCTGAAAATCGATTAATTTAAATTGAAAATCAGACCGATAAAAAGTATAAAACGCACCTGTTGACGTCGGCAAATTGAATTTCCAGCTCGGTTAGAAAGTGAAAATCTCTCAAATTCCAGCTGTTTGCTAATCCTCTATAAGGTTTGAGGACACCCACAACCAGCCTCCGTAAGAAATTGGGTAATTCCTTAGGTAAGGTATTGGAAAATTTCTTAACAAATTCCATGCCGAGAATCGTAAAATTGCGGAAATTCACGGTCAAGTCCGACAGTTCATCGTAGGCGTCCATGAAATTCATTAAATCCAAATATGTGACTTTTGTCAAAGTGAGTTGTTTCAGTTCAGGAAAATTAAGAAATGCGTCATATTCGTGGATTGTATTAATGATCGGCAAATTCCAGTCGATCTGAAAGTGCAGAGAAGGTAAATAAATGCTTTTTCACCGGTTTTAAATAAGTTGATTACGAAATTAGGAATCATCAAATTATACCTCCAGCTGCTTGACGTGAGGAAACAAAGTGCTCAATGGCTCCGTGACATCTGCCCTCATTTTGTGCGCAATGTGCGTCAGATTAGACTTTTTTACCGAGTCCTCCATCTCACAGACAACTAATTTAATGTCTATAAAGCGGCCGGGCTCTCCTATGATTTTCGCACCGGGCAACGAGCGAATGAAAAATTCGTCAACGTTTTTTACGAAGAAGGGAATGTTGTCTTGCTCCAGGTTTCTGATGTTCCCGTGGTATTTCAGCTCTTCCAAGTGCCCCATAGTGCGATTAACTCTTTCGATATGATCCTGATGGTTAAAACCGGAAATTTCCTGATTTATAACGACTTCAACAGTCCTCAGAGATGGAAGCTTTCCACACAGATCCTCCAGTTGGGTCAAGTTGAAAGAAAATACGTCAATTTTTATGGAGATTAATTTGCTCATGTTCATGAGCTCAACTTGAACTTGTTCCAAGTCACGCTTCAATTCTTCATCTAACAAGCGGTCGTTCCAATCCCGGAATTCCTCTTCTCCTCTTAAAGAATCTTCTTTCAAGAACCGAAACTCGGTAATCTCGATTTTCCCAGAGATTTTCTGCAGGATCTGAGCATTGATTAAGATAGTTCAATAAAATGGCAGCTAAATTAAAAGGATGGTTGTTTTACCTCGATCATGTGTTTGGTGTTGTGCTCGAAGAATTCCGAAATCCGGAAAAAGCGAAGAATCTTTGACTCCGTTTTTAAAATCATTTTTGCAACGCCAATTAATTTTTGGTTCATCGTAAATTGTTCAGGAGCGTTCAATGCGATGAAGAGAGGGTGCCAAAGTTGATCAAACGAAGAGCCAGCATCTAAAAAGAAATATTTTGCATTTTTAACAAAGACGGAAAAGATTGGAATGTAGGAAATGTAAAGAATGAACTTGATATACATCATCAATTTCCTAAAGAATGTGTTGCGAAAGAATGACAGCCGAAGAATTTTAAAAATGTTTCCAACTTCCCTACACCGTTAACACTTACTGTTTCTTCTGATTTCTTTTATAAGCTTGTCCATTTTTTGCTCATCAGTTTGTTCGCCGACCCGAACTTTAAAATGCATAAATTTTCCCAAAATATTTTCCATTGTTTCGTCTGGTTGGTCACTCGATGAAGATTTTTTTAACCACTGGAGGTCACTTTCAAAGCATAAAAAACACGTTTCAATAAATGTCGGTTTTTAAAAAGGTAAAATTGCTGCAGAGCTAATTAAAATAAGAGGTAGAACTCACGTAATTTGGCGCTGGCAGGGTCGGGAGAGGCACACGTCTTTGCTCTTCGCCAGTTGCGTCGGAAATCACCTTTCTCTCTTCCTCCCCTCCGTGTTCAGGGCGGGTGGAAGGGAAGGGGACTGAAGGAGAGAAGGGGATGGCCACCGGGTTGCATACCTTGCCACATTTCAGCTTCAAGGTGGGAGCGGAAATGATAAATAATAATAATTAATTCACCAGGTTTGTATGCCTTTGTGTCCGAGTCCACTTAACAGATGGCGCCAGTGGTTTCTTTTGACTTAAATATATTTTTGCCCTGATTTAAGACTTAATCCTGCTTCTAGAATTATTTCTTTAGACGAGAAATAATTATCAGTATAGCCATTCGCCGTAGAAACGGTGTAAAAGATTTTATTAAAAGAAATTCTGGTTAAAATGAGTTTTTTCCTATCTAAATTATAATTTCAGAACGAATTAACATTTTTTGATGAAATCATTTTTAATCAAACGCGTGTTGTGTGTATATTATTATCTGTTTACACGTTGGAAAGCCTGTTCGGAATGCGCGTGCATGCGCGACTCGGCGGCATGATCGTTTTAATCGGCCTAAAAAAGCGAGAGAAGCTCGGCAACTGCTCTTCCTTTTGCAAACACGCTCGCGGCGAATAAATAAATAAATATGGGAATGAGTGCGAACGCTGTGCTTCGCTTCGCTCGCTGGCATTTTTTTCTGCATTTGCCTGCGGATTTTAAATTCGATTTAAAACAGATTTTAAAGCGCCTTTTCCTCCTTGAGCATGGTAAACGTGCAACTCATTCAAATTTCTCGGCCTTGCGTCGAGTCGTCGACCGCTGGACCGGTTTTTCCGTTTTATTAAATTATTTATGCTGAAGATATTCCTAAGGATTAATTTTAAGTCAAAATGGTGTCTTGAAATCTGATTGTATTTCTCAAAATAGTAAATTTTCTTGCACATAGCCAAAGAAATTTATTATTTTAGATTTAGGTGTCTGAAAATATATTTTATTTTTAATTTTGTGTTTTTAAATAATTTTATTGTAATAGAATATTATTTTTCAAGACCAAAAAGGAATTAAAATTGTCTAAATGGTTAAAAAAATTGTGAAAAAACAGCATTTAACACGGAAAGGATTTTTTTTTAAATTAACACAAAAATATTTCGACCGAGAAAACTTTGAAATTTAGAATCAAACATCTCTGCACTTGTTTGTATTAATTTTTAGTCTATTTTCACGATTTAAAGCGATCTGTGTTGGTTCCCGCAGGTTAATTTACTTTTTTTATGGTTAAAACATAGTCAGCTTGAAAAATTCACCCATTTTGAAGCTGCGCAGTAAACTTTTGCGCATCTTACGCATGCGCAGTAAGTTCAGACCGCTTCGAAATTTCACGGCGAGTCTGAAACTCATCACTGCGCATGCGTGACCCAAATTAAAACCTTCTGCGCAGTCGTAATTCCCACCGGGGGTCCGGTTTGCAATCTGTGTTTGGTTCCCGCCGGTCACAAGTCAAAATGGCGTCGAAATAATGGCGGCAAATCCAGGCGGCCAGTCAGAAGCGTCAAAAAAGGGGCGTGTCGACCTAATAATTTCATTCCCGCGCTTTTCGCTACATTGCCATCAGCCTGATGTGCCATCTAACGGTTGATTCACCAATTACCGGGCTAGTTTTCCCAGAATTTGGGTATAATTTGATCAATTATAAATATCCAAAGCATTTTAGAGGAGTTTTTATCCCACCCCCATCCCTCTGGAGTCCTCGAGGGTTGATTTTCGTGGGTTAATTTGACCTGGTTGCACTTTTTGTGTGTTTCAACCATCAGAAAATTTAAATTTCGACCATTTTTCTTCGGTCAAGACAGAAGAATTATTTGAATTCTTGTAAAAAAATATATTTCCTATAAAGGAGCAGTCTCAAGTTCATTCGGGGGTTGGAAAGGCGTTGGCATTGGGAAGACGAACGCGACCGGGCGGCCGCGTAGGGATTCGCGAAGCCGTTAAAAGACGGGCGCGGCGGGGTCGGGCCGGCCACTCGTTGAGCACATTCGCAGTCAGTTGGTTGGTGTCATTCCTTGCGTTCGCGTTCGCGATGAGGCTGCTTTCGCTGCTTCAATTGTTGGTGTTGGTGTGCGCCGCGCTCGCCGTCCACGACGACTGCCACACGCACCCCCTTTGCCGCGTCGACGACGTTGCCGACGACGTCGACGTGCTTGCCTCCACACCCGCCGCCGCCCTCGACCAACAACCTACCGAGGAGACGCAGCTCGAGCCCACGCCGCACATCGCGGATAATATTAACCTCAGCGCTGAAAGCAAGGTCGCAATGAATTTATTATTCACTGGATATAGATTAAATTAGAAATTATAGACTTGTATTTTTGTAATTTACAAGAATTTTTTAAATTAAATCTCTCTTTTTTAATTTTAAATGCTGGTTTTTTAAAATAATTAGCTCTTTGAGCATATTAAAACTTAAAAATCTATCGAAAAATGCCAAAATATCGTTAAAAAAGACGTTCCAATGCAACAGTTGTATAAAACGTTAGTGTTCGGAGCCGCCAACAGATGGCGCCACCGTGTACTTTGGTAATAAATTTAATTTTAAGGCATTTCCGCTGCGATTTCAGACTAAATCCTCCCACTGTTCATTTTTCATTTAATTTTCTCTCTTTTGACATGCTGAAACCCAAAATCGGTCCAGCCATTCGCTGTGGAAACGTTGGAAAAGATTTTGTATTTCTAAAAATAGCTTTTCTCGATTCTACGGCGATTGGTTTAACCGATTTTGGTTTTCAGCACGTCAAAAGAAAGAAAATTAAGTGAAGAATACGCAGTAGCAGGATTGAGTCTGAAATCGCAGCAGAAGTGCCGTAAAATTAAATTTATTACCAAAGTAAACGGTGGCGCCATCTGTTGGTGACTTCGAACACTAAAGGCTTCATACAACTGGTGAATTCAGACGTAAATAAATTTTTAACTTATGAAATTGATAAAAGAATAATTAAAAAACATATTTCTTTATTTTCCTGTTCTTAAAATAATTTAATTTTCAAAATTTGCCAATTTTACTGGTAAAAAAGCCAGTTGCCGTGACTTAGAAGTAAATAAATGTCTCTAAAACTTAAAACAATTCACAATAATTAAAATTAATCTAATAAAAAACAGCGTTTTCAGACTTAACGAAAACAAACAATTTGCGGATGAAAGATTTTGGGCAATTTCCACCTATGCATAATATATTTTATTTATGTTCGAAGCTAAATTTTATGTATTTTTCTACTAATAGCTAGAATGAAACTGTACCAATCGATATGAAATGAAGGAAAAATACTAGCAGCAATTATTAATTTTAATTTTCAGGCTTCCACGCGAGAATAAAAATAATTTGACAATTTTTAAAGCCGCTCTTTCACGAATTTAATTCAGCGCGCGTGTTATTTTCCTTTTCCTCCTAAATTTTAAAACTGCGTTTCAGTCTGTGTAGAGAAAAATTCAAAATAACAGAAAATGTGACAATTTTCCGCGGCGCTTCTCTCAGGACTTGTAAGGGTTTGTCAGGTTCATATTTTTGCGGCCTTTCACCGGATTGTTATAAGTCATTTGCACGACTTCAGCCCTTTCGAGTGCACCACCGCCGCATATCAGAATAGCGATATACACATTGCGGCAGTGGCATAGTAATTGGGTTATTCCCTCGCTCGTTTATACAAATGGTTTCTAAAATCGATTCCCAGCAACATATATTCAACACAATAAAATGCACTTTTGCTCTCTGCATCAGACAAAATGGAGAGAAAAATAATTAAATTACTAGAAAATTATTTAAAACAAATTTTTAAGTCTTGTAATTAACCCAATTTAATACAAAAATTTCAGGTGCAGGAGCCGGACTCGTCCGAGTCGAGCGTGGAGCGGAGCGGCGGCGGCATGAGCGGCGGCGGCTCGAGCGGGGGCAGCAGCAACAACATGCTGTCGACGCTGGTGTTCCCGCAGGTGCCGCGCGGCGATTTGTACAAACTGCAGACGTTCGGACTGGGCGACGGCTTCTTCATCTTCAGCTACGTGGCCAGTCTGCTCGGCGTCCTCCAACCCGCCGACTACCCCCTTGGTGAGTCAAATAAAGGGATGCTTTTTAATTTAGAATTAATTTAATTTCGCGCGCGCAGAGCTGGCCAACGACGCCATGCAAAGGCGACTCTCGCTCTCCGACCTGCTCGTCAAGGTAATTAATTTTTTTTAATTTAATTTTGCTTGGCTTGCTCCTTTTTCTGCTAGGAAAAATTTAAAAATGGAATTAATTACGAAATTTTAAAATAAATAAATTTGAACCTTCTCTTCAGGTTAGCTGCAGCGAGAATTGAAATCTGTTCGATAGCACTTATTTAATTTTTCTCTTTAATTGAAATTAAATAACTTTGAAGCTAAAGAGTTGACTCGTTGATTTATACTCGCAGAAATTCACTAAAAGTCGATTAAAACACGAAATCAGAGAAAGCAGCCAAGAATTCTTTGCTGGAAGAATTCTCGACGCTGATTGGCTTGTCAACAGCTTCCACGGTTGCCTATAGCAACAGCTTCATTGTGCCGTGAATTGCGCGCGAGAATCTGACAGGCGCTTAGTCAGCCAATCAGCGGCGAGGATTCTTCAAACAAAGAATTCTTGCTTATTTCTCCGATTTGAGTCTCTTCATTTGAAATTAAACCAATTTAAATTAACTTTCACTAGTAGAAAGAGTTGATTTGTCGATTTATGATCGCAGAAATTTACTAAAAGTCGATTAAAAACACGAAATCAGAGAAAGCAGCCAAGAATTCTTTGCTGGAAGAATCCTCGACGCTGATTGGCTCACGCAAAACGATCGTCAACAGCTCCCGCGGTTGCCTAGATAGCAACAGCTTGCGTGTGTCGTGAATTGCGCGGGAGATACTGACATGCGCGTCGTCAGCCAATCAGCGTCGAGGATTCTTCCAGCAAAGAATTCTTGATGATTTCGTCTTTTCTTTCGCATTTAAATCGATTTAATGCAACTTTTCTCTGTTTCTGTGGATATAAATCAATAAACTAACTCTTTAACTGTAATTAGACAGCAAGCAATGCATGAAATCATCCCTTAGGATTCATTTGAAGCTAAAATTACCTAAGTAGCGGTATAAAAACTCCTTTTTTATTATTGCACGTTGCAGAACAAATTTTTGTTTGCATCTAACAATTAAAAATACCCTTATCCATCCTCAATGTCCACAAATCTTTAGAATTAGCAGCTAGAATCCTGTCGCTTGCCCGCTGGAGAAACGAAATAAAAAATTTCATCGGTAAAACGGCAGTCGCTGAGCTTCGAGCCGGGCTTCGTGTCGTTCCTGGCGGTGTGCGGCGTGCTGGCGTTGCTGGCGCCGCTCGGCCTCGCCATCCTCGGCTGCGTGGCGGCGTCGCGCAAGTGCAAGAGCGGCGCCGGCGGCGCCGGCAAGGAGACTGCGGACGACGCCAGCAACTCCAGTTGCGACAGCCTGCGCGACACCTGCGGAAACTGCAGACGCAGGACCGTCCTCTGCTTCTTGCAACTCCTCGTCGTCCTCATTGCGTGAGTACACAATTTTATATTCTAATTTCCGAATCAATTAAAAAAGACTGTCTTTGACGAGGTTTCTGAGCCCACCAATCGATTTCTGAGGGTCGAATTAGGTAAAATGGACGTTTTTTCCGTTAAAAAAGAGCAGCGCGACGTGCGAACCTTTTTTTCCCGCCAAAACAAATGAATGCGAGAAGTGCGCACGCGTCCTAGCTGGTCTGAGCACTGCCTGTGCGAATGACTTCTTTGTCAGATCCAACCAGCTCTGACGCATGCGCATTTCTCGCTTTCCTTTGTTTTGGCGGGAAAAAGTTCGCACGTCGCGCTTCACTTTTTTAACGGAAAAAACATCCATTGTACCTAATTCGACACTCAGGAATCGATTGGTGAGCTCAGAATCTTCGTCAAAGACGGTCTTTAAGACTAAAATAACAGCATGTTGCTACGGACCTAGTTTTGAATTTAAATTAAAAACTGTCATTTATTTGAATTTAATTTAATTTAAACTTTTTGATATTAAAATTAGAATAAAATTCGTAGCCAATATAACTCAATAAATCAATGCTATATTTGTTGAATTTTTTTCTCTACAACGCCGTGGAATTTAATTTAATTTACGAAGAAGACTCTGCACTTTTAACTGGTACAAAAAATATGTACGGAATCGGGCAGGCATGCAATTGCTGCAAGGTTGAAATTCAAATTTAATTTTCCAACGATGCAAATTCAATACAATAAAAAAGAAGCCATTTAAAAATATAGAGATTGATTCGAATATGTCTATTATCTTCATAATGAAGAGAGAAAGATAACCGTCACTATTTGTTTCTATTTGATCTGTTCTGTTTTCGCATGATATATAATTTTTTTAATTGTAATTATAAATAAAGTTATCCTCTTGTTATATTCCTTTCTAAAGATTTTGAAGGTTTCATTTAAAAAATGGAGAATAATGTTAAGTTATTAAAAAGTAAAATAAAATTTTAATTTTGTGTTTAAAAAAATTTACAACTAAATTTCTATTTTAAAACTGGACAAGGAGTGCACGCGTTTGTTGTCTTTATTGTGAGTGAGAAGCCGTACCGTGGGCACGGAGTCTTGCAAGAGTCTCATTTCTCGGCGGCGCTCACGTGTGCTCTCTATGCCTCTGGAATTATTATTATTTTCAAAGAGTGCGTGGCTGAATTTTCCTTTTTCTTATTCTTAGTTCGTCACGTGGTTCGCAAAACGACGCACGTTTCGTTCCGGTAAATACTCACGCACTTACAATTAGTGACGCAAATAAACGAGAGAGTTAAACCGCAGAATTTGCACCAACGGCTTCGTTATTGCGACTTTTCATCTCAATATGAAAATTGTACAGCTTTACAGACTTTTTTAAATAAAATTAGGAAAATAAATAGAAATTTCTTATTATACCAATTTCATATGTGTCCTTAGTTTTCGAAGCCTGCAACAGATTGCGCCACCGTTTAATTTAGTAATAAATTTATTTTTAAGGCAATTTCCGCTGCGATTTCAGGCTCAATCCTGCTACTGTGCAATCTTCACTTAATATTCTTTCTTTTGAAGTGCTGAAAACCAAAATCAGTCCAGCCATTCGCAGTAGAAACGTTGGAAAAGATTTTATATTTAAAAAATAGTTTTTCACGTTTCTACGGCGATTGGCTGAACCGATTTTGGTTTTCAGCACGCCAAAAGAAAGAAAATTAAGCGAAGAATGCACAATTAACAGGATTGAGTCTGAAATCACAGCGGAAGTGAATTAAAATTAAATTTATTACGAAAGTATACGGTGGTGCCATCTGTTGGCGACTTCGAACACTAAGTGTAATTTATTATTGTGGTGTAGTGCGGGGATTACGGGCATCTTCGTGGCCAACGAGCAGCTGGGCTCCGGGATGGACCGTTCGGGGGCGGTGATGAACGCCGCCTTCGGCGACCTGTCCACCTTCCTGCGCAACTCGCACCGCCAGCTCCAGTTCGTGGTCGGCAGCGCCCTCGACCAGACCGTCGAGGCCACCGTCACCGACTTGGACAGTCAGTTGAAAGAAAGATTAAAATATAACACTTTATTGACCTGGTGAATTTAGACATTGAGTCGATCCTCGGGCGTCCGATCCAGCGCGAGATCGCCGGCGAAACGGGGGTCGACGTCGCCATGGACGTCTTGATGGACATCAGCATGTGTGAGAATATTGAGTTTTATTTTCCTGAAATTATTCCAAATATTTTATTTTATTTAAATTAAAAATAATTTTTATAAATATTAATTAAAAAAGAAAGCTTTTTTTAATAAATCGGCTCGTTAAGTCGGAAATTTAGTTAATTAATACAAATTGAATGAGTAGCCCTTTGGGACCTTTTGATGCCCATTAATTCTAAATTAAATTTACAATTTTTTAAACCGCGTAAATTGTAGCGACGCACAACATCGCGGAGAAGGGCGTGATGCTGCAGCAGAGCGCCGGGGCAGTGCGTCAGCTTTCGCGCACCACGCAGGAGCGGCTAATCGAGCTGAAGATGCAGGTCGACTCCTTCCGCCGCACCTGCAACCTGCGCGACAGGCCACTCTGCGACACCGTCGACTCCGCAGGACTGGACGTCAAAATTGACTTGGAAAGGGTACAGAAATTGTTCTTTTTCAAATTAAATTATATTTTGGATCTATTTCAATTTCCAATTTTCCTGTTTTCTTCCGCCGCAATTGTTCTGCGGACTGGAATTGAGAGCGATTCTTTTTATTTTTATTGTTGTGTCTGCGACTCAGCAGTCTGAATGCTTGCGGGGCTTCGCTCGGCGTGGAAAACAGGGCATATTTATTATTACACTTTTATATTTTGTGTTGTTTTTGTTGGCGTCTGGCAGATCATGAACGACGTCCGTTTGGCGGATTTGCGTCGGCTGCGCAACGACAGCCTCAGCTCGATGGCCCAGCAGGCGCGCAGCGAGTTCCAGTTCATCCCGCACCAGATGGCGGCCACCACCCGCGAAGCCCGACTCGGTCTCAGAGCCTTAAATTTAAATTTAATTATTAATTTTAAAAAAAAAATTTAATTTCAGGCGTGAAGCGCGAGTTGGACATGCAACGCATCATGATCAAGGAGCAGCTGCGCGGTTTGGACGACCTGTCCAAGCACCTGTCCACCAAGGTGGAGAAGATGCGCGACTGGACCCTGCGCAAACTGGACGACGTGCCGCAGATCGAGGAGTGGCGCTGGCTCACCGGCCTTTGTTAGTACTAATATTCAATAATTTATTTATTTATTAATTTTAAAATCGAATTTGCAGTGACTGCCTCGTCCGTGCTGATGATCTGGACCGTAATGATGTCGGCCATCAGTTGCGGCTGCTGCGGCTCGGAACGCAAGGCTGGATGCACCCTTATCTTGTACGTATAGGGGTGGTTTTTATAATTTTTGCGGTTTAATGAGAATTTTGAAAATAACTTTCTTTGCGTTTGTGCAATTTAAAAATTAAGGTGTGCGTTGAACTTTTCTCCTCAAGCCCGATCGATTGAATACTCTATGGGAGGTCATCGGTTAAGGTCAAAGGTCATTTTCGAAAATTTCAGGATGATTTTTAAATTTAAAAATCAGGTGCCTACTTTAAACATCCGAAATGCCCCTCAAAATTGGGCTCAGGGTGCGTGTAACCTTGTGTGAAAATTTCACCGGCACACCCTCAAAATTGCCCCTCAAAATTGGGCTCAGGGTGCGTGTAACCTTGTGTGAAAATTTCAGGGTGATGTTCACCTTTGTTTTTGAGAAATTCAATTTTGAATTTTGAAAAAAATATTGAAATTTTTAATTTTTTTAAATGTTCTGAGCGCCAAATCTCGAGTTATAATTGTCAGAAATGCAAAAACTGCCCACCATTCGACTTGGCTTGACCTCCCCTAGCGAGCTGAATGGTTTTTGGGGTGCTCATCCCCAACCCCTATTCATACCTCGAGTCAAAAAGTGAATATTTCAAATCATCGTGATTTTATATCTCGAATTTAAAAATTTGGCTCTTCACAGAGTATAGAAATTGATTTTATTTTATTTTACAAATCAAGAATAATCTCATTTTTAACGATTTAAATAAATTTTTCTCTTTGATATTTAATTTTTTAGTGCTTTGTTGCTGTTGGCGGTGCTGTCGGTGGCGTTGTGGGCCGTGCTTTTGGCCGCTCTGGTGGTCGGCGGCCACGGCCAGCTGTTCGTGTGCCGGCCGCTGTACGAGGAGCCCGACTTCTCGGTGCTCACCGCGCTCTTCGACCGGCCAAACATGTACTACGGCTCCGGCAAACCGGGTCTCTTCTCCAACGTCGGATTCAAGAATGAAACGCTCGACGTCCCGATCCGCACTGTTCTTGCGTGAGTTTTTTTCTTTAATAAATTATTTAAATTTATTTACTGGTATTTTTAAATATATTGTTTTAATTTTTATTTGAAGGAAATTTTAAAGAAAAAACTAAATAAATTATGTTTCGGCTATCTAAAATTAGAAAATTTAAATGGTAAAAACATGCTTGGGAACTAAGGTCTTTAGTTAATTTTAAAACAAATTATTAATTTTTGTCTGAATTGTCAGTGAGTGCCGGGACAACCGTCCAGCGTACGAGACGTTCAAGCTGTCGAAAGTGTTCGACGCGGAGGGGGCGACGGCGTTCAAGACGTGGCACGGACTGCACGCCGAGCTGGACCGGATGAGCGTGGACCAGAGCTTCCGCAATTTGCAGCTCCTCACGCCGAGTCTGCAGAAGACGCTGCAGGGTCTGCTGGACACCACGTCCGTCGACCTGTCAAGCCTCCGGTCGGGGGTGAGTTCAAATTTTAAAAATAGATCATTTTTTTTAATTCTGGTTCAGTTAAGTGGCAGTGTGACCGCGAAAGACCTGACCTCGTTCGCCAAGCAGATGGAAAATGTCGCTAACCAGATTAAAGATGGAGCCACGGCTGGAAGGCTCGGCTCTCTCGTGACTAAAACTCGCAGACTCATCAGCACCAATATTTTACCGCTCGAAACCAGAAGAGTGATTAATTGTTGATTAAATATCATTTCAAATAGATCTCTGACGAAGATTCTGAGCCCACTAATTGATTCCTGAGGGTCGAATTAGGTTAAATGGACGTTTTTTCCGTTAAAAACAGTGCAGCGCGACGCAAGAATTTTTTTCCCGCCAAAACGAAATGAAAGCGAGAAGTGCGCATGCGTCACAGCTGGTTTGAGCACTACCTGTACAAATGACATATTTTTGTCAGATCCAGCCAACTCTGACGCATGCGCTGTTCTCGCAAATACGTTCAATAAGTTTTGGCGGGAAAAAAGTTCGCACGTCGCGCTACACTGATTTTAACGGAAAAAACGTCCATTCAACCTAATTCGACCCTCAGGAATCGATTGGTCGGCTCAGAATCTTCGTCAAAGACAGCCTTAAACATTTTTTATCGATTCAGGACGAGTTGGTGTACCAGCTGACGGCGCTGGAGGTGCAGTTGATGCCGATCGAGAAGCAAATAACGCAGAGCATGTCGCATTTGAAGACGATTCAATACTTCGTCGGCAACCAAGGCACCGCCATTGCGCAAGAAGTACGGATTTCACCCAATTTTTTCCTTTTTTAACAGATTATTGGTTCGCAGAAAATGCGGCAGTTTGTGGAGCGCATCCTCAACTACGTGGCGCAGTTCCAAGAGTACGTGCTCGACTCGGTGCACAACACGGTGGCGCCCTGTCGACCGGTGTGGAACGTCTTTCAGGGCGTCCGGCAGCTCCTCTGCCGCCACCTCGTCGATCCGCTCGTAAGAATTAATTTATATGGTGTAAAAAAACGAATAAATAGTTTATATTTTATTTTTTATTTTGCTCTGTTTAAAAAATTAAAATTCTTGTTTTAAATTAAATATTTTTTTATTAAACTAATTCTTTGCTTAATTTTATTTATAATTAGCAAGGAGAGCAGTCAACAATTATTATGTGTAGACACTAATAAGAAGACTTGTCGTTCGCACCTGAAATTTAAAAATTAAATTCCATCGATTTATTTGAAAAAAAAAAAAACATTAAAATTAATTTTCTTTTCAGAACGGGTTGTGGTTCTGCACGATGTGGTGCATGGTGCTGTTCCTGCTCGCCACGCCGACCAGCATAAAACTGATCGGCTACTTTGACAAACTGCGCAAGTCCAGCCTGCTGGCCAGAACTCAAATTGGGTGAGCCGCCGTTTTTTTTAAAAAATAAATAAAATCAATGTTGAAAAAAACTAATTTTCGGAGCAGGAGCCAAGAGTCGCCGCCCGGCCCGAACTGGACGTCGCCAGAGTACGTAGCAAAAGATGAAGTGAAAACCGTTTGACCGCTAATATCTTTTCCCCTTCTTTTCTCTTTTTGGTTTTTCTGTTTTCCCTTTTTTCGTTTCGATCATTCTGATGTTTCAGCAGCGAGCCAGTTCAGGTGGATATCTGGTAGAGAAAAGCAATCAGGGACACAGCACGCGCGTTATTTTAAACTTTCTTTTCTACTTTTATTGTCTATGTTTGCAGCACATAAATCTAAGCCATTGTTATTATATATTGTAATTCTTAAGTGGAAAAATACAAAAATCTTACACACGCACGCACATCTGTTATTTCTTTAAAAGCGGTTAGTTAATACATTTATTTAATTCAGTGCAAGTAGACGCCGATGTGCGCTTCCGCCCTGGAAGCGCCCAGCTCGTTGGTCGCCACGCAGGTGTAGGTGCCGGTGTAGTTGACCTGAAGGTTCATTATCTGCACCCACGACGTCACCATGTACGCGTCAGGACCGCCGCGGACTTGCACAGACACTGACTGGTCGTCACCTGAAATTTTTTTAAATAAAATATAATTTTAAAAAAAAGATCACCTTTGACGAAGTTTCTGAGCCCACCAATCGATTCCTGAGGGTCGAATTAGGTTTAGAGGACGTTTTTTCCGTTAAAAAAGAGCAGTGCGACGAAAGAATTTTTTTCCCGCCAAAACTATATCAACGTAAATGCGGGAACTGCGCATGCGTGAGAGCTGGTTTGAGCACTTGCAGAGAGACCGCCTGTACGAGTGACTTCTTTATCACATCCAGCCAACTCTCACGCATGCGCAGTTCTCGCATTTACGTTGATATAGTTTTGGCGGGAAAAGAATTCTTACGTCGCACTGCTCTTTTTTAACGGAAAAAACGTCCATTTAACCTAATTCGAACCTTAGGAATCGATTGGTGGGCTCAGAAACCTAAAATTGAATCTTACTGGGCAAGTTCCTCCTGTCGCCGTTGTCCCCGCGGAACTCCCAGTGGATGTCCGGAATGGGATTTCCCTTGGCCTCGCAGCCGAGCGCCACTTCGCTGTGCAGCGGTCCAGACGTGTCGTCTGGAGGACCCGTGATGTCGGGAACTGCGAATTCAAAATCATCGAATTGATCTAACAAATTAGAAAGGGAAGCAATAAACTTACCTGACATGCAGGGGCCCCAGTTCTTCATGGTGAGAGGGCCGGAGCGGTGGTTGTCCCGCACGGCGGCCTCGCGCAGCTGGCACATGTTCTCGTAGGTCTGGTCGTCGCTGCCGCAAACTGATTCCGACTGCTTGCACGTACACAACGCCTCAGGGACGTCCTAAATTTAAATAAAAAAAAATATATAAATGTTTTTAGCATTTTGTGATATAGGATCGAGCCGTATTTGAATAAATGGCTCATTAGTCGATAGAAAATTTATCTGGGATCATTTTAAGACCAAATACGAGAAAATCCGGTCAAAATCCTAAGAGGAGATAAAATTTGAAGTTTGAAAAACGTAAATTTTGCACTTCCCCCATAAGGATTACATGGGAAATTGAAAATTCGCCATATTTACCAAAAAAAGGAAAATTGAAGGGTTTTTCGGACTCCATCGCACGCGCAGAACCACTGCCGACCTGGAAACCGATTTTCAGGTTTTTCGCGCCCATAGAAAAATTAAAATGAATTTTTTCCGATTTTTTGGCCTTACGACGCGCAAAGATCTCCAGCGAAAATAGGTTTTATTTTTCTTAAAATTCGTCTGTTTGTCCGATCATCGACCACGACCCCTCATCAGACAGGTCTTGAACGGGGCTTCGACCTGAAGTACCCTAGCGACCTTTTTCAGGGTGCCCCGCGACCTGAGATCCGATTTTAATGCTTTTTCAGTAATTTCGAGCACTATATAGGTGACGATTTTTCATCCTTGCCTGTCATCGACCTTCCTCAGGTCGCACGATCAATATTCACAGATTTTCCAATTGGTTAAATTTAATTAATTTGAAATGCATCTCGAGCAGGCTCGATTTTTTCCTCCGTTTCTTTGAAATGCGTCTGTTTAATCATTGGCACTCGTACACAGACAATTACTTCCTTTCAACGTTCGGAAATCTGTTGCACATGCACGCCGGGCGGCAGTCGATCCCAACTGCGCCGCAAACGCATCTCTCTCCTTTTTGACCTTCGAAGACAAGTGTTTCCGACTCGATTCCACCCGTCCGTCAGAAAAGAAGTTCGCCGGCTCGTTATTGAGCTCAATAAAAAAGCCCTCAAGTCGCGTAATTGCATCCATAAACGGGTGACGTCACTCTGCCCTTTTTAATAATCGCCGACGAGCAATAGAAAATAGAAGGCAGAGGAAATTTTAGAACGAAAATAAGTTAAAAATAGGCCGAGTTTTCTCGAGTCCTGTCATAAAATGGGGAGATGAAGTGATTGATGAGCGCGACGGGTGTGCCAGACCTGCACTAAGGCGGAAAGATGCGCGTTGGCCTCTTTTCTCGCGCCAGAAATAAAAATTTAAAGCTCCCGAGGGTCCTTGCAATTTTAAAAAAAGCCATCGGGGGTAAACAAATCAAATCCAAGGTGAAAACACTTCAAATTCGACGCAAAAACAAGAAAATAATAATTTTAAATCGCATCAAATTGTAATTTTATTTTTCGTTTTCAGATTTTTGGCAATTATTCGAAAAAAAAATAAAATCACAAATTTGATGCAATTAAAATTAATTTAATCCACAAAATATTGATCAAGATCTCAGGTCGTGCGACCTGAGGAGGGTCGTTGACAGCCATGGATGAAAAATCGTCACCAAGTGACGCTAAATGTGCTCGAAATTACTGAAAAAGCATTAAAAGCGTTTCTCAGGTCGCGGCGTACCCTGAAAAAGGTCGTTAGGGTACTTGAGGTTAAAGCCCCATTCAATACCTGTCCGATGAGGGTTCATGGGCGATAATTCGACAAACAGCCGAATTTTAACAAAAATAAAACCATTTTCGCATCGTAAAGCCGAAAAAACCGAACAAAATTCATTTTAATATTTCTATGGGCGCGAAAAACCTGAAAATCGGTTTCCAGGTCGGCAGTGGTCCTGCGCGTGCGATGGATACCGAAAAACCCTTCAATTTTGCTGGGTTTGGGAAAAAATTAATTAATTATCATTTAAATTTTATATAAAAAAAAATCGATTTTAATCAAACCCTGGGTGCGAGGTCCTTCCTGAGGAGGCACTCGAGGTTCTCGCCGCAGGGCAGGAAGGGTCGTCCTGAGAGCGGGGGCGGCAGGCCCCTGATGGACCTGTTGAAGCACGTCTGGCCCTCCTCCAGGGCGCACACGTGGCAGCAGAAGCACGGCCCCGCCAGCACCCGTCCCGCCGGACACGTGGCCGACGGACACGCCGTCCGGTCGCACGGCGGACATCCCTCGGCGTCGAAACCGTCGTCAAAGTCGGCGCCGCCACGCAGCGGCGCCCGCTGGGCCCGCGCGGCCGACGCCGCCAGCAGCAGTAACAGAACGCTCGCTCGCTCCATCGATCGCAGAATGAGCCGCGGCCTGGACACTTGCGGCCTTTTATAGCCGGACGGGGCCCTCTCCAACGCGGGCCGTGACCGATTCTACACCAGTGACAGTTTTTGGTTTTATTCGAAAAATATGAAGAAAAATAATTGTATTTTATGGAAAATGTGATTAAATTATTTTTTTTAATTTTTAATTTATGATTTTAATTTTGAATTTATCTGGGCATATTTTTATTAATGATTTTAATTTTGTTTTAAAACTATTTAAATTACCGGCGTTGCCCAGAGACTTCATAAGTCGTAAATTATTAAATGGTAAATTTTTTCGAAGTTTTTTCAATCATTGTAAAAAATGTAATCATTTTATTTTAGCATTACAAGAACCTTAAAGACCGTCTTTGACAACGTTTCTGAGCACACCAGTTGATTCCTGAGGGTCGAATTAGGTAAAATGGATGTTTTTCCGTTAAAAAAGTTAAAAGCGACGCGTGAACTTTTTTTCCCGCCAAAACAAATGAATATGTGAGAAGTACGCATGCGTCACAGCTGGCTGGAATTGACAAGGAATTCATTCGTACAGGCAGTGCTCAAACCAGCTCTCACGCATGCGCACTTCTCGCATATTCATTTGTTTTGGCGGGAAAAAAATTCTTACGTCGCGCTGGACTTTTTTAACGGATAAAACGTCCATTTTACCTAATTCGGTCCTCAGGAATCGATTGGTTGGCTCAGAATCTTCGTCAAAGACGATCTTTTTGGTGATTTATAGAGATTTTGCTATTGTTCCTTTATTATATTAAAGTGATAAAAAATTATAATTGATGAAAAATCAGACCAATAACATAATGAGAATATTAGAAAATTTTCCTAATGAAGGTTCAGGTATATTTATTTAAAAAAGGTTCTATAATATAGTGAGAAAATCGCCGTTCGTTTTATTTGTTCACTGTATTTTCTGTTAAACAATAACGAATTTGTTGATATTTGAGCCAAAACGGAAAATTTTTCAACAATATTTTTACAGAGTCACGTGTTGATAGAGCTGAATTTTATATTCACACCTCTTTTAAGGTAGTTTTAATTTTAAATATTTCCTCTTTAGAACTGACTTCAAATCAAACGTGAGCGAATGGATAAAACTTTAAAACGGCATTATTTTTAACGTTGAATGCTTTAAAAAACACACAAGAGAATTTTATTTTTTATATATTCTGTTGCTTTTTTTGAAACAGTTCAAAACTTTTAATTTTTTTCGGGAAAATCCATTGGAATAAGCCTTCGAATACGTTTCCTTCTCATAATTTTCATTCAAATTTAAACAAAACGTTGGGAAATTCCCTAAAAAATTATTATAAATTGCAAGAAATATTAAAAAAGAAACATATTTTAGTTAATTTATTTAAAAAATATCACGTGAATTAGTGCAAAAACATTTTTAATTATATTTTCTTTTCATAAAAAATGAGTAAATTTTTTCAAAGCCATTTTTAGAGCATTTTATTTTTATTTAATTTTTGCAATCAGGAAAAAAACAGTTGGAATTAGAATTGGGGAGATGCATACGAATATGATCAACCCCGAGAGGGTTCAAAGACTTCCGAACTAAAAATATTGATGCCACGCGCGAGTGTTTACGTTGACGTCGGGTCAAAATAAAAGCCGAAGCGCAAATGCGCGCACGTCTGATTATTTGTAAATGCATTCGTTTGTTTGTTTACAACCGCGCGCAGGCCTGAATGAATAAGAGAGCATTTTTAACAGTTCCCTCATCAGTCTTCTCCGCGATTTGTTCCAGGCGCGCGAGCAAAAAGAAAAGCGCAGCCCGTATTTTGGCTGCCAAACCCAAATTATTTAAATTGCAGTTGGTTTGCCCTTGACGCGAGACCGCGCACAGAGCACAGCACAGGCGGCAGCTCTCAGTTTGCTCTCTCGAGCGCGTCCCAAGCCGAAACACTCCTTCCTCCGCCAAGATCAAATAATAAAAAAAGAATCAAAACACCGCAGCCTTTTCGTGCGTGTAAAAATATAATTTTCATTTATTTATTTTCAGCCACAACCGACGAGAATTGTTTCAATTGCATTGAATTTATACAATAATAATAAAAATAGAGGTAACATATTGAGAAATAAGAGGTAAACTTTAACAAGCTTTTTGTAAATCAAGTAGAATTTGGTTTTTTACTCGTTTCAATTTTTTTAAGTCGAATATATCACAACTCTATTTTTTTCCAGTGTTGATGTCAATTGTGACTCGGTGGTAGGCGTTGCTGAGCACGCCCCGCAGGTTCCAGATGTTGGCAAAACCCTCCGGTTGCGTGTTGTAGGTCGAGTCGACCGCTTTCACCCACACTTCCAACTGCGAACAAAATTTTTAAACCAAAATTTAAAAAAATTCGATTTTTCAATTTCGAGTCATTTTTTTAATTACGATATTTTTCAAATTTAATTTTTCTCGAGACGAATCATTCAAATCTGTCAGTTTCAGCCGATAAAATATGCATTGCTTCACCCTTGAGGTCTCAAAAAACCCTGAAAACAAATAAAAAATCAGGGTAGCACTTGAGCCACCAAAATCCTTCAAATCCCATTTTCTAGCCACTTTATCGACACCTGACGGGTTCTGTAATTGTTCCAATTACAAAATCTGCCCACCGTTGCAAAGACCAAGTCAAGACCTTTCAGAATATATTCAATTCGACCCTTTTGGAACCTCAGGAAGCGCCCTGACGAGCCCGTAAGATGCTCAAAATCCTACCTTTTTGGCATTTGGCGGAACAGGCACCTCCAAGGTCCACAGTGTCCACCCCCAGTGGTAGGGGTGCTTGTTGGACTCCTGCTCCAGCTTGGCCACGCCCCAGGTCTTACCCTGATCCCAGGTCACGTCCACGCGCACGATTTTTCTTCCGCCGCCGGACCACGCATAGCCTTAAAAATTAATTAATTTAATTTTATATAAATTTTAAAGAGAAAACCAACCTCTGAGGGGGATTTTTCCATCCACTGGCTTGACCTTGTCGCCCTGGACAGGGTCGCAGATGGCCGAGATGACCGGCAGCTCCTGAATTGCGGGCGCCGAGCTGAAGTCGACCGTGTCCCAGTCGGTGCTCGGAGAAAAGCCTTTGTAGTCGTTCTGCTGCCAGTGCGAGTCGCTTTCCTTTCCAGACACGATCACCTTGCCTGAAAAATTCGTTAAAAGGAAGTTAAAAAAATGGGACGAACCGAAAGACATGTTTTCTAAGCAAATTTAATTTATTTTATGCTTGGTTTTGCTTTTATTTTGATTCTAACCAGCGCAGAATTTTACAGGACACATTTTGAATTTTCTACAGCGCTGTAGGGCCAATAGGAGCCGAGTAAATTGAGAAACCGCCATTTTGGACATTTAGGAACTTGGTTTTCGAGCCCTGGGACGGATTCTACGGACCCGGCGGGGCTTCACTTGGTCTCAAACGATGCCCCTAAATGAGTTCTATTAGGCTGTGTTTGGTTTTTAAAAATCAGACAATAATTCGATTTTTTAGGATTTTTAAAAAAAAATATTCGAGTTCGATCTGAAAAGATGGACTGTAACTTACGTTCAGGTTGAGATATCAACTTGAAAATTTCACCATCCACCTTTAATTTTGATCCTGAACAACCTTTCTATTTAGAAAAAAGTTGCAGGTCAAGGTCACCTTTTTCGACCTTTTTCCGAAATTCCGATTTTTCAGGGTCATAGCGCATTCCAATTTTTTCGAGTTCATGGGCAAAAATGTAGCCCGTGAAATTCTTCACAAACTCACCTATTTAAATTAATTGAATCGCAGTAGTTCCGCTTCACTTCCGGTTTGAAATTTAAATTCTGGCTCTGAGCCGCTTAACCTTTCATTTTTCTTTGTTTTAACACGATTTATTTAATTTCTTGGTTTTTAAATTACTTTGGAACACTAACAGGACCTAAATCGAACCTTTTCATGTCAGGTAGCACCTTCAGGGCCTTACCCTGACAGTCTTTCAGGCGAAATTAAATTATTCCGCTCACCTAGCCATTTGACATTTCGAGCTCCGGTGACGCCAGGTACGATCACCCTGACAGGATAGCCGTGGTCTCTTGTCAGCGGCTCTCCGTTCATCTCAAAGGCGAGCAAGACGTCGCCCTTGGGGTCCATGGCCTTTTCAATGGGAATCGAAGCCCCGTACGGATGCATCGACGGATCGGTGTCCAGGCCCTCAAACTGACCAAATTTTATTAGTTTTAATTAATTATATTTTTTTTAATCTCAACCTGAACGTGCTCGACACCTGGCTGGTCATCTTTCAGCCCGGCGGCGAGCAGCACGTCTCGGAGACGCACGCCTGTCCACGTCGCGTTCCCGATGGCCGCCTGGCCCCAGTCCAAACCCTTCACAGGTTTTACCTGAAAATGGATTCCATTTTTTCCTATAAATCGGTTCAAATTGATCGCAGAACAAAATTTTTGACACCGTTGAACTCGTCTCGTCAATTGGAATAGCTTTTCTTTTGACCTCGAACAAGTAGGTCAAAGGTAAAGGTTACTAAAATCGAATTTTTTATTTAAAATTAAAATTTGAAAATTAGTAAATTTATAATTTATAATTTTGATATAGCCGTTTTGAAGAGCGCTAAAAATTAGGTCAGAAAAGTCAAAATTTAGAATGGCATTTTGGCTTAATTTTTTATTAAAAAATAAAAATAAAATAAATTGGTGATTTTTCGGGTGTTCAAAAAATGTTTGAACGCCTAATCTCAGCTTCTAATAATCAGATTTTCAAAAACTGCACACCATTCGACTCTTTAATGATCTCCCCTAGATAGCTAAAGGTGTTTTGGCCGCCCTGTTTAATTTAAAAAAAAAATTATAAATTGTTTTTTTTAGTACCTTGGTCATTTCGCTGCGTCGGTTTCCCGAGCACTGGACGGTGGACGTGACGGTATACTTTGGAAACTTCTTGAGCTGCTCCAAATTCAGCTTCATGCTCTTCACGCCGACGCCTTCAATTTCTATTTCGTAACTAGCAAGGTCGATTTCAGGTACAGGCAGGTGATTCCGAACAAAGAACAAATCGCTAGAAAAATTAAAAATTTGAATTTCAGCGATTAATTAGTATAATTTCAATTACTTTGGCGTGAAAAAGTTATCAGCCAGGATTTTGAGCGGCGTCTCTGCGTTGTAGGGTTTGAGAGAGCGAGGCTGCAGGGCCGGATGTCTTCGAGGGTCCGAGTCGTAAGGATCGACCACGTTGTGCAACGACACCTTCGAATCCTCCTCGGACAAATTGCCTATTCTGTACGTTTCCAGCATTTTGAGGATATCGGCGTTTTTGTGCACGCCGTACGAGGCCCAGAAAGGGTCCACCGACGCTCCGGCCGCCATCAGGATTTTTTCGCCACCGCCAGGGTGTTTTGGGATGAAATCGGTGATGTCGTACACGCCCTGAATGACAATTTTTAACTTTATAAAAAGATGAAAAAATACAAAAATATCCAAATTAAAGTCTTTTCGATCCAATTGGAATAAAAAACACGTGAAAATTACAGCTTTTAGAAGTGTTTGGTACAGGTTTCCATGGCAAAATAGGTGCCGTGAATAATTAATGATGAGAATTACACATACGTTTAATTTACAGCAAAATAAAACCTGTTCGACTCCTTTGAAATTTTATATTTAATTTATTTTAATCATTAAAAATTTTCTGTACCTGTTTGTAAGTAACCCAAATTCTTTTCTCGTTGTCATCATGCGCGCGGACCTCGTCCAACGAGTAGAAAGGAAGTCCCTCTTTGACCTCACCCGCCTGAAGCGTTGTTTCTTCCTTCGTCGCTGCCGACACGGCCGGCTCTGCGATTTATGACCATTATTTTTAATTCAATTTTAGCATTCTGTAATTGGCATACCGTTGAGGTAACTGTAAAGACAGAATCCAGCCACTCCGGCGACGGCAGCGCCGGCCACCTGCGTGAAGTTGCCACTGCTTTTGGTCCTGGTCCGGTTCCAACCGCCTTCGTCCTGGTCGTGCGTGGAGAAACTCTGTGTGGTCCGCGCCAGCGACTGATATCGAAAGCCGCGGCTGCTAAGTAAATAAAATAATAGACTCATGTGTTGTTTTAACCTGCTGAGCAAGATAAGCGGCCCAAAATAGATTCTCAACGGTTTACGTCACAAATTAATTAATTTAAACGATTTTTTAAATTAAAAATCAATGTCAATCAATTTAGATAAATTTTAATTTTTGTATTTTGTACTGTAAAACAAGTTTTGTTCCACTTACAATTTCAGCATCGTTTTAAGAGCCATTTTAAGTTTTCAAACGTGGACGGAGGTGACCTTCTCGCGTTGTGACATCGGCCTGAAAACGAAAACTGCACACCGCACAGATCCAACTCGAACGCCGGACTCTAGACTGCAGAATTTAGCCTGCCAGTCCAACCACTCCCCCCTCCTCTCGATGCTGATTGTGAGAGTTACGCCCACTTCTGGAGAACGAGCGAGAGGCGAACAGCTGCGCCGGTGTGCGCATCCAACTCCCAGAACCCTGCGAATTTTTGGTGCTGTCTTATCTCATGTTAAAAATGAGTTTTCGCCGGCAGATCGTGGAAAAAATCACTCTCTGTGAAGCCGCCCGCACAAACGAGCGAGCGCGAGTAGATTATTTTACAAAATGAGTCAGAAAAATGACCGCAAAAAATTTGAACAGAAAAATTCGCGATGGAAAAGCCTTTTTATGTAGGAGAAAGCGAGGCAAAAACTGCCTGGCGACAGTAGAGACATCTGTTCTATTATTACCCATAGAAAGCTAGTTAGTACTAAGTCACGTGACTCAATCGCGTGATGCCATTGGCTGGGACTCACTGCTTGCCTGTTCTCGACCAATGGAATTACAGGATTGAGTCACGTGCTTCTCCGCTCTCGCCGGGTCTAAGCAGATGTCTCTACTGTCGCCTGTTGCTCCAGCAACCAGCAGCGTTCTTTCCTTCACAAAAAAGACGTTTTGGTGTGTCTGCGAATTCATGATGTGTCTGCGCAAAAAAAAACGAGCCCACTATGGCTTTAAAACTGTTTTTTTTTAATTTTTTGGAAATAAAAAATTGACAAGAATGTGCGAAATGGACACCATCTCGCAGTTTTTCACTGAAATTTCAATCATTCATCGCAGTCTGTTTGTTTTTTTTTATCACACGTAAGGGTTCCAGTTGCTCATGTCCTCGGGCATGAGTCCGTTTGTCACGAGCAGAATGATGTCGACGATCCACCAGACGCCGAGGCCGCCCAGCGTGAGCAGTTTTCCGACGGCGGTGCCCGTTTGGCCCAGGCAGAAGCGGTCCATGCCCAGAAAACCGAGCAGGATCGAATACAACAGCGTCGTGGCGAAAAAGTGGCCGCTGTATCTGTACAAAAATTATTTATTGGTGAAAAAAACCCTTTTAATTTAAATTAAAATTATTTACCTGATGCATGGCACTCCGTCCCTGAAAAAGGTGCGGTTTCCAAAGCACTCGATGTCCGGCAACACCTTGCAGCTGACGTTGGTCTTCTCCACGTCCTCCCACTTGTATCCGCCGAACTGGCATCAGAATTTTTTGGTTTATAAAATAATACAATAAAATTTGAAAAAAAAAATTCACCTTGACGCAGCCATAGCCGAGCTTCTGCTTGGCCGTTTTGTTGAATTTGTGGTCGATCGGATCGTCACAGTCGACAAACTCCCGCGGCCTGCGTAAAACATATTGTGTAATGAATTTAATTTGATTTAATGAAAAATAATTATTCACAAAAAGGAGCAGTTGACGAGTGGACTCCACGGCTCGAACGGGTTGTCCTCTTTTTCCGCGGAATCTTGGGCCGCGCACAACGCGAGCAGCGCCAAGAGGATTAAAATTTCCTTGCCTCCCATCCTCTCACTCTTTTCCATCACATCTTGTGGGCAAAAAACACGGCGGAACACTAGAATTCACAATTGACCAGAATCGCGGGGTGCGAGCAAAATGTAAACACACGGACCAGCAGGTGTCAGGGGCACCAACCTAACCAAAGTGCTGCCAACCAAATTATGCGAATTGATTGTTTTTTCCCTCCAAAATTGATTTCGGACTGAATTTTCTTTCGAAATTAATTATTTCATGCGTGGGGAATTAAGTGGAAGGATGAATTTTAATTAAAAAATTCAGTTTTTAATTTTAAATTAAAATTTATGCAACCGGCTGGTCTTCCGTGTTATTCGTGGTTGCCTATTTACACGATCTGCAGGCGTTACATTCACGCATTAATTTTACAACTTTTAGAAATGGAAATATTTTTTTTAATTTATGAATAATTTTTATTTGCAGATTAACTGGCAAAAATATATAGACGAAACAGTCTAAAATTGGCTTAAAAGTCAAAATAAAGCTTTAGAGTTATCTCCTATTTACCGAGGATCAATCAATCAAGGTGCAATCTATTTTCTTCTCAATTTCAAATAAAACACACACGTTTCAAGGCCACGTGCGTGGGGACGAGGAGCGCAGCGTAAAATCAGCTGATCATCAGAGATAAGGGTCGAACGTTCTTATCTGTTGGCACACGAAAAATGAAAACATTATTAACAAACACTTTATTAATCACTAATCAGTTTAGTAATAGAGAGCGATTGACGCTGCAAAACATTTTTACAGTAAGCAAAATTTTCTTATTTTGACTTTGACTTTTCAATTCCAGTGTGTAAGTAAAATTTTAAATTTAAATATTTTACGTTTCATTAATAAAAACACTGAATTAATTGCATATCAACACACGCTTATGTAACGTTCAAAATTTAAAGAAATTAAAGTGCTATTAAAATTCCTTCCAAGAAAAATAAATTGAATCTATAATCAAATTCAATTAATATTTTTTTAATTAAGATGGCGTCGAGCGAAAGCAAAAGGTTGAAGCAGGAGAAAATGGCCTCATTTTCTCGCCTGAAGGAGACTTACTTCGCGCACAAAGTTCACTTCCTGAACACGGCGAAGGGCGGCGCCACGGCTCTGCAGGTGGCGGCGTCGATCGCCGACCTGGACTTGTGTCGGCGCCTCGTGGAGGACGGCCACGACGTGGGCGCCGCGTGCCGGGACTTTGGCGCCACGGCGCTGCACTACGCGGCCCTCAACAAGGAGCACGGCAAGCAATTGGTTGCCTACTTCGTCTCTCTCGGCCTCAGGGTCGACGAGAAGGACAACGAGGCCGAGGAACCTATTCACTATGCCCTCAGGGTCGACAATTTTCAGGTGAATTTAGTTTAATTTGTGTTAGCAGCATTTTATTTCATGAAAAAATTAATTTAAATATTTTTAACTTCAGGTGGCGCAGGAGTTGCTGGAATTCCGTCACGACGACGGGGAGAAGGGTGGAAAAAACCTGCTGCACTTCTTCGTGGTGGAAAACAATTTGGCGTTCGCCAAAGCCGTGCACGAGAACGACGGGTATTTGATCAAAGAGCTGAAGAGGAATGGAAAAAGTGCTCTCCACCTGGCAGCAGAGCACGCCGACCTGGAAATGTGCGAGTGGCTCGTCGAGCAGGGCGTCGACCTGCACGCTCGCTGCCAGAGTTTCTGGTGCAACAAAAACGCTCTGCACTACGCTGCAGTCAACAAAATGCACGGAAAAGAGGTGTGAAAATCGAAGCTCGCGGGAATTTAAAAAGGGGGCGTGTCATATCCCCGGGTAATCTGTAATAATTCTTAAAGACCACCATTGAGGAAGTTTCTGAGCCCACCAATCGATTCCTGAGGGTCGAATTGGGTAAAATGGATGGTTTTTCCGTTAAATAATGTCCAGCGCGACATGCGAACTTTTTTCCCGCCTAAACATTATGAATGCGAGAAGTGCGCATGCGTGAGAGCTGGTTTGAGCACTTGCAGAGATCGCCTTGACAAATGACTTCTTTGTCACATCCAGCCAGCTCTCACGCATGCGCACTTCTCGCATTCATTGTTTTGGCGGGAAAAAAGTTCGCACGTTGCGTGTTGCACTATTTTAACGGAAAAAACATCTACCTTACCTAATTCGACCCTCAGGAATCGATTGGTGGGCTCAGAAACTTTGTAAAAGACGGTTGTAATCGGTTAAAAATTTTACTAAATATTTTTAAAATTAATTTTTGTCTGAATTAATAAATTTTCTTTGGCCAGGTAGTGCGTTATCTAGCGTCATTGGGTCTGGGCGTGAACCAAAGGGCCAAATCCGAGGAGACGCCCCTTCACTGCGCCCTGCGAGAAGGAAACGTGGAGGTGGCGCGCCAGCTTTTGGACCTGGGGGCCGACCTGAAGGTGAAAATGTGCGAGGACAACCTTATACAGCACTGCGTCACGCACAACAGGCTGGAAAGCGTCCGCTTTGTCCACGAGAACGATCCAAATTTGATCTTCGAGCTGGGAAAAAACGGGAAAAATGCTCTGCACCAGGCAGCGGCGCGTGCAGACCTCGAAATGTGTCAGTGGCTCGTCGCGCAGGGCCTCGATCCACTTCCCTCCTGCCTCGGCTGGCGCTCCAACGTCCTCCACTTTGCAGCTTTTAATAAGCTTCATGGCAGGGAAATCATCAGGTAATCTAAATGTGGTCAAAATTGGTGTAAAAAACATTAAAGACCTGATCTCAGGCTGGAGTAACCTGAGAAAGGTCGTTAGGGTATCCTAAGTTAAAGTTCAATCAAAGACCTGTCTGATGAGGGGTCTTGATCGACGATCGGGTAGACAGTCGAATTTTAATAAAAATATTAAATTTCGACGTTTTTGAAAATTATACAGGAAAAAATTCCTAAAAATTCGATATGTGGTCAGATTTTGAAAAAACGCAAATGGGCGGATGCGTCTTACCAAGGGGCATCGATTGGTATCCAAATCGACCACGTCCGGCCCATAGGGCCCCGCCTGGGCCCCAAAAACTAATATTTTGAAATGTCACAAATCGCGATTTCCCGAATTTAAAAATTAATAGCTTGGCTCCTGTGGGCCGTAGAGTCAAAAACCAAAGTTTATTAGTCTCGCCGTGATATTCTGCGTTATTTAAGTCTGATTACTGCCCCCTAAATCTGCGCCATTTTTGGTGTTTTGAATTTTTAAATTCGCCTTCCAGCCAGATTCGGTCCAAGACTGAAAAATACGCTTTCCGCAGCAAAACGCGACGATTGGTCAAGTTTTGCGTTAAAATTCGCCAATTTTAAACACTGAAATATATTTTGCATTGTCTTTACTGTAGAAAAACAGCATTTTTAACTAAGAAAATTAATTTAAATGACAGATTCTTCGTTCCTCTCGGCGTGGACCTGAACCAGAAGACGAAATACGAGGTGACACCCCTAAACTTCGCCCTGATCGTGCAAAACATGCCCGTCGTGGAGGAGCTGCTCAAGCACGGCGCGGACCTGAAGGCGCGCCGAGGAGATAAAAACCTGCTGCACTACTTCGTGTCGCAAAACAGGCTGGACATCGCCAAATTCGTGCACGCAAAAGACAAGTCGCTCATCGGCGAGCGTGGCGAGAGAGGGAGAACGGCGCTGCACCTCGCCGCAATGCACTCGGACGCGAAAACGTGCAGCTGGCTCATCGAACAGGGAGTCGACCCCCACGCTCTCACCGAAGACGGGAAGTCTGCAATTGACCTGGTTGCCGGGCCCAATAGCCACGAAATGAGAAGATTTTTATTATCGCTTGGAACTAAAAGATGAATGTGGAAATTTTAATAATCGTTATACGGGTTCTTTGAGGTATCAGTGGTCAGGATATTTGCATGTTTTGACTGAAGAATTGCATTTTTATAATTTATAATTAATTTAATTCAATACGTTTATGCAAAATTAAATGAAAAAATAAATTACATTGTATATCAGTTAATAATTATGGCATCTTGCTTAGTATAAAAAAATCACAGCGAATTTGTTACGGTTATACAAGTACATATTTCTGACGTTTCTACAAATTAAATGTTTCGTTAAATTGCAAGCGGCGGAAATCAGGCTGATGTACGAACAAAAACTGCCAATTTCATTCAGCCCGGCGGCAGTAGCAGCGAAATTAATTATTTTGGGAGTCCGCACCGCTTTAATCAAACGAAATTTAGAGTAAAATTCTTTCACCTGCGAAGTGCGAACTTATGTATCCCGACGCGCCAGAAGCATTTGAACGGCTCGGTGGCGCTCGAGCCGCGCCCCCCCGGACAGAGCCTGCCGGGCCACTCCCCCTCCTTTTCACTCGCAGAGCTCTAAACATGGCGAGCAACAGAATTTTCGGCGCTCTGGCCAGGGCGAAAAACACCGGATTCCTCCTGTCCAGGGGCAATGGTGAGTCGAATTCGGCGCCGCGGACGACGCCTCCGCCTCGGCGGCGCCCGGCGAGGGGCTCGGGGCGCCGATTTGCGCTGTAAAGCGTTGGGCGAGTGGCCGGCCGTGTGTCACTGGCCAGCTGATTACGAGAGAGCAAAGACGGCAGTCGAAAGTTCAGTTCATTTCGTTCATCTCTGACATTTAATTGGGCTGAATTAATCGCTGGCCTGCTTTTAAATTATGTTCTCACCGTCGTGAATGGGGGTTTGGACCGGAATGGAGTGCTAAAAATGAATTGGATGGATCGGTGGCATTAATATTTCAAAAGAATGTTGCTCGAGAGTTCGGATATTTCGATGTTGTGATGAAATAATTGGGAGAATTTTCAGATTTAGGCTTGTTAAACGTTTTAAATTTAATTTTCTTCAAGTTTAAACTTGAAAATTAAGGTTTTGGTCTTGTTTAATTTGATTTTTGATGTTTATTTATTTTCACCTGGTCAATGATTAAGCACTTTTGGATTTTTACCTGTTTGGATTATAGTTTTAAACATGTTCTCATGAGTGGCGGCAAAGCAAAAGGGTCCAAAGTCGAGTCCAAAGAGCTCCCCTCTTTATCTTTCAGATTTATCGATAGTTAGATAGGCAATAATTGTTTTGCTAGTAAATCAAAACACCATGGAATCATTAGCCGAAGACGAAGGTCTAGTTAAAATCCTTCAACTGCATCAAATTTAACGGAGAAATCTTAAAATTTCAGTGGCTCAGCGGTTTATCAGTCCGGCCGTCAGCTCGGCGTCCTTGCACACAAGACTGGAAATTAAAAACAACGTGGCAGTGATCACGCTAGATTCACCAAATGTCAAGGTAATGAAATTCCCCATCAAATTTCTCATAAATTAATTTTATTTAAAAATTCAGGTGAACTCGCTGAACGATGAGGTGATGTCGGAGGTGCAGGGCGTGCTGCAGAAAATCGAGAACGACCCGAGCGTGCAGGCGGCCGTGCTGATTTCCGGAAAGCCGGGATGCTTCATCGCCGGCGCCGACATCAAGATGCTGGAGAAGTGCAAGACCGTGGAGGAGGCGACCACCATTTCACAGAATGGACAGCGCATCCTTGCCCAGGTCGAGAACAGCAAGAAGCCCGTCGTCGCCGCCATCATGGGCTCCTGCCTCGGCGGCGGACTCGAGGTACTCATTTTTAATCGCTATTTTGCTTTTGAATAGGAAACCATAAATATTAAAGAAACTTGTTATTACGTAATGGGCATAATATTATTTTATTTATTAAAAATATATTTTTGAGTGAAATTTTGCCAAAACAATCTGTTTATTTCTTGACAAGGCCATTTTCCGAGTAAAAAATTGGCAAAGCTGCAAATTTGGCGTAAAATCATAACTGAAATTTCACGGCGAGTCTAACCAACTTTGGTTTTTTACTCTGCGATTGATAGGAGACGAGTTATAAATTTTTAAAGTAAAAAACGCCATTTGTGACATTTTTAATTTTTGTTTTCGGGGCCCTATGGGCCGGATGGCTCTGGTTTTGGTACCAATCGAAGCCCCTAGGTAAGGCGCGTCCATTCGTGTTTGGTTTTTTAAAATCGGACTATTTTTCGAATTTTTAAGAATTTTTTTCCGCCAATTTTTCGGAAAGCCGAAATTCAAAAAATGGTTTTATTTTTTTAAAATTCGGCTGCTTGTCCGATCTTTGCCCACAACACCTCATCAGACACGTCTCGGATAGGGCTCTGACCTGCGGTACCCAAACGACCTTTTTCAGGGTACACCAACCTGAGATGCCGGTTTTTTATGCTTTTTTACTAATTACGAGCACATTAGGCATCAAAATTTCACACTTTCCTGTCTCCGACCTTCCTCTAAGGAATTAACCACTCAAATTTTTTTGTCTCAGGTGGCGTTGGCTTGTCACTACCGCATTGCCGTGAAGGACAAGAAGACGGCTTTGGCTGTGCCGGAGGTGATGCTGGGTCTGCTGCCCGGCGGCGGCGGCACCCAGCGCCTGCCCAGCCTCATTTCCCTCCCAAAGGCCATGGACATGGCCCTGACCGGCAGGAACATCAGGGCCGATGCCGCCAAGAAGCTCGGCCTTGTCGATAGAACTATCGAGCCGCTCGGCGTCGGCATCAAGGACGGAAACGAAAGGTGCCATTTTTTGTTTATTTTGAGAGGGTAGATTTACAATTCATCTTGTGGACAGGACGATGGAGTACCTTGAGGAGGTTGCGGTGAACGCCGCCCGGCAGCTGGCCACCGGAGAGCTCAAGATCAACCGCGAAAAGGGCTTGGTCGACAAGGCGCTCAAGTTTGCCTTGAACTACGAATTCGTGAGGAACCAGATCTTTGGAAAGGCCAAGCAGGCCATCATGAAGCAGACTGGTGGACTCTACCCCGCCCCACTCAAGGTACACAGTCCCAAAACTTAATTTGCTATATCATTTTTCGTTCCAAGAAATAATTAAAATGCCTAGAAACGCAGGGAGGCGTGTCTGCGAGTCGGAATTCAGTCAGGCGGGGGCGGAATTTTAGTCCATTTAACGCAAAATTTTGCGGCGAGTCTAAAAATCTTTAGTTTTTTACTCTACGATGTATTGAACCCGAGTTATTAATTTTTAAAGTTGAAAAAACGCGATTTGTGACATTTCTAATTTTTGTTTTCGGGGCCCAGGCGGGGTCCCATGTGCTCGACGGCGCCGATTTTGGTACCAATCGATGCCCCTTGGTGCGGCGCGTTCGCCCGTGTTTGGTTTTCTTAAATTGGACCATTTTTCGAATTTTAACGAATTTTTTTCTGATTTTTTTCCAAAAAGCCGACATTTTTAAAAATGGTATTTTTTATTTAAATTCTGCTGCTCATCCGATCTTTGCCCACGACCCCTTATCGGACAGGCCTTGGAAAGGGCTTTGACCTGCGGTACTCAAACGACCTTTTTCAGGGTACCCCGACCTGAGATCCGGTTTTAAATGCTTTTTCTTTAATTTTGAACTCATTTGTCGATACTCTATGACGATTTTCCCCCTCGCCTGTCACTGACCTTCCTCTGGTCACGCAACCTGAGGTTTATCTGGTGCAAGGCACTTATTTTAATATTAAAATCATTACAGATTCTTGAGTGCATCAGGACAGGCGTGGAGAAGGGTCCAGTAGCTGGCTACGAGGCGGAGAGCAGAGGCTTCGGCGAGTTGGCCGTGACGCCCGAGTGCAAGGGACTGATCAGCCTGTTCTACGGACAGACCGAGTGCAAGAAAAACCGCTTCGGCGCCCACCAGCATCCGATCAAGACGGTGGCCGTGCTCGGCGCCGGCCTCATGGGCGCCGGCATTGCCCACGTCTCCGTCGACAAGGGCTACCACGTCATCCTGAAGGACACCAGCCAGGCCGGTCTTGGCAGGGGACAGTCCCAGATCCAGTCTGGATTCGACAGGATGGTCAAGAGGAGGAGGATTTCCGCGTAAGTTTCTGAAATCACTGAAAATATTCAATTTATCGCTAAATTTTTCATTCAGGTTCGATCGTGACGTGATTTTGAACAACCTGGAGCCTACCCTGAGCTACGAAGGCCTGAGGAAGGCGGACATCGTGATCGAGGCCGTGTTCGAGGACATCAACCTGAAGCACAAGGTGATCAAGGAGGTGGAGCAGTACATTCCGGAGCATTGCATCTTCGCGTCCAACACGAGCGCCCTGCCCATCTCGGACATCGCCAAGGCCAGCAAGCGCCCTGACAAGGTGATCGGCATGCACTATTTCTCGCCCGTGGACAAAATGCAGCTGCTCGAGATCATCACAACGGACAAGACCTCCAAGGACACGACCGCCGCTGCCGTTGCCTGCGGCCTCAAGCAGGGAAAGGTCGTCATCACCGTCAAGGACGGCCCTGGATTCTACACCACCAGAATCTTGTCCGCCATGTTGGCTGAGGCCATCAGACTGCTTCAGGAGGGAGTCGACCCGAAAACGCTTGACAATTTGACCAAGAAGTACGGTTTCCCGGTCGGTGGCGCCACCCTGAGCGATGAAGTCGGCCTCGACGTCGCTGCCCACATCGCCGATTACCTTGGCAAGACCTTCGGCGAACGTTTCGCCGGAGGAGACCCCAACATGCTCAAGGACATGGTTTCCAACGGATTCCTCGGTCGCAAGAGCGGCAAGGGATGCTTCATCTACGAGAAGAACTCGAAGAGCAGGGAGATCAACACCGACGCCGTGGCTATCATGCAAAAGTACAAACAGGAGCCACGCGGCTCAACCGCCCCCGAAGACCAGCAGCTGAGGATGGTCAGCCGATTCGTCAACGAAGCCGTCATGTGCCTGCAGGAGGGCATTCTCGCCAGTCCCGTGAGTACAATTTTTAAAATTATCGCTTGGAATCTTCAATTAATTTATATAGAGTGCTGGAATATCATTTTTAACACTGCCAATCGATTCCTGAGGGTTTAATTAGGTCAGATAGCCGATTCACTCTGTAAAGCACTTGATTTTTCGTGCAGAAAACCGTCAAGAACGTAAAAACCGTTACTTTGGCGGTTTAATTGGTTTAAAGAACGCTACTGACCAATCAGAGAAGGAAGCGGAATTCTGATTGGGCTATGACGTAGTGACGAAAGCGCCACAGCGGCATCAACGAATATAAGAACGCGATAACAGATGGGAAAGCAAAGAATCTTACGCAGATTGAGCAGTCACGTGACTCAATTCCACCATCTCATTGGCCAATAGGAGGCATTCGCTCCCTTCCCTTTTCTTGCGTTACCCCCTCCACTGTAAGGCGTGAAGTCATGCGCAGTAGAGTCACGTGACTGCTGGAACTGCGTTAAATTCTTTGCCGCGTTCTCAAACTTCGTCAGCCAATAAGAATCGGTATTTTCATCATTTCTGCATGTTCTGCCGAATTTTCGATCTGCTCACCTTCAGAAATCAGATTGGTGACGAGAATTTTTGTCCCGCAGCTTGAAGGAGACATCGGTGCCGTGTTCGGTCTGGGCTTCCCGCCCTTCACCGGCGGCCCATTCCGGTTCGTGGACCGCTTCGGCGCCGACAAGCTGGTGGCCAAGATGGAAGAGTACAAGCAGCACTACGGCGTCGCCTTCGACGCCTGCCAGCTGCTCAAGGACCACGCCAAGGATTCCAGCAAGAAGTTCTACAAATAATTATGCGATTATTTTAACCAACTCGATTTTTCAAGAACGTAAGGCTGCCTTTGTAAAGTTAATAGCGCTATTTTTGTACCCCTTGGCGCAGTCCGTACCATTCATTATTTCGCATACGACAAAGTCTGATCAATATTTCCGTGTTGATTGAAGGTTAAACTGCTCTGTTACTTTTTGTTGTCACTTCGGATGGAAAAGAATGATGTGTGTAAATGCGCGGACGTCGAACCTGTACTACTTCTTTTCAAATCTATTGATCACAGAAAGGACTACTCCCACTAAACTTGTTCTTTATTAGACATGTACATTTTAAAAAAAGAGAAGCTTTCTGAAATCAGTTTGTTGTTGATAATAAAAAATACAAAATTAGTACCTTGCCTCTTATTGTTGCATTTTCATCCCATCAGAAGAAATCATTTTATTAATTAGTGTGTAGTGCACAGTCTTTGAAACTCTTACATAGGATTTTTTCGGAATAAACCCACATTTTTGTCAGTTTTAAGAAAATTTGACAAGTTCCTCCGCGTCTCTCCTTACCTGACTCCCATCTCTGTGAATTCACGCAAGAATTTTGCTTTCATAGTAGAATTCGGACATCTTGTACATCAAAACTGTAAATTTAATATGTTAAAACTCGTTAACGAATCCAAATTCTGAAAAATTCTTACGAAAAGTGGCAAATTTCCGTAAATTCTTGCATGATGGTGCAATAGCTCATTGAACTCTTCAACTCTTGGCGCGCTCATCATCCGTATGCGGTGGGCGCACCACGCCCCCTTCTGCTCTGTTGACAATCAGGTGAGAGCGAGCAATGGCGGCCATCCGGGCAGCGAGATACGTGTGCCGTGGCCGAGAATGATAAGCGCAAACCGGCCACAATGTTCGCGAATTTGAAAAACAAAATCAGAGAAGAGACGGGCGGCGACCTGCCGCAGCTCGGGCCCAAACACCTCGGCCATGGCCGCCTCAGCAGGGGCAGCAAGGGCGGCTCCACCTCCAGCATGTGTTCAGAACAGGACAATTCCATGCTCAAGGTACGCAAAATAGCCGGATTAATCAATTTAGTCAATTTAGTTGGGCATTTCTTTCATTTTGATAGGCCGGCATGAATTAATTTGTATTTTAATTGGGTTTAATGACTGATTTTTGGGCCTGCTTGTCCGTGTCTTCACCTGTCAAAAAAATTCTCGACTCTCGACACGCCCAATTTGCTCTCAAATCTTATCTTTTGAACTGCTTCAAATGCTTTCCCTTCAATTTGTTTCAACCGCCTTGTTGGCGTAACGTTTAAATTGAATTAAAGTCTTTAGTTGAGAAAGCCAGAGAAAAGCTTTTATAAATGTTGACATTCGGTTTTTCAGCCCAAGGTAGACTGGCAGCTGCAGGCGGAGACCCTGCTCTGCGAAAAGGCTGTGCTGGAGGAGGAGAAGTCGGACCTGGTCAAGAAAAACCTCGAGTTGGCTGAGCAGCTCAAGGGGGCCACTGGTAATTAATTCAATAATTTTATTTTTTTAAATAATTTAACTCGATTAATTGCAGCTTACAGGCAAAAGGCCATTCAGTACCAGGAGGATTTGGACCAACTGGAAGGCTTCCAGACTCAGGAAATAGCCAAAGTCAAGCATTTGGTAAATTTAATTGTCTCCTTTTTGTAATTTATTACTTTATTGATGTTTCCCGGCAGCTACTTGAAAGAGAACAGCAGTTGAGCGAGGCCCAAACGTCTCTGGGCAAAGCGCAAACGGAGATTTCCAGACTGAGATCGATTCAGGACCAGTTGGCGCATCTGCAGGTAAGCTTTTTCATCTTGGCACTGTTGTGAATGGGTTCCCCAAGCTTATTTCGCAAAATTTGATAAAATTCGATAATCGCACAGCTTCGTTTATTTTGTAAATTGTCAAAAAGGCTTTTGCTAAAACGTGATAAAAAGATGGTTAGTAAATAATGAAATAATATTATTCCGCACTTGTGAGATTCACGCCTTTGCTTTGCAGCAGAATTGTGTAAATAAAAAAACCCTGTAATGTATGGTTGCCAGATTATTTGATTGTAAAAAGCGCATTGGATGGCAACCATAATAATTGTGTCACCGGCTTGCATGCTTCTCTGTGGTGAAACAAACGCACGCTGCACCTGATTGTGTGTCTGTGTGATTCGAAAAACCTGTGCGCGCGTTTCCACTCTCGACGAACAACCATGGTATGGCTAGTCGTCACCAAAAAAAAATCAAACATTTCAATCCAGACCGCATACATCCTCTGCGTGGTTTTTGCGTTTTGAAGTTAATTTTTTAATTGTGGTTGATAAGATGTTATAATTATTTCCTCTGCATTGACACAAAATTGTTAATTTTATTTAAAATTTCTTACTGCGTGTGGTGAAAAAATTTTTGATTCTGTTTCCAGATAGAAAAATTATTATTTTCTATTTGGTGAGTCATTTAAAATGAAAACTATCGTTCCAAAATTTCTTAACTCTTGCGCATTTGTTGATAAATTTGGTGTTTCTGTTGAAAGAATCGGAGGAAATAACCTCTGTTTGAACGATTGGAATTCAAAAAATAAAATACCGGAAATACAAAATAAAATAAATAATAAATAATTTTTCTTGGCGTATTAATTAAAAATAAAAATTATATTTGCGTTCGTTCCAATCGATTCCTGAGGGTCGAAATAATTTTTCCGGTCCAGAGGGGAGACGCATGCGCAAAAGATTCAAGCGTTTTGCGCGCGAAAGCAACGTGCGTTTTGCTTTTTGTTCCTCTACTTTACATTTTTCGACCCTCAGGAATCAAAATGGCGTCAAATTGATATAGAAAAAGAATCAAAAATTCATTCCCGGGCAAATTAAAAACGCAAAAGCCGCAAAAATCCATGTTCGAGTGAAGCCGAATAAAATTTTTGGATCGGCAAGCAAGGCGAGGAGTGCGGAATGGTCGATTTCGTTGAGAGCTTCAAGCGCAAGGTCAGGTTTTTTGAGCAGAACGAGTGGGCGTCGGCGGCGGCTGCGGGAGTGCGCGTGCGCCGCAGCGGCAAGATGGCTGACGCGAGTGCGGCGTTTGCGCAGGACTCGCTGGACGCGGAGCGGCACAGCGGCGAGCAGGCGCGCCAGCGGCTGACGATGCGGCTGGAGGAGAGCGAGCAGGAGCGGCTGGTGCTGGCCGAGAAGCTGGCCAAGGTGAGCTCGCTGGTGGAGGCGAGCAGGAGCGGCCAGGACCAGGTGGCCGCCGCCCTCGAGCAGGCCTCGCGGCTCGCCGAGCAGCGCCTCGAGGAGGCCAGGCTCGAACTGGCCGACGTCAAGGCCAAGTGGTGCCAGCAGGTGACCGCGCTCGAGACGCAGGTGGCGCGGCTCTCGGTGCAGGCCGGCGAGGAGGGCGTCGAGCGGCGCGCCGCCGAAGAACGCCTCCGACTCGCCGAGAAGAGCCTCGCCACCCTCGCCGCGCAGCTCGAGCAAAAGGTTAGCCTCGACGATCCCGACGACGAAGACGAAATCCTCTTTGACCACGCCTGACCCTCCACCCCTCACCTAACTTTCACCCGCTGCTTTTTTATTTAAATAGTAGAACAGGGTTGCATAATTTTATTAATAACTGGTTTTCCCGCTCAACTTTTGCCATGGTTTGTGGAATTTGGAAAATTAATCACCCTGGAAATGTTCGAGACAAAAACCATGACTGACTTTAAGGATTGGATGTTTTAGCTTTTGGTGAAATCATTCAAACAGATGTGCATTTACAGCAAATTAGGTGTAAATCGCTGTAAGAACGGTACATTTTACTGTTTTCCGCGCGACAAGTGCTCCTCCTGTAGCTAAAGAGTTGAATTAGCGATTCATAATCGCAGAATCACGTCAAAACTAGATTTAATTGCTAAAAATCACGAAAATCGGATAAAAACAGCAAGAATTCTTTGCTAGAAAAATCCTCGACGCTGATTGGTTGGCGCTAAACAGCTGCTGCGGTTGCCTGGCAACAGCTTTCATGTCAAGTGAACTGCGCGGGAGAATCTGACTTGCGAGTTGTCAGCCAATCAGCGTCGAGGATTCTTCTAGCACAGAATTCTTGCTGATTTTTCCGATTCATTCGGAATTAAATCAACTTTTGATGTGTTTCTGCGAATATACATTGATAGAAAGAGTTGATTTATCGATTTGTAAACGCAGAAATCAATTAAAAGTCGATTAAAAACACGAAAATCGGAGAAAGCAGCAATAATTCTTTGCTCAGAGAATCCTCGACGCTGATTGGCCGACGCAAAACGTTTGTCAACTGCTGCCGCGGTTGCTTAGCAACAAATCACGTGCATTGAGAATTGCGCGGGAGTTGTTGACATGCGAATTGTCAGCCAATCAGCTTCGAGGATTCTTGGATCTAAGAATTCTTGCGGATTTACGCCCATATTTGTGATTTTATCCTGAATTAAATCAAATTTTAATGCGATTCTGCGCATATAAATCTATAGACCAACTCTTTAGCTGTGGTTTTCGAGAATTTTCCCGCTTATTGATTATCACACGATTTTTTGCAAAGATTTCTCCAAAATATTACCGTCGAATCCTAAGAGTATCATTATCAGGACAAATTTAAAGAAATTGCAGGAAAAAAGGCAAGATTTGTGAGAGTGACAAAATCAGTGTATTTATTAGCCCTGAATAATTAAAACCGATTAAATGAATTTATTTTAAAATTATACCTTCAATTTTTTAAAAATATTTAATTATTTACTAATATTAAATTGACGAAAGAACCAAAACAATTTTAAAATTATGCTGATTGTCTTTTTATATAAATAGTTAATCTAGTTGGTTGATTAGGGCGCACGAATTTTAATTTAATATGTAATTTATAAAGTTCTTATTTACTTCAAGCTGCGCACAATCTAGTTGAAATTGTGATAAAAGTCCGCTATAACACGTCACTAAAATTCGAATGCATTAAAATGACAAAAGACTCACCTTTCTAATTAAAATTGCCTCTTTTGTCCCCTATATTCTGCTTCGTATTGACATTTTTAAATAGTTTTAGAATTGTTTAACCTGTATAAAAAGATTAGTGCTTTGTTTTCGTTCCTAAATCGCACTCGAAACCCTCATCCTCGTATTTTAGGCTAATTTATTTTTACAACTCGTGCAATAAACACTCTGTGATGTCTTATAATTTGTTGCGCAATCGATTATTCCTATTTTTCTTGCGTTCATTTGATAATACTGCAAAGCACAGGATTATTACTACTTGGTTTCTCTCCATGTGTGGTTTAAAAAAATAAATTAAACATTTTTCGTTCCGACTAACCATCCTTTTTGTGTTTTGACACCCCTGAATTAATTAATTTAATTAATTAAAATAAATTGAGCCCGGCATGCGGTTGCTGGATGGCGAGTGAAACGCACGTGTGTCCTTGCAGGAGGAAAAGTGTAGCGTGTCTAGTCTGGAGGCGGCCAACGCGCGGCTCGAGCTGCTGCTGGCCGACGCCAAGGCCGAGGCCCAAGCGGCGGCCGCCGACGGCGCCAACGCGGCCGCCGAGCTCGAGCAGAGCCGCGCGGCCGAGCGGTGGGCGGCGGCCGCGCTCGCCCAGGCGCAGCAGGCCCACCAGCGGCTTCTCGGGGACAAGGAGGACGCCGGCAAGCGGATGGAAGAGCTCGAGGCCGAGAAAAAGGCGCTCGACACGGAGAAAAAGGGGCTTCAAGCCGAGACGAAGGCGCTGCAGGCGGAAAACTTGGCTCTCAAACTGTGCAGCCAGCACCTGGAAAGCGTCGAGGCGGAGAAAAAGGCGCTCGAGGCCAAATGTGCGCAGCTCGAGGCCAACCAACGCAACCTGCAGCTCGAGGAAACCATGCAGAGCACGGTAAATCCACTTTTTATTAATTCAATCCATATATTATTGCTTTAAAAATCAGTTTTTTATTTTCTCTGAACAGCCACGGCTGAAAGAGGGCGTAACTCGCGGGAATTGTGAAAAGGGGGCGTGGTTCCACGGGAAATAATCAATAATGGGGCGTGGCGCGTGCTGGAATGCATGAAAAATTCGTACAAATCAACGGTTTTCGATCAGAATTCGCGGGAATTTTGTAAAAGGGGCGTGGTCCCTATGAAAATTTAAAAATAGGCGTGGCGTGTGTTGCCAAGCACTGGAAAATCGTTAAATTTGATGTTTTTACTGAGAACACCAACGAATTCAACAAAAGGTGCGTGGCTCCTTGGAAAAACTAAACACGAATTTTATGTTTTTTTAATCCAGGGATTTATTATGATTGCAGATATCGCGTTTGGAGGGAGAGTGTTCGTTGCTGGGCGAGAGGACGCGTGAGATGGAAAAGCAGATGGCCGAGGCAAACGCGGAAAAGGACGAGTTGCAGTTGAGAAACGCCAGCCTGTCGCAGCAAAGCGAACTCCACTGCAAGGAGTTGCAGGAGGAAATCTCGGAGCTTAAGGCCAGCCTAGCCAAACAGGTATTTCAATTTTTTTTTTTTTTTTTAATTTAAAACAGGGCTTAGCCAAGAGTTGAATTATCGGTTCAAAATCGAAGAATCGCGTCAAAAGTTGATTTAATTGCGAATGAAATCACGAAAAACGGATAAAAACAGCAAGAATTCTTAGTTTAAAAAAAATCAACGACGCTGATTGGTTGACGCAAAACGCGTGTCAACAGCTCCCTAGGTTGCCTAGCAACAGCTTTCATTTGTAGTGAATTGCGCGGGAGAATCTGACTTGCGCGTTGTCAGCCAATCAGCATCGAGGATTCTTCCAGTAAAGAATTCTTGCTGTTTTCTCCGATTTATCACGTTTTTATTTCCAATTAAATCGTTTTAAATCAACTTTTAATGTGTTTCTGCGATTATTCAATAATGGATTGCGCGGGAGAATCTGACTTTGCGAGTTGTCAGCCAATCAGCGCCGAAGATTCTTCCAGTAAAGAATCCTTGTTGATTTCTCTGATTTTCGTGTTTTCATTCGCAATTAAACCGGTTTAATTCCACGTTTTGTGTGTTTTAACGATTGTAATTCGATAGGAAAACAGTAACACTGCTTGTAGACACGAAACAAACGGTTTATAGCAGAATTAATAGCAGCAAAATCCCAATGAAATAATTATTCTTTCTGCTGAATTGCTGATTCGACTAATAAAAAATAAAAATGAATGGTTGCAGGCGCCAAAGTCACAAATTGACGAGCTTAACAACAAGATAAGTGATCTTGAGGCGCAGATCGCCGAGAAGAATAAAGTGAGCCACCTCATTACTGCTTTTTTATTCTCGACTTGACTCTCCTTTCTTTTGTCCGACCAGAATAACAAAGTGTTAACCCAAAGACTGGCAGACATGAAGAAAACTCTGCAGAAGGAGATGAAGAGCACGGACGCGGTAATGCCGCCCCAGCAGCTGCAGCAGCAACAACAACAACTGCCGTCCGCCGACAAGATGGAAAACAACGTCGACGTCAACCACGAATACTTGAAACACGTAGTCTTGAAATTCTTCACGAGCAAAGAATACGAAGTGGTATGTCAGCTCGATTTTTATAAATTTTGGTTTAAAGACCGTCTTTGACGAGGTTTCTGAGCCCACCAATCGTTTCTTGAGGATCGAATTATGTGAAATTGATATTTTTCCCGTTAAAAAAGTGCAGCGTCACGTGCGAACTTTTTTCCCGCCAAAACAAATTAATGCGATAAGTGCGCACGCGTCACAGCTGGTTTGAGCAACAATGACTTCTTTGTCAGATCCAGCTAGCTCTGACGCATGCGCAATTCTCGCATTTATTTGTTTTGGCGGGAAAAAAATTCTTACGTCGCGCTGCACTTTTTTAACGGAATAAACATCAATTTTACATAATTCGACCCTCAGGAATCGATTTCAGGGCCCAGAAACCTCGTCAAAGGCCGTCTTAAATTATTATGAGCCATATTCTATCGATTTTTGGTGTTAAAATCTCTTTTCTTCCATCGATCTCTTGAAAAATGCCTAATTTGTCCCTTTTTTTTATGTTTTTCAGGCTCAGCACCTAATAAAAGCCGTGGCGACGTTGTTGCACTTCACGCCGGAGGAGGAGCGCCTTTTGCGAGAAACCCTGGACTGGAAGATGTCCTGGTTCGGCAGCAAACCCAAGCTGGCGGGAAACAACTCGCCTCGCAGCTTTCCGCCCAGCTAACAATCATTTGCCAGCTTCTTGGACATTCCTTTGTAAATAAATTGGTTGGTGCGAACCTACCCTTCACCCACGAGAACACACGATTAATTTATTGTTGTTGCGTTAACAAACACTATTCAACTTTCTATTTCTTAGAGAAATATTTGTTAAATATTATACGAAAAACATTTTGTCATAAATAAGTGCTTGGATGATGATTGCTGTTGAAAGAAAGAAAGTGAAACTTTTAAGACTCTAGAGCTAAATAAAAAGTGAAATTGGATATCTAAATTTTGGTTTTTATTTCTGCGAATTGGAGGTGTTAGAAATTAGGGAAATTAGCTTAAAGGGGAGTGATTTTAAAAATGATATTACATTTAAATTCGGAGCATCAGTGCGCCAAAATTATATTTTTCGAATATTACTGCGGTTACTCGTCTCAAACTGGTCTAGATAATCAAAGTGGTCTAAGGGTGCTAATAATTCAACCCCTTTTTGCACCCTGAATACTATTTTGATAAATTTTAAACGTTTTTCTTTCACGGGTTGCGTAAAAAAGCGATAAAACCATTTTAAAACACAACGATAAGGAGCGAGCAACAACAGAAAACAAATGCGTGGCCGAAATAAATCATAAAAAATATAATTTGAATCTCTTTATTGAATTAATCACATGCCGAAATAAATGCAATTAGTGATCCTCGTCCGGAACTTGAAGATGTTTGTTAACATTCGCCCATTTTCAGTTTGACGAAATCTGAAAAATAAATTGAAATGTGGTTACAGGCCAACAGTTTTCTCTAGTATGTGCAATTTTGAAATTAGGAACAGTTTGACAAATTGCACGATATTTTCGCTTGATATCGATCTATCCAACAGTGTGCAAATTTTGAGGAATAATTCCCGAAATTATAAAATTAATTACTCGTCATTTTACAATTGGAAAAATAGTCGACTTTCTCAACATTCTGGATATTTATTTTGAATGGTTTCACAATTTTTGTGTATAGTATTTTAAGTGAAGCTTAAATTAAATAAGATTTTAATCCCAAAGTTTGTGCAAAGCTTTACCATAATTTTTGCAGTTTACGACCTTCATATCGCACTCGTTGGAAAAGGTGCGCATTTCGCCCTTGCCGTTCTTGCCGCAAACTGGATCGTAATTAAAAATGCACAAAATCGGCTCGGAGCAACCTGCTTTGGTCGTCGCTTCCGTAGGTTTGGTCTTCGCTTCCGTAGGTTTGGTCTTCGCTCCCGTTGCTTTGGTCTTCGCTCCCGCCGCTTTGGTCATCGCTCCCGCCGCTTTGGTCATCGCTCCCGCCGCTCCCGTTGCTTTGGTCGTCGCTCCTGGTTGGTTTGGTCGTCGCTCCCGTTGCTTTGGCCGTCGCTCCCGTTGCTTTGGTCGTCGCTCCCGTTGGTTTAGTCGTCGCTCCCGATTGCTTTGGTCGTCGCTCCCGTCGCTCCCGTTGCTTTGGTCTTCGCTCTCGGTTGCTTTGGTCGTCGCTCCCGTCGCTCCCGTTGCTTTGGTCGTCGCTCCCGCCGCTCCCGTTGCTTTGGTCGTCGCTCCCGCCGCTCCCGTTGCTTTGGTCGTCGCTCCCGTCGCTCCCGTTGGTTTGGTCTTCGCTCTTGTTGGTTTGGTCGTCGCTCCGACCAGCAGCATGCAAGCTGAAAATCAACATTTGTTCATCGCCAATGGCACCATGGATTTTCAAAAACACAACTAAATGGCAATAAGATTGCCATTTTAATGATCACGCAGAAATGTTTCTCGTCGTAAATAAAATTTTGTAAATTTAAATTGTGAAAAATTTATTATAGGATCATTTTTGCGAGAGTATTATTAAGGGTATTTGTCAATTTTACCGCATTTATTTGCCCATCCTCTCTCGCGAAATTAGTCATTTGAAAAACTTATTTCGTCGTTTATTTTACAGTAAATTCGTGAATGAAAATGAAGATTTTAAAATATTATTTAAACTATTTTTCTTTTTTCGAGTCGCCGCGCGGCGCAGTTAGGAATATAAAAAAATACTCACCAACAAAGCAGACGAGCACGTATTTCATGTTTTCAGTTTGTTGAAATCGGATGCAAATGCGACAGTGTGTGTTGTAGCGCGTATTTGCGTCCTCGTTTATGCATATTTTGCAATAGTTGTCGCCGCGCGTGCCACGTGACCGAGAAGCTGGCCAATAAAAAGCAGTGCGGTGGCTGTCAACCTTGAGACTCAGGCTTCCCAGGTTCCCACCGATGCGCGATAGCAGGAAAGGTTCGCGTGTACCTTTCCTGTCATACGAGAGCGATAGATAGATAGATAACAAAACGGGCTATTTACTCTCCCATCATGAAAAGTGCTGGAAAATTTCACTGCGCAATATGTAGCAAAACATCTTTTTTGCACTCTGTCTAAATAAACAGAAAAGCGGCAGAGAAGTGTTTTAAAAGTGCAAAAAGCTGTATTTTCTAAGAAAACGAAATTAACACGCAGGTTTTAATCTTTAAATTGAATTTGACATGAGATGTTCTTCTACTCCGCACGGAAAATTGATTCACGAAAGGTTAGCTAGTTTCCGGCCAAGAAAATTGTCACATTTCCGGCAATATTTCGCGAGTTTTTCGTCTCATTTTAACGCGACCAACGGAGTGGCCGACTCGCCGGCCGAATTCGGGCCGACGGCCAGCCAACGGATTCGCGAATTTGTCAGAATTTTGCAATTAATTAACTCGGAACTCTCATACTGAACGCAAAACAGAAAATTCCTGAGGTTTTTGGCTGGTTCTTCCGTGTGAATTAGTCGTCGTCAGAGAAAATAAAGATTTTTTTAATAATTGTTGACAGTTTTCTAAAATTGTAAAATAGTTTTTTTTTATTTCTGCAAAAAAATGTTTCTTCAAAATAGCACCTTAATATATATTAATTGCAGTAGGCGGTATTTTCCACGATCTTTTCAACTTATTAGAAAAAGAGAAGAGAAAAACTGTGTCGCGCCAGTTCCGGTCCATTCCGGCGCATAGAAAAATTAAAAGAAAAAGCCAAATATGGTTTGCTTAATCACGATTTTTAAAAAACGTGGATGTAGTAAGATTTGGCAAATACACTCCTTTTATTGAAAAAATTGCATACAATTTGGGTCAAAAGGAGCGTTCTAATAATTGTTTAAAAATCAAAAATATTTTGTTACAAATAAAAAAAATGTTTTTATTAAAAAGCGAACCGCGTCTAAAACAATTTTCTGATACGTACTCTATAATATTATAAATTGTTCGTTGTGGCAAGCGAAAAAATTCAGATAATGTGAGAAGCCGATGGCTGGAAAGTTATTTAGGCAGAGGTTTCAAATTCCAACAATTCTGTTTTTGACACGCAAAATGCGATGAATTCTAGAGACATTTCGAGAAAGGCAGCTGTCGGCAACGCACTGATGTAGAAACGTGTTCTTTAAGGTAAAGTCATATAATTAATTCATCTCGATTTATCCATGATATAAATGTTTTATATATATTTTACGAATAACATAAATATTTCTGGACACTTTTAGGGACAATAATCACCCATACAGGAGAAAAAAAATGAACGGTAGAACTTGTCCTCAGTGCAATAATGTATATCTTGATTCCATTGGCTGTTGTAAGAACGCAAACTGCCCATATTTTCTTGGAAACGGAGTTCAAAGTGTGGAGCCGTCGAATTTTGACGACCCTTCACACCACTCCGATGGGCAAGAATTTTCTAGTGAAGATCTAACGGGATTTGACCATAACGATATCGCCACTGTTTGCGATATTATTATAGCTTCAATGCAAGGAAAAAACTCGACTGAACAATCGCCATCTCCAAACCAAGCAGGATGTGGCGGTACATAAACAAACTAATTCAATTTTTCATATTCATAATTTTGATGAATTTTTCTGTTCAGGCCAACCTGCACTTCCGGACAATAATGAGCTATATCGAAATTTCGAGAATACGACAAATCAGGTAGAAAGTAACGTTCAGGAGAATTCTTGGAATTCGTCAGGAGAGCCTATGCCACAGGGGGCCCCTGCATGCCAATGGACTAACCAAGGACAAAACTGGAACTGTTATGCACCATCAACAAGTCAAGGAAACTCCGTTTCCCACCCTACTTTTGGAAATATTTCGCAGGCTCGTCAGATTAACCCTTCACAGCAACAACCTGTCGCTGCTCCTAATCACTCACCGATCGCAGCAACCTCCAGTAAAGGTTTCAAACTTGCTGCTCACTCGACAGGATATTATGGCCCTGGAAATCAATCAGGTAGATTTGTTATTAAAGAGTTTATGATGCAACTTTTACGCTGTTCCTTAGGGCAAATTGCACAGAGGGAAGATGCTCAACATTCTCAAAGAAACACTCGAGATTCGGCGACAATTCAGGCTGCCAATCTGACGCAACAGCCACTTGCAGCGTACGTGCCAATTAGGACTTTGGAAATTGGCGCGTCTGGCCCTCTAAGTTCTCTTGAAAGCATTGCTCAAAACCAGAAATCTCATTCGCTGCAAGAACCTGAGGCTGGTGCATCCGACTCTGGACAAAATCCAATAGGAAATTCAACTAGGATTGTCTCAGGTACAAACGGATATTTTTAAAAATAATTTTGAAGCTAATAAATCAAACTTTTTGCAGAGCCTAGTGGATCTAACAATCCAGGATTTTGCGTAATGTGTGAAGAGGATTTTAAAGACATTCACGCTCATTGGAGAGAATGGCACTACATTCAATTAGGCGTTCAAAATCCTTGCTATCAAGTGTACGAACACTTTGGTGCAACATTTTTAATACCGCATTTCACACACGATGATGAATTACAAAAATGCCCCACATGTAAGTTCATGTTCTTCAAACTTCGTAGCGACGACCATGGCTGTCCCGTTTCATCAAGCCGCTCAGCCGAACCAATTGCCAACTTTGCTCCAGTCCTTCCTTCAGGACTTGTTAAACTAGAAGGATATTGCTTGATGTGCCAATTCACCTTTCCTGATGTGTGGAGCCATAGGTTCCAATTTCACAAGGGAAACGCAAAATACACGTTCAAAAATGTTTATGGAATAATGGCACTCCTACCTGATGAAACTAGTGTGAGAAATGAACTGGGTCAATGCACGCCTTGCTGGAAGATTAAGTACAAGAAGAAACTGTCTTATGATAGGATTAATCATACCTTCTACTGTCCACCTTGCTTCCTTATTTGGAAGAAGTAGAAAAAAATTGAAGAATAAATCGGCGTAGAGAACGATTTGTGATCTTATTTGGAGAATGCAAATAAGTTTGAATAAATTTCTCGATTCGCTAGAAATTATTTTGTGTTTTCTCTTCCTCTTGATACCTGAACCTTTTCGTAATCCAATTGGTGTTTTTTAATGTTCACGAGAAATTCCGCTCGAAAAAATCAGTCTTTCTGTGTTCTTGCAAATAATGACAACTCTTAAATCTCGGATTCCGACAATCAGAATTGGAAAAACCACTCAACGTTAGACTTCCCCTGACAAGCTGAAGGGTTTAGGGGATGCTAACTCCACCCTTCTATCAATGAACGCTGCTGGCTACAGAGATTTAAATGTCTGGTTCATTTATTTAAGTAATTTTAAAAGAAGACAGCTCCTCTTAAATATTTACGGCAGTTTCAAAGTTCCATAAACACATATCGTTTTTTAAAAAACGAAGCGAACAATTTATTATAAAGGCCAATTTTAAAAATATGGTTTCCTTGCATTAAAAAATTCCATGAAATTCGGATTAAAAGGTGAGCTAAACTAATTGATAAAATAGCAAAAATTCATTATTCTATTTGGAATAAAAAATTTATTTATTAAAAAAGCGAACCGTGTCTAAAAAATTACCTGATAATGCGTATTCAAATTTTATAAATTGTTCATTGTGAGATGCGTAAAAATGTAGACTATGTGATCGCATCCAATGGCTTAAAAGTTATTTGGGTGAAGGTTTCAAATTCCACTCATTCTGTTTTTGACAAGCAAAATGCGATGAATTCTGGTCATTTCCTGTGAAACAGCGGTCGGCAACGCACTCAATTACAAACAAGTTTTGCAGTAAGGCTAAAGTATTAATTCTTTGTTGTGTTTAATCTCTATTTATCCATATATTTAATTCATGATATAAATGTTTATTATTTCCGGCTACTTTTAGGAACAATAGTCGCCCGCCATAGAAGAAAATGAGTGAAAGAAATTGTCCTCATTGCAATCTTGATTTATATTGCTGTTTTAAAAATCCAAACTGCCCATATTATCTTGGAAACAAAATTCAAAGTGCGGAGCCGTCGAATTGTGACGACTCTTCACACCACTCCAACGGGCTAGGAACAGGGAAACAATTTTCCAGTCGAAAAATAACAGCAGAATTGGACGATAATGATATCGCCGCTGTTCTCGATGATTTAATTTCCACCGGAGGAAAAAACTCGACTGGACAATTGCCATTTCCAAACCAAACAGGATATGGCGGTAGATAAACAAATTCTAGTTCTTATATTCATAATTTTGATGAATTTTTCTGTTCAGGCCAACCTGCACTTTCAGACAGTAATGAGCAAAATCGAAATTTCGAGAAGGTGACAAATCAGGTAGAAAGTAACGGCCAGGAGAATTCTTGGAATTGGTCAGGAGAGCCTATGCAACAGGACCAATGGACAAACCAAGGACTAGACTGGATATGTTATGGACCAACCAGAAGTCGAGAAACGTCCGTGTCTCACCCTGAGTCTACATTTAGAACTAATTCGCAGGCTCATCAGATTAATCCTTCACAGCAACAACCTGTCGCTGCTCCTAATCCTGCACCGCTTGCAGCAACCTCCAGTGAAGATTATCAACTTCCTGACTTGACAGGATATTATGGCCCTGGAAATCAATCAGGTAGATTAGTTAATGAACGGTTTATAATGCAAAATTTGACACTGTTGTTTAGGACAAATTGTACTAAGAGAAGGTGCTCAGCATTTTCAAAACAACACTCGAGATTCGGCGACAATTCAGGATGGCAATCTGACGCAACAGCCACTTGCAGCTTGCGTGCCAATTAGGACTTTGGAAATTGGCGCATCTGGCCCTCTAAGTGCTCTTGAAAGCATTATTGCTGAAAACCAGAAATCTCATTCGCTGCAAGAACCAGAGGCTGGTGCATCCGACTCTGGACAAAATCCAATAGGAAATTCAACTAGGATTGTCTCAGGTACAAACGGATATTTTTAAAAATAATTTTGAAGCTAAAATCAAACTTTTTGGCAGAGCCTAGTCGATTTAACAATCCAGGATTTTGCGTGATGTGTGAAGAGTATTGTAAAAACATTTACACTCATTGGAGTGATTGGCACTACATTAAACGCGGCGATAAAAATCCTTGCTATCAAGTGTACGATCAATTTGATGCAAAATTTTTAATACCGCATTTCACACACCATGATGAATTAAAACAATGCCCCACATGTAAGAACGTGTTCTTCAAACTTCGTTGCGACAAACACGGCTGTCCCGTTCAAGAATCCAGCTCATTGTCAGCCCAATCAAATGTGAACTTCGACCCAGTTGTTGCTTCTGAATATTTTAAACTAAAAGGGCATTGCCTGATGTGCAAATTCACCTTTTCTGATGTGTGGCGCCACAGGTTCGAATTTCACAAGGGCAACCCAAAATACATCTTCAGATATGTTCGTGGACAATTGACACTGATACCTGATGAAATTAGTATTGTTAATGAACTGGGTCAATGCTCGACTTGCTTAAAGATCATGTACAAGATTGAACTGTGTCATTATATAAAAAATGATTCCTTCTACTGTCCAGCTTGCTTCCCTAATTTAATAACTAGAAAAGAATTGTAGAATGAATCAGCGCAGAGAGCAATTTGTGATCTTACTCGGAGAGGGCAAATAAGATGCTAGAATATATTTTTCGATATGGTAGAAATTATTTTGTGTTTTCTCTGCCTCTTTATACCTCAACATTTTCCTAATCAGATCGCTTTTTTAATGTTCACGAGAAATTCCGCTCGAAAAAATCAGTCTTTCTGTGTTCTTGCAAATAATGACAACTCTTAAATCTCAGATTCCAACAATCAGAAGTAGAAAAACCACTCAACGAACGTTAGACTTCCCCTGACTAGCTGAAGGGTTTAGGGGGGATGCTAACCCTTTCAACCCGCTGCTGGTTATTAAATGGGTCAAATTTCATCAGAGGCCTTCGAATAATATACTTTAATTTATCCTAAAACTTCTTTGTTGGCACAACATGCATTTCTATAAATGAAAACAATTAGTTTTCGGTCCTTTTTGCGTTACCGAGTATGTTAAAAAATCCTGAGAGACAAAAGTGATGTTAAGCGAAAAATTCTATAAATAATTTAGAAAACTTTTCCGTTGAAGAACGATAGCAAATTAAAATCGCAAAACCCTAACTTTGAGACAGAAATTTGGAAGTACGTCTCGATATATGAGTCGTGACCAAATAACGAATTCTAGTTCCTCGAATACGAGGTCGACGGTGTGTTGGCGAACCGCAGTGTATGGGTGGCAGCGACGGCGGCGGCTTCAATTAGGCCGTGCATATTATGCGCGAGTGCGACGAAAAGCTCATCAAAGTTTGCTTATTATACGCGCGCGCGGCGAGTGGCGAGACTGGCGAGTGGCAAAGGGAGGAAATGCGCCAGTGTGCGTGTGCGGTATACATATATTCCTCCCCGCAAACAGGCAGGAAATCCGACTGCTGGATGGGGACACACTCCATCCATCCCTCCACCACCGCACCACCTGCCTCTCGTTTTTGACGTCTCGCAAAACCAAGACAGCGCCCGGACGCTGCGTCTGGAACTGACATTGAATTATAATTATTATTGGAAACTGTCGCTGCAGGAATGATCCAGGGAATTTTCAAGCAAAATCGAATAATGAATTTACAGATTAGGTCCTGAGGATCATGTCCAGTTAAAAAAAGATTGCTATTTTTAAAAATAATTAATTTCCTTTGCTAAAAAGAGAGGTAAATTCGAAAAAATCATTTTAGTAGGGCACTTTTGGTCATAAGGAAATGAAAAAATGGATGGCCTTTTCCTGAAATATCTTTTTTTTAAATTAAAAAGCGCTTTATACATTTGATATTTATTAAAGATTTTTTTATTTTAATCATTTTTCCATTTAATTTCAATCATAATAAACAGGTTCGATCGGAGAAGTGCAGATGTGACAGGGCCAAAAGTGAGCGCGGGGGCGAGGTGTCAAGTGAGCCGGGGGGTGGAGGGTGGAGGGTGGGTGCGGTATCGGGTTTTGCCGGCCACGCACTAATTAGACACCCGAAACTGCCGACCAACAGGCCTTCACATCTCTGCGGCTTCTGTGTCGCCGGCCGGCAACCCGCTTTTCACGACGCGCGCGCGTTAAGCCAACGCAAACTTTCTTCGGGCAGCATTAAAAATTCAAAAGGCCAAAGCAGAAAGCCAAAACACGCCGCACAAACAACACGAACCCACACAATTTCCCGGCCGGTGTGGACTATGCAACGTGCGCCTCACTTCTGCCAACACCGTTGCATACCTTTACAAAAAATGGCTTAAATATACAGACAAATACTGTTTTTTAGGGAGTCGTTAGTTAGAGTAGACATAAATTGATAAATGAGGTGTCTGAAATTATTTAAATTAAACGCTTAATAGCTTTGCCAAGCTGACAAACTTAATAGGTCAAAGGTAAAGGTCAATAAATTTTGATTTAACATTTTAAAACATTCCTGCATGTCAAAGGGAACAAAATTTTTATTTTTGAGATAGCCAAAATGTGCCTAATTTAATAACAAATAAGATATAAAAAAGGTATGCTGCAATTGTTATGTTTTTTCACTCCAAAATTAAACTCTAAATTGAAATTCCGCTAATTTCACGCCTTTTTCGGTCAAAATTGGTGTTTTTTAGGGGTTTAAGAGCAACCCTGACCTTTATTTTTTATTAAACACCATCTTTGACAAAGATTCTGAGCCCACCAATCGATTCCTGAGGCTCAAATTAGGTAAAATGGACGTTTTTTCCGTTAAAAAAAGTGCAAAGGGACGCCAAAACAAATGAATTCGAGAAGTGCGCATGCGTCACAGCTGGTTGGAGCACTGCCTGTACGAATGACTTCTTTGTCAGCTCTGACGCATGCGCAGTTCTCGCATTCATATTGTTTTGGCGGGAAAAAAGGTTCGCGCATCCCTTTCCACTTTTTTAACGGTAAAACGTCCATTTTATCTAATTCGACCCTCAGGAATCGATTGGTGGGCTCAGAATTTTCGTCAAATACAGTTCAATCCTGAAAACAAGGATTCAATTACCATTTACAGATTAAATAAAAAATAAATCCTGTTAATTAGTAGCTCTACGGAGAGGTGATCAGAGTGCTCGTTAAAACAGAAACTAATTAAAAATAAAAAATATTGCTTGTTTGCGTGAGCGGAGTGGCGAAGTTGGTTGATCAAAGTTGGCGTTGCGCTGAAATATTGTTTGCAGAGTGCAGCGAGTGGAGGTATGTCGTCGTCGGATAATGAGTGGAACGCGCGCCGCGTACGCCGAGCACAGCTTTTAATTAGCGGGTGCGCGCGGCATTGTTGCAAAGACAAAGCGCGAGAGAGACCGAGAGCAGAGACAAGAGTTTGTGCGCCGCTCGTCATTTGGTTGCCGTTCGCAGCGGACCGCCGCACACGCTGCCGATGCGGCGATATTAAATTTCGACTTGCTTGCTACCCGTGGGTTGTCAAAGCCGCGCGCACTTCGCCCTGCTTCCCAAGTATGCAACCGCACCGGCATAATTCTCGCGTGCACACACTTGATGGTTTATACATATTATGTACATTACATATTGCGCTTGGCCTTTAGCCTATAAACTCTAGCCAAGCGTTCAGGTGAAACTGACGAGAATTTTGAAGGGATATTTTTCCTCTAAAAAGTAGCATTTTCATGAAAAGACCAATTTTTTCACATGCTTCCAACCAAAAGTGAACCAAAATCAAATTTTTCAAATTTTATCGGTTGCGGTTACGCCCTCTTTTTTGAGCAAAGGAAATTAATTGCTTCTAGAGTGAGAAAAATTATGAAATTTAATTGTGAGAAGACAAAAAATAGTTATTTTTAGTCTTGAAATTTATTTTTTATTTTTTCAAAAATTGCAGCTTTTCGAAAGGGGTGTGTTAAAATTCAGCAGTTGATAGCAGCGCCAAAAACTGCCTTAATTCAGATACCTGGTAAAATTTCCAGTATTTTTTTTCTCAAATTTACAGTTTTCGCCCAAAATTCGTCTCAAAATTTCAACTGTTAAACGAAATTCACTATCATTCCTGTTTCATTTTTATTTTGTGATGGATTGATATTTTAAAAGAGGTTCTTGCATTTATTTTCTAGATGTTAAAACAAAGTGAGATTCATTGACCACTATTTAATTAATCGAGCAGTCTATTTTTGGAGGCAGACGTCTGTGAAAAAATGCTCGAGGAAAACTAAGCGCGCAGCCACATTGAATAATCAATTAATTTCAACATAAGCAGGATATTCATCGAGGAGAGAGCTTTCAAGGAAACTCTCGAGATTATACTGCGCGGCATATCTACTAATAAGGCAAACTTGTGACTAGTGCTCTCGTCGAAAAGCCATTTCTAAAATGGCACGCGGAAACAAAGCAAAGCAAAACAAAGCAAAAAGCGGCCGCAATTGCCGCAAGAGCGAGTTTATGGGTTAATTCATCCCCCTCGACGCACCTAATTACGCCGCTCCATCATGCAAAAAGATGTAAAACCACTTTTCGTATCTCATCACGATGCAAATGTAAATAAAACTTTTGTGTAGCTAACTTCAGGTTTTTTTTTAAAAGTAGAAATTTCCACCCCAGTTTTTGATGCAAATAGAGAATGAAAATGATAAAAATTCAAGTAAGGAGACACTCCTCACCATTTGCAGCCACTTTTCTAAAATAATTACGCTGCTACTTAGGTAATTTTGGCTTCAAATGAGTCCAAAAGGATAAATTCACGCATTGTTTGCTGTCTAATTGCAGCTAAAGAGTTGGAATATCGATTCATTACCACAGAAACAATGAAAAGTTGCATTAAACCGATTTAATTGCGAAAGAAAAGACGGAAATCATCAAGAATTCTTTGCTGGAAGAATTCTTGACGCTGATTGGCTGACGACGCGCATGTCAGCATCTCCCGCGCAACTCACAACGCATGTTAACTGTTGCTAGGCAACCGTGGGAGCTGTTGACGAGCGTCTCGCGTCGGCCAATCAGCGTCGAGGATTCTTCCAGCAAAGAATTTTCTGATTTCCGTCTTGTAAATCGTTCTTAATCGACTTTTGATGAATTTCTGCGATTACAAATCGATGAATTAACTCTTTAGCTGCAAAATTAGGCACCAAACATCGGTAGCAGAATATCAAGCGTATTAAAAGAGGCGTTTAACACGAGATTCTTTTGGCGGGAAAAGGCGTTTGCATCGCTTGAGCACATTTTCTTGGCAGATTTCGGTTCCACTCGTTGAGAACTGTGCAACAACCTTTTAAAGGAACTCTTTTTTAGTAAAATAAAATAGAATTTAAAGTAAGGAGACACTCCTCGCCATTTGCAGCCACTTTTCTTAAAAATTTACACTGCTTCTTAGGTAATTTTGGCTTCAAAAAATCCTAAGGGATGATTTCATGCATTTCCAACAAGAATTTGGCAAAATCAATCCTGTTTAAACATAAAATTGTTTTTTTTTTCATTTTACAAAAACGTTCCGTATTTTAAAATGCAAGAAAAACAATTCTTAGTTCAATTTCCTTTAACGCAGCAGCTTTTCAATCCGAATTCGTGGCGATATGCAGTAAAAACCCCATCTGAAAGAAACGAAATGCAGAGTTATTCAGGCAGAAAGCGCAGTATTTGCGGGACGTGCGCGTTTGAAAAGTCACGCGGCGGCGGCGTCGTGTCGTAACAGTAAGACGTCAAATTAATTTGGCGCGCGCGTGAGTCTCGTAGTCTTTTAGTGCCGGCTCGGGCGGCGGGGGTGCATGCGACGGGGTGGCTGGCTGGCCGGCTGGCGGGGGTGGGTGGGTGGCGCGCAGACTCGGTGGCGGAGACGCACGCGGCCGTGTGTCGCGCGCGTCTCGCGCGTCTCAGTGCCGGTTCAGCGGCTCAATTGTCGAGGTGGGTGGCGCGCAGGGCATGTCACAGTAGTTAGCGACATGCCGCTCTTCCCGTCGCTGCTCTTCCTCCTCCTCTTTCAAGGTAAACCACGTTTCGCAATTGCTCGTTCACGTTTTAAATTAATTTTGACTCGGGAAAATGGATTTTTGAGGGGTTGACTGTCAGTTTTAGACCGAGAAAAGTGAAAAAATTTATTATTTAAATTAAAACCGCCTTTTTCTAACTTGGGGGTGTTTCCAGAAGACTTGAAAATTTAAAAATATTGGAAGTCGATTTTTCTGAATATTTGCTGTGCTTAAATATCCTAGAAGCTTCCCCGGAAAATCTGTGGTAATAGCTAAAACAAATCATATAGGTAAAATTGTTGTCTCAAAGTGTTTGCAATATGCCTAGAAACTTTTTAAAATGCAGCACAATTTTGTCTTCGTATTTTAAATAAGTGCAGAACATTTCAGTTTAGTATTTTATTATTTTAGTCAAGTTAAAAGAAATATTTAATTAAATTTTCTTTAAATTTAAGAAGGCTAATAATTTATTTAATTTTACTTTTTTTACAATTTTAATTTGCTGTTTTTCAAACTTTAGAATAGAAATGAAAAAATTAATTAAATAATCCCGAGCTCTGTGTGATCTTTTGGTGCCAATAACATAAATTACAATCATACAGTCTGTGACACTTGTTTTTTTAATATTTACTTCAAAATTAAAGACATAATTATGCAACATTTTTAAGTAAAATCACGATTTATTTCACAAATTGGAAAAGTTTTCTTCATAATTTGCACAGCGCTTAAAAATAATTCATTTTTCGAGAAATTCAGCAAAATCTGAAATTTATCAACTGTTCCTCGGTCCTGATTTAATTTTTGCGCATTTATAGAAGCAAATTGTTTCGTTTTTTCAAGACGCGGATGCTCAGAGTTTGAAAAATCGGCATTTTTTGCGTGCAGTGAACAGTTAGAAATTAGAAATCGGATTATTTTGACTGCTAGGAATCGTCCCTGAGGTCACACAAGTCCATTCAAACAGATTGAAATTCTAGTCCTTTTATAAATAATAATTTTCTCATGTATTTTAAATTGCTGGAACTTTCCTGAGGTCAGGATTTAAATGGTCCTAATTAATTAATTTATATTAAATGCCCACTGAAAAAATATACTGGAACTTCTTTACAGAGAAAAGACAAAAGAATTCTTTCAATCAATTCTGGATTTTAGTTTAAACTAAATTTATTAAAACAAAATCATGAATATTAATCTATTAAAAATGATTTGGCAAAATTCGCGTTCATAGAAAAAATATAATAATTCTAATTGTTAAGAAAAAAAAGAATTTAAATTAATCAATGCAGAAACAGTCGTTAAATTTCAGATTTTGACGAATTTCCCAAAAAATTAAACGTTTTTCGCTTGTTTTATTCAACGGTGTGTGAATTATGAACAAAACTTTCCAAAATTGTGAAATAAATCGTGATTTTGCAATGAGGAGAGTGGAGACCATTATTGTTGCTCGCGCCGCTTAATTTGAATGAACTGTGAAGCCGATCTTCTTTGAAAGGAAGTTTTCAATTTTTAAGGATTGATTTTCACTTAATTTTGAGGTAAATAAATATTAAATAATCAAACATATGGAGACATTAATAAAATTATAATTTAAGTTATCTCAAACACGTAAAGCTCGGGATTATTTATTTATTAATTTAAACAGCTTCAAAAAATAAAAATATTGAATAAAATATAATTAGAATTAAATAAATTATATTAAATTGTTTTATATTTAAAGATAATTGTATTTTAAAATTCCGTTTTGAATATACAGAAAGATTTTCTAGAATTTATGGTTACAAAATTAGTTTTATTCTTGATAATAAAACTGTTTATAATCTTTAAGCAATTTTCAAACTGCAGCAATTGAGCTAGTGGCCATGGGCGTGCACCCCAAGTATGCCAACCCCTATTCTCATAGATAGATAGGGTGAAAAAATGTGTGTTTGCGAAAGAAAGGTTGGTTGGCTACGAGAGCTTTTCGGTGTTATTCAAAGGCCAGCAAAATCAATTTGGGCAAAAAACTTTTTTTCTTCTCCTGGTGAGCGGCGCGCGAATAGAATTTCACAGGCGGACGCACAGAAATCACACAGAGCAGAGCAAACGAAACTCGAGCCGCCGATACGACGACGACGACGGCGACGGCGACGGGCGACTGCTGTTCTCCGCCGAACAGAATTTTATTTGCCTTGCGGCATCGCATATCCGTGCATGCATGCCGCCCGCATTTGTTTGCTTGGATTGACTCCCTAGTCCCGACTGACGTCTCCCTGCACGCGCAAAAAGTGACAAAAATAGCGCGGATCGCATTCATACTCGCCTCTCAAATCTAGACGTTTTATTCAAATCGAATTTAAAATTGCATAAAAAAGGGGTTGGTTTAGAAAAATTGACGTACTTGCAATTTAAATTGATTTATTCAGTTTTAAATGTCAGTTAAGAATTCTCCTTTTAAATAAAATATATTTTTTAAATATTTTGTTAAACAAATAATGAAATAATCGCTTAACAGATAGGAGAGGCAGTTTTTCAAGGCCAGAAAAAGTTTATTTCGGGCTTTTCGGTTTTAATTGTGGCTCAAAAAGTCACTAATACACCAGTTTTATAAAAGCCTTTGGTGTTTGAAGCCGCCAACAGATGGCGCCGCCGTATACTTTCAAAATAAATTTAACTTTAAATTACTTCCGCTGCGATTTCAGACTAAATCCTGCTAATTACGCATTCTTCACTTGATTTCCTTTCTTTTGACGTGCTGATAACCAAAATCAGTGCAGCCATTCGCCGTAGAAACGTTTTAAAATGTTTTTTATATTTCTAAAAATAGTTCTTCACGATTCTACGGTGATTGGCTCAACCGATTTTGGTTTTCAGCACGTCAAAAGAAAGCAAATCAAGTGAAGAATGGGTAATTAGCAAGATTTAGTCTGAAATCGCAGCGTAAGTGCCTTAAAAATTAAATTTATTACTTAAGTATACGGTGGCGCCATCTGTTGGCGGCTTCAAACACCAAGGGCTTATGCAACTTGTGTATTTTAATGTCCCCGTTTTTCTTAAAAAAACATTTTTTTCTAAATTTTAATTCGTTTCCCGCCCAACTTTAATGATGCAACCTTTTTTCTAACATTTTTTACAATTTAATAATTAAATCATTAATCCGTCCTTTCAACAGAGCAGTTAAAAAAGCTATTGATTTACTGGCCGGTGTATTAAAATATTTTTTGCTCTTTTGAAGTTGCAGTCTGAACTTGACAGACTTCAAACATTTTGTATACATGCAGCGGGTAAAAAGCCGGCGACGCGGAGCCAAATGGCAAAAACCGCACTGAGCAGGTGCGAAAAACAAACACGTGCTCGTGACATGTTTGTTAATCGATGAAACATATTTCTGTCAGCCAAATAAACGCATAGCGACACAGGATTTACGCTCGGAAATCAGGCTTCGCCAGTTTCTAATAACAAAAGAACAAAAAAAATGGCGAAATTGACTTGTGGCCGAACTCTGCTCAAATATTTATCCTTCGAGTCGTAAAGGAAATTTTATTGGTTCCGCTTCGCAGCCATATTAAAAATTGGATTGTGGGCATAGGTAAAGGTGGTGGTTGCTTATAAATGTAAATAAGTGTGTGTGTACGCAGTGGTTTTATCTTGTCATTGCGGTGTTTATTAGAAAAGTTGGCGCGCGCGGAAGGCAAAGATTATGCCGATGGGAAAAACGCGGCACAAAGTTTCTCCTCCGGTGTGCCGACCGGCCGGAGGAAAAGAGAAAAAGCAGAAGCGGGCGTCCGGGCAGAAAGAAAACTCACTCGAGGCTTTGTTTTTATCTATTTCGGGAAAGTCTCCTTTCTTTCCGCTTTACTCCAGTCGGAAAACGAGCCTCGCGCACATTGAAATGCCATCTCGAAAAGTCGGCTTTCGTGCAAGGGCGAAATCTAATTTTTTACCCCTTTTGGATTATCATCTTAAACAGTAAAATAAAATGATCTCTAATGACCACGTATATTTGATTTAAAAATTTTGGAACAATAATCATAATAAAGATTTCCGGGAAAGCTTAAAAATAATATAAAATGCCATGAATAAAAAGCACAACATATTTATTCGATATAATATTATTGTGGTCAATTTCCGAGTTTTTAATCTGTGGCAGCGTCCGCTAAACCGCTTTGCACTGCGACTCTAGATCTCTTCTCAAAGTTATTTCCGACCGCGTAATTCTACGGCGGTTCTCGTTATTTGCATTGAATTTCATCGGGATTAGAGAGTCGGAATAATTTCTTGGCTGCGAATGCCAGCGGAATTATCATTACCATGCACAGACGTGATTTTATATTAATTTCATAGCGTGCCATTTGCATGCGCGCGGACGGGATGCACAATTCACCTGCACAGCCGAGTGGACGCGCGCGGACACACGTGCCATGTGTGCATTTTGTGCTCCAGTTTGCACCAAAATGAGAATATGCTCTCTGCAGTCGGCGCGAATAATGCACTCTCTTTATTTTCAGCTGTAATTTTTATTTTATTTTATTTTTAGACGCCAAAAAAGCAAAATATTACATTTTATTTAAAAAATTGTAATCCTTGAAATTGGCCGCATCACTGACCCATTTCCGGCTTGTTCAGTTGGTCAGCAAAGCTTCCATGCGCAGACAAAGGCGTAAGTTCGGACCCGTAATTAAAGCAGGAGGGTTGATGCGGACCAAATTGATGGGGGAGAGGATTCAAAGGGGAGCATGTTTCGAGGGAAGTCTAAAACGCTGTTCAAATTAAATTCTAGCGAGTTTTCCGAGAAGAGACTTTTACACCACAAATTTTATTTATTTGGTTTTTAATTTGAATCCAGTTTTTAAATGTAAAAGGGAGCGCGCGGGGTTCTGGGTTTTATCGATTGAGCATTGCGACACACATTGGAATGCGCGGCGGCGGCACCGGCGGCGCTAATTAAATGCATTTATGCCGGACCGGCCATGCGCACGCCAATTATGCAAAAATGTGCAGCCTTTGATGTGCCGTCCGTCCGTCCGTCCGTTTGTCCGTCGGCGGCCATTTGCAGCGCAAAACGAGACACCGCCGGCCGGCCGCTCTTAATTAGGGTGAATTCAGCCCTTTTCTCGTTCTCTCTCTCCCTCTCTCTCTCTCTCCAGCTCCCCTGCGCTGCTAATTGTCGGCCATTAATTTAAAGAGTGGCAATTCATATCGCGTTGCAAACGCGATGGGTCTTTGTTATTGCTCTTTGTCGCGCCGGCCTCTCCATCTCCACTCTCCGCCCGCTTATTCTATTCTCACGCTTGATCAAGCCGCCACCCGCCACGCCACCTTCCATTCCATTCCGCTTAATTAATTTGCTCGGTTTCAGCACAATCGGATTTGAGCAAATCGTTTGATCCTAAATGTGAGGTTTTTTCCATCAATTAAATCCTCAGGGTGTTTCCTGGTACCTTCCAAAGGGTTAAATTGCACATATTCTGAAAGCTCTCAACCTGGCCTTTCAAACGGTGTGCGGATTTTGCGAATCGAGCCATTACAGAGCCCGTCAGGTGTCGTTAAAGGGGATAAAAAATTGGATGTAAATGAAATGGATCATTTCAGGGCTACCCTGAGGCCAGGATTCGGTTTCTGACCTGATCTTATGGTCTTGTCTGACCTCAGGAGTGACCCCTCGCATTTTTAGAGGGTAAAAATCCACTAATTGTGCAAATTGGATTTTTTTCACTTTTCACGAAGTCGAAAAAACGCCTATTTTTAACCTTTGACCCTTTGTTACTCGAAAACTGAAAGTGTCACCATCTTGAAAATTTGTGAGAATGTGACATACACTCAGGGCAACATCCTTTACCCTGAAAAAGATTAATCAAGCTATTTTTTCGATTTTTAAAATTTAATTATAAAAAATACCCAAATTTTAAAAACTATTTTTTTACAAATATGTTCCAATCATAGTTAAACCTTTTTTAAATTGGTTAAAATAACCGGAAAATAATATAATAAATTTCCAACTGTGTAAAATTGCGTCTCATGAATCAAACAGCTATCTAGAAAAATAACGAGCAAAATTTCCGCTGAGAATAAGACGAATTAGAGGAAAAGTGGGCATTTAGATAATTGATTGCAAGCAAATTTAGTTTTTGCGGCTGTCCGAGCGGAGATAATGCGCGCGCGAGATTTATTGCGTCGCGGGAGCACGCAGTCAGAAATGAGCCGCGCACGCAGCCAATTTGTCACTCTGCTTTCCGCCATAAACTTGCATGGAAAAATTGCGTCTGCGAGAATATGTATCGCAGCTTTTTATAAATATATATCACTGCGGTTTTGTGACAAATCCATCCGCGACGAATTGATGGCCCATTCTCGCGTCACTGTCAAAACACTTTTGATTCATGCTCCGCTCCGCACGCACCCACTTTTCCATTTTCCCCGCATCTTGCTCTGTTTTTTCGCTCTCGAGATCGGAAATGTCGAGGCGTCGCGCGGCGTTTCATTTTGCCCTAATCAACGGCCGCGATTGGGCAAAAGCTGATTTTTCTGACAACCAATCCGCATAGAAATCGGGATTTATTTTTTTCCGAGAAGGAAACGCTTCAGATTCAACGATTTAGTAATTTGCTGGGCTAAAAATACAGTTTGTTGCTCGGAAATTTGGTTCAAGGAGAGTTTTAGGAGAGACAAATCGATCTCAGTAAGTATTTCCTTTCAATTTTCAGTAAATTTTTAATGGATCACTGAAGAAACACTAGAAATTTTTTGTAAAGTTATATTTTTATCTCACCAATTCAGATTTTTTTAAATTAACCATTTCAATTCCTATTTAATAGGCTTAAATATAAAATTTATTTAAATTGGGATAAATGCGCAGAGCAATATTCTCCAATAATATTAAACAAATACGTAAATAATTGATTTAGAATTAAAAAGAAAATTTTTCCAAATTAAAAAAAATAATTTGGTACAAAAAAATCATGTATTTTATCCTTATTTTAATTAATTGCTGGGGTTTAATTGTCTCTCTGAGCGTGTTTTGATTTTCTTTTCGCTTCTGAAATTTACATCCACGCTGAATTCGCTCTAAAGCGATATTTTTTAGGGGGCGTAACCCACGGAAATTTAAAAAGGGGCACTGGGGGCCGGGTTGCGATCTGTGTTGGTTTTCCCGCCGGTCAGAAGTCAAAATGGCGTTGAAATTAAAGGAGACAGTCCAGCGGCCAATCAGAAGCGTCGAAAAATGGGCGTGCCGACCTAATAATTTCATTCCCGCGCATTTTGTTGCATTTTAAATCAGCCTGATGTGCCATCTAACGGTCGATTCACCAATTACCGGGCTAATCGGCTGTTTGTATAGAAAAAACAACAAAAATATTCATCCTGCTGAAGCTATTTTCATGATTTTACCCATTTTACCACCGCATCTGCGGTGAAAAGGGGGCGTGGCAGGTTCCAAAAACAGCTTTTATTGCGATTTTCAGTCAAATTCTTAAAAATTAACGATTATAATCGGGTTTGAAATAAACATTCTGTTTGGAAATTGAGTAAGAATGCTCTAAAACACACGATTTGATGGTACAAAATAATATTTCGCAAATCCCTGTGAAATGAAAGAAATATCTCTTTTTCTCACGACTGCGACAACGAAAACGAGCTAATTCTGCGATGATGAGACCGATTATCGTTGAATTAGGCGAGAGAGGGCTGATTTGGGGCTGAATAATGGAGCGAGGTCGGTCAGATGGTCCGGCGCGCCGCGCCGCCGCGTGTATTATTCAGGAATCGTGCTTGTTGTTCTGTCCGCCGGACCGCCGCCGCAGCCTTTTGACTCTCCTGCCTGCTCGCGTTTTAAAAATTCAGCTGCATGGCCACCGCAGTCGACAAAACGCGAATAATTCACAAAGGCAGCGAGCCGCAGTGTTTTCGCCGGCACCGCCGCCGCGACAAATGGCCCGAAAATTCAAATTTACGGCCTTTTTCAAACATTCAGCAGGGGCCGGGGCCAGGGGCGGCCTTTTCGTCACGCCTGCCTGCCCAAGCCTCAAATTCATCCAATGTTTATTTTTTTCTCCCTTTGCTTTGTTCCGGAAAAGGTTGCCTGCCTTTAATATTCACGCAGGGTGCGTCAGACCGATTGGTTCCTTCAAAATATGTGAAATGCCAAATGAAAAACGGCATTTCTTTTTGTTTACCGCACCAAACGCGTTGACACAATGTTTCGAGGGAAGATAAGAGGGTTTTGGCAAACGGAAAATATTTTTTTACTTCAAAGTTGCGTCTGTCTAATTTAATTTTCAACTCAAAAGGAGATAAATTCGATTTTTTTATTCTGCGACCGTCTTTGACGAAGATTCTGAGCACACCAATCGATTCCTGAGGGTCGAATTAGTTGGAATTGATGTTTTTCCGACCAAAACATGCAGCGCAAACGTAAGAATTTTTTTTCCCGCCAAAACAATATTAACGTATTTGCGGGAAATGCGCATGCGTGAGAGCTGGTTTGAGCACTTGCAGAGAGACCGCCTGTACGAATGTCTTCTTTGGCAGATCCAGCCAGCTCTCACGCATGCGCAGTCCTCGCAAATTCGTTAAAATTGTTTTGGCGGGAAACGAGTTCGCACGTCGCGCTGGACTTTTTTAACGGTAAAAACATCCATTTTAACTAATTCCATTCTCAAGAATCGATTGGTGAGCTCAGAAATTTCGTCCAAGACGATCTTTTAATTAAAATGATTAATTTGTGGAAGGAAATTTTTGTTCTCCGTATGGTAAAGGACAAAAAAGACGTCCATCTTGGGTGTTAGTGGTGCAATCAGTGGGCGTGGGCGTGTTTATATTAATTATGCTGGGTCTTGCTTCGCTTTTGCGAAACGTGCACTCTAACAATAAATATGGCGGGCTGCCGGGCCGGTGGGGTAATTTATTCGGGCGGACGATAAGGAGGGTTATTGTAATCATGCCGAGTGCTGGCTGGCTGGCAAAGTGGGCACAATAACTCATCGCTGCCATGTCGCGCTAATGCATCACGCGGACGCACCTGCGATCCGGCGGCTTGTTTTCGGCCTGCGCGCCGCGTCTCAATTTCGTACGTCGTTCGCCGCCACCGCAGCTGCGAGCCGAATTCGCTAATTAGCTCGAAAACCGATATACCAAACTTTTCAGGGACTAAATATATATTAAGAATTCTTGAGAGAAAATCACTACAAAATTCTTAGCGTCGTTTTTATTGATAACTTCAAACTGGCAATTTGTTTTCTAATTAATTTTCATGACTGAGCATTTTTTTACTCAAAATTTAATTGTAACTAATTATTTTACCAAGATGAAGGATGACTCAGCATTTAGGTCAGTTTTTGCGCAGCTGCTGATTAATCGGTGAGGCTCTCTCTGCAACCGGTCGGACAAAAAAGAGAAGCCAGTTGCATACCCTTACATACCGCAAATCGATCCATCTGGGTGTTACACAAGGTTTTGAAGCATCCATCGGAAGAAAATAATAATTAATTCGATATTTTAAGGAATTTGGTCTGGGTTGCGATCTGTGTAGAAGCTGCGCAGTAAACTTGTGCGCATCTTAAGCATGCGCAGTATGTTCAAATCGCTACTTAATATCACAGGGAGGCGAAAACTCATCATTGCGCATGCGTGACCCAAATCAAAACCTTCTGCGCAGTCGCAATTTCCACCGGGGTCCGGGTAGCGATCTGTGTTGGTTTCCCGCCGGTCAGAATTCAAAATGGCGTTGAAATTAAAGGAGACACAGCCGAGCGGCCAATCAGAAGCGTTGGAAAATGGGCGTGCCGACCTAATAATTTCATTCCCGCGTATTTTATTGCATTTCCATCAGTCTGACGTGCCATCTAACGGTCGATTCGCCAATTACCAGCGTAATCAGCTGCAAGAGAATGAATTGCAATTTAATTTCTAAAATAATGTTATTGATTTATAAAAAACTATCTTTCGAGATCATCCGGAGCATTTTTTCCTGTAATGCCAGCGGAACAAAATAAAAATTCCTGTGTCCTTTGTGATCGACACGAGTTGCTATTTGTGGCGGAAAAATTGCCGAAATGGCGAGGCGGGAAAAAAAGAGGAAATTCCATTTGCAGAGAGGAATTTGGCGTGGGATAAAAAGCGGCAGCTAAACAATTTTACACGAGCCAATTTCGGCGTGCGAGCAGACGAACGGGCAAAAAGTTTTGGGCATGCAACGACGAGCGGGGCGTGGCCACGCGGCGTCGGCGTCGGCGGCGTGACGGCCCGAAAATCAAGCGAAAATTTCGGGTCGGCCGTATATACGAAAGGGTTAATGAAAATTTAGCACCGACGCCGGTTTATCGGCGGGCGAATTAGTGCATGCGGTCTTGTTTTCACGACTGCGTCCGGCGCGCGTATTTCGTGTGTGTCTAGTTATTATACGCTTTCATGGGTGCTTAACGCCAACCCGTCTTCACCTTCTACTACGCTGCTTTGTCCACCCCGCCGATGCATATGTGTGCGGCACATGTGTAGTTAAATTTTATGCAAGCCAAACGCTCGTTCGTTTAATCTGGCTCGACCATTACCGCTTTTATTACTACAGAGATAAAATGTTTCTAATTTGTTTATCACTATAAATAAACACAAAAGGCCTGGAACTTCAAACTAAATTTTAGTTAAAGAACAAAATCCTGGAAAATGATTCAGTTGAAGCCAAAATTGAGCTAAGAAGCAGCGTAAATTTCGCAGTGTGCAATTTTTTACTGCATCAAACAATTCAAATAATCATCAATTGACGACCTGTACACCAAACGCCTTTTCCCGCCAAAAGAATCTCATGTTAAATGCCTTTTTTAAGACGCTATAGCATTCTGCTACCGATGTTTGGTGCCTAATTTTGCAGCTAAAGAGTTGATTCATCGATTTGTAATCGCAGAAATTCATCAAAAGTAGATTAAAAGCGATTAAAAAGATGGAAATCAGAAAATTCTTTGCTTGAAGAATCGTCGACGCTGATTAGCTGACGCTACACGCTTGGTGGTTGCCAAGCAACAGCTTTCGTGTGTTGTGAATTGCGCGGGAGATGTTGACACGCGCGTTGTCAGCCAATCAGCGTCGAGGATTCTTCTAGCAAAGAATTCTTGACGACTTCCGTCTTTTTTCTCGCAATTAAATCGGTTTAATGCAACTTTTCATTGTTTCAGTGGTTATAAATCAATATACCAACTCTTTAGCTGCAATTAGACAGCAAACAATGCATGAATTCATCCCTTAGGATTCATTTGAAGCCAAAATTACCTAAGAAGCGGTGATTACTGAATTTTTACTGTAGTAAAAGGTCGTCTTTTAAAAAAGTGCAACGCAAACGTGCGAACTCTTTTTCCCACCAAAACAAATGAATGCGAGAGACCGTCAGTACAAATGTCTTCTTTGACAGATCCAGCCATCTCTGAGGCATGCGCACTTCTCGCATTCATTTGTTTTGGCGGGAAAAAAAGTTCGCACGTCACGCTGCTCTTTTTTAACGGAAAAACGTCCATTATACCTAACTCGACCCTCAGGAATCGATTGGTGAGCTCAGAATCTTCGTCAAAGACAATCTTTAAATTAATTATCAATATTTCCACTGACATCGATTTTCTGACTCTATTCAAACTGGCAGAGTGTTGAGAATAAAAGCTCTTTGAGTTGCGTTGAATTTGTTCGCATGCATATATTTATATTTTATCATTTAAATGAAGCAGAAGGAGATTGCCGGCCATCAATTTGGGCCAATTTCTTGCGGCGCAGCTTTTTATTTTCGCTTTAATGTGCGCGAGTGCGGCCTTTCGCGTGTTTGATGCTTTCCCTCCAGAGCAGAGGCCCGCCATTTCTCCCCTGCATTTGCATATTTCGGCAGTTAAAAAAGCCGTCGCGTATAAAGAGAGCGCGCGTTAATTACTTTCGCGGCGCAGCAAGAAAACGACGGCCGCCGCGACGACTCGCGCGCGTTTTGTGCAAACTTTTCGCAATCGATAGCCCATGCATAATGGAACAAAGTGGCCTATTCAATTCGGGCCAGCGTGTGAATCTCCTCAATTTTCGTTTCTTTCCGTCCGCACGGTGTTATTAGCAACGAAATGTTCAACTACAGGCGCAGCTGTCTCGTTTTTATAAAATTTAGGTCAGAATTAAAAAAATATTTTTAGTTAGAGTGAACATAAATTAATGAACAAGGTGTCTAAAATGATCTACATTAAACGACCAACAACTTTGCCATGTTAACAAACTTCCTAGGTCAAAGGTCAAGGTCACTAAAATGTGGTAAAATATTTTAAGAAATTTCTGCACGTCGAAGGAAACAAAAATATCTATTTTTGAGATAGCCAAATTGTGCCTTATTTAATAAAAAATTACATGATGAAAAATGGTGTTGCAGTTTTTCCAGTATTTTGAAAAATTCGAAGTAGAAATTGGAAAAACGTGTTTTTTCGCCCGTAATTTATAATTTAATTGCATTTAAACATTTTAGAATATTGTTAATGCATTATTAAGAGGGTTGGAATCATCCCTCAACCGCAGGGGATGATTTTTTCTTAATCAATTAAACAGATAATTTTTTATTGCATCCAAAAATTAAAATAATCATCAATTATTGTCGTCCTGTACACCAAACGCCTTTTCCCGCCAAAAAGAATATCACGTTAAATGCGTCTTGTAAGACGCTTGTCATTATTCTACCGATGTTTGGTGCCTAATTTTGAAGCTAAAGAGTTGATTCCTCGGTTTATAGTCACAGAAATTCTTTAAAAGTCGTTTAAAACCGGGAAATAATCAAGAATTCTTTGCTGGAAGAATCCTGGACACTGATTGGCTGACGCAACACGCTCGTCAACAGCTGCCGCGGTTGCCTAACAACAGCTTGCGTGTGTTTTGAATTGCGCGGGTGATGTTGACATGCGCCTCGTCAGCCAATCAGCGTCAAGGATTCTTCCAGCAAAGAATTCTCGATGATTTCCGTCTTTTCTTTGGCAATTAAATCGGTTTAATGCAACTTTTCATTGTTTCTGTGGTTAAAAATCAATATAAAATCTCTTTAGCTGAAATTAGACAGTTTTATTAATTTTACGGTCGAAAATTTCCTCATCACAGATGTTGCGAAACAAATTTAAATTTTGCTCGTGCGGCGAGAAGAAAGGTCTTTGCTTTGCTTTGCGGATTCATGAATAATTTGCTTGGTGTGTCGAGCGGCTGGAGTGTCGTTTGTTTTGGCCGGTGACACCGCAGCATTACGCTTTAATTAAGGCTTAATTAAGCGGCAATCTTGAGATGCGCGCAGCTCATTTTGCTGCGTCGCCGTTGTCGTCGTCGTCGTTGCATAATGCATCACGTGCGGTTAATTAAAACGAGATAATTAAGCGCGCAGACATTAGGCCGGCTAGCGAAATATTATACATGCGGCATATTTTCTGCTCGTTATTACGTGCGAGGAAATTAACGCGCGTCGATTCGAATAAATTTGGCCAAAACCTCGAGGCGCCGAATTCCGGGAAAGTAGAGCCGAAAGGGGAGAAGAAAAACTGATTTTAATTCATAGTTTTGCTGAATCGATTGGTGTGCTCAAAACGTGGTCAAATTATACTGTCTGTTTAAATTAAATTAAATTCACTTTATTATTTTTCTTTATTTCACAACTAGGAAAAAACTCGAAACAATTCAAAAGTTCAAGAATTAATAAAATCCGTAATTGCAGGTAGTTAATATTTTTAAAAGAAGATTCCGTTCTAAAAGCGACCACTGAGTGGAAGGTGCGTTCATCATTCCTAGTAGAACACCAGATTCGTATGAGACCGAACACTGTTGATATATATGGTCTGGAATATGCTAAAGTCACCGGAAGAACTAGTGAAAAAGGCCCGAGTTGTCATTCATTAGCTTGTACATATAGATGTAATTCTTCCGGCGACACACTGTCTATTCATGCGACTAATCAACTTTTTGAAATTTCTCAACTACATTCTAACTCCAAGGGAGAATAAATAGCAGTTTAAAAATTCTTTAAACATTAAAAACTGCGTCTGGATTATTTATTTTTTTTCTGCACAAATATCGAGTGTTTAATTTAATTTAATATTGTTTCTTAAGCCAAAATTACGATCTGTTTTGGCTCCCTCAGGCTAAATTATCTTTTTTACAGTTTATTCCGTCAGTTTTGAAGCTGCGCAGTACATTTTTGCGCATCTTAAGCATGCGCAGTGTGTTCAAATCGCTTCCTCATCTCATTGAAAAGGCAAAACGCATCACTGCGCATGCGTGACCTAAATTAAAACCTTGTGCGCAGTCGTAATTCTCACCGGGGGGCCAGATTGCGATCTGTGTTGGTTCCCGCCGGCTAAGAAGTCAAATTGGCATCGAAAAAGTAGAGACCAATCCTGTCGGCCAATCAGAAGCGTCAAAAAAGAGGCGTGCCGAGCTAATAATGTCAATCCCGCGTATTTCGTTACATTTCCATTAACAGATTTTACACCTATCGTGACGACTGTTGAAGAAAAAACTCTTCGGTTCCAATTGGTATAACGAATATGCGTCTTTTTCGCGCCGCGAATATCTCATTTCGACTTTTCTTCAGCCTCATTTGGCAGCAAATCGGATGGCGCGGCGGCGTGAAATTAGGAAATAATTTATTCCGCTGGCGTTGCAATATTTTCGCGCGCTCTCTTAGGACGCCGCCGGCTTCTTTTTACGTCGCGTGCGCGCTTCGGGGTCGATTTTTAGGAGGTTCTCTCTCGGAATAATTAATTCGCAGCCGGCTCGAATCATCAGATTGGATTAAATGACCCACGTGAAGGGCCCGCCAGATTAATTCCAAAGGAACACAACTTTCTCTCTTTCTTACTTTCTTTCTTTGGGCGCGATTTATTTCTCTGGAAAAAGTCGCGACAAGTGCGGAATTACCAGGCTAAAATTACGTTGTTAACTTTTAATGTCGCCGTGTTTCCTCACAAAACGGATTTATCTTCCTGCTCCCTCCTTTTCCTGCCAAGCCTCATGGACACGTTTCCAGTTCCGGTTCTGAAAAGACGCAAGCTAGAGTTTCTTTTTAAAGTGGAATGATATTGCATGAAAAGTTTTAAGCCTAACCGACCAATTTTTTAGCAAAGGAAATTAATAATTACTCTCGGGTTGAGAAAAATTAAGAAAATTTAATTTTGAGAAGATAAAAAATAGCTCTTTTGAGTTTTGAAAGTTATTTTTTATTTTTTCAAAAGTTGCAGATTTTTTACAGGGGTGTGTGTTTGGCCTGATTTAAATTCAGCGGCTGAAAGTAGCGTCAAAAACTGCCTATTTTCAGAAAGCTGATTAAATTTCCAGTTTTTTCTATTTAGAAAATTTTTCTCATTTTTGCCCTTTTCGCACAAAATTGGTCTGAAAATTTCAAGTGGCCGTTGGAGAACTTTAAATTATTTTGGGAAAGAATAAAAATACCTAAACTCAAGTTAATTTATTTGAGAATCACATCAGATAATTATTTTTCTGATAATGGAAACGAAATTAAAATGAGAATGGAGTGAAATCAAGGCCGCCATTTGTAACAAATGAGAATCGCCAGAAGAAAGTGCGTGCCACGCCCCCCTCTGTAGGTTTTTGCCAATTTTCTCCGAAATTTCCAGTGCTAGATTGTGTTTTCTCACGTGATTTGGAATCCTCTGATCGAGATCTATCTGACAGCATGAGTCTTTCTCTGTGGAAATGCAAAAATTGAGAAAAAATCACGATTACCAAATTCCGTTGCGAATTCTCCATTTAAAACAATGGTAACTTTGAGGCCGAATTTCTTCAAATTTCCACGGCTACCTATGAATTTTTTTAACTGTCCATGATCCTTAGGACCTAATCTGTGTGTGGGAGAGAATTTTGAGCGGAAATTCACTATCATATTCCTTTTTTATTTAATAAAACATATTTTTCTACGCGTGTCAATTCAATTTGGAATTTATTCATAACACTATTTACATTGGATTAATGAAATTGGCTACATTGTCACCGCAGAGAGGAGCACGCGAACATTCGCAAATAAGCTAGGAAAAGTTTATCGCGGCGCAGTTGGACGTACGGCAAAGTTGCGTGCGCTCTCTTTCCTCTCTATATACATATACTCTGTGCTGCCATATTTTGCCGTCGGTGCGGAAATTTGCTTTGTTTGCAAGCGGCGGCGGCGGCGCTCGCTCGCTCGCTTTTTCCTTCCTTTGCACCTCGGCCGCATTTTTCATTATGTCTGCATGAATATTTCATCGTTTGCCGCTCATCACTATGTAAAAATGCTGCGCAGCAGCAATTTCGCCGCGGCGCTCGCGCGCGAATACACGACGAGCAGCTTTTTCTTTCCAAATATTGTGTGCGTTCGGCGCAAAACTTTTTAATATTATTAAAAGTACTTAAATAAATTATGTCTTGGCGTTTTATTTTTACGCAGCTGCCTGGCGCGAGGCGAGGTGCAATTCCTGCCTGGCGGAAACAAAGTTTTCGTATAAAAAGAGCGCGCGCTTTTTATGGAAATGAAAGAGAGCCAGCAGAGCGGCGTGCGTGCAGTGCTAAAAACTCGTTACATTAATAGATTAAAAAGTGACGGCCGCATAAACACACACACCAGCCAGCCAGCCGTACTTTTAATACGTTTCAAGACCGAATTTGAATTATGACTCGCTGATAAGAGAGATTGCGAGGCAATAAAATATGCGAATAAATCCTGTTGGATGAGAAAAGCGTAAAAATAACGTGTTATCTGCAAACTCTGAAGTTCTGAACACGCAAAATGGATAGCTGCTTGAATTTGAAGCATTTTTTGGCAGTTTTTTATTTGGAAAACGATCCAACCTCTTAAATTATTTATTCTGTTTGTTCACGCAAAATGGCTTCAGCAGGATGAATATTTTTGCTGTTACTTCTTACTAACAGCTGATTAGAGTGGTAATTGGCGAATGGACCGTTAGATGGCACGTCAGGCCAATGGAAATGTAAAAAAATGCGTGGGAATTAAATTAATAGGCAGGCACGCCTCTTTTTCAACGCTTCTGATTGGTCGACTGGATTGGCCTCCATTATTTGGACGCTATTTTGAATTCTGACCGGCGGGAAAACCAACACAGATCGCAACCCGGACCCCCGGTGGGAATTACGGCTGCGCAGAAGGTTTTGATTTGGGTCACGCATGCGCAAGGATCACTTTCAGCATTCCTGTTAGATTAAGAAGCGATTTGAACATGCTGCGCATGCTTAAGATGCTCATACGTTTACTGCGCAGCTTCAAATGGGCGAGCAACCAACACAGATCGCAACCCGGAACCCGTTGCCCTTACATACAACTAAATTCATCTGAATATTTTCAATCTTTAGAAATTTGGCGATGCCAGAAGCGATTATTCACGTTTTATTATTCGTCGATTTCGTTGGCGGCGTCATTCGTCGCGAGTGACGGTACTAATAATAATAATAATCAGTCTCTCCTTGGCGAAAGCAGCTTTCGGATTTTCATAACGCGACGCTGACAAGACGCCACTTGAAAAGCAATTAGTGTGGCAATAATGTTTCATCCGCGCGCGCGGCACCACTCGTCGGAATCAAACTCTCTCTCGAACCAACGAGCGATTCGTTTCACGCCCCGGAGGGCTGGAAAAATGCTCGAACGCGCGTCTCGGTGGCGGCTCGAGAGGCTAATTTCAAGCTGGAGAGCGGCATAAATTTGGGCCAAAATTTAATTAGATTATCAACGTCGTCGTTGTCGTCGCTCAGGTGCTGGCTCTGCGCGCCGAGCACCAACTTGCTCTCTCTCTCCGCGTGTTCAATTAATTTCGGCGACCGTGCGGCCACGAAGACGACGACGACGACGACACACTCGCCTCCCTAAGCCACCCGCTGGATCAACCCAAAGACTTAAAGTCTCTTCTTGCACTAGAAAAGGGTAATTTAATTTAATTATTCTGGACTACATGGAAATTTTAAATTGATTTTTCCAGTATAAATGGTCAAAATAATTTCTTTTGATTTAATGCGTTATCAACAAATAATTTAACTAACATGAAATTATTTATTAGACAGAATCCAGACTTAAAATATTAAAAATCAGTGTCTAAAAATGAATCTCTATTTTTATCGATTTAATTCCCACCAATCATCGAATTTTTTCGATTTGAAAGAGGGTCAAGATCGAGATATTTGTCCGAAACGAAAGAGAAAGGGCGGCGGCGGTGGCGGTGGCGGCGGGCAGCAAATTACGTGAGAGTGTTCGGGGGCGGCAGGAAGTGGGCGTCGGAGGCCGGAACAGCGCTGTGCCGGAGCAGAAAGGGCGAATTTGGCCGCTCTCCGAATCGACGCTGCGATCAAATCCGATTCCGCGCCGACTTTTGACGTTGCGATGCGATGAATGAACGCGATGACGGACCACCGGCCCGCAGGAAAAGAAGCAGTCTTTTTGTCTTATTGATTCGCCCACTGCCGCCGCCGCCTCCGCCGCCGCCGCCCCCGGCACACTCTCATTATTTCCGTTTCGTGCTCTGCTCATCGTTGATCAAACACGCGTGCGCTGAAATTAATGTTGGAGCTCATTTTTTATTTGATTAAACAAGACTGATTACATCCCCGAGTGCGGTAACCACCCTTTAAAGCCGGTTTTCATCCCCTAATCGCATGAAATCACAAAATGCAAGCAAGTTAAATTTCTACCTGGTTTGGTACGTTTGTTTAAGGGTTTAAAAGGGGTGGAAAAGCCGGAATTAGAACAACCCCTAAAGAAAATTAAACTGGGAAACGTGAAGGAATTAATTTCATGTTTCTCGAGTAGGCGAAATATCGAAAAAATTACATTTTATGGGGTGTAAAATTCGTAGGGGTGAGTTAGGGGTTGGTTATGTGTTGCACTTTAACTAAAATACCTTCATACACATCCCCTGAAAATTTCGTAAGGATGTGACAACCCTTAAAGTTGCAGTGAGAAAGCAACCATACTGCCAAGAGGGCATATTTTCGAAAAATTTAATATATAATTTATTTAAATTAAATTTTAACCTTTAAACCATCTTTGACGAAGTTTTTGAGCACACCAATCGATTTCTGAGGCTTAAATTAGGTAAAATTGATGTTTTTCCCTCCAAAAAGTCCATCACAAACGTGCTGACTTTTTTCCCGCCTAAACAATTTGAACGTATTTACGAGAAGTGCGCATGCGTCAGAGCTGGCTAGATGTGACAAATAAGTCATTCGTACAGGTGGTCTCTCTGCAAGTGCACAAACCAGCTCTCACGCATGCGCACTTCTCGCAAATACGTTCATATTGTTTTGGCGGGAAAACTGTTTTCCGTTTTAAACGGCAAAAATATCAATTTCACCTAATTCGACCCTCAGGAATCGATTGGTGGGCTCAGAATCTTCGTCAAAGACGGTCTTTAAGCTACAGAATCAGTTATTTCGCATACTAAAACCCCTAGCAAGTATCAGAATGGTATTTTTTACCAACAATAAATTATTTAGCAAAGTCATTTTCTCACGCAGGGTAAAATAAGAGCCGTGCTGTCGGTTGGAAGCTGTTCCTCTCTCTCTACTCTCCGGCACGCAGCGTGGCGGAGATTATTATTTCAAAACAAGAGAGAGAGAGAAAGAGCTGGAGCTGTGATGCTGTGCGGCGTTGGTCGGCGGGTTCGGCTCTTGCGAAATAAAAGCATTTAGCGCTTGCGTTACATCACATTTCCATCCGAGAGAGAGGCAAGTCGATGTTGTCCGACGTGCCGGCTAAATAAATAACAGCAAGCACAAACACATTGCAATTTCCACAATAGCAGACTCGCAGCTGCTGCCGTGATTTAATTGGCTCGGCCGTCCGACCAACGAAACTCATCGAGACAGCCGCCGAATTTGCTGCTTAACGAACCGCAAACGGGCGATTCGGCGACAATATAAACGTGCGAGCAGCAAATCCATCATGACGACGGCGACGAGATCAGCAACGGATAAATTGCTCCTTTCTCTCTCTGCCTGGCTGCCTGTCTGCCTGACACCGTATGAGAGCGAGGCGACGACTGCCGCGCGTAAGCTGCTTCTCGCCGAGAATAATGAACGAACGCAAATCAAGATTGACGTGGAACAACTTTAGAACTGATCGAGAGAGTGAGAAGCAGAGAGACACGACTCTCGACATGAAACGACCATTAATATTACTAAATTAGCCAAACAAAAGTCAAAGTCTGTCTCTATAAATTGTATTTCATGAACGGGACAGAATCAAAAGCTGTAATACAGGAAGTTAGGAACTAATTAACTATTAAAACACCTTTTTTTACGAAATAGGTTGGGGTAATTAATTTTTCCGGTCGAAAAAGTTAAAACAAATCGCATGATGCTTTGGCGCGCAACGTTTGAACCTTTTAATCGCCACTACGCATGCACCGCCCCTCTGACGTCTGGAGCAGGCGACGGCAGAGACATCTGCGCATACCCAGCGAGAGCAGTGAAGCAGTCACGTGACACAATCCCGCCATCTCATTGGCGCTGCTTGGAAGCATGGCTGTGACGTCAGACGCGCAAAAGATTCAAGCGTTTTGCGCGCCAAAGCAACTTGCGTTTTGGTTTTTGTGCCTATCTACTCTACATTTTTCGACCGGAAAAATTGTACACCCCACTATTTCGACCCTCAGGAATTCATTGGAATAAATAAAACTGTGATTTCAAAGTGTCTTTAATTAATACAAATTATTTTGGTCTAATTTTCGGAGCACTCTCGTCTTTTCCTAAAGAAAAAAAACAGCTAGAAGGATGGAGGGTGTGAGAAAGGGAAGCGAAGGAAATAAAGAAAGACGAGGGGTGAAAAGTTGCAATGTACGTGGCGGCAACTTTTGGCTTTTCTCTTGCTCACCTTTGATCTGGCCGCATGCACAGATCGATTGCGCCGGCAGGGGTAATTGCACCCGGACGGGGTAGTATTTTTCCATGCATGTGCGGCGACTAATTGCTGGAGGCGCAAAATTCGTCTTATTCCGGCGGCGGCGAAGAAAAGTAATTAGGTTCGACTCTTCATCTGCGCTGATACTTTTTGCCCTTTCGCTCGTCCGGCCGCCTCTGCTCTGCGCTAATGCAATTTTGCTTCACAAGTTGCGCGCCCGCACGCCCGGGCGAGAACAAAATTGAATTTGCCCGCTGAAAAATGGCTTCTCGGCAGCCGCTCATTTGGCCGATTGAGCGCTCACGTCCGCCCTTTTTCGCCCGAATTTGTTTCCACACGAGACCGCGCGGCTGCGAAAGTTAATTAGAACACTCGATGTTTGATTCTGCGGCTTCGCTTTTTCCAACTCTGACCACACCGAAAAACATTTCCTGCTGATTGCACAACTCATTTTTCTGCGGTCGAATACAAAAGCAAACAAAAGTGATCTGGATGAAAGTTTATTGCATTCTCGGAAACGGTTTATTTTCTTTTAATCCAAAAATTATAGTGTGTTTTGCAGAAATCATTCTGCGGAGTTTATTTTTTCCCAAGTTAATTTTCAGAGCTTTTGGATTTTCCGTTTTTACAGTGTAGTCGCGATCGGTGTTGGTTCCCGGGGAGTTAAAATAACTTTTTATTGTTAAATCAGTCATCTTTTGATAAATTCGGCCATATCGAAGCTGCGCAGTAAACTTGTGCGCATCTTGAACATGCGCAGTATGTTCAAATCACTTCTAAATCTCACAAGAAGGCAGAAATTCATCCCTGCGCATGCGTGACCCGAATTAAAACCTTCTGCGCAGTCGTAATTCCCACCGGGGGTCTGGATTGCGATCTGTGTTGGTTTCCGCCGGTCAGAATTCAAAATGGTGCCGAAATTAAAGGAGACAGTCCAGCGGCCAATCAGAAGGGTCGAAAAAGGGGGCGTGCCGACCTAACAATTTAATTCCCGCGTATTTTAAACCATTTTAAATCAGCCTGATGTGCCATCTAACGGTCGATTCGCCAATTACCGGGCTAATCAGCTGTTAGGAAATAAATTAAAACAAAAATATTCATAGCGTTTAATCTATTTTCATGATAAATTTTCCGTTTCCTGAAATGTAAAGTTGAACGCACAGAAAAAACCAAATCCGGGCTGTTTATTTAACGCTAATCCATAAATTATGCGAGGTTTAATTATTCTGTAGTATAACGCGAAATCGCAGCGGCCCAATTTAATCGGGTTACTATTTGATTTGGGGCGTGAACCGCGCCCGAATGAATAATTGTTGCCTTGCGTATATAATATTCACGAACACACGCGCGGTGCACACGCATGAATTATGAAAAGCGGGCGTTTGCGCGCGTCGGAATGGCCGAAATTATTATTATTATTCTCTTTGTGTCGATTCATTAGGCTGGCAGGCGGGGATTACGCCGTTGCTGCGCTGCAGTGACAATGCTTTTAATTAACGCAAGCGAGCGAACGAGCAGGAGAGCGAGCGAAATATCCGCTAATGCCGGGCCACGCAAGCAAAGCCATGCAGCGATCGTCCCTCGGGGACCTGCTGACTGAAATAAACCCTCCGCCGCACGCCATCTTCCCCTCGCCCCCCTCCCCACACGAAAGCGTTGCAAAAATCGACCACGCTCATTAGACACAAAATTAGCAATTTATAACAGGATTAATAATTTAAAAAAAATAATAATTTGTGCAATTTTAGGTTTGAAAGGAACTTTGTCGACGCACCCTGTTGACATGGGTCCTCAGATTTGGACGAAATTTGCTGAAGGGGTTGCCCTAGTGATCCTTTCTTGCACCTTAATTTTTTTGGCCAAAATTCCTTAAATTGCTAATTTTACAGGGGCTCAGAATTTGCAATATTGCGTAAAAAGTTAGTTTTAAAAAAATAATAAAAGGATTGACCTAAATTGAGTTAAATCTAAAAATTTGGTGTTGAAAATGCTTTATATTTGACGCTCCTTGGAGACAAACTTCGTAGGTCAAAGGTAAAGGTCACAAAAATCAGGTTGAATTTTTAAAAAAAATGTAAAATGTAATTTTTTGTTATATTTTTAGTATTTGAAATAACCAAAATGTGCCTCATATACGTGGCAACAACATATAAAAAATTTGCAGCAATATGTTTTCCATTTCTTGAGAAAATCTAAGGTCAAAGTTTAAAACTTGTTTTTTAAACCCCGAAAATCGATATTTATATTTTAAAATAACACTTTTGCGCGGATTTAACCCAAAATTATTTGAAAATAATTCATTTGGTCTTTTTAAGAGGGCTGTGAAACCACCCCTGACCTCCATAGGGGTAGAATTTTTAATTTGTACAGAACTGAATGTCCTTGGTGTCGTTTTATACATTTTCTGCCTCGAGAAACTCAATTCTGAACTTAAATTCATCCCATCTTACTCCCTTTTCACCCTCTTTGAGCACAGGGGGTGGTTTTCCAATGGTATTTATTTTAATTTAAATCCAATCGAATGAAATAAAAAAAAATCGGCCTCTGAGTCGATGCGAACGGCGGTGCTGTGCCAGTTTCTGCGTGGTTTCTTCACTCTGGCGTGGAGGCTGGAATAAATGCATTTGCAGAAAGAGGGCAATTAGCGCGGGCAGAAAGTGCTCTTCGAGCCGAATAATGGCGCGGAATAATGGCTCCGCTTTTTGCCTCCATTGTTGTCGAACGAAAGAAACGCAAGACACACGCGTAAACAATGACCTAAATCGATTTCAATGTTCTTTTTTCTATATGTTTCAGGTGAGTCCTGTTTCGACATTTCGGTCTCTCATCGCACGAGGTAAAAAAATGCTTTTATTCAGGCGTCAAAACATGTCGGAAGTGCAATCGACAGAGCATTCAGCCTTTTTTTTTTTTTAAAAAAAAATTCAATGATTTTTTTAGCAGCAGAGCGAGCGCTGTAAAAACCGAGCAGAAAGAAATTTGAGCTTAAAAACTCGACGGTTTGTTTGCACTCAACTCGGTACGCGCGCTGCGGGCTTTTCCGAATTCCATCACGTATGTCGCCCCTTTTTTTTAGATGTTTTTTGCGAGAAGCACCGCGCGCCATATACTATATTTATTTACATTCCGAATTCCAACAGCAGGCAGAGCACGAGTTTTTGTTTGTCTCGCGCTCGCAAGATGATCCTGCCTACCGGGAATTCCATTAAATGCACCGCGTTTATGATTTAAAACAGGAATTTCACCAAAGAGGGTGTATCGTTTACAAAAGAAACACATTTTTAGCGTTTTTACGATTTATTTTGCTCCAAAAAAGGAATAAAAATATAATTTTCAAGTAAAAAATTGTTTAGTAGCCACTTTAACGACGCCTGACGGGTTTTGTGTTCGTTCCAATTGTGAGATCTGCCCACCGTTTGAATGCCCAAGTCAAGAGCTTTCAGAAAATGTGCAATTTGACCCTTTGGAAGAAAACAGGGCGCTCATGAACGAGATTTTGGACACCGGGAGCATTGTTTGAATATACGCCCATTTTGAGCTGCGCAGTAAACTTGTGCGCATCTTAAGCATGCGAACTATGTTTAGATCGCTTTTAAATCTCACTGAGAGTCCAAAACTCATCACTGCGCATGCGTGACCCAAATTAAAACATTCTGCGCAGTCACAATTCCCACCGAGGGCCGGGTTGCGATATGTGTTGGTTTTCCCGCACGTCAGAAGTCAAAATGGCGTCTAAATAATGGAGGCCAATCACTGAACAGTCCAGAGGCCAATCAGAAGCGTCGAAAAAGAGGCGTCGCGACCTAATAATTTCATTTCCGCGCATTTTGTTACATTTCCATTTGCCTAATGTGCCATCTAACGGTTGATTCGTCATTTACCGGGCAATTTTGGGCACATCCTGCGTCATTTTAAGAGTTATAAAATAGTTTTTTTATTAAAAACATACGTTTATCTTCTTTTTTTACGTTAATTTCTAATAAAAATTAATTTAAAAAAATTAGGGACGTCATTTTTCTGTCTCAAAGACGGTTCGAGGGTCCAAATTGTCATTTTCATCAAAATAGGCTTCCGGAAAAGTTGACAGCAGCTAATGACAGCTGCACGATCAACGTCCAGCGCGAGAAGGGATGAAAGGAGAGAAGGAATAAGCCCCATGCAGCAATCTCGGCGTTCGCAACGAGAGACAAGAAAAGCGCCAGCCAGCCAGCCAGGATTTCGATCCTCCGCTCTGATCCTTTTCCGTTTCCGCGCATCACAGATTGAGTTTCTTTTTAATAGAGCAAGAAACAAAAGTCGGCTGGACGGACGGACGGAGCAGAGTTTGCTTGGCATTTTTCAATTGGCTGCCGGCTTATGCAAGCGCACGCCGAGCGCACGCCGAGTTATTACTGCTGTTCGCAGGAGCAGCCTTTGTTACACTTTTCCGTTGCTTTTGTGAGCCGAGAAAAATGCGCCGCTGACAAAGGATGCTGCGTGAAGGGTCGAGAGCCGGGATGAAAGTGCGGCGCCACCAAATTATCTGTCTTATTCTCCGGGATCCGAGGAGCAGCACTCGCAAGCCCCTTGTTTTCACTATTCTTTTCCCGACACCTCCGGCTTGGCTTTAATTGAAGAGATGGACTCACTCGCTCACTCTTTCAACACACACAACCAAAGAAAGAAAGAAAGAAAGAAGCAGAAAAAGCCTCGCTTTCATCAAATAATACACTCAGCTGTGACGTTCTTTTTATAGGTAAAAAAATTGTTTTCATTCTCATCGGGGTCTGTGTTGGTTGCTCGCCCATTTAGAAGCTGCGCAGTAAATTTTTTCGCATCTTGAGCATGCGCAGTATGTCCAGGTCGCTTTTTAATCTCATAGAGAGGCTGAAACTCATCACTGCGCATGCGTGACTCAAATTTAAAACCATTGCGCAGTCGTAATTCCCACCGGGAGCCCAGATTGCGATCTTTGTTGGTTTCCCACCGCTCAGAAGTCAAAATGGCGTCGAAATATTGGAGGTCAATCCAGTCGGCCAATCAGAAGCAACGAAAAAGGGGAGTGCCGACCTAATAATTTTATTCCCACGAATTTTGTTACATATCCAATAGCCTGATGTGCAATCTAACGGTCGATTCGCCAATTTCCGGGCTAATCAGCTGTTAGTAAAGAAATAACAACAATTATTCAACGTGCTGAAGGTTTTTCCGTTTTTTCCGGCCCTTGAAAAGCGATCTATTTTCGCTTGGCGGAGGATTGCGGACGTACTGACTCATATAAAAGTTAAACTATTGAATTTATCCAGTTCACGAAGGATTTCTCCTGCTTGGTTTCTGTTTTATCAATTTTCGCAGCAGTCTGAAACGTGTGTCGGCGTACTGATAAAATAATAAGCACGAAAGCGTGCATGCTGCAACGACATCCGCGCTCGCGAGTCGTTTTTTTGATGCTGTGCCGCAGCGCTCGCGGGACGAAACGGTTGCATAACTTTAAATTGCGATGTCTATCGAGCAAATCCTTTTCAAATCATGCGGCTCTCTTCTCTTCTCCAACCGTATACATTATTATTGCTTTTGCGACGAGCGAGCAAGAGCAGAAAGCGCAGGAAATTTCATCACGAGGCCGAGAGCAAAAAGCCATTTCTTTCTTCGCCGGTCCATCTTTCCTTTGTTTGCAATCAATTTGGGCGGCCGGGGATTTGTTTTAGCCGGGGTAAATAATATTTCCGCCGAGGAAAAGCTTTCCGAAAAGCCGGCAGCAACAGGAGAGCAGATGATTTATTGCGTTGCCGCGTGTTCATTTTTTGCTTTCGGAGAATTCCGAGTATAAAATATAATGAGCGATGGCAAGTTAAGGAGCGGGCGGCCATTTTTGCTGTTCTCTGGTGCAAAGTTTGGCCGCTTCCTTCTTTAATTAAGACGAGGCCGGCGGCAGAAAGCGCGCACAGCGCACAATGAAGTTGGCACTCGTGCCGCTTTTGTTGCCTCGCGAAATCAATTCTGCTAATTTCGCCAAAGATTCTTGCGCGACGCTCGTGACAATGGGCCGGCGATGAAATTTAGCAGGCGAGCCCGCCGGCCACTAATAAATATTGGTTCTGCCTGACAATGCAGCGCCAACTCGCTGACGAGACACTTTTTGCTCCGCGCGCGCCGTAATTTTCTTATCGATGCATCAGACAGCCGCCAGACTCGAGTTCAAACCACGCGCGTCTCATGAAAAAATCATTAATTTAGAGAGGAACAATCCTCTTCGTTAATGAAAAGATTTAATAAATTGTTGAACGATTCACGCCGCCATTTTGCAGTCCAAATCCGGCGATTTTGAGGCTAAAACGGCTAACAGAAATCACGAATTAGGCGAATGAGCAAGATGTGAATGGGGAGTAGGAAGGGCAGCCCAGTAGGCACTGGCCACTTGCCCCTCTCCCCTCTTTCCCTCCTTGAAACGGCGCTAGTCAGAATGACAAGCAGTCATCAATTGGTGCCGCAAAATCACTTGCCCGCCGCTTGAGAAGAGGGGGAAGCGGATGTCTTTTACAGCCTGCTTAGCTGACCACTGATATCCCACCTCCCTTCTCCCAGCCAGCTCCCAGCTGGTTTCGCATTGTTTACTCTCTGTGATTTGGATGATTCGTGTGATTCGTACTGTTCACATACTTTTCATGTGAAATTCGCGACTTCCGGACTGGATTTGGTGTACGCAGGGATTCAAAAAGGTCAGTTCAAACGGAGAAATCGGCAAGAATTCTTAGCTAGAAAAATAAAACGACGCTGATTGGCTTTCCCCCTCCGCGTGAATTTCCATTTCCAGGCAACCGTGAGAGCTGCCCAAAAGCGCATTGTGGCAGCCAATCAGCGTCGAGGATTCTTTGGGCAAAGAATTCTTGCTGCTTTAGTGATTACATTTGCTTTTTCATCAGTTTAATTCATTTTTAATTTGATTTGGCGGCTATAAATCGGATAATTTGAACTCTATAGCTGCTGGTTGAGTCCAACCAATTGGTTTTCCGCTCAACAACAGTAAAATGGTAAGAGAATTACCAATGAATTAAAAATGGCGGCAAAATGGGGCGTCTGGCTGGTGGGAAATCTTAATGGGCGTGGCATTATCTGCATTTAGCGGTAAATTTGACCTTTTTTTGTTAATTTTATCGACTTTTTCAAGGGAAAAACTGGAAAATAAATTGATTATCTGGCTTTTAAGTAAATTATCGGTTTGCTAAAATTAATAAAAAAAATATAGTCACCAAATTTCGTGAAAAAAGAAGTAAAAATGTTTTCGCAACACAAAGGGAGGAGTGATTTTATGTGTCTGTCCTTCTTACTTGCGTCTCTCGTTGTTTGCATCGGTTTTCCATAATGGGTTGGGTGCAGTGCACTCTCTCGTCTGCTATTTATTTGCGCGCGCGGGTCGAATCCCCGGACGAAGAAGAGATTTTTAAAAGCCACTAACCGCGCGCGCAGGCATGGCAGCAGACGTCGGTCGGAAATAAATAAAATAAAGCCGACTGGCTGCAGCGCAGCGCAACGCAAACACGGGAGGAAGGAAAGAAGAGAAAGCCTGCCGGACCAATAACGCGGCGGCGGCTTATTTGCCAACATCCTTTCGGTGTTAAATGTCATTTGGGAGCGGCGGCGCAAAAATACACAGCCGCTTCTCAAATATTGACGCTCAGATTCGCTTTTTTTCTTTTTCATTGTTTATTGCCACGGCGAGTCGATTGACCCTGACTTTGTTGCTTTCCAAATGGCTTGGCAAACACTCAGTCCAGTCTTAAAGCTGACAGAGCGCGACGTTTATTTGCACGTGCGGCTTTCTACTCCTCTCTCTGTCCCGTCGTAATAAACGCTCAATTTCCTGCAATAAGGGTTAGAAATTTATAGAGAAAACTTATCCAGATTGAACCACGTAAAGAAATCGTGCAGAAAAATATTTAATTTAAATTTTGGAATGAGAATTTTAATGAAGGGGCGTGGCACGTGCCAAAATTCGCTTTAAGACCGTCTTTGATGAAGATTCTGAGCCAACCAATCGATTCCTGAGGGTCGAATTAGGTTTAAAGGATGTTTTTTCTGACCAAAAAGTGCAGCGCGACGCGTGAACTTTTTCCCGCCGAAACAATTTGAACGTATTTGCGAGAAGTGCGCATGCGTCGGAGCTGGCTGGATGTGACAAAGAAGTCATTCGTACAGGCGGTTTCTCTGCAAGTGTTCAAACCAGCTCTGACGCATGCGCACTTCTCGAAAATACGTTTATATTGTTTTGGCGGGAAAAAAGTTCGCACGTCGCGCTGCACTTTTTTAACGGAAAAAACATCAATTATACCTAATTCGACCCTCAGGAATCGATTGATGAGCTCAGAAACTACGTCAGAGACGATCTTTGATGATTTTGAAGGAAATAATCGGTTTGCAACGAACAATTGATTTAGAAATTGTGACAGAACTTCATTATTGGTGCTCAATTTGTGGAAAACAAATCCGGTGGCCAATGAAAACACCCCTAAATGTGAATGAAAAGGAAAAAATAGAATTGATTCAGGAAAAGCAAGAATAGAAGCAATCCATTAGAGGGTGGTGGGACAGATCTAGACCAAAAGCTCCTTTTGAAAGGAAAAAATGGCCTGGGGGACAAAGAGACGGTTCAATTTCGTGCAGGCAGGGGCGCAGAGAGTGCGACGGCGCGTGGATGTGGATCTGGCCTGTTTGTTTCTCGGCCATCAATCAATCAGGCCGGTATTATTCATGCTCGCCTTCGCCGCCCATACATCACGCACGCGGCGAAAAAACGTGTACAAAGTGGCGGCAGCAGTAACGAGACACGTCGTTATGCAAAATATCCGTCTGGAACAAATAGTTTTCGCTCGGCGAAACGGCCTAACAACACCTTTTTCCTTTCGACACGAAACGAAAAATAAAAAATAAACCCATTTTCTTCGCTCACTCCATCCTCAATCCCCGGATTTAAAAAGATAATTTAATCATCACTGCTGGGGTCCGGATACACGCGACGCGCAGATATGGCGGGAAAGTTAAATATTTTTGCTGTTAATTCTCTACAAACAGCTGATCAGCCCGGTAATTATTGGCGAATCGACCGTTAGATGGCGCGTCAGGCTGAAGGAAATAAAACGAAATACGCGGGAATTAAATTATTAGGTCGGCAAACCCCTTTTTCGACTCTTTTGATTGGCCTCCATTATTTCGACGCCATATTGGCTTTTGATCAGCGGGAAAACCAACACAGATCGCAACCCAGTCCCCCTATGGGAATTACGACTGCGCAGAAGGTTTTAATTTGGGTCACGCATGCGCAGTGATGCATTTCAGCCTCCCTTTGAGATTTAGAAGCGATTTGAACATACTGCGCATGCTTAAGATGCGCACAAGTTTACTGCGCAGCTTATTAGTGTGCGAATTTATCAAGCTGACTGATTTAACTATAAAAAAAGTTAATTTAACCTGCGGCAACCAACACAGATCGCAACCCAGACCTCTTTAGAGTAAACAAGGCCCCTAGTGGTTAAAATTAAAACAAAATCTTGAATTTTTAGAGAATTTCATCCGATAAAGTGCATTTCCCGCCGTTTCAGAAACTGCATAGAGGCAGACGAAAGCAAAAGGAAGCGTGGTGCGCGTTGTGAGGCGTTCGGAAATATATCAGTTGGCCATGCAGTTCAAACATAATAAATCACGAATAAATAGAGCGCGCAAGTCGGCGCGGGTGCGGAGGGAACAGCTAAATCATGGCGGCGGCAAAAAACGTGTCGCTGCCGCTGCGTTTTTTTGCGCGCGTTCCGAGGCCAGCAATCTTTTTCGCCTCATCGAAAAGCAATTGATCACCAACGCCGCTCGAAACAAAAAATAACCTTCAGCCGGAAAATTTCATCCGGAGTCTTTTGTGTGCCGAAAAATAGGATGCAGATTCGCCTCCGCCCCCGCCTTTTCTAATTGTGTCGAAAGAGTCGATGGAGGGATTTTTTTACTTTTTTCCGGAGACACGCATATACGCACTCGCTTTTTGCCGGCTGGCTTGCTTTTGCCTCGTCGTCGTTCATTAAAACTTTATTTTCTTCTGGCTTCCGAGAGAGTTGATCAATTCGCCTTGTTAGTGCCCGCCGAAAAAGACGAAAGACGAAACACAAGCCTTTTCTGCTCTTATAATGACCGTCTGGCGAATTTGCCAGCCCACTGCTCCACATTTTAATTGGCGAATCGAGCCAAAATTTGTCACATCTTCGGTATTTTCGATATTTTCAACAAAAACTAAAATTAATTCGTCTTAGATCTGCGCACCGAACCAATTTTATCGCACATTTGGCCCCCGCTGACTTGAGGGGACCTTTAACCATTTTTCCCTCTCATTTTAGACATTTTAGAGACAAAAAATGATGGAATATACTCCAAATTCCAGGATGAAAAACAAAATGTCGCTCCTTCAGAGCAAAATAAACGCTTTTATAGAAGACGCCGACGACGGCGGGCGGAGGAATCGGAATATTTGAAGGCTTCGGACTCTTCGGGGGCTGCGCCTATCGCGTATACTGCTGATAATTGTGCCGGCAATAGACATGTTTGCTCCCTGGGGAGCGAGCAAACAAGCCTTATCAGTCTCTCTTCGTTCTCTCTTTTTCGCGAGACGGGGCCAGCTGCCTGCTGCTTGTGCTTGGGAATGAGCGCATTTCGTGTACGCCTTGTTTATCAGCAGAGCAGCGAGCCTTTGTTCCCGCCGCCAGCCGCTCCGATTTTTCCTCTGCATGCCTGTAAACAAACAAAAAGGCCGGCCGGCGCGGTGACGTCAGCCAATAATTCACCCTTTAATATAATAATATTATGTCGGCGCGGCTTTGACAGACTGACAAGCAAGCCGCCTGCCTCGTCAATGCGATGCGATGCAGAATTTCGCGCGATAACACACATTACGCCGCCGCCGCCGCGATCCTACTCAATATAGACAGATATGGTACCCAGACGAGAGAGAAGAGCGGCTCCATTTTCAAAACAAATTGTGACTGTCAAAACCGAGCTGGTTCGATAGCAATTTTTCTGGCATAGATTTTTTTTTACTTTGAGATTTGCGATAAATAGACAAATGTCATCCCCTTTGAATATTGTCGTGCACTTGTTCACCTGGGGAAATTGACAGCAGGCAGGAAAAAGCAGTTAAACCACTCGGCTGCGGAGCGAATAATTCGTCGTTTCGCATCTGGCGCATTCTCGGTTTTTTGTTTAAGGGTGGAAGAATGTGTTGAGGTTTTGGCGAAACTAGCTTCCAACTAAGGGAACGCGCAGGCACGATTCCCTTTTCCCTTTGCCTGGCTGCTGCATGGCTGTCGCGCGATTTGTTGCAAACGCCAAAAGCGGAATATAACTAAAAGGCTTTATCCCGTCGCCGCCGCCTTGTTTTCGGAACTTTCGAAACGCGGATGTATGTACGCGTTAATTGAGAGGGGATACATAATGTATCGATTCGTGTACTTGACAAAGTTGGGCGGCCAGAACACGACTCTGCGTTCGCCGCTTTTCACTCGAGACAACTTCAGACTCTGTTGAATAACGAAAATCTTTTTTCCTAATTAAGGGTTCTATAACGGCCATTTCAAATTTTCAGACGAATTTTGGGCGAAAATGGCTAATTTGGGAAAAATTTGTTCAATAGGAAAAAAACTGGAAATTTAATGAGCTTTATGAATTTAGGCAGTTTTTGACGTTACTATCAACTGCTGAATTTTAATCAGGCCAAACACACACTCCTTTCGAAAATCTGAAATTTTTTAAAAATTTAAAATAACTTTCAAGAATCAAAAGAACTATTTTTTTATTTTCTCCCTATTAAATTTTCATAATTTTTCTCATGCCGGAAGTGCTCAATTAATTTTCTTGGCTCAAAAAGAGGGCGTAACCGGTAAATTTATTATTCCCTGCTAATTTTGTTTTGCAACGAGAGAATTTTCTTTTTATCCTTCGTAAAATCTCAAGAATTGCTTCATTTTTAGTATAGCAGGGGTGGCTTACTTCTTAAGGGGTGGCAAGGGAGAAGCAATGCATAGGAATGGCAGCTAGAGAAGCTGCAAGAAGTCGTCTGGTCGTCGCGTGAGAGTGTGTTATCGCCGAGCGCCGCGCACCAGCGCCGCCGCCGCCGCTTATTCTAATTTGGCGCGGTCAAATAAAACTGGGCGTTCAATTAAGATTATGAAAGCCGCACAGCACAGCACACACACACGATCTGCATTGCAAATTAATTCGCGTCGTAAAGCGTAAAGGCGCTTAAACATACTCTTCGGAGGAAAAAAGGCACATAGAGAGAGATCGGGCGAGGCAGACGAACTCCAATTTTCGCGGCACTTTGCAGCAGCTGCCGTTTTTTAATCAAATTTGGCAAGTGCTCCTCGGGCGTAGGAGTCGAGTGACAAACGCGAAAGAATGTCTGTGCGCCTCGCCGGCTGACAATATCACGCGTAATTGCAAAAAGCCGTTCAACAAGCTCCCCTGCAATTGCGCCGCGCGCACATTCCGCAAGCCGTGCACGTCGCACACCGGACGCACCCAAACTCTTACATTATTTGAATGCGACGCGAATTCGTCTCCAACGGCAACTTCCGTTCCTTTCCAACCATTCAAACAGCTCCAGCAGCCAGTACTCTTGAAATTTCATTTTTTACAGCTCCAATTTTGTTGAATACGGTGTTTGACGAGGTTTCTGAGCTCACCAATCGATTCCTGAGGGTCGAATTAGGTACAATGGATGTTTTTTTCCGTTAAAAAAGTGAAGCGCGACGTGCGGACTTTTTTCCCGCCAAAACTATAAAAACGTATTTGCGAGAGCTGCGCATGCGTGAGAGCTGGTTTGAGCACTTGTAGAGAGACCGCCTGCACGAATGACTCCTTTGCCAGCTCTGACGCATGCGCACTTCTTGCATTCATGTTGTTTTGGCGGGGAAAAGTTCTTACGTTCGCGCTGCACTTTTTTAACGGAAAAACATCAATTTTACCTAATTCGAGCCTCAGGAATCGATTGGTGGGCTCAGAAACCTCGTCTAAGACGGTCTTTAAGCTTTAAGCAGCCAAAAATCGGAAGAAAAACCGTTGCTCTGGTCTCTTTTGGTCTGAAACAAGGCCAAAACAGAATTTCTAATTTCCCAACATATTTTTCAAGCATCGTAGAGCATTTTTTTTAGTTGAATTTTTTTATATCGAAGCGGGAGAGGCCGCAGTACGCAGCAGTTTGGAGCAATTTAGCTTGCGGGGTTTCTGCTCGGTGGAGATGATGCAGAGGCCAGAGGTGCGCGCCGCTCTGGTCTCGTGAATTGGCTGTTTTTATCTCTGCTCGACTCGTGCGGGGCTTCGATATCTAATAAACCGGCTTGCGTGACGAACACAGCACTGCAAGCCACAAAAATGCAGAATATTAAGACAACAAACAAAGCTTGTTTATTTAAAAGGGCGCTTATATTTTTCCCTTGTTCCAAATAATGCTTGTTATATTTGCTCTTTTGATAGGATTATATTTTGTATAGAACTGAAAATGCTGGAAAAATGTTGGTGGCAATGCATGAACTGATCCCTAAGGATTAATTTGAAGCCAAAATTGGTTTAATTAGCAGCGTAAATTTCTTTGAAAAGTGTCTGCAAAGTTAGCACTGTCTCCTTACTTGAAAACCTGTTTTATTTCTCAACAAAAGTGTCCCTAAAACAGATCTCGACGACAGTAGTCCAAATTGTAAAGCAAATAGTTTATTGGTTCAATCTGAATAAATTAAAACCAATAAAACGGACTGCGCCATTTCGCTTTGAGATTTTGTGTCTGAATAAATCGATTTTTGGGCTGGACAAAGCGGCATTGTGGAGCTGGAATTCATGCAATGCAAACACGAGCGAGAGTGGTGCTGGCTGTCATCGCTTCCATTTGCAGCTGACAATTGAATTTGCAGTGTTTTGCGTGCGCGGTGTGCGCGGCCTAATCGAGTTTGTCTGATTGGAATTAGATTCGCCAACTAACAGCAGCATCAAATGTTTGCCAATTCGAGTGTGGCCGGGCCGCGTCCTTTTCCTTCTCGGCCATTCCGCCTATTCCTTCGTTAGCGATGGGCCTAGCGTAGGTGCAGTAAACAATAACCGTGTCTGCTATAATAAATATAAATATCCCCATTAATGAGGGCTTATTGGTTGGATTTCTATTTTTTTATAATTGGAAAAACGTCAAAGGTTGTTTCAACGGGGGCTGGGTTGCGATTTGTGTTGATTCCCGCGGGTTAAAATAACTTTTTTTATGGATAAAACAGTCAGCTTGAAAAATTCGCCCATTTCGAAGCTGCGCAGTAATTTTGTGCGCATCTTAAACATGCGCAGTAAGTTCAGATCGCTTCTTAATCTCACAGGAAGCCTTAAACTCATCGCTGCGCATGCGTGACCCGAATTAAAACCTTCTGCGCAGTCGTAATTCTCACCTGGGGGCCAGATTGCGATCTGTGTTGGTTTCCCGCGTGTCAGAAGTCAAAATGGCGTCGAAATAATGGAGGCCAATCAGAAGACAGTCCAACGGCCAATGAGAAGCGTCGAAAAAGAGGCGTGCCGACCTAATAATATCATTCCCGCGCATTTTGTTACATTTTCATCGGCCTGAAGTGCCATCTAGCGGTCGATTCGCCAATTACTGAACTAATCAGCTGTTTGTAAATAAATGACAACTAAATTTTAAACCACTTTTAAATAAAATTCATGAAAGCAAGCAAAATCAAGGTAATAAATCTCGACAGGAGGAAAGATAAAGATCGGAGGGAATCAGCTCGGTCTCGATTTGGATTTAGTATCAAATTGGAAGCGATCCGCTCTCTCTCGCTCGCTCTCGGGATGAGTAAACCGTGCGTTTGCTCTGAGTGAGTTGAGTGTAGTGAGGCGGAGGCGAATATTCGCGTTTATTTTGAGTTGCGAGGGAAAAGGCGTCGGAAACGGTCTCGTGGGAATCAGCGAGGCTGACTGCGCCAACATGCAAATAGTCGCCCCTTAAACAGGCCGCCCTTAAATTTATTTATGAGCGCTCTCTCTCTCTCTCTTCTGTTCTCTGTTTGTTCCTCGTGAATTACACACACGCCAGCTCTCCGCGTCCACATGCACACACATTCACACACACACACACGCCGACCGCGTTCTATTATTTAGTGCCGAACCGGCCAAAAAGCAAAAATCGAAAAGCCTGCACGGAGAAAATAACGAAAATAACAAGGAAGCTTTATATACAAGCCAAAAAATGAGTACATTTTGCGTTGTTTTAGAAATTTAGCATCAGTTAAGCTGTAAAATGTGCAATATTGATATTTAGGGAGTTTTATGAGCCCTTAGTTACTGTTCAAAGCCGCTAACAGATGGTGCCACCGTAAATTTTCTTAATTAAATTAATTTTAAGGTATTTCCGCTGCGATTTCAAAATAAATCCTGCTAATTGTGCATTCTTCACTTAATTTTCTTTCTTTTGACGTGCTGAAAACCAAAATCAGTCCAGCCATTCGCCGTAGAAACGTTGGGAAAGATTTTATATCTAAAAAAATACTTTTTCTCGATTCTACGGCGATTGGCTTAACCGATTTTGGTTTTCAGCACGTCAAAAGAAAAAAAATTAAGTGAAGAATGCACAATTAGCAGGATTGAGTCTGAAATCGCAGCGGAAAGTGCCTTAAAATTAAATTTTTAAGAAAGTATACCGTGGTGCCATCTGTTCTGTTGGCGGTATACAACTGGCGTATTTAACGGTTTTTCGTGATTAATTTCCTCGATTTTCAACCTTCTCGTTGAAATGTATCCAATTGTGAGCGAATTTGGAGGAAAAATCCTTAAATTGCGAAATAAATCATGACCTTTTAGTCGATTTTCTCAAAAACCTGAGAAATTTCTAGCTTTTTCTTAATTCCTACAGTTAAAAAGAAGTTTGTAGAGACGCATGAAATTTCTATAAACAAAAGAACAGGGAGAGAGGATTATTTTGTTGTTGGAAATGTTTTAGAAAGGGACTTTACGAATTATATTTGGAAATCCAGGGGCTATACGTGCTTGAAAGTGAAGAAGCCGTTGGTTATTTTATTCAGTACATAGTCGTCGTCTCGAGTTTAGCAGCATCGTCGTTGTCGTGTGTTTAATCCGGCGACCAAGTTTCGAGCAACAGGCAAATCCGCGAGCCGAGCTAAATAAACACGTCGTCGTCGGTGGCGTGAGCACAAAGGCGCTCGCTCAATTTGGAATTTGCGAGCGCAGAGCAGCCAGGAGCAGGACGCAACGCACGCATTGTTATGTTGCTGCTTTAAAAGAGCGCTGCAAAATTCACGACGCGGGCCGGCATTAGCGATGCTCTTTGCACGCACTTTGAGCAGAGAGAAGCCGAAAAATCGGCACGCACGCCCTGCACAAACGGAATTTTTAATCACTTTCCGAACGGCGCGGAATGAAATGTTATTCCTGAACAGTTATACTGGCCGGTGGCAAAAAATTACGCCCCTTTTTTGAGCAAAGGAAATTAATTGCTTCCGGGGTGGAGAAAATTATGAAAATTTAATTGTGAGAAGATAAAAAATAGTTATTTTGAGTCTTATAAGTTATTTTTTATTTTTCAAAAATTGCAGTGTTTCGAAAGGGGTGTGTTTTTGCCTGATTAAAATTCAGCGGTTTATAGAAGCGTCAAAAACTGAACAAATTCAGAAAGCTGATTAAATTTCCAATTTTTTCCTATTTAACAAAATGTTCTCAAATTTAAATTTTCGCAAAAAAAATCCTAAAAGTGTATTCTGGCCTTTAAAGAAACTTTAAAATTTTTTGGGGAAAAATTAAAATACCCAAAATTAAGTAAATTTATGCGAGGTATCATCTCAAAATTAGATTTCTAATTTTATTAATTTCTATTTTAAAAAATTTTGTAATATAAATAAGACCTTTTATTTTAATTAATTTAATTTCTTAACTATACATTACATCCTGATGCAATTAGTGGAACAATTAATTCCTTGGTTCGCTGATCGGATTAACGAAACGCGATGTCATTAGGAAAATTATCCACATGCACATGCACAGGTTGGAATGCGCGAGGCGCTCGCTATCTGGGTGCCATTAGCGTGATTAGACGCAAAGTTAAGCGATCGCGCGCACGTGGATTATAATATACATTCTCGATTTCAACCTGCGCAAGGACCGGGACCCTGCAGGACGAGGACGAAGATGCTAATCGGCAAACGCGATTACCCGCACCGGAAACAATGGCTGCTTTGTTCGCTTGACAGACACAACTATACGATCGCTCTCGCCGTTCAATTTGTGTTTTCTTGCGTGAAAGCAGCGCCCGAGTTGTGCGACGAGAGAAAGATGATTGTTGCTCACACCCGTCTACACCCACCACACACGCCGAATCGGCATACAATATACATTTCCCTCCATCTCTATCTCTCCATTATTCGTAACAATGATCATGAATACATCTTGATAACAATACATACATCGGGGTGAATTGCTACTTTAGGGTAGGGACATTTGATGTTCTGTATTTTTTTTAAATTTAAGCATATTTTTGGTATGTTAGGTCGAAATAATCAAGGTTGACGGTTGATTTACTTGCAATCACGGGAAAATCTGGATAATCTCGAGTTCTAATAAAGCTAGATCACTTAAGACCGTCTTTTACGAACATTCTGAGCCCACAAATCGATTCCTGAGGGTCGAATTAGGTAAAATGGACGTTTTTTCCTTTAAAAAAGTGCAGCGCGACGTGCAAACCGTTTTTTCCCGCCAAAACAAATGAATGCGAGAAGTGCGCACGCGTCACAGCTGGTTTGAGCGCTGCCTGTGCGACTGTCTTTTCTTTGTCAGATCCAGCCAGCTCTAAGGCATGCGCCTTTCTCGCATTCATTTGTTTAGGCGGGAAAAAACGGTTCGCGCGTTGCTTTACACTTTTTTAACGGAAAAAACGTCCATTTTACCTAATTCGACCGTCAGGAATCGATTGGTGGGCTCAGAATATTCGTAAAAGACGGTCATTTAGAGCTAGGCAGGAATGAAATATTATTTTGAGTCTGAATTAGTTTCTATTTTTAAATTGGTAGATGAGGGTGTAAAAAAATCTGATTCTCTTCCATTGTGTCAGAATTAAATTAGCATCGAGCGGCCTTTAGAAATTGGCCGTGCAGTATAATTATTTGTAATGAGTAGACGGTGCATATAAATTTTAATTCGCGTGCGGGCGGCACATGCGGTCGGCTGGCTGCGTTGCAATAGTTCATTCGATTTGCAATTTGCAGCCAGCAGAGCGTGCTCGCCAGCTGATTATGACTCGTGTTCGATTGGTTTCATCTCAAAGAGACCATTCAACATGCCAGTTGCACCTTTCAATTGGATTCCGAATGCAAATTGCAAATTAACGTCGCGATTCGCATTTGATAAATAAATAAAAAGGAACGCAATTTTCCAGAAAACGCGCAGCTGCTTTAATTCGGTGTGTGTGCCTTAACTCAGGCGGACGTGCGTTAGTAATCCACAATTACGAGCAGCCGTTAAAAAGCACGATTGTGTGTGTTTGCCAGCCGTGAAAATTGCCTGTGAAATTGCCAACGTGCGCCGCCGGATTTGCCGGCAAAAATACGCGATGAGTGTGGCTCTTCGCAATCGCTTTCGTAATTAGCTTCAACCGCACGACCGGCCATTTCATTCCCCAACAAAATGTTGTTTATTACTTTTCTTTTAAAAGAACAAAAATGTCGAAATTTTTCACCCTGGGACCTGGATTTACGCAACGTAAAATGAAATTGGCTTGGAAATGTTTTTTTATTTCTTTAATAACAGCTTAATTGGCGAATCGACCGTTAGATGGCTCGTCAGGCTGATGGACAATGAAATAAAATGCGCGGGAATTAAATTATTATGTTGGCACGCCCCTTCTTCGACGCTTCTGATTGGCCGCTGGACTGTCTCCTTTAATTTTAACGCCATTTTGACTTCTGACCGGCGGGAAACGAACACAGATCGCAACCCGGCCCCTGGTGGGAATTGCGACTGCGCAGAAGGTTTTAATTCGAGTCACGCATGCGCAGTGATGAGTTTCAGCCTCCTTGTGACATTTAGAAACGATCTGAATATACTGCGCATGCTTAGGATGCGCACAAAATCACTGCGCAGCTTCAAAATAGGTGAATTTATCAAGCTAACTGAATGAACTATTAAATAGTTAGCTTAACCCTTCGGGAACCAACACAGATTTTAATTAACTTTGTGTTAAATTATAACTATTATTTAATTTTCGTAAAATATTTATAACACTGTACACAATTTAAAATTTATTTTATTTTCAATCAAATTCATTAAGCATTTTTAATGTTGATAGAATTTTCTTTATAATTTTTAGCAAATCCCTATATGTCAATTACTTAAAATACATTTTAATTATTTTATTAAGAATTTGTTATTTTTAATGTAGGAAGAAAAAATGACTAGAAAATTGAAAGTAGAAGTGCGATGTCGTGCATTTTTTAGCCGCAGACGCGCAGAGGTCGGCGGGAAAGGAGTTTACCTTTGGCTGCAGCTCGCACACAGCTTTGGGCTATCAATCATGCAAAGCGGCAATAAAAGAGCATTAAGCGGCCAATTTAACAGCGAAGCAGGTGCAATTTCCGCGCCCAGATGATAACGACCCGCGTACTTTTGCGCTTTTTCCCTTTTCCCTGATGCTCGCTCTCTCTCTCTCTCTCGGCCCGCATTTTAATTCCTTTCCAGTTTCGAGGGTCGCCAGGCCGCGCCAGGCCGTTGCATTAAAATTTGCATTCGTCGGTGCACAGCCGCAAATTCTAGATTATTTGCTATACACATGCAAATTATATTCGAGCCTCAAAACGTTTCAATTGTTTGTGGAAACAACAGAGCAGACGAGACATTCAATTTCACACAAACGCCACCTTTCCTTCGCATCTGAGCCACTTACATTTGAATTTAATGCCTCGTCTCTTCATTTTAGATCTAAAATTGATTAAAAAGACAATGTGAATATAAAAAAATCGGATTTAGCAAAAATTTCCATCTGCAAAAGTGGAATTTTTAGTATTTCCAAGTGGTGCTACATTTTTTTGTAATTCTGCCGTGCTCTCTTGGCTGGCATATTTGTAGAATTTTTGCTTCGCAGGGGATAATCACCCCGTTTTAACCAAGATATATGGTTGTGTGCCGGCGCTGCGCTTAATCCGCGAGTGCATAATTCACAGCGTCGTTTAACTTTTTGCGGTCGATTCCACCGATTCGCCGCCCCGACTCACTCCTGCCTCTGCCGTGACACACTCGCTTTTTTCGGATTTAACTCCTCCGTAATTTATTGAGCGCAAAGTGCCGTCGCGGTTTTTGGCTCCGCGAGAGTGCAGTCGGCGTGTGTGTGTGTTTTAAAAGCTGCCAATGTTTTTCCCATTATGCGTATAAAATGATAGAAAAAAACGGAGGAGGAGGAAAAGGAAGGAAAATGCGCGGAAAGGTTTAGCAAAAATCGATCGAGCTGAAATTTCAAACAAGGAAAATGCTTGCTTTTATTAAAATTATTTTAGAAAAATTTAAAAGACCGGTATATTTCTCCACGAGATTTTTTTAAATCAACTAAAACAACATTTTTGTCTGTTCCAATGGATTCCTGAGGGTCGAAATAGGTGGGGTATATTTTTTCCGGTCGAAAAATGTAAAGTAGAGGCACAAAAAGAAAAACTCACGTTGTTTTGGCGCGCAAAAAGCTTGAATCCTTTGCGCATGCGTCTCCCCTCTGACGTCACAGCCATCAGCCATGCTTCCAAGCTGAGAGAGCAAGCGACGGCAGAGACATCTGCGCATACCTAGCAAGAGCAGTGAAGCTCAGTCACGTGACTCAATCCCGCCGTCTCATTGGCTAAGAGCAGGTACGCGTTATTCTTGCTTCTCCCTCCTCTTGTAATACCCCCACTCTGACAATGAGGAGTGTGACATGCGCAGAATGAGTTGCGCCAATGAGATGGCGCATTGAGTCACGTGACTGTGTGAGCTTCACTGCTCTCGCTGGGTATGCGCAGATGTCTCTGCAGTCGCCTGCTCCAGCTCTAGCTTTGCATTGGCAGCTGAATGAGAGCTGTGACGTCAGAGGGCGACGCATGCGCAGTTGCAAACCGTCCAAATGTGATGAAAATAGCCACTTTTTTCATGTTTTTTTTTATTAAGATTGGATTAAGGCAAAATGGCTGTTTGGGAGAAAAACCATAAAATTTATCAACATGGATCTTTTAAGGGATGAAATCGAAACCAGAGGGGTTGGAAACATGCAATTAAAGCCAAAAACCTTGAAAATAATTATTTCTGAAGGGGATTTTTTTGTAAACCACCGAGCAGGGATGCAGAGAAGAATTAAAATTAAAATAAAGGAGAATTTCAAGGTGGAGAACTGGAGGTTCGCAATTAAAAGGTGCTCGAGCCGAGGACGACTTGTGCCGCTCTCTCTCTCTCTCTCTCTCTCTCTCTCTCTCTCTCTCTCTCTCTCTCTCCTCTCCTCTGCGCTGCGCGACCGACAAAACCCTTTTTGCGGAGCACAAGAAGTGAAGTGTCTGTGTGTGTTTTGCGTTCGGGGCGAATTAAAAAGGGAAAAATGCTTTCGCGAGTTGCATATTATTCGCGTGTTGCCGGGGAAAAAGCGGCACAGAGAGAGCGAAGAGAGAGAGCGCGGAGGCAAAGGAAGCGGAATTTTTCCGCATCGAAGCCGTGTGTTTTGTATTATGAGAGGGGCGAAACAAAGACACGAGCGAGACGGCACACAAAGGAGCGAGCGAGGAAAAAAATGGATATATGCATGCCAGCCGACTGACAAAACAAAAAAATAAAAATCCGCACCACCACCACCACCTTTTTTCTTAATTAAAGCGCGCGCGCGCGCGCGCGTTTCCATACTTTTTTCTTTCCTTCCCCGGCAGCAGCAACCCTTGTTGTGTACGTATACACACACACACAGACGGATGGCAAAAATGTACAAGCGCACGACATTTTTTCGGCCCGAGTAATTCACCATACGGTTTAAAAGCAAAAAAATAAAATGCGAATTCGTTTTCTAAATTTCGCCAGCGTGCATTTTGCGAGCGACTCCGCGGGCGAATTTTTTTTTCCTCCCCGGCAGGTGAATCATGGGCGTGGCACCTGTTTTGTATTTTACTCTCAAATTCTTAATTCTGCGCTGCGGAGTTTAAAATTCATCCCTTGTAATTTCCTCCCTTTTTCCAACCGGAAATAATGGATTTTTCAATTCTAATCCTTGATTTATGTATATTTTAACAACCCTATATCGATTTCAACCCTTTAAAACCACCACTATTAAAGAATTTCTGGTTTCCGTTTTTTTCATCATGATTTAAGCCGATTTTCCTCAAACAAAACTCATTTTTTGTCTTTTTTAAAATTTTACCCCAAAAATCACCCTCTAAATCAATAAAATAATTTTTCTCAGATGGTTGCACAGATAAATTCAACTAATTTTGGGTATTTTGATTTCTCCCGAAAAAAAATTTAAAGATTTTCTAACGGCCAGTTGGAGTTTTCAGACACATTTTGTGCAAAAATGGTAAATTTGAGAAAAAAAAATTTAATAGGAAAAAAACCGGAAATTTAATCAGCTTTCTGAATTTATGCAGTTTTCGACGCTACTATCAACTACTGAATTTTAATCAGGCCAAACACCCCTTTCGAAAATCTGCAATTTTTGAAAAAATAAAAAATAACTTTCTAGACTCAAAAGAATTATGATTTTATCTTCTCACAATTAAACTTTCATAATTTTTCTCACCCCGGAAGCAATTAATTTTCTTTTTACCGGTAAAATTCAAAAAATTGTTTATTTTTGGCACATTTAGTCAGAAATTTTAAATATGAAAAAATTGGTTGGCTGTAGGGTAAACTTTTATTTTGAAATTCTGTCATAGGGGTGGTTTCAAGGGGATGAATAATGGTTAAATAATAAATTGTATTACAAAAAACCTACAACCACACACTAAAAAGCGGCATATCAATTAATTAATTGCGCTAATTAGCCGAAATGTGTTTGAGTTTTTGCTCTCTTTCGACGGCAACATTATTTGAATGCGAACCAACCCTGCGAATACTGGCTGGCTGGGTGGGTGGCATTGTTTTTGAGCCGGCGCGAACACAAAAGCGCAAAAAACAGCCGGGCTGCCGCTTCTTTGCACACGCGGAAGCCAATAAGCCCGACTCTGTGCCTCTGCCTCTGCTTTCTCTGTGAGTCGTGCGCGCCGATTCAATTCCGACGCACGCTTTTGTGAACGCTTTTCCGCCGAACTCTGCATTCGCGCAAAAGTCAGCGAGCACGCTCGCGCGCGCGCCCTATTATTTATCTCTTTTCTCTGTGCGCGCTCTGCTTTGTGCAAAATTAGCCGCTCCCTTTGCATTTTTTTTCAAGCCAAAAGGGTGGGTAGGTTTCGCGTTAAGTAATACAACTAGGCTTTACTCGATCAAATACACGCGCAGCAGACAATATTACGTTGCACCGTTTTTTTTTGTTTGCTTGTTTGCTTTGAAAATGTGCAGGATTTAGTTTTCGCAGTTTAAAAATTAATACCGGATTAAGCATTTTTCCAAAAAGGGAAGGTTTTGATGATAATTTTACGCCAATTTTTTTTATTTGTGATTTTTGTCTTAAAACGCTGTTATTGTTCGCAAATAAGAGGGTTTAAAGTGCAAAATCCTGGAAAATGCTTGTTGGGAATGCACGAACTGGTCCTTTAGGATTAATTTGTAGCCAAAATTGAGTTAATTAGCAGTGTGAATTTTTTAGAAAAGTGGCTTCCTTGCTTGAAATCTGATTTTAAACTGTAAATTAAACGGTGAGCGAATTTTTTAGGTAAAATTCCTTAAATTGTGTATTAAATCGTGATTTTTTAGATTCAAAGTAATCATAAAAAGGACTTTTCAGTCGGATAACCTGCGACGAGAATAAATAAATGATTCTCGTTGGTGAAAATTGGACTATCGACGTGACAATGAGCTACAAATAAATAAACGTATCGCCGCGCGGCAGAGAGCTTTTCATACAGCGCCGAGTGTACTCGAGCCATTGTTGTTTGATTTGCGCGAACGAGAGGCTGTTTGGCGAGTGTGAGGGTTGGTGGCGGGGTGGCAGGGTGGGTGGCAGCCGCGGGGGTCGGCTCGGCTCAAGAGAGAGTATCATAGCGCGGGCGAGTGCGGAAGAGGAAACAATTGGGTCGAGAGCGCGTAGAAAAATGGTCGGGTGACAGGTGCGATGGGGTGCGCGCCCCCTGCCCTGCACTCGACCCTCTTTCACGCCGCCACCGCTCGCTCAGAAGCCGTAAACTAGAATATTTGCACCACACACGCTGCTGAATGAAATGAAAATACACACACGCCTTGTTTTTACAACAATCTGAACGAGTCACTTTCGTTCGACTTTTGTATAAGCGCTCGACAAACTTAATTAAACGTGCAGCGCTCGCCGAGCCAATGGAGAAATAAGCTGTTTGTTTTACAACTTGCAAGAGAAAATATACGGCTTAATTGATCGTTGCGGCTTTAAATTTGTTGTGGGGACCAGCCTAGTAGGGAGACTGAGTCCTTTAATTGAATCCTAAGGGATGATTTCATGCATTGGCACCAGGATTTTGCATTTTGCAGCATCCCCTTTAACGCAGTCAAAAATTTGGAGATGATGCGGTTTATAAGGGGAGCAGGTTGCTGCTGCTTTTGACACTTCTTGCGACTGGGCCGTGAGCCGCCGCGAGAGCAGGGAGCAGGCGGCTAAGGGCTTTTCCGGCTTTTCACTTCGCCCGCTTGCCGGGATTAGAAAAGAAAGGTGCATGCATACATCAGAGAGCAGAGAGGGCGGAGGATGGCCGCGCGTTGATGCATATTGATCGGCCCGCGGCCGCAGCTCGCCCCGGCCTGCCACTTAATTTGACGCGCGCTGCACTTTCGGCTCAGCCGCCGGCACTCCCGAAAACGCGCGCCGCGCCGCGCCGACCCACATTAATTTCTCGCGCGCTTAATGCGTGCATGGGAAACTCGCGTCGCCGCAAACTAAAATTGCTCGCTGTCTCTATACCGAGAAAAAAAGCTCAAAGGAAAAATTGGGGTCGGAATTTAAGTTGCAGGACAAAATTTCAGGTTTTCTACAATTTTTTGCTTGATTTCTGTCCAGTTTTAAACAAAAACTCCCTAAATTGAGAAATAAATCATGATTTTTTAATTAGGAGACAATTCATTCTCGCCGCATGATTTTTTTTAGCAAAGTTTTTAGCTTTTTCCTAATTTGAAGAAGCTCGTCATTTAAACCCTCTTCAAAAATAAATTTAATAAACAGCCGAAATTGTTGTTAAAAACTTTTCCCTATAAAAAGGAAAAAATAAATTTGTAAATTATACTATTTTTATAATTTATTTGTACGTTTCAGCAGTAATTCCAAGTTTTATTTTTTTATAAAATCACGGAAGTTATTTTTGTAATCTGATTGACAGTTAAAATGTTTTTACTATTGTTTATTCTTGCTCGGCTCAAAAAGCTCAAATTCGTAAAAAATAATTAATATTTTAATCAATCTATATTGAAATACTGCTATTCAGTAATTATTTAAACAATCGAAATAATTTAATTTTAGTTCAATATTTGCTCACACTACAAAATACATGATTTAATAACCGTTATAATTAGAAAATTCATTTAAATTGTGTAAAATATAAATAGATATTTTATGATTTAAAAATCAATAAATAAGTCAAGTTAATTTTAGCTTGAAAATCATATAAGAACAAAATTAAAGTTAAAACGTCTCTAATTTAAATTTAATTTAATTTTGGCATCTGATGCTCGGCACCAGGGTCCGAGTTGCGATCCGTGTTGGTTTTTCGCCGGTCAGAAGTCAATATGGCGTCGAAATAATGGAGGCCAATCCAGTCGGCCAATCAGAAGCGTCGAAAAAGAGGCGTGCCAACCTAATAATTGCATTCCCGCGCATTTTGTTACATTTCCTTTAGCCTGATGTGCCATCTAACGGTCAATTCGCCAATTACCAGATTAATCAGCTGTTTGTAAAGAAATAACAACAAAAATGTTCGCCGCCACATCTGCGCGTCGCGTGGATCCGGACCCCGTTGATTTCAATGTTATATATATTTCTTTAGGTTTTTAACGTTTCTCTATCGAGACGGAGGCAAGTGTGCGAGCGCCGTTGGAAATTGGAAATAGTGAAAAAAGGAGACGGATGGACGGACGGACGGACGGACGCGCGCGAGTGTCAAGTGAAAATGAGGCGTAACGAGGATCTGGAGCGTGTCCCGCGGGAAATTCGTGCCCGGCACACCAATGGCCGGGCCGTCGCTGTCGTTCACTCGCAATTTGCAACCCTTGATGTTGTTACGACGGCCGGCGCCCAATTTAATTTCACGGCGCGCACAGCCGCACCTGAATGCCGAATTTCTCGCTTCTCGCGCGACTCGCTAACGGACGCACGTCCCATATTTTTTTGCCCTCATCCTTTTCCCCGAGACGCGCCTGCCGGGATCATCGTGCTGTCACGCACCCGGCGCGAATTCGGAAATTTCGATTGGCGTCGACAGGCGCGGGATTTCTGCATTTTCTGTTTGGCGCCCGGCCGGGAAATTCAATTCGACACGTGAACACAAATTGACTCGGACACGTGATTAGATTTCGGAGGTAACGTTGCATGGAAAAGGGGTGTCAATCGATTTCGCAGGGTCAAACCGAGCAGAAAACACGGTTTGCACTCCCTTCGCCGCCTTTTCCTTTGCGTGTAAAGGAGAAAAGGCACAACAGGCCTTTCCGGTGTTCAAAAGCGGGCCAAAATAATATTACACGCTGCCTGTTAGATGCAGAAATTAAATTATGCGTGTTTTATTGGCGAAATATATGCTTTCATTCCTTTCGGAAACTGCCAATGAACACGAATCATGGAATTTTGAGATAAATAAGTATTTAAATCCTCCAAAAACACATCAATTTTTGTTGATGGAAATGTAACAAAATACGCGGGAATTAAACTATTAGGTCGGCACGCCCCTTTTTTGACGCTTCTGATTGGCCGCTCGACTGTGTCCTTTTATTTCGACGCCATTTTGAATTACGAACGGCGGGAATTAACTCAGATCGCAACCCGATGGGAAGTGCGACAGCGCAGAAGGTTTTAATTTGGATCACGCATGCGCAGTGATGATTTTCATCATTCCTGTGAGATTTAGAAGCGATTTGAACACACTGCGCATGCTCAAGATGCGCACAAAATTACTGCGCAGCTTCTAAATGGGCGAATTTTTCAAGCTTACTGATTTAACCATAAAAAAAGTTAATTTGACCTGCTTTCTCATTCATCCAAATACACAGGATAAATGACAGATATTCTGTGTTCTATATTTCCTTTATTATTTCAGAAAAAAACCAATCGATGCCCGATTTGGAACCGGTGACAGTGGTCGTAGCCGAATTCCGGCCGGTCTCCAAATTGAATTCGGCGCTTTAATCAAATTAGTGGTCGGTCTCTCGTCATTATTGGGTTTGTCCGAGCGAGCGGGCGAGCGAGCGGGTGGCTGGCCGGGAGGGTGGCTCGGCGAACGCCCGATCGAAAGGAATAACAATTAGGTTGTGCAGGAAATGGGACCGAGAGAGAGCGAGGGAACGCGTTGCATCGGCCGCTCAATCACGCTGCGCTGATTGCACCCGCAAACTTGGTTATAATGCGCATTACATTATTGGCGAGAGCACACAGGAATTCGCAATAAACCTCTCCTGACAGCTTTGTCACCGGCAAACGCGTCTAAATCGAAGTTCGAATGAAAAACCAATGAAATAAAACAAACATTTTATATGAAGCTATCAAAAATATTTATAAAGCTAAGAATCAACAATCTATTTTTTTATTCACAAATGAAAAATGGGACAGTGGTTAAACAGTCAAAATAAGCAATCGTTGCCACGGGTGGAATAGATTTGCTTTGAATGTTCAAAAAGGGGCAGTTGGAAATTTTAAAACATGGATTTTTGGGAATAGTTGCATTTGGAAATAATTCTTTTGGGATTGGAGCGCCAGATGAGCACCAAGCCACCAAATCGCCGTTTGCGTCCTCCGCCATTGGGCCGATTGCAGTTCGATTAAATGCTGTAACTAAATTTCATCCGGCTTTTACGCTGGATTATCAAAAAATTTAAATTCCTTACGGGAGGCATCAAACAGAAAAATGTCTTGCACCTCTTTGCCGCTTTCAAGCTCCAAAAGACGCTTTCCGATGGAGCAGCAGTATGACTTCGCGTCTTCGTACAGCTGAGATTACAAATTTCATCACAGATTAATAAATTTTAATTAAATATTATGTCCTAACAAAGTTGAGAGGAAGCCTCTTGCCGATGAAATACGCTTTGTTGCTTGGCAAAGTGACCAGGTCTCCGATATCCACTTTAAATTAAAATTATAAAAATGAGACGACTTTTTTTAAATATTTACTTTTCCCTGAAGCAGTTAGCTGGCTCGTTAGTGAATTCTAAGATTTCTTATATTTAATATCACCAAACACCTGGCAAGTTATTTTTCATTACATTTAGAACGCAGTTGAAGGTCTCATTGCAAAACTGGTAGTTCGGAAGACACAAAATCGGCGGTGGGATCTAAGCCATGTTTAAATTAAAATTCAAATAATCCGATTCATCGCAAGTTCCAACCTTGACAGGGTCACTGATGGCGTTGGCCATCAAACGCTGCACAAGCTGGTACGCGTTCGTCATAATGCACTTCAAAACCAAATACGTAAATTCACAAAGCCTCGTCTCATCTTGAAAATTAAATAAATATATTGTTTTCTTGTTTATTGCATTGTTTTTACTAAAATGTATGCATTGCTCCGTGACTTTGTAACCTTCCTGCAGCACGTTCTCGTCTTTTACTTGATCCTCCAAATATCTCAGCACGCTCTGAGTGTTTACCGTGTTATCTAGAATCTGCAAAAAATTTATAAATAAATTTAGCCAATGAGCAATTTCACAAAATAAATTAAAATAACCTTTTGATATTTCTGGCCCATACATCTTCCATAGCACTAGACAGAAAAATATTTTATTTATGCTGACGTCCGTTTTAAAGTAGTTAAGGTGGACGAGTTCTCACCAACAATGTTGAGCTTGGGGGCGGCCCGAAAACATTGAGCAGCGCATCTTCGTCATCTAATTTATTAAATAAAACAATTTAATGGGAAAGTTAAACAAAAATATGCCTTTAAGACCGTCTTTGACGAGGTTTCTGAGCGCACTAATCGATTCCTGAGGGTCAAATTAGTTAGAGGGGATGAATTTTCTGTTAAAAAAGTGCAGCGCGACGCGCGAACTTTTATTCCCGCCAAATCAATTAATTAATGCGAGAAGTGCGCACGCGTCACAGCTGGTTTGAGCACTGCCTGTACGAATGACTTCTTTGTCAGCTCTGACGCATGCGCAGTTCTCGCATTCATATTGTTTTGGCGGGAAAAAAGGTCGCGCGTCGATTTCCACTTTTTTAACGGAAAAAACGTCCATTTTACCTAATTCAACCCTCAGGAATCGATTAGTGGGCTCAGAAACCTCGTCAAAGATGGTTTTTAAAAAACTATATAGAATATTTCGAATTATATTTGAGAAAAATTACTTATTTGAAGTCCAAACGATCTGAGGCAGTCCCACCAAATTTGAGCAGCACGTGTATTATAAATATGGTAAGCCTACAAATAATATAAATTAATAAAAACCAGCACTTTGACCGAAATTTCCGACAAACCGAGCACATGAACTGCTGCTCGTCCTCGCAATCGGCGGTTTTCAGCTCCAATTTTCCGCTGCTCTGGTTCATCGCCGTTGAAACGCAACCGTGTTCGATTTTCGGGAATCCAGCCTCCCAAATCACTTCTCTAGGGTAAATGTACGATTCCTCCGAGCACCAGTAAAGCTTGCCGGATATTTTGGTTGATCGGCCAGAAGTCCAGTATCTTCCATTCAGACGCGAAGGAAATGCTATAGAATAAGAATTAAAATTGATTTTCTTTAATTTTTCAAATTAACTTGCTTTGGTAGAGGCTTGCAAAACAATCACTCCTCACTGCCAGTGGGAAACTGGCCAAATTCATTCCGATGCTGCAGCAGTAACTCCTCGCATCAGACCAGGATTTCTGGGATGGTTTAAAATATCTTAAAATCCGTCTCTGATGAAAATTCTGAGCTCACCAATCGATTCCTGTAGGTCGAATTAGGGAAAATTGACTTTTTTCCATTAAAAAGTGCAGCGCGATGTTGCGAACCTTTTTTTCCCGCCAAAACAAAAGGAATGCGAGAAGTGCGCATGCGTGAGAGCTAGTTTGAGCACTTGCAGAGAGACCGCTTGTACGAATGACTTCTTTGGCAGATCCAGCCAGCTGTGACGCATGCGCAGTTCTCGCAAATACGTTCAAATTGTTTTTGGCGGGAAAAAGTTCTTCCGTCGTGCTGCACTATTTTAATGGAAAAACATCCTTTTCACCTAATTCGACCCTCAGGAATCGATTGGTGTGCTCAGATACTTCGTCAGAGACGGTCTTAAATTTTTATTTAATTTACCTTCACTCTCGAAAAATAAAAAATTCTGCCGCAACTCTCGAGGAAAGTACCCTTCACTGAACTCGGCTCTGAAATTTAATTTTCATAACCGTGAAACCCGTATTTTTCACATCTAACCTTGAATCAAATCGATGCCAGTATATATTGACGACTGAAAGCGAGAGTTGATACATAACCTAGTTTGTCACTATATAGAAAACATTTACGTTTTTGACGCAGCTCTGTTGTGACGGACATCCGTTTTCGAGCAGCAGACCTGGATTCTCCATCACAGCCTGCCATGAAATTTAAATTAATTTTATATATTATATAAAGTCTATCGGAACGAACTCACCTCGCAGGCGTAAGCAAACCGCTTGGCGCACAATTCACGCCTCAATAAAAATTGATTTCCCGCCTCTGCCGTCGCGCTGACGCAGGTTCCAGGAGAATCCGTTTGGTTTCCGTTCGGGTGCCACATTTCTTTGGTGAAATTATTGCTTGGAATCGAGCACCAAGTTAAAGACGATGAATTTCCACATTCGGTGAACGTGCCACTCGTCCAAAATTTGGTGTTGAAAGTCCAGTCTTTATAATATAGAGTTCAAAATGAGATTAATTGGGATTTAAGAGCGGAGAATAAAAGACCTTGGAAGAACTCTCCGACTGATTGCAGTTTCTGCACTGATTCAAAACTAATCGGCTTCATTCCCAAAGCACAACACGTTGGCCAAATTTTCTCCCACAACACCTAAAGATTTTTCTTTAGTACAAATCATAATTTATTAAATAATTATTAACACACAGCTTCGTTTCCAAACAAATATGAATATTTTCCCAGGCTTCTCCACTCTCCGAACGATTCCGGATCTGAATTTTTCAGTTTTCATTTAAAGTTTAAAAATTAATTATGCATAATACTTGTTGTTAACAATCCTCTTTTAGTGCTCTCCTATTTAAACAAATAAATTGCCTTAGACGCTTTTTAAATAGTCTATATTTCTCACCGATGAATCGCATTTGGTGGGGCACTTGCAGGAAAGCGTTGGCGGAGCTTCCGTAGTAATTGTTGAAATGACTGTACTTTCATCAGGAATTGGATCTGTCGTTTCAGTAATTGCATCGATTGGTGCAGTGTCTGCAGTGTAATTAAATCTTGATAATTATTAATATTTAATCTCCGGAGTTGTTGATCCTTGCCATTCGTAATTTGGTCAGGAAGAGAAGAGTCCGTCACAGGTTCCTCCGAGTAATCGACGAATCCAGCTTCGGTCGGCGCGTTGTTCAAATTGCTTTCTTTTAAGGTCTTTGCTGATTTAGTTTGAACTTGTGTTGTGCTTTTATTTGTTCGATATTTCCTTATGTAGTCTGGTGGGTCTAAACACGAATGGCCACCGCAGCAAATTGTTATCACATTCCTCCTCTGTTGTTTCAATTTCGTCTTCCGCAATTTTTGAGCTGGAAAGAATATAAGGTCAAAATTATGGAGTATTTTTTATGATTAAATTTACCGTTAGCCTGGTTTCCACTAAGCCCCTTAGTTAAATCGTTTAGAATGCCTCTTAAGGATATTTTCTAAAAACAAAATTCTTCAATGGAAGTTATAAAACCACACTTTATTTAATTACCTTTTGTTTGCCTGCGACACCTGTGGAGCAGTAAGTCTGTGGTAAAAAATAATGAATTACACAAATAAATTTAAAATTATTGGAATACGCAGTGGAAAAGAGCGACGCAGAAGAGGAGTAAGATCCTGACAACGTCCATCGTGCTATTGCAATCGGCACAGTTTGAAAAATGACGTATATTTTCGCAGGATGTAGCACAATATGCGCAGTGCGAAAAAAGGAAAAAACAAAATCGTATTTTGTAGGGCAAGCTGCGCGAAGGTTACATCCTGTCAACTTGGCATCATTTTCAAATCAGGACACAATTTGTCCTCATTTCACTGAAAATTCATTTTATTAGGCTCTATTATGCTTAAATATCGGTCATTTATCGATTTTAAATCGCAGAAACTCATCAAAAGTTAATATAAACTGATTTATTTGCGAATAAAATCATTAAATTTTAAAGAGAGCAGCTAGAATTCTCTGCTCGACGCTGATTGGCTGACGTAACACGCTTGTCAACAGTCCCCACGGTTGCCTAGCAACGTAGCAACAGCGCAGTGAATTGCGCGGGAGAATCTGTCGTGCGCGTTGTCAGCCAATCAGCGTCGAGGATTTTTCTAGCAGAGAATTCTTGTTTATTTCTGCGATTTGAGTGTTTTAATTTGGAATTAAACCATTTTAAATTAATTTTCATCAGTTGAAAGAGTTAATTTATCGATTTATTAACGCAGAAATCCATTAAAAGCCGATTAAAAAGAAATCAGCAAGAATTCTCTGCTAGAAAGATCCTCGACGCTGATTGGCTGACGCAAAACGCTTGTCAACAGCTCCCACGGTTGCTTTTATGTGTTGTGAATTGCGCGGGAGAATCTGACATGCGCGTCCTCAGCCAATCAGCGTCGAGGATTCTTCAAGAGAAAGAATTTTCGCTGTTTTTTTCCGTTTCAAATCAACTTCTTCGATTATAAATGAATAAAACACCTCTTAAAACACCAAACAATCGGTTTTCGCATTTAACGAGTGGCAGATAGTTGTTATTTAAAGTCACGGAGAATGTAATAACAATATGCAAATGGACCCGGCCGTTTTGAAATGGAACGCGCGTAAGGGTTGGAGAATTTGCATTCGAGTCGCGTGTGCGAAAGTGTGCACAAAAGGTAGCTCGCTCGTTCTGCAGAGAGATGGGATGAAATGTTGTGCTGACCACGCGGCGCGCACTGAAAAGTGAAAACGCGCGAGTCACGTAAAAGTTTGGCCCGGCGGCGTCGAATTCGTGTTCGCAGTAGAATTCGCTCGCCCGCCCGCCTCTCAAAGCAAAGAATGCCAGCGCAGTTTTGTTGGCGCCAGTTATTTGCTTTAGACGAGGCAGAAAGAGAGAGAGAGAGAGAGAGAGCTGCATATTTGATCTGGAAGCCAATTAAAACTCTGAGCAAATATATTCGGCGGCGCCGGAGATTTCGTCTTGGAGAAAGGACAAAAGAAGAGGAAGACTCGTCGATATTAAATATTCGCCGTGGAGACGTCAAAGGCAAAGGCAAAAGACGCTTTCTAAAATATGTTTTCCGCTTTTATTACTTTCAATCACGCCACGTTTCGGTTATTCCATGAGATGAATTCGTCTTTTGAATTTTAAATTAAATTCTCAGCTTATTTACACACAACGTAAAATGATTCAACGGTGTTTTCAGATGGTTTTAAAATATAATTTTTATTTTAGATAAATTAAAGACCTATTTGACGAAGTTTCTGAGCCCACCAATCGATTCCTGAGGGTCGAATTAGTTAGAGGGGATGATTTTTCCGTTAAAAAAGAGAAGCGTAACGTGCGAATTTTTTTCCCACCAAAACAAATGGATGCGAAAAGTGCGCATGCGTGAGAACTGGCTGGACCTAACGAAGAAGTCATTCGCACAGGCAGTGTTCAAACCAGCAGTGACGCGTGCGCAGTTCTCGCATTCATTTGTTTTGGCGGGAACAAAAGTTCACGCGTTGCTTTACACTTTTTTAACGGAAAAAACGTCCAGTTTACCTAATTCGACCCTCAGGAATCAATTGGTGGGCTCAGATACTTCGTCAAAGACGGTCTTTAAAGGATAAAGAGGAAAATTTCAGACTTTTACCACGCATTTGAAAGAATCGAGGACAAAAAGAGGAGATAGATTTCCTTTTTCCAACATCCATTGTGATTTTTCCAATTTTAAATCACAATGGTTGCGAAAAGGAGGACGGACGCAGTAATTTTTCATTCTGGAAAAAGTTCTGCCAAGTCTCATTTTTTTCAAAACTGTTTCTCCACAACGAAAGGCTGAGCAGAATTTTGGGATAAGGGAGAAAAGTTGGCGGCCGCAAAGAGTTTTAAAAGGTAAACAAGTTTGTTGGGCTATTAGCATAATTAGATTTCGCGTCGGCTGAGTGAGCGAGTGAGAGAGAGAGAGAGAGAGAGAGAGAGAGAGAGAGAGAGAGAGAGAGAGAGAGAGAGAGAGCAAAGTTTCGCATCGAAGGACACAATGGACCGTTCATTTCCAAATTGAGTTTGCAGCAACGCGTGCGCCGCACGCTTCGGGGGCTTCCCGGTTTATTTATTTCATTTTTTTTCTCTCGCGAGAAGCACCGAGAATAAACACGTTCTGCTCGAGGCGCCGCTGGCTTTTTGTGCTGCAAAAATGCGAAAAAGTACACATTTGAAAAGAGGCTTTCTTGTTTTCCCTGTGCCGCGGGCGACGAAACTGCTGCGCGTTGAAAGAAGATTTTGCCGAGAAACGTGTGTTTGTCAGACTTCTTTTATAATTCTTTTTCTTTTCACTTTCACCTTGTTTTCCATTTCCCATTAAATTGGAAGCTCTACAAGTTCGTGTGATGCTTACACAATTTTTATTCAGAATTAAATTGTCATCATTGCGATCTGCGTTGCTTCCCAGTAAAAATTGGCGTCGAAATTTATATTTGTTTGAATATTCGCCCATTTTGAAGCTGCGCAGTAACTTTGTGCGCATCGTAAGCGTGCGCAGAATGTTCATATCGCTTTTAAATCTCAAAGGTAAGCTGCAACGCATCACTGCGCATGCGTGACCCGAATTAAAACATTCTGCGCAGTCGTAATGGCGTCGAAATAATGGAGGCTAATCCAGTCGGCCAATCAGAAGCGTCGAAAAAGAGGCGTGCCGACCGAATAATTTCATTCCCGCGCATTTTGTTACATTTTAAATCCAGCCTGTTGTGCCATCTAACGGTCGATTCGCCAATTACCGGGCGAATCAGCTGTTATTAAAGAAATAACAACAAAAATATCCATTGTTCTGACGATATTAACGTTTGTAACTTTCCCACCATGCGCTACAAGACGCCATGTCTGCGCGGTGATTGTCATTATTAGACTTTTCAGTTAATTTTTCTATAAATAACTAGCCGAGGAAGAATTATAGCCTCATTATATGTATATCGGTAATAAGAAAATTGCAGCGGGGGAGGGGCGGCAGGGGTGGAAGAAAAATCGCGGCTGCTCGTCGCGTATTAATTAAAACGGTGCGCTCTTTGTGCTCTGGAGAGCGAGACTCTCGCGACAATGCTGTGCTCGGCGCTAATTAAAAATAAGCAATTAGAGCGCAAATTATCGCGTATAATGTGCTTCTAAGTAATTGAAAGAAAGCAGCGGCTCTTGTCTCCCCCGGCGAAACACAAAGGACGCACGCTTTTGTTTCTGCCTCCTCCCTCGTCCCTGGCAAACATCGATTCCTGCTCTGATTTGCTTCCATCTCATTATTTTCAATTCTTCCTGTTTATATTATTTTGTTTTATAGGCAGAAAAATCTGATGAATTTTGTTCTTCCAAACCCCCATTTTATTTCAAAATTAGACACAATTTCAAAAAGGGTAAAATAATGCAGCTTTCTGTTCTAAAAGGGTGGAAACCGGCCATTTTGTCGGTAATTTGTGGAATTTCCCATAGAGAGCAGGCAAATTGATCATTTTGGGTCTGGCTGGCTTTTGAATTTTGCATGCAGCGCGTCGATTTGACCACAATCACTCGCTCGCTCGCTCTTCTTGCCGCTCTCGTAATTACACTTTTGCAGAATGGAGAGCAGGAGCAGGGAAAGGGAGCAAAAGTTGGTCGGCCGGAACGCGAATGAAAAGGATCAGAAAAAGCGGCACACTCGGCACGTGCATTTAGACGCGACTTAATGCATGATTAGAGAGAGCTCCGGCCGCCGCCGCCGAGTCCGTCAGCAGAGAGAAAATTGTGCACATCGGCCTGGCAATGCCAACGGATCGATCCCAATTGTGCCGCTATGCATTTTCCGTGTTCCACACTTCATAAAAATTAAAATATTCAGAATTTATCGACTGGCCTAATTTTTTAACCGCCAAAAACTAATTTAAAATGCTCAGAAATCAGAATTTTACTCATAATTGAGTAGGATTTATCCACAATTGATGTCAAATTCGAGTTCTGTGGGTTAAAAAATGTATGAATCGACTCCTAAAACAGTTAAATTTTACTAATTTTAATTTCTGATTAAAAATCACCCTCTGGGGGTGGGGGTGATTATTCAACCCTTATGAAAACTCTAAATTAGCTTTAGAATATTATATATAGGCACCAAATCTGGTCGAAAACTGCACGAAATTTCATCAATTGTTCAAGTCGTTAGTGTCCGAAGCCGCCAGCAGGTGGCGCCGCCATATACTTTAGAAATAAATTTAATTTGAAGGCACTTCCGCTGCGATTTCAGACTCCATCTTGCCACTGTGCATTCTTCACTTAATTTTCTTTCTTTTGACGTGCTGAAAACCAAAATCGGTTCAGCCAATCGCCGTAGAATCGGGAAAAACTATTTTTTGAATTATAAAATATTTTCCAACGTTTCTACGGCGAATGACTGGATTGATTTTGGTTTTCAGCACGTCAAAAGAAAGTAAATTAAATGAAGAATGCACAGCCAGGCAGGATTGAGTCTGAAATCGCAGCGGAAATGCATTAAAATTAAATTTATTACGAAATTATACGGTGACGCCATCTTTCGGCGGCTTCGAACACTAAAAGGGCTTTAATGGTTACAAATTTTTAATTTACACACAACTATCTCTTTTTGTTCGAGCTTTTTAACATTCTAAACCCCCTTTAAAAAAAGAATTTCCAGTAAATAAATTTTGTAAAACAAAAGCACCTTCGGAAAGCATTTTATTTTCTTTCTCTCGCATTTAAGAGTGAGGAGACGGAGTTACGAAAGGGAAAGCGAGCTCGCGCGGCGTGTGTCATTAAGTAAGCGCATCAGGTGTGCGGTCCAGCAAGCGGTTCTCTCTTTATTGATCATCTGCGAAAGATGGAGCAGAAGACGCGGCACAGAATTTGGCTCGCACTCGCGCCCGCCGCCTTTCTAACTTGTTGCTGCCGCGCGGCCGGGCGGGCGGAATAAAAAAATTAGCGCCAATCCGCGCGCGGTCGGCGGTAAAAAGTGCCTGCATAAAAAATGAGCCAGCACATTTCCATTTGGCGTCTGTTCTGTTCTGTTCCGTTCTGTTCCGAGTTGCGCCAACATTCAATCAGCGCGCGGGCGGCAAATCAGATTTCTTCCTCGACAGGCCGAGAGGTCGATTTTTCCATTTTGTATGCCGACGCGATACTAGCTCGATTTTCCAGCAACTCATCAGCCAGGGGATATTGCCATTCAATTACTGCGTATTCGCTTTTTGCTGCCTGCACAATGTCCGAGACTAGATTTAATATGTACTGCAAATATTGAACGAGAAGCAGCAGCCGATCCTTTTTTCTGTTTGGCGAAGGATTTTTTTTCTTCTGTCTTTCTGGCCGGGTAGAAATTTGTGCCAAATTCCGCCGTCGACATCAAACGGATTGTGAAATGCCGGAAAAATGAGCTACCTTTGACGTTTATCAGGAAAAGGAAAGTGTTGCTTTTCTTGGTAATGAAACAAAAAATAAGAGGAAAGCAAATTAATTGCAAAACTTTTCCTCAAGAAAATAGCTCTGCTCTTTATGTTTTGTACATACGTAAATAAATTTAAAATTACTATTTTAATACACCAGTTGTATAAGCCTTTAGAGTTCGAAGCCGCCAACAGATGGCACCGCCGTAAACTTTGAAATTAAATTAAATTTTAAATTACTTCCGCTGTGATTTCAGACTCAATTCTGCCACTGTGCATTCTTCTCTTAATTTTCTTTCTTTTGGCGTGCTCAAAACCAAAATCAGTCCAGCCATTCACCGTAGAATCTTGAAAAACTATTTTTTGAAATATTAAATCTTTTCCGAAGTTTCTACGGCGAATGGCTAGACTGATTTTGGTTTTCAGCACGTCAAAAGAAAGAAAATTAAGTGAAGAATACACAGTAGAAGGATTGAGTCTGAAATCACAGCGAAAATTGCCTTAAAATTAAATTTATTACGAAAGTATACGGTGGCGCCATCTGTTGGCGGCTTAATTCGAACCCTACGTATTAGAGAAACAAAATTAGCATTTAAATATGTATTAAAATCAAGCATTTTCAAACAGACTCACAGCCACGCACACGCATTCCTCGGTAAATTTATTTATCTCTAATTTTAAGCAGTTTGAAATTTGGGAACTTTGTGCAAAATTGCTGCGGCCGTGAATTGTGTGTGGACGCGAGAAGAGGGCGGAAAGTGCTAAATCGTGTGGGTGGGCAGAAGGCCGAGAAGGGTCTGTTTTGCAAGTGTGGCACGTCGTCGTCGAGTGCCATTCGGCCCAAACAACATGTCGCGCGCGCGTGTAAATTTGGCTCTCAAAGTGAAAACGAAGCTGTGTCGGCGGCGGCGGCGATTATTTAGCCTCGCAAATGTCTCCGCTCGCCTCTGCCACGCATGTTTAGTGAATTTGCTGCTCCCTTCGCATGCAGCAATCTCGTCTTTTCTCATTAGGCCGCTTTTGGCTCATTCCCTCGCTTCCTTTTCAGCACAGAGCTCGCGATTTATTTCTTTACTCGCTCCTTGTTTATTTGCAGAAAAGGCCTGCCGGATTTTAATTTAATTTAAGGATTTGTTTCAAACGGAAATAAAGCAATTTGAGTAAATTTACCAAATTGAAATAAATTCTTATAAAATAAATTATAATAAAAGAATCAAATGCCTGTTCAAGACGAGTGTGTGATAAAAAGGAAACTGTTTGAAGGTGCAACTGGGAGTCACAAGCTCAAGCGGCGAGATGAAGGCGCAAAAGCCATGCTGTTGTCACAGAAAGATGAAACGTGGACCGGCGGCACATGACGGGCGCGGCTTGCTTCCACAAATTTATCTTAAATTCGCTTCGAGGCTGATGAGCGCGCCGCCGCCGCTGACGGTGCTGATTTGCGCCGATTTCCTCGCTTCCCCAGATAAAAAGCCACCGGGGCGAGCTCATTTGACTGCGAAATTTGCACTGCACAACATTTTCGGCTTTAAAGTGGAGTCGAACCGTTTGTAAAATGAAGCGCTCGCGGAGAAAATTAAATTTCAAAGCAGAAAACCATTAAAGAGGGTCTTTGACGAGGTTTCTGAACCCACCAATCGATTCCTGAGGGTCGAATTAGTTAGAATTGATATTTTTTCTGTTAAAAAAGTGCAGCGCGACGTGCAAACTTTTTTTCCCGCCAAAACAATTTGAATGCGAGAACTGCGCATGCGTCGAAGGTGACAAAAGAGTCATTCGTGCAGGCGGTTTCTCTGCAAGTGCTCAAACCAGCTCTCACGCATGCGCAATTCTCGCAAATACGTTCAAATTGTTTTGGCGGGGAAAAGTTCATACGTCGCGAATGGACTTTTTTAACGGAAAAAATATCAAATCTAACTAATTCGACCCTCAGGAATCGATTGGTGGGCTGAAAAACCTCGTCAAAGACGGTCTTTAAGATCAAGAATCTAGAAAATGGACAGATTTAAATTCGCATTTTGGCACTTGATGACGCTGTGTATAATTTAATGTAAAATTAACTTTAAAATTTTTGAAACGTTGTTGGTAAATAAAATAAATTTAACTTTTGGTTAAGGAGAGAGGAGAGGATAATATAAACTTTGCCCTTTGAAGGAAAATATTTTTTAATGATTATAATTAAATAAAAATTCAAAATATTTATTTGCGATAAATTAGAAATAAAAAATTAATTTTCTATGCCAATATAATAAAGAATTCCAGTGTTTCTCCAATTCAAATTTAAAATTTTGATCCCTGTCTTTGAGTGAAGGGTTTGCATCCTCTCGAAACATGAATAATAATCATTGCGAAGCGCAGAATGTTGAATGTGCGATTTTGTGTGTTCCAGGTCAGTAGACGCGCGCGCGCTCGGTGCAGAAATAACGACGGCGCGGTGGGCTTTCGCGGTATGTTTGTGCATCCATAATAATGAGACTCGTCGTCGGCGGCGGCGTCGTCGACGGCGTCGCCGCCACCACAACACACGGGGGTGAAAATAATTTGAATAAAAATTGAAATCATTTCCACTCGACGGCCGGGCTGAATTTATTTGCATGAATTTTTTTTTCGCCACGCCACACCGCCGTCTTCATCAGAGGGCGGCGATGATGCTGCGAAAATTTGAATATCCTCGTTAGCAAGTGAAATGAGAGAGAGGCGCGCGCGGCCGCAATCACCCAGCCGCCCCGTAAGCGAATTTGCCAACAATCGAATTACATTCAGCAGCAAGCAGACTTTTGGCCCCGCCGCCGTGTCGACAAATGCTTAATTGCCAAACTGACAACACGGTTTTACATTTCGCCTGAATAAAAATGAGGTCAAAATTCTTAAAGTGGAATGATACTCATTTTTATTTTCGAATTTTACAGGTTACGCCCCCCTTTTTTAGCAAAGGATTTAATTAATAGCTTTCGGGGTGAGAAACATTATGATAATTTAATTGTGAGAAGATAAAAATAGTTTTTTTAGTCCTGAAAGTTATTTGTTATATTTTCAAAAATTGCAGATTTTCGAAAGGGGTGTTCGTTTAGCCCGATTAAAATTCAGCAGCTGATAGTAGTGTCAAAAACCGTCTAAATTCAGAAAGCTGATTAAATTTCCAGTTTTTTTCCTATTAACCAAATTTTTCTCAAATTTACCATTTTCGCACAAAATTCGTCTGAAAATTTCAAATGGCCGTTAGAAAACCTTTAATTATTTTTTTAGAAAAATCAAAATAGCCAAAAAGACGTAAATTAATTCGAGAATTGCCTCAGAAAAAATGATTTTATATATTTAGTTTTGATTACCATCACAACTCACAAGAGCCGGTAATTATTGTGTCACAGAAATGGAGTTGTTGGAAAATAGGCAGGTTAAAAGCAATAAATTGAGCGGGCCGTCCACTTATGTCTGCTCCATGTATATAAAAGCCGTTCTCTCTCTCTCTCTCGCTCTTCTCTCTTTTGTCTTTTGTTTGGAGCAGAAAAAGCCCAACTTTGCTCCAAGTCTGCCACTTTAATTATCTCGAATGAAGTACTTGACGCGCGCACGGCGCAAAACGCGACCTCCATTCCAAATAGCAAATTAATTGCTCCCCCCCCCGCACACCCTTTGAAACAGGGAAATTTATATTTTTGCATGGGAAAAATGTGGATATTGGGGCTTATTGGCGTGATTGCCATAAATCTGTCTGTGTATGTGCTCAAAAATGGATAAATGCAAAGTAAATATTCGGGCAAATAGATCGTAAATTTTTCTGCAATGATTTATGCTCGCTTGCCAACTGCTCGGCGCTCACTGCATGTTTATTTATGGCCGTATTTTGCTGCATCAGCCACGCCCAGCTCAAATAAAATATTACACACCGCCAGCCTCGTTTTCAAATATTTTTGCCGATATATCAGGCGCCTGTTTTTATCATTTGACCTTAAAACAGCGGTAAAATGTCTGCTCGAATTGATTCAAAAATTAATGTTCTCGTTTACAGTTCAAATTATGGAAATCCGCGATATATTTTCCACTGGGAGCCGGATTCATGCGACTTGGCGTCTGGTAGAGTGCGAACAATGAATATATTTTAGTTCTTATTTCTTTTCCAATAGCTTATTAGCCCGTTTAATTTGCGAATCGACCGTTAGATGACACATCAGGCTAATGGAAATGTAACAAAAATGCGCGGGAATGAAATTATTTGGTCGGCACGCCTCTTTTTCGACGCTTCTGATTAGCCAACTGGATTGACTTCCATTATTTTGACTTCTGACCGGCGGGAAACCAAAAACAGATCGCAATCTGGTCCCCCGGTGGGAATTACGACTGCGCAGAAGATTTTAATTTAGGTCACGCATGCGCAGTGATGAGTTTCAGCATTCCTGTTAGATTAAGAAGCGATCTGAACATACTGCGCATGCTTAAGATGCGCATACGTTTACTGCGCAGCTTCTACACAGATCGCAACCCGCCTCCCGGTGAATTACTTCACATACCTTTGTTAACCCTCTCTTTTTAATTAGATTTCTTAGGAAAAAAATCGATTTTCACAATTCAATAATTTTGTGACACTCGCTTTTAATTTCATTCCTTTAAAAAACGTTTTGGAAAATGCAGCTCTGAGGGTTTTGATAAAATATTTAGCGGAGGAATTTTAAAAAATGATAATAAATGGAATTCTGTTCTAATGGTTACAAATTTACAATCGAAAGACAGCTAGGGTTTTTATTATACATATAACGATTTTATCTGATTTGGATTCGTCGAATTTCGCTATTTAATATCATCTCCATGACAATAAGCCACTTTTGCAGCCATCCAACGCGCGCGCGGAGAGGCCTCGAGAGACCAGAGCAGAGGATGCGAGTTTTGTTATTGACTCTGCAGGGCCTGGGAAACAAAACTCATGCGAGAGGCAATATCTGCTGTTTAGTTGATCCTGGCTGGACAGACGGACAGACAGCAGATGATATATTTTGCGTGTTGTCCGCTGCTTCGAGTGTCAGCATGTCAAAAAGGTCTATTTACCGTGATGATGCCCGCCCCGCGCGTCGATCGATTTTGCGCGTTTTTTTCGCCCTCGGCTCGCCGGCAGGATTGTTTTTGCGACCGACCGACCCACCCGCCGACAGATTTTCCGCCCCGAACTCCCGCCGAGCCGAAAATCAAAGCCAAATTGTATATAGATCGAGGGAGAGTGAGTGAGTGAGTCGAGCCGAAAGAGCGACAGCACTCGTAAAAGTTTACGACTCGCCCTCGCCACTTTACGCCGGCGTTACATTCAAATCAAGTGTTCGACGCACTGCTCTCGTGACCCATTCTAACTCAAATAATACCCCAATTACACGAATTATATATGTGAAACGCATAAATGTTTATTCTGAATATTAGTTTGGAGCTTGCTTTCGCGGTCTATATACTATTTAAAGATTGAGTCATGATTATTACAACGGGCGCCGGGTTGCGATCTGTGTTGGTTTTCCCGCCGTTCGGAAGTCAATATGGCGTCGAAATAATGAAGTCCAATCCAGTCGGCCAATGAGAAGCCTCGAAAAAGAGGCGTGCCGACCTAATTATTTCATTCCCGCGTATTTTGTTATATTTCCATGAGCCTCATGTGCCATCTAACGGTCGATTCGCCAATTACAGGGCTAATCAGCTGTTACTAAAGAAATAACAACAAAAATATTCTTTTTTCTGAAGCTATTTTCATGATAAACTTTATTTTAAAATATGATTTTAACTTTAAAAGGCACTGTAGAGTTTCATTTTTGACGATCTTTCTTTGAACACCGTCCAGTTTTTTTATTTGTATAAAAATTGATAAAAATAATTAGACCTGTTCAATAAATAAAATAAATAATTTATTTATTATATTAAAAAAATTATTTTTTGTGAAACTATTAATAGCCAAAATTAAATATTTTTGGATTTCAGATACCTTATTTGTCGCTCTATTTTAAATTGTAAAAATCTTAAAGTAAATTAACTTTAACTCTCCGATTTTTTGTTATTTTTCATGCCTTTTTAAATTCCGAGAGAGATAGTTGGCCGTCTCCTTGATCCACTTTGCAAACTGCCAAACGCGCGCGGTGTCCATTTAGCAAATTGAATTGTGAGTGGGACAATCCTTTCCATTAGGCCGACAATCGGTCGACGCAACAGTTGCAAATCCTGTCATACGCATATAATATGTATAATATGTATCAATTCCACAAATGGCGGCTTTTCCAAATCACGACGCGTGTATTTTTTGCTAAAAGCGAATCGCAATTTGCATCCGCGTGTATATTCGCCGACGGCAAAGAACTAATCCATATTTGATTCTGATGCAAATTACGCGCGCAGCCAGACTCGATAAAGGATTTTTACAATGCAAATTTCGGGCCGCGCCACCGGGAGATGAAAAGCTGCTCTGCTCTCCGACACTGATATCGCTTCGATTTGTTTTCATGGAGATGCCAAGCGTGGGAAGCGGGGAAAAAACGCACAAAAAAACGCTCGACATTTGACCCGAAAAAAAAGCCGGCCGGCTAGCCCTATTATTTTCATTATTTTTGGCCTTGCGAGCGAAAAACACCGGCAAAAAAAATTGCTACTCCAATTAGTCGCGGAGGAAATCCAATCCTTCTCTCTCTCACTTGACGTGGGCGGCCACGTGTGCTCTCTCTTTCTCGCTGATGTGAGAAATCTGACCTTCTTCCAGATTTAATTTGCCCGGAAAGTCGTTCTGTAAATAAATAAAATTTAAGATATTTTTAGATCTTTATTCGTCAGTTTACAAATGAACCAAAGTAGAATATAATTTTAAATAAATTAATTTTTAACAGTAAGTTTTATTTAAAATATAATTATTCAAAAGGATTTTTCCTTTTTGCGTTTTTTAATCCATTTTTTTAATTATAATCTGGCGCGTCTTTGATTAATGCAAATATAAGTTTAAAAAAATGTTAGGTCCAGGAATATGAACGAATGAATATCAATTAATGTTTCATGGTAAAGATGATCTCTAAAATAATCCAGAATCGAAAGGAAACTGTCATCCGCCTGCTAATATGTAAAATTCTGTGATTTAAACTCAGCGATTTTAAAATATTTTTAAAAATAAATTTAAGACCGTGTTTGATGACGTTTTTGAGCGCACTAATCGTTTCCTGAGGGTCGATTTAGGTAAAAATGACATTTTTTCCGTTAAAAAAGAGCAGCGCGACATGCGAACTTTTTTCCCGCCAAAACAAATGAATGCGAGAAGCGCGCACGCGTCACAGCTGGTTTGAGCACTGCCTGTGCGAATGACTTATTTGTCAGATCCAGCCAGCTCTCACGCATGCGCTGTTCTTGCATTCATTTGTTTTGGCGGGAAAAGGAGTAAGCACGTCGCGCTGCACTTTTTAACGGAAAAAATCACCATTTTACCTAATTCGACCCTCAGGAATCGATTGGTGGGCTCAGAACCCCTTCAAAAGACGTTTTTTTAACTCTTTTTTGCTTTTTTCGTTGACACAATCTAAAAAAAGCCCACTTCCCTGCCAGATTTAATTTGAAGTCAAACGTTTTATCGACTGGAATGTGGAGTGAGTGGCAGGTCGTTGTTATTTACGGTTTCGGTGAAAGGCGGGCGCGTTTAGCGAAAAGCGATTCGGTTTGACGACTGCGAATGGCAACAACTGCGCTTATTAACCTGACGACGCTGAGAGAGTTTGCTCTTGCTCGGCTTGTTTGCCCACGTCTCGAATTGAATTCCATTTGCTGTTTGTCCTCGCGATCGATTCCCTCAAACGGAATTGCCAAATAGCAGCGGATGCGGAGCTCTCGCGACTCTCCCGGCTTTTGCACTGACGAACTAATGCCTGTGTAATCGCTTAAAAGGGTTCGGAAATTAAGAAAAAAAAATAAAAAAAATTATTTACCACTTAAATAATGATTCTTGCGTCAATCGCTTACAGAAACACGATTAAAGTTGATTTAATTACGAATGAAATCACAAAATCCGAAAAAAACTGCAATAATTCTTTATTTGAAGAATCCTCGACGCTGATTGGCTGAAAGAACGCGCTCGTCAACAGTTCCACGGTTGCCTAGCAACAGCTTGCATGTTTAATGAATTGCGCGGGAGAATTTGACTTGCGTGTTGTCAGCAAATCAGCGTCGAGGACTCTTCTAGCAGAGAATTCTTGATGATTTCTCCGATTTCCGTGTTTTCGTTTGGAATTAAACCAATTTAAATTAACTTTCGTTGGTAGAATGAGTTGATTTCTCAATTTATAAACGCAGAAATTCATTATGAGTCGATTTAAATCACGAAAATCAGAGAAAGCAGCAAGAATTCTTTGCCCAGAGAATTCTCGACGCTGATTGGCTGACGCTGAAAGCACGACAACAGCTGCCGTGGTTGCCTAGCAACGGCTTTCATGTGTTGTGAATTGCGCGGGAGAATTTGACATGCGCGTTCTCAGCCAATCAGCGTCGAGGAATCTTCTAGCTAAGAATTCTTGCTGATTTTCCCCACTCTTTCGTTTTGATTCGCATTTAAATCAAATTTTTATTATTTTCTGCTATTTTAAGTGAACTCTTTAGCTGCAAATAGGCTCATCGGTGCAGGAAAAGGCGTTTACACAGATTTTCCTCCGTTTGATCTCTAATTTTCAGAGAAAATTTCAAATAAAACTTGTATGGCCTCGCGGATGAGCGTCAAAGTCAGTTCTAGGGCTTCCTAAATATCCAAAAATTTATAGAAAGTCATAATTCATCGAGAAACCCCGTGTAAAATAATAATAATCCCCCGTATATGAATCCCAACCCTTGTGATCGCCATCAAAACATCAAAAACAAACATGACAAAGTTCTGCTGTTGACTCATCGGTAATTTGCGCCACAAAATTGCGAAAAATCCAATTTACATATATATTAGGCCGAAATTCGTACTGTTTGTAGCGTGTATACTTCACGGGGGAGCATTTTTCGGCGCATAAATTTATTTATAGCGCCGAGAAGGGGCGTTAATCCCGGGGTGCAGAGCAAATCCCTGCCCTGAGTGATAATTAAGGGATTTGCAGCTTGTGTGTGATGCTGGAGAGCAGCAGAAATCGTGTTCTCTGCCACTCGAAATCCTCGGGGAGGCAGACGCGCGCGCGGCGATAATGCCAAAGAGCACACTCGACGCTCCACGGACTGAAAACCAAGAACGAGAACGACACACGACACACGCCACACAGCCGCCCACCGAGCGCAAATAAATCTGCGCGCGAGACTCGCCTCTCTGCGAAAACCGCGGATTTTGTGCAATCTGCTCTTCATCCCTCTCTCTTCTGTCGTTTTATTCTGCCGGGTCTTTCCTTTTGACAAAAATCTATAAATAAAAATGACGTTCAATCGTTTTACAAGAGGAATGAAGGAGAAAAATTGTGACAAAAAAATTGAAAAGTTATTTTTTTACTAAATTAACATTTTATAGGGATGAATAAATGTTAGGAATTTAATTTAAATCCCGAAAAACACGAAGGGAAAATTATAAAATCACTTGTTTGACAATTTTGGGATAAAAATTCTAGTGTTTTAAATTTTTTTCACGGGGGTTGATTAATTTAGGGGTGGAGGTCACGCACCCCTAATTCATTTAGCTGGTTAGGGGAGGTCAAGACGAGTCTATTGATGGTTAGTTTTTGCAATTCTGATGGTTAGAACTTGAGATTTGGAATTTAGAATATTTGGATAACACGAAATCACGATTTTTTTATTTTTTTGTGTTTCGCTAATTTTTAGGGCTCCAAATCTCAGGTTCTAACCATCAAAATTACAAAAACTACCCACCGTTAGATTCGTCTTGATCTCCCCTGACCAGCTAATGGTTTTAGGGGTGCGTACTGTCCACCCCTAAATTAATCTACCCCCATGAAAAAGAGAAAATCTTTTGAAACAGTGGAATTTTTTACACTTTTGCTTAGCAGGATAGTTGAAAGGGTGGAGTTTTAGCACCCCCTAGACCCTTTAGCTGGTTAGGGGAGATTGAGACGAGTTCATCGATAGTTAGTTTTTACCATTCTAATGATTAAAACCCGAGATTTGGAGTTGCAAAGATTAGAAAAACACGAAAAAAAATGCAAAAAAACGTTTTTATTGTTTTGAAGTGGATTTTCTGGAAAACGAAAGAGAATATCGGTCTGAAATTTTCTCACAAGCTCATTTTTTAGATTTTTCCTGTCACGTCCTCTTCAAAGAGTTTTGCTCTGTTTCTCGTCGCTTTTTACTCTGAGAAAATAAAACTACTTTTCTTCGTGCGGTGAATGGTCGGAAAAGGAAAAAGGGAGTAGCGTGTGTCAGGCGAATGCGGTGAAGAGGAAGACAAGTAATCGAGTTTGAAATTGGCGCGCATTATCTAAAGGGCTCGCTTGTAGGTACAAATTGCATGAATTACTGTCGCGCTGCATGCGAACACGCGGCCGAGAAGTTTATTTCGGAAATGCTTGCTCCACATTCACGGCCCGACACGAACCCAAACTTAATGTATTCAAGACGAAAAAAATTGTAAAATACATACGAACACATGTGAATGTGAAGCGCTTCAAAGCTCTAACTCTGATTTTTTTTAATTTAAATATTTTGATTTAAAACTAAAAAATAAAAATTGTTTTTATTCAATTTTTAATTTATTCCGTTTTAAACAGTTTGATGCACCAATTAAATATTTATAACCCTCTCATGAAGTTTAAATTAGTCTTGAAAATAAATACGATTTTAAATTTGTCGTGTAAAATATTTTGGTCGTTAAATAAATTAAACAAACACTTTTATATTATTGCATTCTGATGGGTGTGAGTGAAGCATCGTTGCGAAAGCAGAAGCAGAAAACACGAACTCTGTCGATGGTTGCTGGTGCGAAACACTCAATAATCTCGTTTGTTTATTTGCGCAGCTCTCAGAAGCGTGCGATTTTCGATTGATCGGAACTTTGCAGCCGCTAAATTGTTTGCCGGCGCCGCGCGCGTCCGACCGTGCACTATGCCCAGAGTTTGCCTCCTGTCTGCAAATACTCGACTATTGCGCACTAATTAAGTCTCGAAATGAATGAAACGCCGTATCGTGTAAATATCAGACTCAATCAACAGGAAAAATAGGCGAGAATCAATTTTTCTGTACGAAAAACTGCAAAAATGCTTGTTGGAATGCATGAACTGACTTCTTAGAATTAATTTTAAGCCAAAATTGATGAAAATATACCTGCAATTTTTTTAGAAAAGTATCTGCAAGGTTAAAACTGTCTCCTTACAGGAACTGCGTCTCCTTTTCACCCTGCACCGATCCACATTTAACAGCAAAACAACTTTTACTTTGCATTTTGCATAATTTTCAGACTTAGCAGCGAGGGGTTGTCTCGCGGGGGTGGCAAACAAAGGGTTGTCCACTTACGCATTGTAATCGGGATCGTCGGCATAATCCTTTGAGGGATTTTTCATTCTTTCCTTTCTTTCTTTTTATTATTGCATTCGCGAGAGCTGAGAGTGCGGCGCGGCGCGGCGCGGCGGGGTGAACTCGAAAAGAAGCAGAGAGAGCATAATTATTATTATGACATGATGCTGGCCGACGAGAGGGTAGAGGGTGGCTTTTGCGGTCGCACGCACACCCCGCACTCGACGCGTTCACTCAGCATACAATGCACCGCACGCGCGTAACGCAGTTAGCGAACCACTCGACGTGCAGAGCCATTGTCGCGGCGCCGCGCTTTCAAAGCTGAAAACTCACCCTGCTTCCACTCCGCGTACTCACCTTAAAACACTCTTCTCCATTTAAATTTTGCTTGCGAACATTTTTTGGAACGAATTGTGCCAAAATATGCTTATTTAGACAGCTTTTAATGTTCTACATTTAAGTCTTTTATTTCTGTAAATTTCCAAAATGTCAAAAAGTTAAAATAATATCGTGTTTTTCAGTTCCAACCAATTGCATCGGGGTTTGAGTTGCGATCTGAGTTGGTTTCCGCAGGTTAAATTAACTTTTTTATAGTTTAATCAAATTCGCCCATTTTGAGGCTGCGCAGTAAACTTGTGCGCATCTTAAGCATGCGCAGTATGTTCAAATCGCTTCTAAATCTAACAGGGAGGCTGAAACTCATCACTGCGCATGCGTGACCCAAATCGAAACCTTCTGCGCAGTCATAGTTCCCACCGGGGGCCGGCTTGCGATCTTTTTTGGTTCCCGCCGGTTACAATTAAATATGGCGTTGAAATTAAAGGAGACAGTCCAGCGGCCAATGAGAAGCGTCGAAAAAGAGGCGTGCCGACCTAATAATTTCATTCCCGCGCATTTTGTTCAAATTTCCATTGGCCTGACGTACCATCTAACGGTCGATTTATTTTAACGACACCTGACGGGCTCTGTATGGGTTCGATTTGCAAGATCTGCATATCATTTTAACCGGAATTTCAAGAGCTTTCAGAATTTGACCCTTTGGAATCACCTGATGACCTTTAAAATTTAATAATAAAAATCGAAAGGCACTAAATAAATGTTAAATAATTTTTATTTTTACATTACATAAAAAATGAGGTAAGATTGTTGTGTTTTTCCCTGAAAATCAATTTCCCTGCAATAATTATTTTAAACAAAAATACACCGCATTTCCACCCTTAACTAAAAGGGACAAGGAGGCAGTCTCTTATTTTTGTAGGCCCATTTTCCGTCAGCTTGGCACGTCAACCCGTAGAACCGTTTGTTCGCCCTGCACTTGCAGAAGAGAGACTGGCCTCGACTTACGCCGGACACGGCACTGCCCCTGTCCCTTTGTTTGCAGCCGTGGTACATTTCGGTCGGAATCGAGCAGTCGACTGCGCCGCAGGACACTGAAAATAAATCTTTGACTGTCAATAGCTTAAAAATTAAATAACAATTCTTACGGCAGTCGAATCGTCGTGCGTCCAGCGTGTACCAGTGTCCGTCGTCGTTGCAGATAAAGTCGCTGGCGAGGTTTTGCAGACAGCGCCACTTGCACGAACACATGGCGACGCTGCCGGCCGTCTTCCACGTGTCCGGCGCCACCGGCCCGCAGTCCAGTTCGTTTTCGATCGCGAAATGGAACAAATTGCATCCTGAAATTATTAAAATATTGAATTTGGACGGGAAAGAGGCTTGAATTAATACTCGTAGCGGCTGAAACAACGCCCAAGAGCAGGCAGAAGTTGAAAACTCGTCTCATTTTGAAGCACGAGTGCCGGCGACTGTGGTTTTTCGTCTCGAGCAGAGCGGAAAGCGTCCCCTCCAAATGTTTTTAATTTTATTGTTGTTGTTTTCCTGCTCCTCCTAAAAAAAAACTAAAAATCCTTTCAGCTCCTTTAAATATTATTAGGAACTTGATATATGATCGTAGAAATCAATAATTAATTAATTTAATTGCAAAAAGCTTAAGCAGGAGTAATATTTTTGTTGTTAATTTATTTTCTAACAGCTGATTAGCCCGATAACTGGCAAATCGACCGTTAGATGGCACATCAGGCTGTTAGAAATTTAACAAAATGCGCGGGAATTAAATTATTAAGTCGGCATGCCTCTTTTTCAACGCTTCTCATTGGCCGCTGGTCTGTCTCCTGATTGGCCGCCATTATTTCGACGCCATTTTGACTTCTGACCGGCGGAAAAATCAACCAAGATTGCAACCTAGCCCCCGGTGGGAATTGCGACTTCGCAAAAGGTTTAAATTTTGGTCACGCATGCGCAGTGATGTGTTATGGCATCCCTGAGAGATTTAAAAGCTATCTGAACGTACTGCGCATGCTTAAGATGCGCACAAGTCTACTGCGCAGCTTCGAGATGGGCGAATATTTCAAGCTGACTGTGATTTAACTATAAAAAAGTTAATTTAACCTGCGGAAACCAACACAGATCACGTGGATGAAATATAAAAAACAATTCAGAGTTTGCCTGTTGAATGAACCGCAAACTGAACGGAATTTCCTGTAGCATCGGAAGCGCGTCTCTTTAATGGAAAGTCTCCCGAGTTTCCTCTTTATAGCTCATGCAAGTCGTATACGATCTTGGACGCCTTTTTTTATTAAAGCACTTCAAAGGGGCACACACTGCGGCTCGTGCATTTTAATTCTGCCACATCAGGGGTGCAAACCACGCACGCCCGGGCTGCAAGATTGCTGTTCTGACGAGCAGCCACGGACTGTCCCCTCGCCAAAAATATATTTAAAATATAAAATAAATATCATACACAAAATTAATTAATTTTTAAAATGGTAATACAAACGAGTGTTCTTTAATTTATATTTTATTTATATTATTCCTCCACTCCGCTGGTCAAAAGAACTTTAGAAATGTGGTTAAAGCCAGTCCGAAACAGCGGAGGAAATTATTATTGCGTCCGAGGCGATAATTTATTTTCGCGGCGGCGGTGGCGGTGGCTTGCTTGAACGTGGCTTTTTGGTTTTTTTCCTCCTCTCTCTCTCTCTCCCTGTGTGTGCGCGGCGTTTATTCGCACACGGCCTATGGAAGCAAGAAGCCGCCGCCACGATGGGATTTGAATACCAAAAAGGGCCTTTTGCCTGCACGACTGCTCGACGGGCCTGCTTTATGCCGAGCCCCGGCTAAATTATTTTCCCTCCTGCTCTTCTCAAAATCCAGCCGGCTGCTCCAAATTCGATCAAATCCCGCCTTCACCTCAAATCTGACCTACTAACACGGGTCTGTTTATTTATTTTTTTTTAAACAGAAATAGAATTTTCAGCGAAGACGCACCTCGAAAATGGGCCAACGTTGTTTTGGGGAAATTCTTTGTTGGGAAATAGAATTAAATTTCATACAGGGAGACGCAGGTAATTAATTTTAGAACAGAAACTATTCATTAAAATTTGCTATGTTACAAACTTAAATATTTCAAATTATGAAAATTTGTGTAAACTTTTAAACAGTCGCTTTGAAAAATTCCAAATCATTTTTATTTTCGTCTCTCATCCAAAATCCGTAATTATTAAACAGCTTTATTTAAATTAAAAGTATTTTAATCATGAAATAGACGCGTGGTTTTGCGTTTTAACACAGGCAGACTTCGTATAATATTGCGGCTTTGTTGTAAGTTAAGCGGCGCGGAAAAAGAGGTCAGATTTGCGAGTGAAGTGTAGATTAGGCGCAAAAGGCGTTCGCGTCGCGTCTCTCGTCTCGTTAATTGCCGGCGTGCTCGTTTTGTTTGCTAGAAACGCGAAAGTGGCTCATTAGGCCGCGCATTGTGTGGGGGTGGCTGGCTGGCTGGCTGCATGTGTAACACGTGTGTGATGAGATGTATTCACAGCCGCAGCCCTGATTGCGCCCATTCACGCGCCGCCCCAATTCTCATCGCGTCCACCAGCCCCCGAAAGAGCTCTGCCAGCGCCGCACGTACAACCCTCTCTCTCTCGCTCTCTCTCGCTCTCTCGTTACAATTTCATTCACGCGCGCGCCTACTAATCGCTCTTCTCGCCGCCGCTCTATTCCTGCTCTCGTCGCTATTCGGTCCTTTGTGCGACCTGAGACTCTAGAATTGAGTTTAACCTCAAAACTCTGTCACATGTGTTAATTGGAGGGAAAATTAGATCATTAGCATTTTGTTTGAAAAAGGTAAAAAACGATTTTTTTCCATTTTCCTGTTAACATTGTAGCAAGGGGGTTGGGATGAGCAACCCCTAAATCCTTCTACTTATTAGAGGACGTTGAGATAAGTCTATTGGTGGGTAGTTTTTGCAATTCTGATAATTAGAACCCGAGAGTTGGAGTTCCAAAAATTGGCCAAACACAAAAAAACGAAAAAAATCGTGTTTTTAAACATTTTAAATTCCAAATCTCAAGTTCTAACCATCAGAATTTCATAAACTACCGCTAGACTCGTCTTGATCTCCCCTAACCAGCTAAAGGTTTTAGGGGTGCGTAACGTCCACCCCTAAATTAATCAACCCCCGTGAAAAATAGAAAATCTTTTAAAACAGTGGAATTTTTTTACACTTTTGCTTAGCAGGATAGTTGAAAGGGTGGAATTTGAGCACCCCCTAGACCCTTTAGCTGGTTAGGGGAGATTGAGACGAGTTCATCGATAGTTAGTTTTTACCATTCTAATGATTACAACCCGAGATATGGAGTTTCAAAAATTGTAAAAACACGAAAAAATGCGTTTTTTAAGTGGATGAATATTTTTTAAATGTTTTAAACGTAATCTAATAATAAAAAAAATATTTCTAGTGTATAAACACATTTTTAATAAAAAAAAATCAGAACATGCGATTTTGATGCCGATGAAGAAGACAAAAAATGCGTATTTTTGTATTGAAGGTGCATGGAGCAAGTGGGGCGCGGGCTGCAGCTGCGCCTACTCGCCGCTAATTGCTCGGCCTTGATTGATGAGTCGGCGGCTCTGACGTCACTTCTTGCTCGGCCTATATCGATTACACGCGCAATTATTTCGACCCCGCGCGCGCGATCACTGCTCCCCCGGCGCTCGTCAAATATGAATTCACGCCACGGCTAACGAGCCGGACCGGACCGACCGCACACGCCAGAATATTGAGCCCTCGCTCCCTTTTTTTTTCATTTTAGCCCGGGTCAAGCACTGATTTCATCGCGGAAAATTGAAAAAGTGGATCGTGTACAGGGGAATTTATTTTAATTGCTCAATTTAGCTTTCCGGCAGATTTTACAAACGAATTAAATTAAATTATTTTGTGGAAAAGCCATTTCCATGTTTATGTTTGTAATTGAGTGACCAACTTTACTATTTTGCTTTAATTACCGATGACTTTTCTTTTTAATTATTCAGACTGGCGAAATTGTTTTCATCCGAATGAGGCTGGATAATTAATTGCGTAAATGGCACGCTGGCGTGGTTTGAATCAAAAGAGACACGGCTTAATTGCGTTTCGATTAAAGCTGTTTGCTTGTCAGTATAGTTGGCAGAATAAATATTGGCCGCTGTAAACTACTACACACTCACACACGTGTTTTCCTCTAGCGATTCCGCGCATTTCTCACTGGCGTCGGCAGCGTAGAGAGACAGAGAGAGCAGAGCTAGTTAGCGTTTGCATACTTCATTAACGGCATTCCCCACGGCCACTGGCTACGCGCGCCCAATGAACGAACGCTGCCTGCCCAAATAGCAACATCCACAAAAACAGTTTTTTTGTCACTCTCAATTAGTGGAGTTAATCATGTTTCAAAAATCTGGACTTAAAAAATTGTTGGGTAGTTAGCCTAAAAATGAATACCTTCAAATAAGCACAAAAATTTAAATATTTAAGTTGAAGATCTTATTTGTAAATTCAATTTTTGGTAGTTGCTGTAATAAATAGTATTACACTTGAATCACTGTTAAAGGTTGAAAGAGGGTAGTTTGGGGTAGATTTTTATTAATTTAAAAGAGCTATAATCGGCGATTAAGCTTGCTGAAAAAGCAATTTCGCGATTTTTATCGATATTTCAATGCACAGGGTAGAAGGGGGATGAGGGTTGATAACCCCCAAACCCCATTAAATATCTACGGAATGTTAAGATGAGTCGAACGATGTGCAGTTTTTGCAATTCTGACGATTAAAACTTGAGATTTGGTGCTCACAGTATTGGCAAAAAATCGCCAAAATACAACTATCAACGATTTTTGTCAACATTGCCATCGCTTAATCTCGGGTTCAATCAGTCCGAATTTCAAAAACTGCATATAGTTCAACTTTTCTTAACCTCCCCTAGATAGCCGATGGGTTTTTGGGGTGATCTGATAGCCCATCTACCGCAATTAGTTTTTCTTCTACCTCGGTAAAATCACCGTATTTGTAAAAAATCAATTTTTTATAATTTTTATTTTTAACTTTTTTGCTCTAAATAAGGGTAAAATGGGGTATTTTGGGGTAGATTTTTTAATTAATTAAAGAGAGGATCGTGATTTGTGAAAACATTTGCTGAAATTGCAAAATGACGTGATTTTTATCGCATCTTCAATGCACGGGGTGGAAGAGGGTTGAGGGTTGAGCACCCCCAAAATCCATTGGCTCTCTAGAGGAGGTTGAAACGAGTTAAACGGTGCTCAGTTTTTGCAATTCTGACAATTAGAACCGGAGATTTGGTGCCCTCAAAATTGAAAAAAAAATGACAATTTGTGTCACTTTTTGAAATTTTTGAAAAATAGTGAAAAATATGGTTCTATAGGTGTTCATTTGGTCTTAAATTTGTCTAGAACTAGGTCATTTTTCAAAGGAACGGAACTTATGATAGATATTTATACAAAAAAATGGTCGGTTTCATTATTTGTGAATTTTTATACGATTTTAATAATCAGAGTTGCCATTTTTCTACTCTAGAACAACAACAATTAATTATTGAGTATTATTCAGTGATATCAACCAATGCACAGTGCACTGCATGCATTTAATGTGTTCGATTGGGCGGCGGCGTTGAGTTGGCCGCCGCATGCGAATAATGCTGGCCGGCCATTTAAATGGAAACTAATGAGCGATGGGCGCAATTTCTGGTGTCACACGCGGCTGGTAATTAGAAGTGGGTTTTGGCGCTGATTGCTGGAAATAATAACGATTGGCGCGGGTCATGCGCACGCGGCGCCGCTAATTGAATGCATGAATAGAGATGGCCTGTTTAGTTTTTTGGCGCTGCCTGCTCTCTCTCTCTCTCTCTCGTCGGATTGTTTGTTTGTTTTGCATAATTGATGCCGGCCGCCATTACCATAATACGACGCATGCAAATTGAATAATAAATGCCCACACAGCCGCGCGCTGCAATTTCCCGCAAAAACAAAAAATATACATGCATGCGGAATTGTGTGGTTTCATTTAGGTCAAATACGAAATTAACATTTATTTTGCTTTTTCCGTGAAATATCATAATCGTCTACTGCGTATTGAAATTTTAAAGTGTAAATAGTTAATTTTAAATCCAAATTATTTGACTTTTTTGCCAATTTCTGATTGTATTTCCAGATTTTAGAAATTAGGAACGTTTTTTTCAATTTTGTGAGCGCCAAATCTCGGGTTCTAACTGTCAGAACTGCAAAAACTGCACACCGTTCAATTTGTCTTAATCTCCTCTAGATAGCCAATGGATTTTTGGGGTGATCAACCCTCATCCCCCTTCTACCCCGTGGATTAAAGTAACGATAAAAATCACGTCGCTTTGCTTTTTTTGACAAACTTATTCACTGCTTAAAAATGTTTTAAATTTATAACAATCTACCCCCAAACTACCCCTTTTAACCTTTATAGAGACTGAAAAGGTTAAAATTTAATGTATAAAATAATCAGAAATTTCATTGATTTTTGCTAATATTTTTTTTACCGAGGTAGAAGAAAGGTTATTTGTGGTTGTTTGCCTATCATATCATCCCCAAAACCCATTGGCTATCTAGGGGAGGTTAAGATGAGTCTAACGATATGTGATTTTTGCAATTCTGACAGTCAGAACCTGAGATTAAGCGATCGCAGTATCAGGAAAAATCGAAAAATCGTTATTTTTTCCAATATTGTAATCACCAAATCTCGGGTTCTAATGGTCAGAATTGCATAAACTGCACACAGTTCTACTCGTCTCAACCCCTTCTAGATATCCTATGTGTTTTTGGGGTGATCCACCTTCATCCCCTTCCACCCCGTGAATTAAAGTAACGATAAAAAACGCATCGTATTGGTTTTTTGAGAAATTTTCGCAATGTTTTTTCACAAATTTATGCGACAACCAGGGAGTATTTTGTCAATTTCCCATTTTCAAGACAAAAAAATAGATAAATCAGCAGAAAATAGAATTTTCCTCTTGTGTTTCCGCTGTGTCACTCTTTGGCAATCGACGCGCCGGCGAAATCTTGAGAGTCACTCTGTTTGGCGGGCAAAAGCCGATTTCGCTCTGCTCAATCGACTTTCAATTAAAAAGCGGTCTCACGCGCGTCGCGCACTTGATCCGCTAAGCCGGGCACGGATTGTTTTACACACGGGGGTTAATCAGTGGGGCGCGGATGATAAATCACCCCTCCCCCTGTCTGCCCTGCCGACTTTATTATACGAGCTGCAAAATTTGACGGATCAGCAGGAAAAAGAGATGTTCTGCTTTTATCGGGAGAACGCGTTTTATAACCGGCACATGTGTCGCCGCCGCGCACAGATATTGCGCCGCCGGAAAACAAAACGGAATTGAGCTCCATTTGCACGCGCGACTGCAATGTTGTGCATCTGCCACTGACGCGAGATGTAGCATCAAATTTCATTCGTGCCGCAGTGCAATATGCATCCAATGCGATGCAAAATTACTTTCGGAGAAAAAAAATAAAAATGAAAATCTGGAAAACAGATTTTTATTTCCTTTATTTTCTCAATATCTCGGTGAATTATGGCAATGAGGCTGTAAAAAGAACTAATTTATAAATTGAATAGATTTTTGACATTAAAATAAGGTTTTATTGTATTAAATGATTTTTAATCGGTCAAAGCACAACATTATTTAATAGAAAATTCAGCCGGGCGTGTTCCCAAAGGCTTAAAATATAAATTTTACAAAATAAAACAAAATGTTAATTCACCTGGGTCTGGGTTGCGATCTATTTTGAAGCTGCGCAGTAGACTTGAGCGCATCTGAAGCATGCGCAGTTTGTTCAGATCGCTTCTTCATCTCACAGGGAGGCTGAAACTCATCACTGCGCATGCGTGAAACAAATCAAAACCTTCTGCGCAGCCGTAATTCCCACTGGGGTCCCGATTGCGATCTGTGTTGGTTTTCCCACCGGTCAAAATTCAAAATGGCGTCGAAATTAAAGGAGACAGTCCAGCGACAAATAAGAAGCGTCGAAAAGAGACCAAATAATTTCATTCCCGCGCATTTTGTTACATTTCCATTAGCCTGATGTGCCATCTAACGGTCGATCTGCCTATAACCGGGCTAATCAGGTGTTACTTTTTTTAAATAAATTAGAAAAATCTCTTTTTAACCAATTTTCGTTAATTTGGGCATGATGTTTTGATCCAGATAAACTCTCTCAAGCTTTTCCGACAAATTTTCGTTTGATCATCACATTTTCAACCCTTTTCTAAGCTGCACACGTAATCTAGTATGCGATCGTGACGTTTTGTCGGAACAAGAAAGCCGCTCGTCGCTGAATAAACACAGGGGCGGCGGGAGACGAGGAAAAATGAGATCCATTAGGCAAACAAGCGGCGGCGGCAGCGGCGGCGGCGAAATTAGCCGGCCCCGGCGTAATTAATTGCAGAACGCGCGGCGTGACAGTTTCATTCGGGGCCCTGCGGAGGCAATTTTTAATAAATGCAGCTCGCTCGTCCGAATAAATGACAGCAGCGCAGGCAGGCAGGCAGCTCGACGTTCCAAACCGAGTGCTGCAGCGCATGAAAAAGACCGAAAAGCCGAAACAAAAGACACACTCTCTCCGTTCTCCAGCTCGGTACATAATATTTTGCACAGAGAAAATATATGAACAAAACGCGTGGCGCCGACCGAACAGAACCTTCTCCGCTTTATGGGACTTAAAGTATAAAATTATCAATTTTTTAAAAAAGATTGTCTTTGACGAAGATTCTGAGCTCACCAATCGATTCCTGAGGGTCGAATTAGGTATAGTGGATGTTTTTTCCGTTAAAATTAGAGCGGCGTGACGTGCGAACTTTTTTTTCCCGCCAAAACTACATAAACGTATTTTCGAGAACTGCGCATGCTTGAAAGCTGGCAGGATCTGACTAAGAAGTCATTCGGACAGGTGGTCTCGCAGCAAGTGCTCAAACAAGCTCATATGCATGCGCTGTTCTCGCCAATACGTTCATAATGTTTTGGCGGGAAAAAAAGTTCGTACGTCACGAATGGACTTTTTTAACAGAAAAAACATCCACTCTGACTAATTCGACCCTCAGGAATTGATTGGTGAGCTCAGAAACTTCGTCAGAGGCTGTCCTCAATTAAATTTGAAGAAAAAAGGGATGAAAAATAATTTATTTACAGCTCAAAGAAGTTAAATAAAAATACAAAATAGTACATAAGATCAAGACAGCAGGGCCACAGCGACAGCCAGTGCAATTAAGTGCTGGTGGCTGACACTGTGGCACTGTTGTCTCGATCTGGGTGGCTGTGAGCCATTCAGAGAGCTTCTCCCTTCTCCTGATTGGTCGTTGGGGGTTCTTGTGACACTTTTTGATTGGTTCAGACCAAATACCGACAAATGAATGCGGTTTTTACGTTTTCGACACTGAAAATGTTTTTTTTAGAGGAAAAAAAGGCAATTTAAAAAATCTGTCACCACAATGTTAATTAATACTGAGTATTATTTTATTATTTTTTTTTACCCAATTATTCAATTGTAAAAAATATTACAAAAAAATTATGTGGCATTAAGTTTCTGTTAATTTAACTGCCTTACTCTTACAGTGCGGAAAATTTTAATAGTTTGAGAGCAAATCCAGATTTAAAAGGTGATTTTGTTGTTTTTTGGCCTAAAAATTAGTCTTTATTTAAAACAATTTTAAATTAAATTAAATTGAATAATTATTAAAAAACAGAAAGCTTAGAAATTGAGTTAAATTTTTATTTTTACTTTAAACATTTTTTAAAAAATAATAAAATAAAAATGGGGAAGGCCAGGGTGAAGAGTGGTCGGCGGCGGGCGCACTGCACTGCACGCGACAATAACGCTTTGATGTCGGCCGGAGGGAGGCATCCATCGCCATCGCCATCGCCGCCGGCTGATTGCTGATGTGAGCCCAACTGCCAGATGCCTTTTGTGCGTTTGACGGCGCTGCACCAGCGTTTTAATCCGGCCACCCCGTCGCCCCGCCGCCGCCGCCATCGCCAGTGACTCTCGCTCGCTGCACGAATATCGATCACCTCTCATCGTGCCGCGCACACCCCCGACACTGAGACTAAAAAAAAAAATAATAATAACATGTCACAAAAGACTCTCGATAATTGCAATGTGTCCTCGTATCGAAAAATCTGGGCGGAAATGAAAGAACAAAAATTGCAGCGAAGAGAAAATTAAATTTTTAGTCAATAATTTTTTGTCTGTGTGATTTTTTGGCAGATTCGAGAGGCGAGACGCGCGGACCGGTGTTGGTGCTAGAGCCGCCGCAGAAGCTGGACTTCTCCAACTCGAGCGGCGGCTGGCTGGACTGCTCGGCGGCCGGGCAGCCGGCGCCGACAATCACGTGGCTGGCGGCCGACGGCTCGCCGGCGGCCGAGGTGCCCGGCGTGCGACGCCTCCTGCTCAACGGCACGCTCCACCTGCTGCCCTTTCCCGCGGCCGCCTTCCGACAGGACGTGCACAGCACAACCTACCGATGTCTCGCGGAAAATCCGGCAGGACGTGTCATCAGCCGCGCCGTCCAAGTCAGGGCAGGTCGGTACCTGAATAAGAAATTTCAGATTTTAGGGACGTTTTTTCCCATTTTGTGAGCGCCAAATCTCGGGTTGTAACTGTCACAATTGCAAAAACTGCATACCGTTTGATTTGTCTCAATCTCCCCTGAAGAGCCAATGTATTTTGGGGGTGGTCAACCCTCATCCCCCTTCCACCCCGTGAATTAAATTAACGATAAAAATCGCGTCGATTTGCTTTTTCGGCAAATTTATTCAATTATTATACCTCCCATAAATTTGTAAAAATCTACCCCAAACTACCCTGTTTCACCCCTTATAGAAAGTAAAAAGGGTAAAAATTAAATTCATTGATTTTTTTAAAAATTAGTTGATTTTACCAAGGTTGAAGATTGGCAATTTAGGGTTGGTAGGCTATCAAATCACCCCCAAAACAAATTGGCTATCTAAGGGAGGTTGAGACGAGTCGAACGATATGCAGTTTATGCAATTCTGACAGTCAGAACCCGAGATTAAGCGATCGCAATATCAGGAAAAATCGAACAAGTGTTATTTTTGCCAATATTGTAATCACCAAATCTCGGGGTTTAGTTGTGAGAACTGCAAAAACTGCACACCGTTCAATTTGCCTCAACGTCCCCTAGATATGCAATGTGTTTTTGGGGTGATCCACCTTCATCCCCCTTCTACCCCGTGCATTAAAGTAACGATAAAAATCACGTCGCGTTGCTTTTTTTGACAAACTTATTCACTGCTTATAAATATTTTAAATTTATAACAATCTACCCCAAACTACCCCTCTCACCCTTTATTAAGAGTAATAATGTTATAAATAAATTTAAAAAAATCGCATTTTTACAAAAAAAAAATGTATTTTTTAGTTTTAGATGAACGGCGAATTGGGGTTCGTAGGCGATCAGATCACCCCCAAACCCCTTTTGCTTTGTGGGGGAGGTTCAGACGAGCTGAAAGATGTGCAGTTTTTGTTATTCTAACCGCTCAAACCCTAGATTTGACGATCCAAATGTTGGCAAAAATTGAAAATTTGAATTTAAACGGTCTAAACGGAGCCAAATTGCTGATATTGCGATTTATTCTGTTGCAAAGCATTTGCCTAGTTTAAAATGTGCATATTGAAGGGCTAAACTTTCCCATCTTATGAAAATAAAGTAAAACAAAAGACAGCATTCTCTTTGAGCGGAGTGAGTAGACTCGCTTTTTATTGATGCCTTTCGTTGTGGCAGTCAAGTTTTGTTTTTCTCGAATGGCAGCTGGAAAGCGAGCCCGTCGCATATAAAAATAAACGCCAGCAACTTTTTGCCGAGCGCGCAGCGCAGAGTGGAAGAGAAAAGAAGCCCGAGGTGGAGCGAGAGCAGCTTATGATGACGTTTAATTTGCATTGCAAAAGCGGCAACCCGCTCGCTCGCTCACTCGCTCTAATGACAATTTTACTGTCAAACTTTGGCTCGTTAAATTTCAGTTTGGCCCCGTGCATTCTTTTTCTTCGCCACTTTGAACCCGCCATCTCTCTGTAATTAGCTAAAAACGGCACAAAGAACACCGTTTATTTATCTCTGCGGCCGCAGTCGAGCCGACACCAAAGGGCACACTTTGTTTTTTCTTTTTCTGCTGCAAGTGAGGATGAGCTTTGGTTCAGGACCGAGGAACGAGATTTTTCGATCGCTATATTTCTAAAGTTGGGTGAATTTTGCGGAAAACTTCCATAAATTCAGAAATAAATTTAAAAAAGAAATTTCATCGCATTTTAACCAATAAATTATTTTTACCGAGGTAGAAGAAAGGCTTATTGGGGTTGGTGGGCTATCAAATCATCCTTAAAACCCTTTGGCTATCTAGAGGAAGTTAAGACGAGTCGAACGGTGTGCAGTTTTTGCAATTGTGACAGTCAGAACCCGAGATTAAGCGATTACAATATTGGCAAAAATCGAAAAATTGCTATTTTTTACCAATATTGACAACACAAAATCTCAAGTTTTAACTGTCAGAATTGCAAAAACTGCACACCGTTCGACTTATCTCAAGCTTTCCTAGAAGGCTGATGGGTTTTTGGGGTGATGAACCCTCAACCCCCTTCCACCCCGTGCTTTAAAGATGCGAAAAAAATCGCGTTGCTTTGAAATTTTGGCCAAATTTTTCAATGATTTCGATTGCTCTCTTAAATTATTAAAAATCTACCCCAAACTACCCTCTTTCATCCCTTATAGAGAGTAAAAAGTTAAAAAAGTAATATTAAAAAAACATTCCATCACATTTTTACCAAAAAATTGTTTCTACCGAGGTAGAAGAAAGGCTAATTGGGGTTGGTACGCTATCAAATCATCCCTAAAACCCATTGGCTATCTAGAAAAAGTTTAGATGAGTCGAACGATATGCAGTTTTTGAAATTCTGACAGTTAGAACCCGAGATTTGGTGATTGCAATATTGGCAAAAATCGAAAAAGTGTTATTTTTTGCCAATATTGACATCACGAAATCTCAATTTCTAACAATCAGAGCTGCAAAAACTACACACCGTTCGACTTGTCTCATTTACCCCTAGATAGCCAGTGGGTTTTTGGGGTGATCAACCCTCAACCCCCTTCCACCCCGTGCATTGAAGATGCGAAAAAAATCACGTCGATTTGCGTTTTTGACAAACTTTTTCACTGTTTCCACTGTTTATAAAAATATCTTTGATTTACACAAATCTACCACTTTCACTTTCTTTCTTTTCAATTGAGAGCGAAAAGGATATAAATATTTTTCTTGTCTGTTTTTGCAGTGGTGTCGCAGGCGTACCAGGCGCTGGCTGAGGCTGTGCCCGCCGTGAGAGGGTGCACGGCCATCCTGAGGTGCGTGCTGCCCAGCTTCGTGAAGGAGTTCGTGCGCATCGTGTCGTGGCTGCAGGAGCCCTCTTTTTACATCTACCCCTCCATGCAAGGCGGTGAGTTACCATTTTTAGCTTACTTCCGTCTCTGCCACGTGAAAGAGAAAAAAAAGAGAGAGTTTACGACACCGGATTTTAATATTTTATTGCGCGGCCCTTGCAAGGGCTGCCAAGGATTTGCATCAACAATTTAAAAGCGGTTTTATGAGCGAATCACGGAAAATTCGTGAAGGACAGGGATTTTATGCGAGCTGATTTGCTCGAAGACCTTGAAAAAAAAATTCGTAAAAATATGATTTAATAAATCTATTTACCACATTTTTAAGAGTTTTGCAATTATTCTAATAAATTAAAATTTGAAATTTCTCTCGCTTGAAAATGAAGGTGGCTTTCCAATTTTTTTTTCAATTATTTTTAATTTCTAAAGAAATGCAAAATTCTACTACATTTGTTAAATAAATTAGTTTGTTTTATTTTGGTTTTAGTTCTAATAATATAATTTCATATAAATAGAAATAATAATTTCATTTTATTTTCTAAAATTTTTAAATTTAATTTATTATGCATTACAATTTGAGATAAACAAATATTTCTTTGGAAATATTGAGAATTAGACAGTACAAATAATTTTTCTTTAAATTTTACCTAGTTATCCAATTAATTAAATTAAATTATCAAAGGATATCTGCTGTAAAATTATTTATTTTTGTCATAAATAGGCTTTTCCTAAATACGGAAAAGAAAAAACCTTTCATTTTATTCAAAAATCAGATTTTGGGCATTTCAGGGTGTTCCCTGAGCGCCCTGGTACCTTTCAAAGGGTCAAATTGCATAATTTCTGCAAGCTCTTGACTTTGCCGTTCTAATGGTGTGCAAATCTTGCAAATCGCAGCATTACAGAGCCCGTCAGGCGTAATTAAAATGGAAGTTGATGATAAAAAAATTGCTTGAGAGCTACCCTGATGCCAGGGTTCGATTTCATACCTGTTTAGATGGTTTTATCTGACCTCAGGGGTGACACTCTGCATGTTCTAAGGCGAAAAAATCAATAAGTCTTGCATAATTTTGACGTTTTCACTAACTCAAAAATTTCTCGCTCCTGATAATCCCAATTTTGGAAGTTCAGAGAGGACAAATTTTGCAGAAAAATGGCCCTGACGAAGTTTCTGAGCCCACCAATCGATTCCTGAGGGTTGAATTAGGTAAAATGGATGTTTTTTTCCGTTAAAAAACGTGCGAACTTTTTTCCCGCCAAAACATTATAAACGGATTTGCGAGGACTGCGCATGCGTGAGAGTTGGCTGGATGTGACAAAGAAATCATTCGTACAGGCGGGATCTCTGCAAGGGTTAAAACCAGCTCTCACGCATGCGCAGTGCTCGTAAATCCGTTTATAATGTTTTGGCGGGAAAAAAGTTCGCGCGTCGCACCGCGCTTTTTTAACGGAAAAAACGTCAATTTTAACTAATTCGACCCTCAGGAATCGATTGGTAAGCTCAGAAATTTCGAAAAAGAAGGTCTTTAAATTTTTTGGTTCAACCAAAATCAGGAAAAAAAATTCCCTCTAAATATGACAAACATTTTTCTCTCTCGGGAGAGAGCCTGTTGACTATTAGGCGTAACGACGTGGACGTTGACAGCTTGTGCCGGTGTCTGAATGCATAATGGGCCGATTTATTGTCACGAAAAGGCGGCGTAAAAATTCAGTGGGCTCGTAAAAGAGACGTAAACATTTCCCGCATCCATCAATCTGCGAGATCTAATTTGAAAAGTGCGAGACTAACTAAGTATTGCGCAATCTTTTTCTTCTCTCGCCGCAGAATAAACGAGCGAGCGGCACAGACAGAGCCACAAATACATATATACAGTGATAACTGCCATAAAATGGAGTTCTTTCCTTCCTTCTTTCTTGAGAGGTTGAGCAAACGGCCCGAGGGAGTCATTCTGCCCGAGTAAAACAATGGAGGAAACGCGGGCGCGCGCGGCGACGGATGTTGATCGCGGAAATTCAAGTGCCGCCGGCGCGTTGCCATCTTTCGCCAGCTGTCGCAAAAAATAATTTTATATCTCTGCAGATGATGGCGAGTTTATCATTTCTCTCTCTCGCCGCCGCCATTCTCCATTCGCCAGCAGTACTTAACACGGAGAGAGGGAATTTCGGATTGCACGTCGCACCGCAATGAGAAACGGCCTGCCTGCGCCCCATTCTTCTCTACACACGAATTCGTGTAATTCGATTTGGGAAAAAAATATTCCTTTAGGGCATGATACTCTTTGCCTTTTTATTGGTTGAGCTAGAAATAATAGTGTCTCGCTCTCGCGTGTTGAGTCAGTTTTAATGCTAGATTTTCGACTAAATATTCATTTTAACGACATTTGGACATTGCTTTGGACCAAATCCTATCGAACTGACACCCTGTCCTCTTTATTTTCCGAGAAATTCCACTTTAAAGCCCAAAATACGATTTTTTTTTTAATATTTTCTACTCCAAATCTCGGGTTCTAAACACCAGAAGTGCGAAAACTACCCCCCGTTAGACTCGTCTTGCCCTCCCCTGACTAGCCAAAGGGGTTGCTTATCCCCAAAATTTGTTTAACTTAACACCGCACCCATTGAAAAATTTAAAAATAATTTTTCATTCTCGTTTCTAATGGAAATTGTACCAGGGGATTGAAAGGGATGGGGGTAAGCACCCCTAAACCCTTTGGCTCATCAGGGGAGGTCAATACGATTCCAACGATGGGCATTTTATTGCAAATCCGATGGTTAGAAACCGAGATTTGGAATTTGTAATGTTTAAAATAACGAATTTTCGATTATTTGTGTTTTGTTAATTTTTGGAACTCCAAATCTCAGGTTCTAACAATCAGAATTGCAAAAACTACCAACCGTTAGACTCAACTCGACCTCCTCTGAGCAGCTGAAGGTTTAAGAGGATGCTTTTCCCTTGAAGATTTTAATTTTAATGATTTTTTACTACCGAAAATCTGTAAAAATCCAATTTTTTACCGTCCTATGCAAACAATTTTGTTTATCAAAACCCAGAGTTATATTTTCAGTTAAAATCACTTTATTCAAACAGTTTGATTTTGTAAACGTTTAATTTCTGGTAAAAATAAGTAAATTGGAAATAGAGAAATGTATAAAAGTCTAAATTTCAAAAGAAACCTTTTACTGTGGTGATCAAGATTAAAATTAGAGATTTGTCAAGACGCATGTGTGTTCACAATTTTTTTCAGACATCATCCCCTGAACACTTTTCACCGCACTTAATACACACGACACACGCGAATCACCATAAAAGGTTTTGTGCATTACCGCGTGTGAGCGAGTGAGTGAGTGTGTGAAGCAATGCTTTCAATGGAACGGCCGCTTTTCGCTTTTATGCTCGCGTGCATGTGTCGTTGCGCGCGCGGCTCATAAAAATTTTAATCCGGGACGAGCAGCTCACCAAACTCTTTTCGCCCCATCAACTATGCATGAAAAGCTCGCGCGCGAGACATAATATAATGTATATTATGTGTGTGCCCATCGATCCCTTTCGCGTGTCTGCAACTTTCCAAGATTTACCGTCGTCGCGAGCAAATTAAAGCAGGCGATAAATAAACGCAGGTGCATGCGGCCAACGGCCTAATTGCACACTCGCGCAAACTTTTTAACCGAATTGCACCTTGTTGTCGCGCCTATCGTCGCAATTTATCGCGTCTGCGATGCACCTGACGCTGAGTTATCGCCGTTGTTTGCATAATATTTTACACCGGGGGCACGGCGGCAAAGTTACGAACGTAAATCGTCAGAACAATGAATATTTTTGTTCCTATTTCTTAACAAACAGCTGATCAGCCCGGAAATTGTCGAATCAACCGTTAGATGGCACGTCAGGCTGATGGAAATATGTAACAAAAGACGCGGGAATTAAATTATTCGGTCGGCACGCCTCTTTTTCGACGCTTCTCATTGGCCGCTGGACTGTCTCCTTTAATTTCAACGCCATATTGAATTCTGAACGGCGGAAAAAATAATACAGATCACAACCCGGACCCCGGTGGGAATTGCGACTGCGCAGAAGGTTTCTATTTGGTTCACGCATGCGCAGTGATGAGTTTCGGCCTCCCTGTGAGACAGAGAAGCGATCTGAACACACTGCGCATGCTTAAGGTGCGCACAAGTTTACTGCGCATCTTCAGAATGGGCGAATATTCAAACAACCATAAATTTTGACACAATATTGACTTCTGACCGGCGGAAAAATACAATTTCATTTCAATTTCCTTTAATGAATGAAAGCTTTTATATTTTATATCAATCGAGTGTCACCAACATGTTTCTCTTTAGTCGTATAGAAAAAAAAATTGGGGAAAAGTAATAAATGTCGGTTGCTCAGTGGCAGAAACAGAAAACAAAAAGCGCGTTGGCGTCATTTCATACCGCAACATGCGCCATCCATCCATCCATTTTTTGTCCCGACAACCGAAGTTTTAATTGGAAAACGCGGATTGCTGCGAGAGTGGTGCTCGCTGATCCAATTATTTCTATTTCTCGTCGTCAAAGCTGTACACAAAAACAGGTAATTGGGTTAATCCGCGCGGCGATAAAAATAAATCTGGCCGCGTGCGCATTTTCAGTCTAATTCTTTTTTTTCTCCTGCCGACAAATCTGACAAACAGAGAGCGAGCGAGTGCTTCTTTTGCATGACGAACCGATTCGTTTCATTTTTAATTATCGAGTTCCATTGCTGGGCCGGAAAGCAGACTGGAAAACCAATTTAGCAAAGCCCAAGGGGTCGTGCGCAACACTCACACTTCAGCTTTTCAATTTTGGACACTTCAATATATATGCCATTCGAAAAGTTTCAACTTGTATACATATAGCGTGACACACCCGAATGTAGCTGTTATTTAAATACCTATTAGTTTAAATTTATTTTTCGAGGAGTTTGAGGAATGATTTTAGAAAAACAAATACCTGCAAAAGTTGGATTTTCTAATTATTCAAGTGTTAAAATTATAAATGAAATTAAAATCTTCAATGTAAGCACCCCCTGAATCCTTCAGCTGACTAGGGGACGTTGAGATGAGTCTAACGGTGGGTTATTTTTGTAATTCTGATAATTAGAATCTGAGATTTAGAGTTTCAAAAATTAACAAAACACAAAAAATTGAAATATTCCTGTTTTTAAATATTTAAATTCCAAATTTCAGGTTCTACCAATCATAATTGCTAAAACTATCCACCGTTGGACTCGTATTGACCTCCCCTAATCAACTGAAGGGTTTAGGGGAGCTAACCCCCACTCCTTTAAACCCCCTGATAATTTATTTTAGTAAAAATTTACTCAAAAGCATTTTCCCCGGATTTGAAAGCCTTTTAGGGATTGGGGGTGGAAGGAAAGCACCCCTAAAACACTTTAGCTGGTCAGGGGAGGTCAAGATGAGTCCAACGGAGGGTAGTTTTTGCAATTCTGATAATTAGAACCCAAGATTTGGAGATTACAATATTTGAAAAACACGTTTAAGTCGAAAAAATCGTATTTTTTCGAGCTTTGAGGTGGAATTTCTCGGAAATTAAAAAGTACACGGCATCAAATTTAAGGTCAATTCGATTGAATTCAACGAGAGGAATGCAATGCACATGGAAATATGAGATACCAAGGTCTCAAAGTTTCCAAAATCGTCCCGGAAAAATGCATAAAAGTGAATATTTTGTCGAAAATCTAATTTTTAATCAGTTTTATTTCTGACCAAAAAACTAGTTTTAAGTATTTGCCTGAAATAAAAATTAAAATTTTGTGGCCCTTGCCACGCATGTGAGTGGCACAAAGAAGTTGAGTGTTGTTTCACAGCCCCGTCGGTTTCATTTGGGCGGAGGCACATGGAAACAAAAGTGGAGAGCGAGCGAGCGAGCGAGAGTTTGGACGCGCGCCACGAAACAATGCACGAAATTATGATGGCGCATGTTCTGCAGGCTGTATTATTGCGGCTAAATTACTTTCTATTGATTTTGTCATGCCGGCCGAGGCTACAATGGACCGACCGACCGACAAGACCGACTCGGCTGCATGTGTCAGCTCTCTGCGGCGCGTACACCCATTTTTGACGCCCACAGGGGCAACGAGCACTCCACTAAACTAATTTATTCACAGTTTTCATCAATAATATTTTAATAATAAAATTTAGGGCTACTTTTTAGACTTTTTAGTCACGTACGATTTTTTAAAAATTAAAATAAAGCATCCCAGAAACGTCAATTAATTTTTTTTCCGCTCAAATAACAGTTGACAGAATTTTAGAATATTTCCAAGTTCCAAAATATGAATTGCCGATTTGTTTGCGGATTGGTCCGGCTCCCTGGGCTCGTTGGTTTACGCCAGTGATGCTTCCAGCTTCCAGCAACATTCTGTGACAGATATTATGATAATATTTCACGAGCGGCGATTCGCTGCGGCATTTCCAACTCGCTCGTTTCGACATTAATTAGAGAGACCTGGCAAAAACGGCTTTTGACGAGAGCTATAGTCGGCTGCGCATATTAATAAGTAAGTAATACACGCCTGCCTGCCAGACTGCAGGCTAATTCTCCGAAATCAAATCTCATTAAGCTCTCATCTGTCGCTAAAAAATTTATTACGGAATGCTAAAGCCAATTACCTTTTTTTTTGTAATCTAGGCAATTCAATATTTTCACTCTTGCCTCGTGATCGTGCGGATTATTTTATAAAAAAAAATTTGTCTAAAATAAATTAAAATTATTTACCTTGCAAAATAATTTAAATAGGAAGTAAAGCAGGATGAAAAGTATTTATTTACGACTGAAAAAAATATAATTTGCGAAATATTGGACTTCATAAATTTACAAAGTCCGGTTTTGGTTTTTAATTTAACTTCAGAAACGACCCTCATTCAGCAGTGTCTTGAAACCAAATTTAAACTAAATTGAGCAAAAACTGTATTTTTGAATCAATTTTGAAATTTCCATAAAATCATTAGATTTGCCGGAAAAAATATTTTCTCTACTGTGCATGATTAAAATCCACGTCTAATTAGTTTTGAAATTATTCCTCTGGTGAAATCAAACAGGTTTCCCATTTAATTAAATAAAAAAGATGTTGCAAAAAGGCGAGAAAAGCAGGCAAAAAAGCGATTCTTGAAAAGAGAACGAAACATACTCTTGAGCGAGCCACTTTAGTTTGTTCGAGATTTATCTCTCAGGTTGAATTTGTTGGCGCGTATGTCGGAGAGCAGCTAATGGAGGCCGATGCACGGGTGCGGGCCGCGAGCTGTTCCGCTAATTGAATTTAGAGAAGGTGCCAGCGGCGAATAATTACCGGCGAATAACACCGCGTGCCCGAGATTTATCTTCTCTTCGCGCGCGCACGCCGTAATAATTTTTAATAAAGCGTTTCACCTTTATTTATTTACGTACGTGTCGCGCGGCAGTAAATCAATTGTAAATACATAACCCGATGGAAGAAAAACAACGCCCCCGCGTGTGTGCCGACGAGACAGAGACGAAGAAAGTGCAAAATCGATGGTGTGCGAGAGCGGTTTCATTTTAATGGCGAGACGAATAAAAATTTGCCCTTTCCGCCGCCGCCGCCGCGCGTCTTCCCTTTTTACGGCAACGTGTGCGATATTAAATCGCACGCCGTGAATGTATGACAGGTTTGTGTTTTGTGTTGCCGACGCGCTTTTATGAAATGCGCCTTCCATTATTTATATATATTTTTTTCTCGAGACGAAAACGGCCTCTCTGCCTCTGCTCGGCAGCGGAAATTAAAGCAAAAATAATGAAACGTGGTCTGAACGTGAAAGTCGCTCAAACTGTATTCCACACTTAAAAGTGTTTATTTTTAGAAAAGCGGCTCATTCTCAGCCAAAAGTTTATCTGGGAATTTTCAGCAGGAAAAATCCTTAATTCTAGCGTTTCCATTAAACTGGAAATTTTAGAGACAAAATTAAATCGTGCCGAATGCAGTAAAATTTAATTATTAACCAAAACTCACCCCCTGGGATTGGGGGATAATTAAAACAGCCTCAAAAACTCATAAATATTCAAAAAGGATCACTGAAGTTCCCAAATCTCACCGGAGACTAGAGTAATTGCAATTAATTTTTAATTTTGTGGCGGGAAAACACGTTTTTTAAAATTCAAATTCAATTTTCTCAAAATCACGGAAAAATTGTTGCTCCATTTTGTTATATGGTTTTCCTTATTAAACGAGGCACATTTTGGCTATCTTAAAAATATAAATAAAATTTTTCTTCGATATGCAGGAATTTCTGAAAATCTTGAAACGAATTTTAATAACCTTGACCTTTGACCTAGGAAGTTTGTCAACGTGGAAAAGTTGTTGGACGTTTAATGTAGATCATTTTAGACACCTTGTTTATCAATTTATGTTTACTCTAACTATTTCACCAGTCGTTTAAGCCCTTAGTGTTTGAAGCAGCCAACAGATGGCGCCACCGTATACTTTCGTAATACATCCTAATAATAATTTCGACTTAAATCCTGGTAATTGTGCATTCTTCACTTAATTTTCTTTCTTTTGACGTGCTGAAAACCAAAATCAGTCCAGTCATTCGCCGTAGAAACGTTGGAAAATATTTTATATTTAAAAAAATTATTTTTTTACGATTCTACGGCGAATGGCCGAACCGATTTTGATTTTCAGCACGTCAAAAGAAAGAAAATTAAGTGAAGAATGCACATTGGAAGGATTGAGTCTGAAATCGCAGCGGAAGTGAATTAAAATTAAATTTCTTACGTAATTATACGGTGGCGCCATCTGTTGGTGGCTTAAATGTTCCCGTTGATGTGGATAAAAACTCTCAGCTGTAAAACGAGATATCAGACAAATTGCTCTCTTTCTCTGACACCAACGATTGAATTTGCGTGGAAAGGCGAAGCGAATAAATCTGCGTGGAAAGTGGAAAGGGGCAAAATATGCAACCGGCTTGTCAGAGAGGCGAAGCGCGTTGCATTCGTGTGTCTGCACATATCTGATTTCTGATTGTCCGCAGCCGAGGATGGAGCTTTCTCTCTCTGTCTGTGTCTCGAGCAGTCAGCCGACGGGCGGCTGGGCATTTGCATGCGTGACAAACGAGACGCGTCGTTAGCGGCGGAAAAATGGCAGACACTGCGCGGTGCGGTGCGGCTCGGTGTGTGCACTCAGCACATTACATTACTCGTCGCCATGCGCGAGAAAGGCAAAAGTGCGAGAAAGCCGCTTCCATTTCGCTCTCCATTTCGAGTCACACTTGAAAAAGCTGCGAGCATAAAAAATGACTTGCTCTTTCTCCGCGCCGTAACTGATATTTTTATAAATATCCTTCCTTTCGTTTCGAGTAAAATGTTTCTTTACATTAGAATTAATAGAAATTATGGAAATTATTGTATATCTTTACTCTGATTAAAGTTGATCAATAAATAAATAAAGTTAATGTTCAAATTTTCGAGTTTTCTCCAAATTTTCCAGCGGTTGACCACATTTTTTTGGCAGATTTCGATTCCTCTTGTCGAGATATGTCCAACAACCTATTAGGGAAACTCTTTTTTAGTGAAATAAAATAGTATTTCAAGTAAGGAGACACTCCTCACCATTCGCAGCCACTTTTCTCTAACATTTACTCGACTACTTAGCTCAATTTTGGCTTTGACAGAAAATTTATTTATAATTTAATCCATTTTTACCAAAGAAAACTATAGTGTCTTATATTTTTATGAAGTTTCCGTGCAGTAGTTTAGTTTTTGAAGCAGCGAGCGAATTAGGCGAGTTATCGCGTTAAACGTGACTTGCAGTCGCGCAGGTCTTTGCAGGAAAGAAAGTTGCTGATCTAACGATATCGTGTGCAGACCTAGCTGTTCTCAACCTTTTTATCACGGCGGTCGTTCCACGCAGCTGCTAACTGCCGAGAAAAGTAGTCCCTCGCTCGCCACTTTTCCCTTTCACACATACAAACTCGGCCAAACAGAGATAAAAGGTGTGCATGCCATTGCCATCCCCCCAGTCACTAGCTCACGATTCTTTATGTTGTATGTACTGCTCTTTCTATTCTTCTCTAAATTTTAAATGTCTTTGCGAGTTGATTTTAATGAAAAAAGAGGTAAAAAGCACGAAACTTTATCTTTTTAAACAATGGAATTCAAGAAAACCAGCGATCTGATTTTCCCGCCTTTTTTATATTGACATAATTTGCAAATGGCCGCTTCAGAATCATAACTGATTTGAACTGGAGTTCAATAAACAAATTTTCATGGTCATTTAATACAAATTAAATCATTAATAGAATTAACTCATTTTAAAATCAATTAAAAATGATCTGAAAATCTCTAGCAGTCGCCATCTTGTTTATTTAACTGACGATACGAAACAAAATGGTTATAATTTTCCTCTGCGCCCGAGTCCAGTTTCATTTTGAAATAAAAGTTTTGGGCGTCTGGCTCATTTTTCATCAGGAAGCAGGTGATGAATTTGCGTAGAGAGCCGCGGCTCATCATTCACGAATTTCCGACACGTTGCTGCTGCTCTCTCTGAATGTGGGGTAGGAACACTTTGTGTGTCGCGTCGCGGCAAGTGCAAACAAAACATTAATCATCATTAATATAACGAAACAACTGGCGCCGCGTCATGCAAACACACAAGACAGACACACACACTCCACGCCGCGCCTCCGTAATTAAATTGTGCTCTGCAAACTAATTTATTAATAGAGCGAATTCTATCGCGGCGCAGCGCAGGTATATACGAATTAATCTCGCAGTGGATTTGATTTAAATTAATTCCCGCCATTTTGGGCCGGTGTATTTTAGGCCTCATTAAGCCAAATAGCACAGGATTAATTGTTCGCCCACCTGATCTCAATTTTAGATTTAAAATCAATTTTATTTCAAAGGAAATGAAATTGTAACAGCTGCCATTGGATTAAATTTATTTATTTATGCAGTTGCACTCGCGCCACGGTATTTACCCTCTTTGCAATTTAATTCCTGAACAGAACAGACGCTCTCATCAGCTTTTCCTCAATGTTAACTTTTCCATCTTGCCTCGCGCGAGTATAAGAAGATAAATAGGTCGCGCGCAGTGAATCCCTTTGATTCGCAACCGGCGCTCGGCGCAAATCCAATGCACAATTGCAGTCGAGAGAAAGAAGAAAGAAAGAAATAAAGAAGTTACTTTTTTGTTTGATTAACTGCGCAGAAATAATTCAGCAGCAAACCAGCACACTCTGCCACCCCAGCCTCCGCTCGGGAATAGAATCGTCTTTTTATTTATTTAACAAAATAAGTGGGAATTAAATTATTTATTAAAACACGCCTCTTGTTGAACGCTTCTGATTGGCCGACTGGATTGACCTCCATCATTTCGACGCCATTTTGAATTTCTGACCGGCGGGAAACCAACACAGGATCGCAACCCAGACCCCGGTGGGAATTACGACTGCGCAGAAGGTTTCGATTTGCGTCACGCATGCGCAATGATGCGTTTAATCCTTTCTGTGAGATTTGGAAGCTATCTGAGCTCACTGCGCATGCTTAAGATGCGCACAAGTTTACTGCGCAGCTTCAAAATGGGTGAAAATTCAAACAACTATGAATTTCGACACCGTATTGACTTCTGACCGGCGGACACCAATGTTAAAAATTAATTAATTACCAAGAAACAATTTAAAAAATAATGCTTACATATTTTAGAAAAATTAATTCGTTAAAAAAATTCTGTCACATCATTTAAAAAAAAATTGCTTATTTTGCTCGAGATATTTCTTCTCCCTCTATAAACGTTGTTGACAGCTGACAATGGAAGCTACTTTTCTCTTGCTTCGTGCCGACGAATTAATTTGTTGTATCGCGGCGTCGGTGGCGACGAGCGCCGGCTCAGCCCGGAGACTGCTGGCGGGGAAGGAGGGGAATTTCCAATTAGGAGAGCGACGAGTGTCGGTGTTTTGAAAAAGGCTTTTCACAAAAATGAATGAATGGGCCCCAGAGCCACACTTTTTATTTACACGTCGCTCTGCTCTCAAGTGCCTTGGAAACGTCATAAATAAATGCGCGCCGTGGGTGTGTACAAAAAATAAATAAATAAATAAAAAGCGGCCGTGTTGCTCGTTAGCGCCGCGTACACACACGCACAAGCGTTTCTATTGCTCTACATTTGAATTGCAGAGAGTGCAATCTGTATTTCAACTAGGGAAAAAATTACACCTTTTGCAGTTTGTATTTTATTTCTCATTTGGCGAGGCAGCTGCTGCAGCGGCGTCGATATTTTTGCCGGTGTTCACGGAAATCAGAGAGCGAGTGAGCGAGCCGAAGCCACTGGGGAATTGCTTCGCAGGTACGAGATTTGATCCGATTGAAAGCAATCAAGAAGCGCGCCAGGAATTTAATCATCGCTATCGATTGCCGCGGCGTCGCATTAAACATGATTCTCTGCCCGCGTTTCCTGTGCAAAACGACCTCGCTCGCCTCAATATTAATTTTAAATTTATTTAGCCCAGAAATATTTTTCTATGCACCTTCGAAAATACAAATTGAATATTTTTCTGAAAAAGAATAATCTTAGAAACCTCCAGCAGTCTAATTATTTTCATTTCCCGGTTAAAATTTCTGATTTTCAAAATTTCATTATAAAGTATTTTTTATTTTTTAAATTAAACCAAAATAAAGAGTGTAAAATATTAAAAATTTAAAAAATTTTGAATTTTGCTTCTATTTCAAAATTCAATAAAAAATTAATACAAAGAGAACTGATGTAAAATACCGTCAAAATACACCAGTTGTATATAAGCCCTTAGTGTTTGAAGCCACCAACAGATGGCGCCACCGTATACTTTAGTAATAAAGTTAATTTTAAGGCAATTTTCGCTGTGAATTCAGACTCAATCCTGGTAATTGTGCATTCTTCATTAAATTTTCTTTCTTTTGACGTGCTGAAAACAAAAATCAGTCCAGCCATTCGCCGTAGAATCGTTGGAAAAGATTTTATATTTCAAAAAATAGTTTTTCTTGGTTCTACGGCGAATGGCTGAACCGATTTTAGTTTCCAGCACGTCAAAAGAAAAAAAATTTAATGAAGAATGCACAATTACCAGGATTGAGTCTGAAATCACAGCGAAAATACCTTAAAACTAAATTTATTCCGAAAGTATACGGTTGCGCCATCTGTTGGCGGCTTCGAACACCAATTATTTATAAATATTCCTCTTCTCTGCAGTCTAAACATTGAAACTCACTCAGATAACCCTGTTTAAATATTGGCAAGCGATGCGAAAGGATAGAAATTCAAGTGGAAATAAATGGAGGGATTAACATGGCGCTTGAGTTTTGTTTACGTAATCAGTTGGGAGTTGAGAGCGGCGAAATGCAAATCCGGTATAATCGGCTTGCGATCCGCGCGCCCGCGATCGCAAATCCGGCCGTGCGTTGCGGCCTAATTGCAAACCGATGAGAGGCCCGAATTACTCGCTAATTACTCTGTTTTCTGGGTCGACAGACGGCAAGTTTCACATGCTGCCGACGGGCGAGCTGTTGATCCACGGCGTCGACAGCAGCGACCAGTTTCCCAGCTACAGGTGCAGGACCATGCACAAACTCACCAGACAAGTCGTCACCAGCAGCTCCACACTCATCAGGTTCATGCCAGGCGAGTAAAAATCCACTTTGAATTTTTTTAAAATCAATAATTTCTTCTCAGCATGAAATTTATGTGACGAATTAATTTTTTTGTTTTAAATTTCCGTTATTTAAATTTTTAAATTTCCCGCCGGGGTCCGAATTCACGATATTTATTTATGAACAGCTGATTAGCTTGGTAATTGGCGAATCGACCTTTGGAAATGTAGCAAAATACGCGGGAATAAAATTATTAGGTCGGCACGCCCCTTTTTCGACGCTTATGATTGGCCGCTGGACTGTCCCCTGATTGGCCGCCATTATTTCGACGCCATTTTGACTTCTGACCGGCGGGAAACCAACACAGATCACAACCCGGACCCCGGTGGGAAATTTGAATGCGCAGAAGGTTTTTATTTGGGTCACGCATGCGCAGTGATGAGTTTTAGCCTCCCTGTGAGATTTAGAAACGATTGAAACTTACTGCGCATGTTTAAGATGCGTACAAAATCACTGCGCAGCTTCAACACAGATCGCAATCTGGACCCTGGTGAAATTTTCGTGTTTAACCCTTAATTAAAATTATTGTTGTTTCGAATTAGACGTTGAATTTTTTAACGTGTATTTTATTTTGGTGTTTTGTGATGAATTTCAGAAAACCGGATGCCCGTTCCGCCGCTGATCGTGGAGCACAGCTCGAGCGTGCACGTGATGCAGGACGAGGGCGCCGTGCTGGTGTGCGCCGCTCAGGGTTGCCCCGCGCCAGACATTCGGTGAGTTTCGCTCGTTCTCTCAGTCAGCAGAAGAGCAAATTACAAAATAAATTACTCGGCCTCGCTCGCTTCCTCCCCGACGTCTAATTAGCATTTTTATTAGCCTCTTGCCGCTCTCGAGGGGCGACTTTTTAATCCCGAAACTTTTATTTTGTTGACTCGAAACGGCAGTTAATTGAAATTTCTCTGGTCTGCACGGACGCACGGACGGACGGATTTCGCTCGCAGCCAAATATTTACTCTCATCGTCGCTGCATTGTTTATGTTTCTGAAAGCTTTTCCTTTGAATAAGGCGCGAATTAAAAGTTTGCCTTCACCTCTCATTGCTCTTTCCAACGCATTTTCAAACTTTGCTTTCGCTCACTCGAAAAATAATTTGTTTATTTGCCTACAGAAATTAAAAACAAAGCCAGAGAGTGGTTCCTAAAGTTGATTATTTATTTTAAAAATCTGAAATTAATCAAAAAGCTGAAATTGGAGTCTTTTCTGCTTAGAAATAAATTTAATTTATGGATAAATCGTTTGAAAATATATTTTGTCAGTTTAAAAAGCCGAATAAAAATTACCTACAATTTTTTTTTATATTATTTGCGAGCTTGTTAATTTTCCTGCATGGCGCATAGCGGACGGAAAAGCATTTCGCGAGTGGAATGATATTTTTGCCATACGGAAAATGAGGAACACACACTGCTTTTCAGGGAGAGAAAGAGCGCAGGGAGGGAAAAGCATTAGGAAAATTAAAATGCGGTTCTCTCTCGCTCTCTCTCCCTCAGCGTGTTTTATTTCTCGTGATTGAAATGTATTCTGCGCACACCCACCGAACATATCAGAGCGAGCATTTTATTTTCCTTTTTTTCATCTTACGACAGCCATTTATTGCGCGAGCAGCAGCGAAAAGGCATCCGAGGGAAAAGGAAAAGCCGGGAAAGCAGCCACCGCATTTTTATCTGCACGTGCGTTATTTTGCAGCGCATTTTGCCCGGTGCCGAGAACATTTAAAGTGACACCCAGGCGCAAAGTGCTCGCTTAAATTCGTTACCGACACGCCGTCGCAACTCATTAAAGGAGGCATCCTTCTCTCTCTCTCTCTCTCTCCGACTCTCCGCCGACTGCCGACCTCTCTGACCCGGCGAATCCGCAGAAATACACGCATTTTTAAATTAAAAATTTCGGGGAAATAGATACCAGCGAGAAAATTGCTTGAATCGAGTAAAAATAAATTCATTGACCTTTTTCTGGGTGCGGTACCCTGAATGGTAGGTCACGTGATAGGGCTCGGCGAGACCTTTCGTTTAAGGCTTCGTGACATAAAATCCATCAATCCGTTGAATTATTAGAAAATTTGAAGCTTCTCCAAAATCCAGACATTCAAAAAATTGTAGTAATTCGAATAATGGTCCGATTTTGAAAAACTGAGCACGGGAGTTCGTGTCGCACCGAGGGGCGTCGACTGGTGCAGAAGTCAGCGCTGTAGGGCCCCCAGGGCCGCAGCTGAGCCCAAAAACCACAATTTTGTAATGTCCGATTAACGTTTTTCACATTAAAAAATTTATAACTCGGCTTTTAGTAAAATCTTTAAACAATTTTGCAGCTTTAATTTCTTGATAATGACCTGCGTACGACTGTGCGTATTTAACCCGTTCTTTAGAATTTAAATTTGTCTCTGAAATTTCGCAAGACTGTGCTTATGCATAACGCCGTCTCTGCGGGGAGATTAATTTAAATTAATTCGTGAATAATGAAGGAGCGCGCGAGCGTTTAGTGAGGGCGGGCGCTGCGTTTCTCGGGATGAAGTTGTATCTCCCTTTCTCCTTTTTTAATACCCCTTTTCTGTTATCTTTCTCTCTTTATGCCCGGCGCTAAAGAGCTTTTTCTTTCTCGAGTATATATTTTTTTGTCCGGGCCGCCGGCTCGAGGCTGAAGGCGGAAATACAAACACTTGCACGCTCGGCACGCAGCTTTCACGCTCTCTCTCTCCAAATAATATACTTTTGTCTCTTCCATTAACGGAATAAATAGACGATGGTGGAAAAAGAAATAGCGCAAAATGTATCGGCGAAGGGATCCGTCCGTCGGTCGGTCGGTCGGCTGGAAATTTGGCAAGAGGCGAAAGAATGGCGGCGAAAAGGCTCGTTTTCCGGCTGCGAATGGCGCGGAAGAGGAAAGGCGAATTCTTCTCGCGAGTGAACTAGTCTTGCGGTCCGGAGATGGTTTCGCGGCCAGCCGCGCGCACACCCGCCCGCGATAACTAACACCCTAGCTGCGAGCTCGTTTCCGCGCCAAAATTCGCGCCAGCACAATTACAACGTCTCGCTGCCGCCAGAATTGCCTCGACCGCATCGCACCAAGAAATCCATTTCCAAGACGCATCGCATCGTCTCTGCAAAAATAAATGTCTTATACACCCGTTGCGTTTGTTAAAAAAAAACTATTTTTATGATACCATGCGAAAGTTAGGAATAATCGAGGCTAAATTAAAACTGCGCATGCGTCAAGTGTCAAGTTTTGTAGTAAAGCAGCGTTTTCTAGGCCCCCTAGCGAGCATTACTCTAAAGAGAGGAGTTTTAAGAGGTGTATAAGTTAAGGAGTAGTAGAGTAGTTGCTAGTTTCTTCTCCCCTTTTCTTACACTCTAGTGTGGGCGCGGTCGTCGCGAGCAAAGAGCTCCTTTCTTTACAGTGATGCTCGCTAGGGGGCCTACAGAGCGCATCTGATTGGTCGCCGCGCTGCTTTACTACAAAACACTTGACGCATGCGCAGTTTTAATTAAGCCTCAAATATCCCTAACTTTCGCATGGTGTAATAAAATAGGGGCTTTTTACAAACGCAGCGGGTCTATTTTTGTGTAAATAACGCAAGAAATTTGAATGGTTCCTTAAATAAGTGCCTCAAGTCGATGTTTTAACGAAATTCTAATTGTCATAATTTATTAAAAGTATTGGTAAAAAATCTTCGAAATAAAATCTATGGATCTGATATTGCGAGATTCGCTGGAAATTATCGCGACGAAAAACGCTTGCGGAAGGGTTATTGAAAATTTTGCCGATATATTGGAATTGGTCTCGAAGCTGGCCGCATGGCAGCAAGCACCGGGGGCGGCCGCAGCCATTTTGGACTGCTATATTTTAGGTCTCATTAAGCCAAGTAGCATCGAATTAAATGCACGCACGCAGATAGAGCTTAAAGGGTGTCTTTGACGAAGATTCTGAGCCCACCAATCGATTCCTGAGCGTCGAATTAGGTAAATTAGATGTTTTTGCCGTTAAAAAAGTGCAGCGTGACAAGCGAACTTTTCTTCCCGCCAAAACAAATGAACGCGAGAAGTGCGCAAGCGTCACAGCTGGTTTGAGCACTGCCTGTGCGATTGACTTCTTCGTCAGATCCAGCCAGTTCTGACGCATGCGCACTTCTCGCATGTTTATTGTTTTGGCGGGAAAAAAGTTCGCACGTCGCGCTGCACTTTTTTAACGGAAAAAACATTTATTTTACCTAACTCGACCCTCAGGAATCGATTGGTGGGCTCAGAATGTTCGTCAAAGACGATCTGTCAATATGTGAGCACCAAATTGACTCTTTTTAACTACAGTGCGTGTTTACTTTTGGGTCAGACGTTCAGACGGGCCGAAAATTGTGAATAAGCAGAGAGGGTAGTTTGAGTTTGAGGCGCGAATGGGCAAAACGGAGCGTGTGATTCAGGTGCGACCGAGCGTGAGCAATAAAATGGCGCGGCTAAATAGGCTGGCTCGTTTGGCATGCACGGGGCGGAAAGTGCTTAGTCGGCTGAATGGCAAATCTGCCCGCCGATCTTAAGCACTTTCCGAATATCGGATCAATGAGAGAGAGAGGGCAGAGCAAACGCCATTGTTTGCCTTGTCAAAAGTGTATTTTGAAAAGAGAGCAGGATGTCGCCGCGCGCGGTGTGCTGTCTGTCGGCTGTCACGGCGCGCGCCACTATCGATCTCAATTTGGCTTTGAAATTAGAAGCTGCACGCCTCTTTTTGCCTCGACAACGCAACCTCACCGCGTGCATTCAAATGTGCCTCTTTTTTAATACACACACTCACTACTTTAGCTGTCAAAGCACAAGCAGCGCTTCCAACATTTCCACTCCGGATGAACCTGGACAAAAAACGGTCGTAACTCGCTTCCTGCGCTGCTTATCAACTCACGTGTGTCGACAGAATAAAATATAATAAAAAATGGCACCGGCAAATCAGAGACGAGCTTGTGTTGCGCATATTAATTTTTATGATTCAGATGAGGGATCAAATATACAAAAGTAATAAAATTAGCTTGAAATGAATATTTTTGTTGTTGTTTCTTAATAACAGCTGATTAGCCCTGTCATTGGCGAATCGACCGTTAGATGGCTCATCAGGCCAATGGAAATGTAAAAAAATATGCGGGAATTAAATTATTAGGTCGGCACGCCTCTTTTTCAACGCTTCTGATTGGCCGCTCGACTGTTTCCTTTAATTTTGACTTCTGACTGGCGGGAACCAAACACAGATCGCAACCCAGCCCCCGGTGGGAATTACGACTGCGCAGAAGGTTTCAATTTGGGTCACGCATGCGCAGTGATGATTTTCATCCTCCATGTGTAATTCAGAAGCGATCTGAATAAACTGCGCATGCTTAAGATGCACACAAGTTTACTGCGCAGCTAAAAAAGGTCGAATTTCAAGCTGACTGATCTAGCTGTACCTGACCCCCAGGTGATGTTATTTATTTGGGTTAAAAAATAATAAATAATTATAAATCCCTCGTTATGGCCATTTTGAAATGAAATAATGAGGTCGAGAATTAAAAAAAAACATGCCAATGATAATAGTCGACCATATAGAGACGACCTATTTTTAGAAATTTCGTAGAACCTGTGTTGGAGGAAATCTTGTGCGTCTGCTGCTCCCAATTAAATTAATTATGCCGTAGACGCAGGAGAGGCTTTGCTTTTCAACTAGCGACGCCCGCGCAGACCTATTCATTCGAACAACAAGAAAATTGCAACACTCCTTCAACGAGCCAGAGTTTGAATTTTTTTTTAACGGTCGTCGCCGGGAAAGGAGTATCGATCAGTTGCATCTAAAATTTTATGCATGGGGCGGCTCATTAAGCTGCACGGCGCGCCGGGCGGAGTCTTCTCGTCTCTTTTTTAATCAATTTGCCAGCACCCGGATCGGCAGAGTGGAGTGGATGGAGTGCGGAGTGGAGCACGCGGACCGCCAGCCATCTTTTTGTTGTAGCGCGCATGCTAATTAAATTTTTATCATGTAATTACGACGCTGAAGCATTATTAACGACAGCAAGCACTCAAGACAGGCCCCAGCCGATCAACTCCTATCTTTTTTAGAAGGGAAATGAAAATTTAGATCAGTGTGAGGAGAAAAATTCAAGCTATTAATTAAAAAATTAAAATTCGGGGTTTTAAAAAAACGTTTGCACGCCCAAATCTCAGCTTGCAATTGTCAGAATTTAAAAAACCAAACACCAATAGTCCCGTCTCAATCTACCCTAGATAGCCAAATTAGTCTATAAGGGTGCCAACCCTTCAACCTCTTTTTTCACCCTAAAAAACTTGAAATTTAAAAAAATGTTTTTGTGACTTCTAAATCCAATTAATTTAGGGGTTGAAGGGTTGACTACCTAAGAAGGGTTGATCCTAAGACTACTTCTACTTTCTAGGGGAGGTTGAGACGAGTCTATTGGTGTGTGGTTTTTGAAAATCTGACGATTACAAGCTGAGATTTGGGCGTGCAAACATTTTTTTATATTTTTTAACATGAAGTCCCTATTAATATCTTTTTAATAAAAGATTAGGACAAAACGCCATCCTCTTTCGTGATCGAAATTGGTTTCCGTGCGTGCAGGTGATTATACCCAAGCCCTTGAGTTTGAGGTTTGAGAGAGAAGGAGCGGAAGAATTCGAGGCAATAATTGTGACAAGAAGCGGCTGCTTGAACTTATTAACGGGGGTGGGGCTCACTCCAGCAGCAGAAGGGGTAAATTTTTCTGTGCTGGGCGTAAATTCTGATTAAAATGCAGACCGTTAGTCAAAGTAAGTTTTTAAACCAATTACTCCGAGCCACGAACGCGGTGCGTAACTTTTTCGGCGCGCGGGCAAACTTCGCTGCAGCAATTTACGACGCAAGTTCAAGACGCTCCCGTCCCACACGCACAATTTGCACTCTTTGCTACTGCTTGAATGTCATTTAGGAGCAATTTTCTTTCTTTTGCCGTCCTGAAAACCAAAATCGGTTCAGCCAATCGCCGTAGAGTCGTGAAACATTATTTTTTTAAATATAAAATATTTTCCAACGTTTCTACGGTGAATGGTTGGACTGATTTTGGCTTTCAGCACGTCAAAAGAAAGAAAAGTAAGTGAAGAATGCACAGTGGAAGGATTGAGTCTGTAATCGCAGCGGAAGTAAATTAAAATTAAATTTATTACGAAAGTACACGGTGGCGCCATCTGTTGGCAGCTTCGATCACTAACGGCTTATTCAACTTGTGGTATAGAATCTTTATTTTTTTTAAATTGTAATTAAACCTATGTAATCTGTACCAAAATCATTTTTAATTCGATTTTCATGTGTGTTATCCTCTCAGGTGGTTCAGGGTGCCGAGTTCAGGTCGGCAGGCGTCGCCGATCGGCGAGTCTGGGGGCCGCGTGCGGGCCGTGGGCCCGTTGCTGAAGCTGGAGGGCGCCGGCCCCGAGGACGCCGGCCTCTACCGCTGCCAGGCGAACAACTCTGCCGGCGCCGCCGGCGCCGAGCTGCGGCTGCAGGTGTCGGCGCCGCTGATGGTGAGCCTGGCGCCGGGCGTGCAGACCGTCGAGCTGGGCGCCGCCGCCGAATTCCACTGCGAGGCGTCGCCCGAGGACGCCGTCGCCGGCCTCACCTGGCTCAAGGACGGCCGCCTCGTGGCCGCCGGCACCGGCCGCCGCCTCGTCGTCCGGCCCGTCCGAAGGGAGGACAAGGGCATGTACCAGTGCGTCGCGCGCTCCGACGACGGCGCCACAGCGCAGGCCGCCGCAGAACTCACCCTTGGAGGTAGGAAAACCAATACAGATCACAAACCAGACCCTGCTGGGAATTATGACTGCGCAGAAGGTTTTGATTTGGGTCACGCATGCGCAGTGATGAATTTCAGCCTCCCTGTTGGATTTACAAGCGATTTGAACTTACTGCGCATGCTTCAGATGCGCACAAGTTCACTGCGCAGCTTACACACAGATCTGGTTTAATCTCTTTTATTGCTATTTTATTAAAATAAGAATAAATTGATGAAGGTTTTAAATTGTGGCGTGTGCATTTTAGTTTAATATAATAAATTAAACTTTTAACCCCTTGACAACCCTATAAATCAACCCCTAAACTATTTTCTAAACCAAAAATGATTTAATTTTATCTTTATAAATTATTTTATGATTTCTTTCAACAAAATAAGCCCAAAATATCGACACAAATACCAGGGTTGGTTTTTAAAGGAATGAATCTTAAGGAAAATTACAAAAATTGCACTGCACACGTGTGGGTCGCTCCATTTTCCTTGCGCAGCAATTTGCCCGTCAGTCTGAAGGGGTTGGTTGTTGTTTGTGCTCTGCTCTGATCTGTGTGTGTCTAATGGAATTGCAGACGCGCCACCGTCGATGCTGTACAGCTTCATCGAGCAAACAATGCAGCCGGGCCCGTCGGTGTCTCTCAAGTGCAGCGCGGCGGGAAACCCAACGCCCAGCATCGAGTGGCGGCTCGACGGCTTCACCCTTCCTCCCACGGACATCGCAAATAGGTTCGTCTTCCCTTCCATTCCTCGCATCTATTCATGGCAAGGATAATTTAATTAACCGTGCGGCGGATTCACGTGACGGCGGGAAAGTTTGAATATTTTTGTTGTTATATTTCTTTGCTAACAGCCGATTAGCCCGGTAATTGGCAAATCGACCGCTAGATGACACATCAGGCCGATGGAAATATAACAAAATAAAATTATTAGGTAGACACGCCCCTTTTTCGACCCTTTTACTGGATTTGCCGCCATTACTTCGACGCTATTTTGACTTCTGACCGGCGGGAAAACCAACACAGATCGCATTCCGGCCCCCGGTGGGAATTACGACTGCGCAGACAGTTTTGATTTTGGTCACGCGTGCGCAGTAATGACTTTTGGGCTCACTGTCAGTTTAAGAAGCGATCTGAACATACTGCGCATGCTTCAGATGTGCACAAGTTAACTGCGCAGCTGGCAAACAGATCTTAACCAATCTTTCTTATTGCCATCATATTAAAATACAGAAAAAATTGACCAATTTTGGGCGTGTGAATTTCAGGATGCACATCGGGCAGTACGTGACGGTGCACGGAGACGTGATCAGCCACATCAACATCAGCCACGTGTCGGTGGAGGACGGCGGCGAGTACTCGTGCACGGCGACGAACCGGGCGGGCAGCGCGTGGCACGCGGCCCGCCTCAACGTCTACGGGCTGCCCTACGTGCGCACCATTCCCAAGGTGACCGCCGTCGCCGGCGAGACGCTCTACATCAAGTGTCCGGTCGCCGGATACCCCATCGAGGACATCAGATGGGAACGCAGTGAGTAGAAATTTTTTTCCACCGTTAATACGAAATATTTACATAATTTAGACAGAAAAGGTAAATTAAAAATGTCTTTGTTTATATTTTTTAATTAAAGTCGGTCTCTGACGAAGACTCTGAGCCCACCAATCGATTCCTGAGGGTCGAATTAGGTATAATGGATGTTTTTTCTGTTAAAAATGGTAAAAATATTTTCCCGCCAAAACAATATGAACGTATTTGCGAGAACTGCGCATGCGTGAGACCTGCCTGGACATGAGAGAGAAGTCATTCGTACAGGCGATATCTCTGCAAGTGCTCAAACCAACTCTCACGCATGCGCAGCTCTCGTAAATACGTTCATGATGTTTTGGCGGGAAAAAAAGTTCGCACGTCACGCTGCACTCTTTTAACGGAAAAAATATCAATTCTAACTAATTCGACCCTCAGGAATTGATTGGTGGGCTCAGAAACCTCGTCAAAGACAGTCTTTAATATTAATTATAAAAATTGAAAATAAATAAATTAAAGTTTGTCTCGTTTTTAATTAACTTTGCAGACGGGAGGGAGCTGCCGGTGGATTTGCGTCAGAAGGTATTTCCCAACGGCACGCTGTCGATAAGGCACGTGCAGAAGCCGACGGACGCGGGCATCTACACGTGCACGGCGCGCAACAAGCAGGGCATCAGCTCGCGGCGCAACGGAGAAATCACCGTGATCGGTAATTGAGCCCCTCGATGACGAAAAAAAAGAAAAAAATGTCTCGATTGTTTGTCTGCCAGAATCGATTCTCGGGTTTTCTGCTCGCTGCGGCACCGCACGCGCGCCTTTTTACCATGCTATTAATGGAAATCCATTAAGCATTTGATGAGCTGGCTGCGCTTTTATTAATTTCCTTGTTTTCCTCGATAAAAGCAGTGATTTTACGGCCCGCCCTTTTACGGTCCAACTTTTTATACGCCAAGACCCCGGCACGTCCCACGTCTCGCCCTATTAAAATGCGACGCCGGAGATCAGCCGCGACGCGCTCGTCACTTTTGATTAAAACTTTGGGTCTCTTTATTGAAATCCAAATCCCTCGGGCACTTGTGAACAAGAACCGTCGACAAGGAAAAGAGGATCAATAATACATAAAATGATCCCAAAATATTTTTTCTTTTTTATATACGCGTAAGAGCAGAACTGCAAAAATCATCCTCAGGCGGCGTGACCTGAGGAAGGTCGGTTACAGGCTGGAAAGAAAAATCGCCACCGGGTATCGCCAAATTTGCCCGAAAGGTTTGAAAAAGCATTTAAAATCATCCTTGGAGCGAATCTCAGGTCTGGGTACCCTGAAATAGGTCATTTGGGTATCGTAGGTCAAAGCCCCGTCCAATACCTGTCCGATGACGGGTCGTGGTCAATGATCGGACAAACAGCCGATTTTTAATAAAAATAAAACTATTTTTTTGGAAAATTTTTACTTTTTCAAATATTCGGCAGAAAAAAATCTTGAAAATTCGAAAAATAGTCTGATTTTGGAAAACTGCATACGGACAGGCGCGTTTCATCAAGGGGCATCGATTGGTACTTTAATCAGCACCGTCCGGCCCATAGGGCCCCGCCTAGGCCCCAAATACAAAAGTTTGAAATATCACAAATCGCGTTTTATCGATTTTAAAAATCAATAACTTTGCTCCTATGGTTCGTAGAGTAAAAAACTAAAGTTTTTCAGTCTCGCAGTACAATTCTGCGTTGAAAGGACATGCTATCCACCCCCGTCCACCCCCACCCCAATATTCTGCGCTATTTTAAAGTATTTGATTTTATTTTTTTTTGTTCCTCTACAACTTTTAAACGTTCCTCCTGCGCATTTTCGCATTTTTTGTTATTGGATCACGAGTTAGTTTCACCGTGCGGCCCATTTCAGGGGTGTAGAAGCCATTAATTGCGGGCAGCGTGGCTGCGTGCCAATTCTCGAGCGTAAAGGGCGTTTCATCGCGACATTTATTATTCCGCCGCTTTCTCTCTCTTTCTCTCAGATTGCCTTATTGAATCTCGTCCCTTTTTTTCGCGCGTGCAGCCGGCGAGCGAGCGAGAAAACCATATCCATCCCTTGTTCACCTCCTTCCACAGGTCGAGGTCTTTGATTCAGAGCTGCCGCTTTTTTAATTTTTGTGCGTGTGCTTGCGAATTTTGAATGCGTGATGCGTGTGGTTTGCAGTCCCGCCAAAAATTAGCCCGTTCTCGGTGGAGCGGAGCTTCCACCTGGGCGAGCGAGCCACCCTGACGTGCTCGGTGGTGCGCGGCGACCCACCCCTGGTGATCAGCTGGCTGCGCGACGGCAACGCCCTGCCACCCTCCACTGTGTCTATTAATCAGGTGGATCAGTTTAACAGCATCCTGCGCATCGAAAGCCTCTCGCCCGAGCATAACGGCAACTACTCGTGCCGCGTCGGCAACCAGGCCAGCACCGTCACCCACACGCAGAGAATCACAGTCAATGGTAAACACCCCCCGCCGCATTTTCAATTGTGGCCCGCGGAAAATCCGAGTTCTGCATTCTGATTGGCTGGCGAGGAGAGTGGGGAGGTGGTTCCGACGCAACCAGCCAATCAGATATCTCGCTGCCTCTTCTTTTTTCAACGCAGAAATGTTGGAAATGTTTTTCGGTCTTTTAATTGGTGTTCAGAGTCACCGCCAGATGGCACCAGAGTGAGTTTGTTATGGTTTTTACGCCACTGCTTGAGGAAACGCCCCCAAATTGCCTATTTTACAGGAGTTTAAATATTAAATATGGTGATTTTTTCAGAATATATAATTACCACCATCTTAACTGAAGTTTCTAAGCCCACCGATCGATTCCTGAGGGTCGAATTAGGCAAAATGCATGTTTTTTCCGTTAAAAAGTGCAGCGCGACGTGCGAACTTTTTTTCCCGCCAAAACTTATTAAACGTATTTACGAGAAGTACGCATGCGTGAGAGCTGGTTTGAGCACTTGCAGAGAGACCACCTGTACGGATGGCTTCTTTGTCACATCCAGCCAGCTCTCACGCATGCGCACTTCTCGCAAATACGTTCATTAAGTTTTTGGCGGGAAAAAAGTTCTCACGTCGCGCTGGACTTTTTTAACGGGAAAAATATCGATTTTACCTAATTCGACCCTCAGGAATCGATTGGTGGGCTCAGAATCGTCGTCAAAGATGGTCTTTCAATAAAAAATTTATAAACAAGTTTATTTCAGTAATTCTCAAGGTCACAAAATCTTTTTTAATTTTTAAAAAAATTCGGACTGCATATTTTGAACATTCGAAATGGCTAAAATGTTGCTCTTGAACGTGGCAACAACATATGAAAAATTGGTTCTTCGATCTTTTCTAGTTTTTGAGAAAATTTAAATCAAAGTCGAAAAACGGTTATTTTTGTACCCTGAAAATCGTGAATATTTTTAAAATGAATTTCTCAATGTTATGGCATGGGGTTAGGACCCATCCTCTGCCCCTGGGGGTGGTATTTTTCATTAAAATTAAACTTTGGTCAGAATTGATCGATTTTGGCGTCGTTTTCATAGGTTTTTCGCCAATTCTGGACACGTCATTTTCTTTTCAAACCGGTAAACTCCCTATGGCACCACCTGTTGGCAGCGCTGAGCACCACAAACACCCAAACTCTCTCGCGGAATACATTTTTTCGCGAAAATAAGCCAACCCGTAAAATTGGCTTGCGCGGATATCTTCTTTCCTCTTTCTTTTTCTTCTCTCTCTTTCTCATCGGCGACGATGATCCCCTGGCCACTCCGCCCCGCACTTGTGGAATATGAGTCCGCCCGTCCCGTCCACCCTATTTACGGCGCCCCGAACCACCCCCTGCTGTATATACAGTCTCGTCTGTTGTACAGTCTACTGCATCCGATTTCTTTCGACTCATTATTTGTGTGTGTGCGTGTCACTACTTTTATTATTATTACTCTTGTTACATGAAAATATTGTAATTATTACTGCCAGTGATTTTCTCTAACCATTCTTGTCATGGCCTGCTGTTTTTTTGCTACTCTATTCGTGTACAATTATTCAAATATTTATATATTATTCTTTGGGTCTGTGCAGCTCGTCTGCCAACACCTGCAATTGTATTGCTGCATTTTTGCAATGTCACCCTTGCAGCGTGCCGGCCAACCCCAGCCAAAGGGGATGATTTTTTTTATTAAATTAATTTTTTAAATTTCAAAATTAAATTGCCACGCCCCTTTGGCTGTTTGGGAGTTTGCCGGCGTGCTGGGCTTGTAATTAAGTGCGCATCGTCCTGTGAATGCCGTTTGCGTCTCTCCTGCCGAGGTCATCCGCCGCTGGCAGCACCTTCTCGCAGGTTTGGGGTTGTCGCCGAGCGAGCGATTATTTTGTGTTGATTATTTACCGTGTGCGTTTTGTGAGGTGTTGATTAACGCTTGGATTTGGCAGTTCCGCCGAGCATTGAGCCGTTCTCGTTCCAAGAGGGCCTGTCCGAGGGCATGCGGACGCGGCTCGTTTGCGGCGTGTCGAGCGGCGACGCGCCCATTTCCGTTACCTGGCTCAAAGACGGTGCTCCCATTGCCAATGACAATCTAGTCAACGTGTCCACCCTTGACTCCTTCTCTAGCTTGCTCAATATCAAACAACTCGTGGCTCACCACTCGGGCGATTACACTTGCGTCGCCTCCAACCTGGCCGCGGTTGTCCGCTTCACGGCCACTTTGAGCGTCAAAGGTAATTTTTATAACTAAAAAAAAATCAAAAATCAAAAACGCCCGCCCGCCCGCGCGCCCGCCCCCGCACAAAAGACAAAATTAATTAAAATAAATAGCATACGCGTTCGTCTGAGCTGAGAAAAGAGAAAATAATTCATTTTCTTTATATTATTTAAATTCAGGAAAAATAGAAAATAGTTTAGAAATTTTATTTTCAATTGACCAGTTCATTTTCTAAATATTTGTAATTAATTATCATATTTAACTAAACATTATTTTATTTTACAAAAAACAGATCTAATTTAGATTCAAATTCTGCTGAAAAACGTAAAGGATATTTTTTAATTTCAGGGTTTAAAAAAATGTTATGACCAGGGCTGTGAATTTAAGACCATAAAACGAGCACAATTCTAGTATTTTCGAGCCAGTCAAACGACTTTAAACATTTTTAAATCTTTAAAAACCGAATTTAAACCAAAAAGTGAATGTTTTTTTATCCTGTAAGCAAATTTCAACAATTAGAGCAGATTATTTCTCTTTAAAATGATTTAAAAATATTTTTAACCTATAACAGGTTATATTTTGTATAACGTCTGTTTTCTTGCATTTTTTACGAACAAACACAGTTTATTTTTATGAAATCTCGGGTGCTGGGACCTTTAGGAGACTAATTTTCAAAAATTTAGTGTCAAATTCATCTCGTTCTCACAATAAAATATTCGTTGAAGTGGTTTCAAGGGGTTAAAATGCTAAATTCCGTTTCACAATGGGGTAAAAACAACAAAAAATTGAAAAATATAAGTTTTTCAGGGTGGAAAAAGGGGGTTGAAGGGTTGGCACCCTTAGAATACTTTGGCTTTCTAGGGGAGGTTAAGACGAGTCTAGTGGTGTGTGGTTTTTGGAAATCTGACAGTTAGAAGCTGAGATTTGGGCGTGCAAACATTAAAAAACCCAAAAAACCAATTTTTTTATTTAATAATTTATTATTTAAAAACACCACTCCAAATATAGATGTTTCTAAACTTAAGTTTTTTGCTCTACAAAATGGCAATGTCAAAATTGATGAATCTTTAAAAATGTAAGACCAACAGTTGCTGTTTTTATAATTTAAAAATTACTTTTCGCGCCGTTTTCGTTTAAATTTAAGCAAAAATTTTTAAAATCAACCATTTTGCTTGCATACGTCTTAAATTCACAGCCTGTAGTTAAACCTATTCATTTATTAAAAAAAAATCCTGAAAATAGTGGCAGGACTGAATCCAAAATTAGATTTTGTTAACATAAAAACCGTTAATTTGGTGTTTTTTGTTTGAGAACCAATCAAAACGTTCCACGAGAACGAATCTGATTGGCTGAGACGGCAGCGCCACAGCGGCATGTGAACCAACAAGCGGCGCTGCTGTCTCAATCAAAGAACCAACCACGCCCCCTTCTCTGAATGTTCGTTGGCGTTAATTTTGAATGTTTTAACCGTCCAGTTCGACCCTGAATAACAAAAAAGCTCTTTTCTCAGTCGTCTCAGAATAAAAATAGAACCTCTGTCATAAATAAATGAATATCATTGTGTGGATCTAAACGTAGTCTTAGTCTTGATTGCTGTCTGAAATGTGCTAAATCAGCGTGAAATTAAACTATACCGAAGTTGGTCTCTGCTCACTATATATTTATATCTTTTCACTCTCCTGCGAACACACACAAAACTGTGGACATGTCGTTGATTTATTTGGCGTACGTCATAAAAAACAGAGTCGAGAATGCCTGATATATTAATATGTTACACACTTCTCACTACTTGGTTCAGTTTTTTCTCATCTATAGTCTAGAATAGCTCAGTCAGTGTGATTTATCTTTTCGTTACTTTTCCGACAAACTCTCGTTGATTGAGCGAAAAGCCAAACGCATATATATAGCGATTAACAAAACCCAAAATCCCAATACGAGGTGGTTTAAACAGACAGGTAAACAAACGCTGCGCGTAAGAAACAGTAATATGTATTATATTCTATATATGCTCGCATGCCACTATATTTAATTCTATATTTCCATATCACTGTTTTCTTATTCTGACATTTTCCGCTCTATTTTCTCTCTCACAGAAAATATTCTCTCTCTCTCTCTCTCTCTCTCTGCCTCCAAAGCATGCTTTTCCGCATGAGTTTTTGCACTTCTTCCCTGCTGTACATTTTTAAACTTCTGTAAATAGCTCTGAGAATGTAAACCAAACTTGTAAATATTTCTGTATTCGAGTATTTTTTGATATAATAACCAATTCCCTTAATTAATTAAAAAAAACGCGAGAAATATTTAGAAAAAAATAAAACTGATAACTGAGTGTACGCGACGCGGAGGATTTTTGGCGCGTTTTGTGACGGCGGCTTGGATTTCAGTGCCTCCGAAGTGGGTGGTGGAGCCGGTGGACACGAACGCGCCCAGGGGGCGGCACGTTATGATCCAGTGCCAGGCGGACGGCGTGCCCGCCCCGACAATCACTTGGAAGAAGGCCAGAGGTTTGTCTTTTCCCTGCATGCTCTTTCCGTTGCACCACACAAAAAAATTGGCATGCCGCGCGTCTTCCGAATGGAATAAATGACCGAGGCAACAGATGCGGCCAGAAAACGGGAGAAATTCGCATTTTACGGATGAAATCAAATGCCAACGGGATTAAGGGTCATCAGAAGGGATGCGCGATTTTTAAAACGTGTAAAAAAGCCGCCAGCAGATGGAGGCATCGTATACTTTGGTAATTAATTTAATTTTAATTTATTTCCGCTGCGATTTAAGGCTCAATCATGTCACTGTGCATTCTTCACTAAATTTTCTTTCTTTTGAAGTTCTGAAAACCAAAATCAGTCCAGACATTCGCCGTAGAATCGTTGGAAAAGATTTTTTATTTCTAAAATTAGTTTTTCATGTTTCTACGGCGAATGGCTGGACTGATTTTGGTTTTCAGCACGTCAAAGGAAAGACAATTAATTGAAGAATGCACAATTAGCAGGATTGAGTCTGAAATCGCAGCGAAAAGCCTTAAAATCAAATTTATTATGAAATTATACGGTGGCGCCATCTGTTGATGGCTTTGAACACTCATACAACTGGCGTACTCTCGTTGTTTTACTCAATTAAATCAAAAGAAATAATTTTTTGGGTATATTCATACCCCTTCAATTTTATAACTTCAAAAAACACCCCTATAGTATTAATATCAGCCCCTATGCCACCCCTTAAGCATTTTTGGAACCTTTGAACCTTGTTTAGAGCTCTTTCTTGAGTAAATTCATTCCATTTCTCCGCCTTAAATATATATTTCATGCAAAATAACTTTAATAATAATCTTTCATCCCCTTAAAACCACCCCTTTGGAAGAATGTCTTTTTTCCGTTTAATTATTGCAAGATTTAAACCACTTTTCCCATACAAAAAGATTTTGTTTGGCAGTCTAGATGATTTTATCGAATAATTTGATACTTCAACCCCCTAACTACCCCATAAATCAACCCCAAAGAATTTTTCCGATTTTTTTGGAATTAAATGACAGAAAATTTGTAACACATTTAATTTTCGGGGGTGACAGGCAGTAAATCTGGCGACTATGAAGAATTGCGTGGCGGATCGTCGTGGGGCGGTCAGTTCAAACTGTTGAGCAACGGCTCGTTGCTTCTGCAGCACGTCAAGGAGGAGCACGAGGGCTTCTATTTGTGCCAGGCCAGCAACGGAATCGGCGAGGGCATCGGCAAAGTCATCCAGCTGCACGTCAATTGTGAGTATTCCCTTTTCTCCTGCTTTACTTAATTTTTTTTAAATTTAAATTCGGCAGCTGCGCCTTACTTTGCGGTGCAGTCCAAGCTGGTGTCGGTGCGCAAAGGGGAAACCGCCGAACTGCGGTGCGACGTGAGCGGCGACGCGCCCATCAACGTCGTCTGGCTCAAGGGAAAAGAAATCGTGGCCGCCTCCAGCAACTACAGGCAAGAATTACTTGAAATTCTTTATTTACATCTTTATTAAATAAACATCTTTAATAGCGTCTTTGACGAAGATTCTGAGCCCACCAATCCATTCCTGAGGGTCGAATTAGGTAAAATGGATGTTTTTTCCGTTAAAAAAGTGAGACGCGACGTGAAGAATGTTTTTCCCGCCAAAACAAATGAGTGCGAGAAGTGCGCATGCGTGAGAGCTGGCTGGATCTGACAAAAAAGTCATTCCCACAGGCAGTGCTCAAACCAGCTGTGACGCATGCGCAATTCTCGCACTCATTTGTTTTGGCGGGAAAAAAAGTTCGCACGTCGCGCTGGACTTTTTTAACGGAAAAAACATCCACTATACCTAATTCGACCCTCAGGAATCGATTGGTGGGCTCAGAAACGTCGTCAGAGACGGTCTTTTAATAAAATATTTCGAAATATAATTTTTAAATTTTTCTTCCCCTCACTGTGCGATGAAAAATAAATTCTGGAGCCTTTTTTCGCGCAGGTACAACACGAAACAAGAGCTGATCCCGTCAGGGGTGTCGTTTGGTCTGCAAATAATGTCGGCGGAGGGTTCGGACGCCGGCTCTTACTACTGCCAGGCGACCAACGTTTATGGCAGAGACCAACAACTCGTGCAGCTCGCCGTCCAAGGTCTTGCCTGTTTATTTAAGAGTTAAATCCTTTTAGGGAGTTTCGTTTCGTTTCGTTTGGTTGGTTGGTTGGTCGATCAGAGAAGAGAGAGAGAAAGGAACAAAGTTTATCCGAGCGAGGGCAAAGGGGAAAGAAAAGAAAGAAACAACAAGCGGATGAGAAGTTGACTTAATTAAAAGGGCCGACCCTGCTCGGGATTAAAAAGAAACCACATTATTTGCTCTCTTTTAATCTCGCCTCGCCCTCGCCGCGCGCGGCGCGTGTGTTTGTTGCAACTAAGCCAATAAAACGGTCTGCCCCGCACGCCGATCGATTTTCTTTTCTCTCTTTTCGCTGCACATCAGACATCGCAGCAGGCCGGTCTTATAATTGAGAAGAAGCGAAACTCAATCAAGAAGTAATTTCGCAGAGCCGCCGGCGAGTCCGTCTGCCGTCGAGGTGGTCATGCTCAACAGCCGCTCGGCCAGCGTGCAGTGGAAGCCAGGCTCGGCCGGTGACGTCACGCAGTACTTCATCCAGTACGTCCAGGAGGGCATCCCCTGGGAGCAGGCCAGGGTCAACACCGTCTCAGGGGGCGCCAACAGCATCGTCCTCGAACCACTCCAGCCAGCCACTAGGTCAGGAATGATTATTTTGCATTCAAATTATTTAAAATTAATTAATGTTTGAAATAACCGCCCATTTTGAAGCTGCGCAGTAATTTTGTGTGCATCTTAAGCATGCGCAGTTTGTTCAGATCGCTTCTTGATCTCTCAAGGGGGCTGAAACTCTTCACTGCGCATGCGTGACTCAAATTAAAACGTTCTGCGCAGTCGTAATTCCCACCGGGGAGCCGGCGGGTTGCGATCTATGTTGGTTTTCCCGCCGGTCAGAAGAAGACGGTATTTTCGTGATTTTCCCGCCGTACTCTAACAGACGCCATATCTGCACTGCGCGTGATTCCGTGACCCCGCGGGGATTTGAATTTAATATTTCTGGTTGTTTTAAGTTCGCATGGACCCACTAAAGGGACAAAAATTAAATGCTGAGATGTTTTTAAAAACTTTAAATGAGTGCTGGAATTGTTTTAACTATTTTTTCCTTTTAGATATTTTTTTTCAATAAAATATAATTAAAATTTCCTTAACTGTTTTAAAACTAATGAAAATAGCAGGAGATAAATTTTTAACTGAAATTTAAATAAATAATTATTCAAAATATTAATTAATTTTAAAATTCAAGTAAAAAATGAATGTAACTTGAATTTATTTTCATTAATAATTTATTAAAAAATAATTTTGACAATTGTTTTTACCTCCCTTGCCTCTCAGGTACGTGGTGAGGGTGACCGCGCAAGGTCCAGCGGGTCGCAGTGCTCCGAGCCCTGACCTCAGGTTCACAACGCAGGCGCAGAAGCCGGCAGGTCCGCCGTTGCAGGTGAGCGTGACGCCGCTGTCGTCGACCACCCTGGTCATTTCGTGGTCGCCGCCGCGGCAGGAGCTGCAGCACGGCACCATTTCCACCTACAATGTCGGACTCAAACTCGCCAGGTACTTTTCTTATCAATTATTTAAATTAATTAATTTCAAATTAAATTTAAAAATTTGTGTTTTAACAAGGCAGTGTGTTTTCTAGCGGAATGCTATTTTTCAGCGGCGCTTCCAACGGCTACAACTTCACGTCGGTGCCCGTGGACACGGAGGAAGGTCGCGGCACGCTGCTCGTGTCCAATTTGCGCAAGTTCAGCCGCTACCTCGTGGTGGCGCAGGCCATCAACCAGGAAGGCGCTGGCCCGCTTTCCGAACCCGTCGCGGCCACCACCCTCGAGGACGGTAATTACACCACATTTCTTCACCTTTCTCCGCAAAAAAAATATTATTAACCCGAAAACCCCACTTTATTGTCCGTGACCTTTGACCTGCACCTTCCAGATCAACAGAAAATTTGTTCCAATTAACAAAACAAGTTCAAAAGTGTTTTTAATTCTTCAACCATTTTGAACTAAAAATTACATCCCTGATAATTTTTCGCATAGTTCCGTCGAAGGCGCCGCAGGAGGTGCGTTGCGTGGCGCTGTCGCCGCAGTCGGTGCAGGTGAGTTGGCAGCCGCCGCCGGCGGCCAACGTGCACGGCCTGCTGCAGGGCTACAAACTGGTCTACGAGCTGTCCGAGCCGGCCGCCGCGCACTCGAATTCGCCGCCCGAGAGCCGGCAGACGACGGCGCTCACCATCGTGCTGCAGGGCCTCGCCAGGCACTCAAACTACACCGTCCAGGTCGCCGCCATCACCGGCGTCGGCGACGGACCTCTCAGCCGACCCGTCGTCTGTAGGACCGCCGAGGACGGTCAGTACTTTAATTTAAAATTAAATAAAAATGGATTTCTGTCCAGACAAGAATTTTATTTTTTTATTTGTTAAAATATTAATTAAAAACGGCGTTTGACGAGCTTTCTGAGCCCACCAATCGATTCCTGAGGGTCGAATTAGGTATAATTGATGTTTTTTCCGTTAAAAAAGTGCAGCGCGACGTGCAAACTTTTTTCCCGCCAAAACAATATGAACGAATTGGCGAGAACTGCGCATGCGTTAGAGCTGGTTTGAGCAATTGCAGAGACTGCCTGTACGAATGACTTCTTTGTCACATCCAGCCACCTCTGACGCATGCGCACTTCTCGTAAATTCGTTCATATTGTTTTGGCGGGAAAAAAATTCGCAATTTCCCGCTGCACTTTTTTAACGGAAAAACATCAATTTTACCTAATACGACCCTCAGGAATCGATTGGTGGGCTCAGAAACGTCGTCAAAGACTGTCTTTAGCGGTCTTTAGTAAAAAAATTCAAATTCAAAATTTAAACATGGCTGATTTTTAATTTTTAAACAGTAAAACGTGTTTTTGGCTGATTTTGCGGCTGTTGATTTCAGTTCCCGGTGCTCCAAGGGACATCAAAGTGCTTCCGAGCGGGCCGCAGAGCCTGTTGGTTTCGTGGATGCCACCCTCCACCCCTCGCGGCTCAATCACCGGCTACACCCTGCACACGAGACTTCTCCTCCCTGGCACACAGCAGGTAAAATATTACCCTCAAGAAACAGCCGAAATATGCCGTGGAAGAAGGGGGCGTAACCGAGGGAATACGATATGGTGGCGCAAACACTGCTTGCCGCTCATAGGGGGCGTGGTGCACCGCCATATTGTATTCCCTCGGTTACAACGGCTGATTTCGGCTGTTTCGACGCTGAACTTTTCGGTTTCACGCACTCGATAAATATTTTTTAATACGAATTAATTTCAATTTTTTGGGAATAAGAATAAAATGCGTGATTTTAATTTTTACAGGCCCCTCCTGAGCTGCAGCCGTCGCCTCGCGCGCTTCCCCCGGGAGCCAACAGCTTCGAGCTGACGGGTTTGCGAAGCGGCGTGGAGTATCAGTTCTGGGTGAGCGCGTCCACCAGGGTGGGCGACGGCCCCGGCTCTCGAATCGTCTCAGCCATGCCCAACGGCCGGGGTGAGACTTATTGCAGCCCCTTGTTGTACCCAAATAAAATAAAATTTTTACAAACAGTCGGGGCGAAAATCGCGTCGTTCGGGCAGCAAATGGTGCAGCCGTGGCGGACGTCGGTGACGCTGCCGTGCGTGGCCGTCGGCCTGCCCACCTTCAGCCGCGAGTGGTCCAAAGGCACCAGTCTGCTGTCCCGCGACGAGGCCTCCAGGGCCTACGTGACCGAGAGCGGCGCCCTGCGCATCGACAGCCTCACCAGGGACGACGAGGGCAACTACAGCTGCCACGTGCACAACTCCGAGGGCGCCGACCGCATCCTCTACAAGCTGCTCGTCCAGGGTAACGATTATTTCTTTAATTAAATTAAATCAGGTGCAATAAAATTGAGTGGCAGTTCCCCCGGCGGCTCCGAGCCTCTACGTCAGCGGCAGCACGTCGAGCAGCGTCGTTCTGCACTGGAAGGCCGGCGACACCGGAGGGGCGCCGCTCACCGGCTTCTCCCTGCACTTCCGGCCCACCAACGGCGACTGGGAGGAGCTTCAGTTGCCCCGATACATCAACTCACACGAGCTCAAGGTTCAGGAAAAATTGTATTTTATATAAAAAGCCATTTTTAAGGTGTTTCTGCAAAATAAAAATCTTAAAATCAATTTTTTTTCTTCTTATTTAATGGTGGCGGGGGTGGAAATTTACTTCATTCGACGCGAAATTTTACGGAAAATCTGAAAAACTTTGGTTTTGTACTCTAAAACCAATTGGAGCCGAGTTATTAATTTTTAAAGTCGAAAAAACGCGATTTGTGACACTTGCCAATTTTGGTTTTCAGGGCCCAGGTGGGGCCCAATTGGCTGGACGGCTCTGATTTTGGTACCAAGTGATGCCCCTTGGTGAGGCGCGTTTGTCTGTGTTCAGTTTGTCAAAATTGGACCATTTTTCGAATTTTCATGGATTTTTTTGGCCCAATTTTCGAAAAATGTCAAAAATATGGGTTTTATTTTTATTAAAATTCGGCCGTTGATCCGATCGTCGACCACGACCCCTCATTGGACTGGTATTGAGTAGGGCTTTGACCTGGGATACACTGACGACCTTTTTCAGGGTACCTCGACCTGAGATCCGCTGCCAGGTCGGATTTTTATGCTTTTTTTCAGTAAAATCGAGCACATTTGGGGGAAAATATTTCACCTTTGCCTGTCACAACCTTTCTTAGGTCACGCAACCTGAGGACTGTTATTTATTTATGGTTTTGTTCAGGATCTGCGTTGCGGGAGCGAGTACCAGATTTTCGTGACAGCTCACGGAACGGTGGGCAGCAGCGCGGCGTCGACGCAGGTGACGGTGCGCACGCAGGGCGGCGTCCCTGGGCGTCCTCCGTCCTCGGCCAACGCGCAGATCGTGCAGGCAAACTCGACGTCGGCGCTGGTGCGGCTGCACAACTGGCCGGACGGCGGCTGCCCGCTCACCAAGTTCGAAATCTTCTACAGGCAGGCCGGCTCCGACCACTGGAACACCGGTGAGACGCAAATTCCCGCGAAAATTCATTTAAATTAAAATTTGGACATAGTGGAAACTAAATTTAAAGCAATTTAAACCGTAAAAATAATTTAATTTTAATTTTAAAGACGTTATTGAAATAAATTTGTGAATTTTTTGCTCAGTGGCCACCAACTCGCAGCACCTGCAGCGAAGACACTCGATTCAGGGGCTGTCAGCGGCCACCATGTACGACCTGAAGGTGGTCGCTTTCAACATGGCCGGCTTCTCGTCCAACGAATTTCAATTCACGACGTTAACGATCGAAGGAGGTGAAACTTGACATTTTAAAACATTTTGCCAATCATTTTAAAATTAAAAACAATAGAAACTGCGTCTCCTGAGCTGATCCAGAGGAACATGGGCCAAAAACCGTTCTACACCGAGATGAAAATCGTGCTTCCCCTGGTGGCCGCCTCGGTCGCCGTCGTCAGCGCGGCCGTCGCTTTCTGTCTTTGCTGGAAAAACAGTAAGTGCAAAACCTAGAGGTTTCTATTTCTTAAATACCGTCTTTGACGAAGTTTCTGAGCTCACCAATCGCTTCCTGAGGGTCGAATTAGTTAAAATTGACGTTTTTTCCGTTAAAAACGTGCAGCGCGACGCGTGAATTTTTTCCCGCCAAAACAAATGAATGCGAGAAGTGCGCATGCGTCAGAGCTGGCTGGATCTGACTAAGAAGTCATTCGCACAGGCAGTGCTCAAACCAACTGTGAAGCGTGCGCGTGCGCACTTCTCGCATTCATTTGTTTTGGCGGGAAAATAATTCGCGCGTTGCGCTGCACTTTTGTAACGGAAAAATCATCCCCTCTAATTAATTCGACCCTCAGGAATTGATTGGTGAGCTCGTCAGAATCTTCGTCAAAGACGGTCTTTAATTAAATGAATAAAAAAATAAAAAAATTTGAGCCTAATTATCGAATAAAAATGAAATAATCTGATTTTTCCGTGATTTAACTTGCTTAATTGCTGTCAAAGGCCGCTTTGACCAATTCCTACCTTCCGCAGAAGGGTCGGTGCGTTCAGGGAAGGAGTGCGAGGAGGAGCGCGGCGACAACAAGCACAACTCGGAGCAGCAGCGGGAGCAGTACTACGCGACCATCCACAAGGCGGGGCTGCAGGCGGCCGCCGACAAGATCCCGGAGAGCGCCGAGGACATTTCGCCGTACGCCACCTTCCACCTGGCCGAGACGGTGCCGAGACACGCGCAACCCTCGCCCGGCAGCCTCCTCCACTCGTTCATCTACCACGAACAGGCCACCACCGAGGGATGCGCGTCGCCACCCTCACACTCGGTAAGGCAAAAAATGACACTCGTTTGAAAATAAAATTTTGTGCACCGGAAAATCAATTTTTATAAACGCATATCCTTGAAATTTATGAAAAATATAACTGTGAAAATCGTAAAAATTTTGTTTTAAATAAAATAACAAACTTTAATACCATAAATTGATATTATTTATTTATTAAAATACTTATTTACTTAAAAATGTGTTCTATTTTTATTCAAAATTGACATCATAATCAATTATATTATTAAAAAAATAAATTTTCTTGAAATAAAACGTTTTGTGACAAGCGCGCAGAGGCGCAAAGCAAAACGCACGTTGCTTTGGCGCGCAAAACGCTTGAATCTTTTGCGCATGCGTCTCATTCTGACGTCACAGCCTTGCTTCTTGCTTGGCGCATTGGCAGTTGAGAGAGCAGCCGACGGCAGAGACATGTGCGCATACCCAGCGAAAGCAGTGCAGCTCAGTCACGTGACTCAATTCCGCCATCTCATTGGCTAAAAGAGGCCACGCCTCATTCTTAGAAAAATTATTTCTACGCTTCCACGGTCACGTGACTCAATTCCGCCATCTCATTGGCTAAAAGAGGCCACGCCTTATTCTTAGTAAAATTAATTCTACGCTTCCACGGTCACGTGACACGATCCCGTCGCCTCATTGGCGAAGAGAGGCCACGCCTCATTCTTAGAAAAATAATTTCTGTGCTTCCACGGTCACGTGACTCAATTCCGCCATCTCATTGGCTAAAAGAGGCCACGCCTCATTCTTAGAAAAATTAATCCTACGCTTCCACGGTCACGTGACACGATCCCGTCGCCTCATTGGCTAAAATAGGCCACGCCTCATTCTTAGAAAAATTATTTCTACGCTTCCACGGTCACGTGACACGATCCCGACGCCTCATTGGCTAAAAGAGGCCACGCCTTATTCTTAGAAAAATTAATCCTACGCTTCCACGGTCACGTGACACGATCCCGTCGCCTCATTGGCTAAAATAGGCCACGCCTCATTCTTAGAAAAATTATTTCTACGCTTCCACGGTCACGTGACACGATCCCGTCGCCTCATTGGCTAAAATAGGCCACGCCTCATTCTTAGAAAAATTATTTCTACGCTTCCACGGTCACGTGACACGATCCCGACGCCTCATTGGCTAAAATAGGCCACGCCTCATTCTTAGAAAAATTATTTCTACGCTTCCACGGTCACGTGACTCAATTCCGCCATCTCATTGGCTAAAAGAGGCCACGCCTCATTCTTAGAAAAATAATTTCTGTGCTTCCACGGTCACGTGACTCAATTCCGCCATCTCATTGGCTAAAAGAGGCCATGCCTTATTCTTAGAAAAATTAATTCTACGCTTCCACGGTCACGTGACACGATCCCGTCGCCTCATTGGCTAAAATAGGCCACGCCTCATTCTTAGAAAAATTATTTCTACGCTTCCACGGTCACGTGACTCAATTCCGCCATCTCATTGGCTAAAAGAGGCCATGCCTTATTCTTAGAAAAATTAATTCTACGCTTCCACGGTCACGTGACACGATCCCGTCGCCTCATTGGCTAAAATAGGCCACGCCTCATTCTTAGAAAAATAATTTCTGTGCTTCCACGGTCACGTGACTCAATTCCGCCATCTCATTGGCTAAAAGAGGCCACGCCTCATTCTTAGAAAAATTATTTCTACGCTTCCACGGTCACGTGACACGATCCCGTCGCCTCATTGGCGAAGAGAGGCCACGCCTCATTCTTAGAAAAATTAATCCTACGCTTCCACGGTCACGTGATACGATCCCGTTGCCTCATTGGCTAAAATAGGCCACGCCTCATTCTTAGAAAAATAATTTCTGTGCTTCCACGGTCACGTGACTCAATTCCGCCATCTCATTGGCTAAAAGAGGCCATGCCTTATTCTTAGAAAAATTAATTCTACGCTTCCACGGTCACGTGACACGATCCCGTCGCCTCATTGGCTAAAATAGGCCACGCCTCATTCTTAGAAAAATTATTTCTTCGCTTCCACGGTCACGTGACTCAATTCCGCCATCTCATTGGCTAAAAGAGGCCACGCCTCATTCTTAGAAAAATAATTTCTGTGCTTCCACGGTCACGTGACTCAATTCCGCCATCTCATTGGCTAAAAGAGGCCACGCCTCATTCTTAGAAAAATTATTTCTACGCTTCCACGGTCACGTGACACGATCCCGTCGCCTCATTGGCTAAAATAGGCCACGCCTCATTCTTAGAAAAATTATTTCTACGCTTCCACGGTCACGTGACTCAATTCCGCCATCTCATTGGCTAAAAGAGGCCACGCCTCATTCTTAGAAAAATAATTTCTGTGCTTCCACGGTCACGTGACTCGATTCCGTCGCCTCATTGGCGAAGAGAGGCCACGCCTCATTCTTAGAAAAATAATTTCTGTGCTTCCACGGTCACGTGACTCAATTCCGCCATCTCATTGGCTAAAAGAGGCCACGCCTCATTCTTAGAAAAATTATTTCTACGCTTCCACGGTCACGTGACACGATCCCGTCGCCTCATTGGCGAAGAGAGGCCACGCCTCATTCTTAGAAAAATTAATCCTACGCTTCCACGGTCACGTGATACGATCCCGTCGCCTCATTGGCTAAAATAGGCCACGCCTCATTCTTAGAAAAATAATTTCTGTGCTTCCACGGTCACGTGACTCAATTCCGCCATCTCATTGGCTAAAAGAGGCCACGCCTCATTCTTAGAAAAATAATTTCTGTGCTTCCACGGTCACGTGACTCAATTCCGCCATCTCATTGGCTAAAAGAGGCCACGCCTCATTCTTAGAAAAATTATTTCTACGCTTCCACGGTCACGTGACTCAATTCCGCCATCTCATTGGCTAAAAGAGGCCACGCCTCATTCTTAGAAAAATAATTTCTGTGCTTCCACGGTCACGTGACTCGATTCCGTCGCCTCATTGGCGAAGAGAGGCCACGCCTCATTCTTAGAAAAATAATTTCTGTGCTTCCACGGTCACCTGACTCAATTCCGCCATCTCATTGGCTAAAAGAGGCCACGCCTCATTCTTAGAAAAATTATTTCTACGCTTCCACGGTCACGTGATACGATCCCGTCACCTCATTGGCTAAAATAGGCCACGCCTCATTCTTAGAAAAATAATTTCTGTGCTTCCACGGTCACGTGACTCAATTCCGCCATCTCATTGGCTAAAAGAGGCCATGCCTTATTCTTAGAAAAATTAATTCTACGCTTCCACGGTCACGTGACACGATCCCGTCGCCTCATTGGCTAAAATAGGCCACGCCTCATTCTTAGAAAAATTATTTCTTCGCTTCCACGGTCACGTGACTCAATTCCGCCATCTCATTGGCTAAAAGAGGCCACGCCTCATTCTTAGAAAAATAATTTCTGTGCTTCCACGGTCACGTGACTCAATTCCGCCATCTCATTGGCTAAAAGAGGCCACGCCTCATTCTTAGAAAAATTATTTCTACGCTTCCACGGTCACGTGACACGATCCCGTCGCCTCATTGGCTAAAATAGGCCACGCCTCATTCTTAGAAAAATTATTTCTACGCTTCCACGGTCACGTGACACGATCCCGTCGCCTCATTGGCGAAGAGAGGCCACGCCTCATTCTTAGAAAAATTAATCCTACGCTTCCACGGTCACGTGACTCGATTCCGTCGCCTCATTGGCGAAGAGAGGCCACGCCTCATTCTTAGAAAAATAATTTCTGTGCTTCCACGGTCACGTGACTCAATTCCGCCATCTCATTGGCTAAAAGAGGCCACGCCTCATTCTTAGAAAAATTATTTCTACGCTTCCACGGTCACGTGACACGATCCCGTCGCCTCATTGGCGAAGAGAGGCCACGCCTCATTCTTAGAAAAATTAATCCTACGCTTCCACGGTCACGTGATACGATCCCGTCACCTCATTGGCTAAAATAGGCCACGCCTCATTCTTAGAAAAATAATTTCTGTGCTTCCACGGTCACGTGACTCAATTCCGCCATCTCATTGGCTAAAAGAGGCCATGCCTTATTCTTAGAAAAATTAATTCTACGCTTCCACGGGCACGTGACACGATCCCGTCGCCTCATTGGCTAAAATAGGCCACGCCTCATTCTTAGAAAAATTATTTCTTCGATTCCACGGTCACGTGACTCAATTCCGCCATCTCATTGGCTAAAAGAGGCCACGCCTCATTCTTAGAAAAATAATTTCTGTGCTTCCACGGTCACGTGACTCAATTCCGCCATCTCATTGGCTAAAAGAGGCCACGCCTCATTCTTAGAAAAATAATTTCTGTGCTTCCACGGTCACGTGACTCAATTCCGCCATCTCATTGGCGAAGAGAGGCCACGCCTTATTCTTAGAAAAATTAATTCTACGCTTCCACGGTCACGTGACACGATCCCGTCGCCTCATTGGCGAAGAGAGGCCACGCCTCATTCTTAGAAAAATTAATCCTACGCTTCCACGGTCACGTGATACGATCCCGTCGCCTCATTGGCTAAAATAGGCCACGCCTCATTCTTAGAAAAATAATTTCTGTGCTTCCACGGTCACGGGACACGATCCCGACGCCTCATTGGCTAAAAGAGGCCAAGCCTTATTCTTAGAAAAATTAATTCTACGCTTCCACGGTCACGTGACACGATCCCGTCGCCTCATTGGCTAAAAGAGGCCACGCCTCATTCTTAGAAAAATAATTTCTGTGCTTCCACGGTCACGGGACACGATCCCGACGCCTCATTGGCTAAAAGAGGCCAAGCCTTATTCTTAGAAAAATTAATTCTACGCTTCCACGGTCACGTGACACGATCCCGTCGCCTCATTGGCTAAAAGAGGCCACGCCTCATTCTTAGAAAAATAATTTCTGTGCTTCCATGGTCACGGGACACGATCCCGACGCCTCATTGGCTAAAAGAGGCCAAGCCTTATTCTTAGAAAAATTAATTCTACGCTTCCACGGTCACGTGACACGATCCCGTCGCCTCATTGGCGAAGAGAGGCCACGCCTCATTCTTCGATAAATTAATTCTACGCTTCCACAGTCACGTGACTCGATCCATTCAGCTCATTCACACAACGAATAAATTTTTCTTAGAATAAGGCGTGGCCACTTTTGGCCAATGAGGTGATGGAATCGCGTCACGTGACCGTGGAAGCGTAGAAATAATTTTTCTAAGAATGAGGCGTGGCCTCTTTTAGCCAATGAGACGACGGGATCGCGTCACGTGACTCAAGAAGCACAGAATAATTTTCTAAGAATAAGGCGTGGCCTCTTTTAACCAATGAGGTGACGGAATCGCGTCACGTGACTGTGGAAGCGTAGAATTAATTTTTCTAAGAATGAGGCGTGGCCTCTTTTAGCCAATGAGGCGACGGAATCGAGTCACGTGACCGTGAAAGCGTAGAAATAATTTTTCTAAGAATGAGGCGTGGCCTCTCTTCACCAATGAGGCGACGGGATCGTGTCACGTGACCGTGGAAGCGTAGAAATAATTTTTCTAAGAATAAGGTGTGGCTTATTTTAGCCAATGAGGCGTCGGGATCGTGTCACGTGACCGTGGAAGCCTAGAATTAATTTTTCTAAGAATAAGGCGTGGCCTATTTTAGCCAATGAGGCGTTGGGATCGTGTCACGTGACCGTGGAAGCGTAGAAATAATTTTTCTAAGAATGAGGCGTGGCCTCTTTTAGCCAATGAGATGGCGGAATTGAGTCACGTGACCGTGGAAGCACAGAAATTATTTTTCTAAGAATGAGGCGTGGCCTATTTTAGCCAATGAGGCGTTGGGATCGTGTCACGTGACTGTGGAAGCCTAGAATTAATTTTTCTAAGAATAAGGCGTGGCCTATTTTAGCCAATGAGGCGTTGGGATCGTGTCACGTGACCGTGGAAGCGTAGAAATAATTTTTCTAAGAATGAGGCGTGGCCTCTTTTAGCCAATGAGATGGCGGAATTGAGTCACGTGACCGTGGAAGCACAGAAATTATTTTTCTAAGAATGAGGCGTGGCCTATTTTAGCCAATGAGGCGTTGGGATCGTGTCACGTGACTGTGGAAGCCTAAAATTAATTTTTCTAAGAATAAGGCGTGTCCTATTTTAGCCAATGAGGCGTCGGGATCGTGTCACGTGACCGTGGAAGCCTAGAATTAATTTTTCTAAGAATAAGGCGTGGCCTCTCTTCGCCAATGAGGCGACGGGATCGAGTCACGTGACTGTGGAAGCGTAGAAATAATTTTTCTAAGAATGAGGCGTGGCCTCTTTTAGCCAATGAGGCGACGGAATCGAGTCACGTGACTCTAGAAGCGTAGAAATAATTTTTCTAAGAATGAGGCGTGGCCTCTTTTAGCCAATGAGATGGCGGAATTGAGTCACGTGACCGTGGAAGCGTAGAAATAATTTTTCTAAGAATGAGGCGTGGCCTATTTTAGCCAATGAGGCGACGGGATCGTGTCACGTGACCGTGGAAGCGTAGAAATAATTTTTCTAAGAATGAGGCGTGGCCTCTTTTAGCCAATGAGGCGACGGGATCGTGTCACGTGACCGTGGAAGCACAGAAATTATTTTTCTAAGAATGAGGCGTGGCCTCTCTTCGCCAATGAGGCGACGGAATCGAGTCACGTGACCGTGGAAGCGTAGGATTAATTTTTCTAAGAATGAGGCGTGGCCTCTCTTCGCCAATGAGGCGACGGGATCGTGTCACGTGACCGTGGAAGCGTAGAAATAATTTTTCTAAGAATGAGGCGTGGCCTCTTTTAGCCAATGAGGCCATTAAGTCAACCTTTTAATTGTTGGAAATATAATAGATTTTTTAACATTTTTTTAAAATCATTAGTTTTTTATTCAAGATTTCGTGATTCATTTATTTCAAATTTAAAATATATATATTTTTTTGATTGTCATAAAATCATTTCGTGGATTAGAAATAAAAAATACTGTCATCTGAAAATCAAAATTAGAATTACGATTTTTAATTTAAATTTGGTCCAATTTGAACAAGAAAAGGGTTAAAAGAAAATCGCATTTGTAAAATAAATAAATTTTGTAAATTTATTGTCATCTAAAATTCTTTTGGCGTGTTTTGTGGCAGGTGTACGGGAAGAGGCGGCGTTCTGGCAGCATCGCCGGCAACTCTGCCCGACTGACAATCAAAGGCAAGAAGGGCTTCGACAGCGAAGAGTACAACAGCCCCTCCGACTCGGATCCGGAGCAGATCACTTCCAGCCGGACCGAGTCGTCCAATCAGCTCGACGGTCGCCAAAGACCGACGCACAGTACGAATTTTTCGCTCTCGAACTAATTAATAAATAAATCTGTTTAATTAATTAATTAATTTTGTGTCGCAGACTTCATGTACCACGGAGCAGCGTCGAGTACGTCCTCGGATTTGTCTCCGACGTGTGACCAGAAGTCGCTGCCGCGGAGGGGAAAAGGAAACAGGTAAGTAACCGAGAGGCAGGCCTTGAAAGAATCGAATCGCACTGCGCGCTGTGCTTCAAAATTGGCAGAGTGCCGCGGCGACCAAATTTGGAGAAAAAATAAACGACCCCAAGGCCCTGTTTAGAGCGCTAAATTCTGTGAAGTAGACCTGCTGGAAAATGCGGACATTAATTCCCTTTTCTTTTCCAGACTGCATAAGATGAAATTTGAGATAGTTGTATGTAGGTAGAATTTTAACTGTACACCCGATATCTATTATATACAATCTGTGCTTGTTGCTCTCCATATCCATCTTTCAAATTTCATGTTTTTTTATTCTTTTCTTTTCCTCCAGTCGAACAAATATAAAATTGCCTGCAGCTTTTCCTTTTCCGTGATCGGACAGAAGAAACTCAGTTCTTAATTTATTCCATTGATCTTGGCAGTCTCAGAATAATCGTCCCCGAAACCTCCCCGAAAGCATGAATTTAAATTAAACTCTTCTTCAGAGCCCAGAGCAAACTTTTCAATTCAATTCTCAGCCAAACCAACCAACCAAAAAGGTCTTTGGGCCTCTTTTACACGGACTTTTCGCATCTTGAAATTAAGCAACCAAATTGAGCATAATGAGCCGCAGGACTATTTATTTTCCTTGTAATTTTTATTTTAAAATAATTTTCTGTCTCTATGCTGTCATTTAAAAATCCGAGAGAGTTCTTAAATTAATATTAATTACGTATTTTACACAACGAAGAGTTTCACTATTTAAAATTTAAATGCTTAAATTAGTTTTCAAAACTTCTAAATTAATTAATTATTCACCAATTTAATATTTTTTACGCCTTTATTAATTGAAATATGTATTAAAAATCAATTTTAGCGCTTTTAAATTTTAAATTAAATACTGAAGCTCTGCGTTGTATGGAATATTCATAATTAACATTAATTAAGCACTCCGCTCGAGTTAGCGTTTTAAATTATATCATAATAATAGAGATAGTAGAATATCAAAAAAAGAAACCTACTCAAAAAAAATGGAAAGAGATACGTCCTGATGCTTAACGAATTAATTAAACTAATGCAAGTATCATTGGACAAAATTGGCATGAAACCAGAAATCAGACTTAATTAGAAAATATTCATTTTTACGGGTTGTAAGGAATATTTTTTGGAAAACTGACACAGCATCTCATCTCTAAGCGGTGCAATTTAAAAATTAGACTCGTCTTGAAATCCTCTGACCAGCTGAAGGGTGGTAAGCACCCCTTTCAACCCCTGGGTGCAATTTTAAATTAAAAAAAAGATAAAAAAATTCCAGCAAAATGACAATTTATACTTTTTAATAGGCTTGTTTATTTATAATATAGGGGTAGGGGGTGAGCACCCTCTTCAGCTGGTCAGAGGAGGTCAAGATGAGTCTAACCATGGGTATTTTTCACAATTCCGATAATTAGAACTCGAGATTTGGAGTTTCAAAAATTGGCAAAACACGAAAAAAAGTGAAAATTGCATTTTTTCGAGTTTTATGTAAAATTAACCTTTGACCTCGATCTAGGACATTTGATTTGATGTTTATTCAATCGGGCTTGGCAAGAGGAATCCAAAGCACCCTTTATTTTGTAAATTGCACCACTTAGAGATGAGAAAAGGCGATTTTTCCAAAACTATACCCCTATAAAAACCGGTTGAATAAAAAAATCAATTTGGTTGCTATTAATTTAATGCAGACGTCCTAGCAAGAAAAAACCGCATGCAATGTGGCCAAGCAAGGCGTGTTTAGTTGTTTGTGTGTATTTTTGAAGTGGAATTTGACGCGTATTTTAAAAAAATTGGTAATTTTGCGTCGGCAGGAACCGGTGGGCCGGGGTGCCGACGCCCGGCGCGCGTCCCAGCACGCAGCAGCGGGCGGCGACGCCGTCGTCGGGCCTGCGGGCCGGCGGCAATTTGATGGCCGAGACGCCGTTCTACCAGAGCCTGCGGCCGCCGCCGCCGTACCCCTCCGAGCTGAGCGAGGCCGAATGTGATATCGACACGCTGAAGAAGCTGAAGCTGCGCGCCTCCTCCTCCCTCTGGTCCAGGCCAGCCGGAAACGCCGCCGCCCCCGACGACTTCTCCATCGCCGTCTGATCCACCCCTGTGATCCACCTGCCAACCCCCAAACCCTCGCGACCCCCGACGCCCCCGAAACGCGCTCGCTAGCTTCGTCTTTTTTTTGGGAAAATTACAAGAAAGGGTCTCACGATGGAAAAAATCAACCCTTCGCAATTTCATCCCCTTTTCAACTCCTATTTATTAAATTAAATTATTTAAACTCTCGGTGGGTGGTTTATTTTAATCAGAGGGATGAGTTTTGTGTATATTCCAACCCCATTTGTGATTTAATCCCTTTAAAAAACACCCCTCTGCTGGAATTATATATATTATGACTTCTAAATCAATCCCTAGATAATTTAGTCTCTGAATTTAAGTAAAACGAGAAAATCATCTAAAGGGGTGGTTCACAGGGGAGGAATTAGGGTGATTTAAAATTTTTTGGCAACTATTTTGGAAGGAAATGGTCAATTTATGAAATTTACAACCAAACAAAAATGCATTTAGGGGTTGATTTAGAGGGTGATCAAGGGGTTGAAGGAAAAATGGTTCGATGAAACCCATAAACTCCAGATTGAAGTCTTGCCAACTTGTTTACAATGAATAAAATCCAGATTTACAAAAATAGGGGTGGTTTTAGGGGTAGTTTTTTGCTAACGACTCATCCAAAGGTAAAAAAATTAAAAATTCGAGGGTTGAATTGAAATTAATAAATAAGAAGACGAAGGTAGCGAGTGCGTGTCTCGAAGTGTGGACTACCCCCGTTTGCCACTGTCACCCCTCCGAATTTCGAGTCTATTTTGAGGCAGATCAAATCTAGCTTTGATGCTCAAACTACGCATACACACACTCACTCACACACTGTTCTTTGAATAAACATTTACAAATGGAGCAAGTTCGCTATTTGGTGCTCTCGAGGCGTTTTCTCGGGACGAAAAAACGACTAATCGCGCCAAATCCCTCGACGTAGCAGCCCCGAATCAGAGAAAAGAAAGAAATAAATTTGTTTTGCCGTTTTTCAGTAGCCGAAAAAAACCGCGAGTAGTCCCTCCGACTCATTTTTGGTTGCAGTTTTCCAACTCGGTGTGCATATTGGTGTCCTACAACTAAGTGTTCACAACTTATACAAAACTATTGATACAATGCGTTGCGGCAGCTAACATCGGGAAATATTGCAAAAAATAAGACTATGTAATTATTAAGAATAAAAAGTAAGGAACGCACCAATCGAGTTTCAATTATTATCGTCAATCGCCCTGTCAGCTATTTATTTAAAAATTACACATTCAGAAAATAATACGAACAAAAGCGAATATCAGTCGGTTTTTCAAATGATCAGAGTATGTTGCTTGGATTAAATACAAATAATTATAATTTTACCGCTTTCAACGGCTGAAATCACTTTCGTAAATTCGATCGAGGCGCTCTCTCTGCTCGTGGTATAAAAATAGAGCGCTCATAAACACTAGAGAACCAATGTTTTTCATCACAGCTCGCAGAACATGTTGGCTCGCAGTTTGTTTCAGGTCCGGGAAATTACTTTTCTTCGCCAGACAACCGGCATTATCACTATCCAGCATCCCTCGAGGGATGAAAATTCGGTAGAAGGTCGTTCGACTCTTTAAATTCTTCGCCAGATACCTGATAACAAGACAAAAATTAATATTGTTTGAGTTTTAATTTTAAATTCCCACCCCTTGCATATCAGAAACGATGGTGTTCAGTCAATTTAGTTAAAAAAATAAATTTAAATTATTTAGGGGATGTTTCAACCCTTAATTGACTTCATCCCTTCAAAAACCACCACTTGTATGATAAAAATTCTTGATATTACTGCAATTCCTGAGAGAAAACATCTAAAAAAATCATTAAATGGAATTAAACATTTATCCAACCCTTATTCAACCCCCTAAATCAGCCCTCCGGGAATGAGTTTTCCGAAAAACAATGTTTAGTGTCTAATTATAGGTTTTCGAATATCAGGATGACGATTTTGACAGTATTTTTACCCTCATAGAACCTGTTTAAGCAGATAAATGAAAATATTTCGCATTTTCGGCAAATTTACGAAGCTAATGCCCTTCGTCCTTATCCAAATTACAATATTATCTTTTTAAAAAAATTGGAACCTACCTTTAGGCCAAGCTGTGGTAGTAGGGGACAGCGGGTTCCTCGGTGGCGCTGCCGGAGGCGTGTCCGTGACTGGTGTCCGAGTCGCTGGCCGAGGCGTAAATGAGCCTGGAACGCTCGCCAATGGGCTGGTAGGCGGTGGTGCCTCTGATGCGCCTGCTCAGCGAGTTGCCGACCACGCCAAAGTGTTCCTGGATGTCCTGCTGCACGTCGGACACGTCCCACATGTGCAGGAACGACTCGCAGCACGAGCGCTGCTCCGACTCGGCGTCCACGAAGGGCGCGTGCGAGAAGGTGAAGTGGTGCGCGATCGCCGCCAGGAACATCTCGATGCAGATCAGGAAGTTCTGCATGTTGGACGACACTTCCTTCGTGCTCTGCTTGTCCGTCGTGCCGAAAACGGCCGCAACCACGCCCACGTACACCAGGATCGTGATTATCACACCCTGAGAAGGCAGGGAAAATAATTAATTGGATTGATTTAATTAAAAATGACACAAAAATCGATGAATCAGTGTTTTAGGCCTTCAGGGTGTTCTCAGGATAAAACCCTGAAGGTTGTGTTTGGTCTCAAAAGGTCAAAATTGGTGTGATAAATAAAATTGAACGTTAAAAATATGATTTGCACAACGTAAGGCTCATTTTTAGTTTCAGGGTCCAATAAGGGTTGGACCCTGAAGGTTGTAATTGACCTAAAAAGGTCATCATACGTTACAATTTTAAGTTCATACCAAATTGGACGCTTAAATTATAAATTGATCATCAAAATGCGCATTTTATAAATCAGGGTCACATCAGGATTAGACCCTGAAGGTTTTACCTGAGCTGCAAGGTCAATTTTTGCAACCCTGAATTTTTTAATGAAATATTACGTCAAGATTTTGATTTAATCGACGATATGCACATTTTTTATCTCAGGATAATGTCAGGGTCTTACCCTGAAGGCTATACCTGAGTCCAATTTTTTCCTTAAGATTAATTTTTTGTTAATTTGAGCGTAGGACGCAATGAAATATATAAAAAAGGTGAAATTTACCTGGAAAAAGGAAAAGAAGACGACAGCCTTGATGCAGAGGAACTTTCCGAGCGGACGCATGGGCTGCAGTTCCTCGTGGTTGGCGCGATAGAAGAGCACGAGGCAGTACATGGCAACGAACTGCGAGAAATTGTTGACCAGCATCAGGTAGGGCCACGCCCTGGTGAAGGTGAAGTCACCCTCGCCGTACACGTCGTTGATCTCGCAGACGAACGACACGAAGGTCGACAGCGGCCGCACCACCACGTACTGCAGGATGCCGTGTTTGCAGAAGTGAAACAGGTCGGCGCCGTTCTCGCGCGGCGGCAAAAAACACAGCGGGAAGAAGTGATTCACCTGAAAATTAATTAATTCGTTTTAAGAAACCGCAAAACCAAAAAAAAATCAGTTCAGGGCCTGATCTCAGGTTGGGGTACCCTGAGAAAGGTCGCTATGGTATGCCAGGTCAAAGCCCCGTTCAAGACCTGTCCGATGAGGGGTTGTGGGCGATGATTGGAAAGACAGCCGAATTTTAATTAAAATAAAACTGATAATTTTTTAAAATTTTGACTTTTCTGAAAAATTGGTGGAAAAAAATTCATGTAAATTTTAAAAATGGTCCAAATTTGGAAAACCATACACGGGCGGATGCGCCTCACCAAGGGGCATCGATTGGTACCCGAATGAACGCGGGCCGGCCCATAGGGCCCCGGCTGGGCCCCAAAACCAAAGTTGGCAAGTGTCACAAATCGCGTTTTTTAAATTTTAAAATTTTATAACTCTGCTCTTATGGGTCGTACGATAGAAAACCAAAGTTCCCCAGACTCGCCGTGAAATTCTGCGTCTGTCAGATCAAATTCCCACCCCCACCCGCCCCCACCGTCTCCAACACCCCCAAAATCTCCGGAATTTTTTCATTTTTTTGTTTAATTTTTTTAAAAATACCCTGAACTCAATTTTCTTTGTAAATAAACTTTTGAAAAAGCGTTTAACCTGCGTCTTATTGTGGAGGGACATTTCGTAGTCGTCGATTTCGTTCTGCAGGTAGTTGAGCAGGTATCGCATGAAATTGTAGATGACGTAGGCCTCGTAGCACTCGCGGATGCTGTCAAAGTAAATCGAGGCCGAAGGGAAGACGAGGCCGACCCACGCGTTCACCGCGTAGATCGGAACCATCCAGAGGATGCGCACGATGTGCTTCTGCAGGTACGGCTTGGTGAAGTGCGCCAGGTGCTGCGTGATGTCCCAGAACGAGATCGGCAGCGACATCATCACGAAAACGCCGCCGATCACGATGCTCTGCAATTTTAAAAATATTTTTAAGTTATAAAAACATATTATTATTCAATATTCGAAATAAAAATGATTTAGGATTTATTAAAGGGGTTGTTAAGGGGATGAAATTGAAGGAAAGAGCAGAAAATCATCCAAAGGATTAATTTAAAGGGGGTTATGAATTTTTAAAAATGACAACGTTAAGAAACCAACGGCAATAATCCATTTTTATTAAAAAATTACCTGGTCGGAGGCCGAAAAGCCATTATTGATGGTGTTGTTGACGATGAAGGGGATGACGACGATCAAAATGACCGCGTACAGGATCATGATCACGGGCTGGATCCACACTCGCCACTGGCCCAACATTTTGCTGGCGTATTAAACAAAAACTCGGTCTTGAATAACGTTCCTTGGACGAAAATAAAAGGCAGGAAATTTGTGTGGCTTCGATTGTGCGGCGGATCACATGACTCTGCTCTGCGGCCGCGGTCAGCGTAACAGCAGTAACAGGTTCCCCCGGACAAGAATTCTCGTCATTCTGCCGAAATGTCGTGCGATTAGAAAATGATTATCTTAAAAAGGCGAACGTCACGCACCTATCGCTGATAACGGGCGGCCATTCAGCGGGCAATAATGTTCTTCGAGCTTTGTTTTCTCTTTCTGCTGCGACAGCAACAAACAAGGCCTGCTGCACCTTGTTTGTTTACCTTTTCTCCCCCTTGACTTGCTTTGCGTTGGTAATCGTATCCGTATCGCGATTGTGCTGCCAGTGGCGGCGCACTCAACTGCGCCGCACTCTAAGGTTACGCGCGAATTTTTAAATAATTCTTTGATGCTTTTGGCTGGGAATAGCAGGTTTTAGTTTACTTTGTGTCGTTTTATAGGTTTTTCGCCACGAGAAACTCAATTCTGGACTTGATTTTATCGTATATCTCTCCCTTTGGTCACAATACCGATGATAAACGCTTAATTTGACCTTTTAAATTTGGAGAAGGGTTTCAAATTGTAATAAAAACACACAAAAAACATGATTTTTTTATAATAATTAAGACTGGCTATCTGAAAAATATTTTTCATCCATAAATAACCTCCAAGAAATTATTTGAATTAATTTATTTTTAAAAGAATGGTCAAAAAATGATTTAAATTCTAAAAAAATAATTAAATATTTTATGTCTTATTAATTTGAAATGTTTTTATCTCATTTCATTTCTATCCTAACTTGTGACATAAAAAACCGAATTTAAAAATGATGTTTTCCAACTCTATTAAATTAATTAAAACTTCATTAAATCTTATAATTTATTTTCCAAGACAAAAATCCTATTTTAAGGCGCATAGGTGTAAACGTAAACCTCATTGGCGGTAAATCCAGCAGCAACAATCTCGTTGTAGCCGTCGTTGTCCAAATCGGCAATCGCATATTTGCCTAAGGCAGAAAACAAATTTAAAAAAAGTTAATTAAATTAAAAAATTCCTACCTGTTGTCGTGGCATTGGTGTCGACCAGCAGGTGTTTGTTGTAGGTCCAGTCGGCAGGGTCCTGGCTGACAGGCTCCAAAATGTAATGCCTGCCGTCGTCGTCGCCGGACACGAACACGTACGGCTTCTCCCTGAAATTAATCAAAATAAATAATACCACAAATAATTCTGCAACCGGGTGAGCGGCAGTGCGTCACCGGTTGCCTAGCCGCGTGATTTTATTTACCCTGACTGTTGGTGCTGGACGCTCTTGTAGAAGGTGTGGGGGGCGCCGGGGGTCATGGACTGACCCCCGATGATCAGGTTAGCCTTGAAGTTGTCGGCGATCACGATTCGCTCCCACGGATCGGACCGGAAGTCGTCCGGAACGGGGAAAACGAACACGCTACCCAGAGTGTGGTTGTAGCCGCACACCGTCAGCTCAGGTTTGCCGTCCAGGTTCAGGTCGCCGACTTCCAGGTCGAAGATTTGGCCCACGTTCACGTCGTCAATCACCACAGACAGAATCTGGTTTTAAAAAAATATTAAATTGATTATTTTCTAGGAATTGGAATTATTCAGGTTATCAGGTCGCGCGACCTGAGGAAGGTCTGTGATACGAAAGGATGAAAAATCGTTGCCGAATATCGGCAAATTTGGCCGAAATTACTGAAAAAGGTAATAAAAACCGGATCTCAGGTCGCGGGAAACCCTGAAAAAGGTCGTCAGGGTACCGCAGGTCAAAGCCCCGTCCGAGACCTGTCCGGTGATAGTTCGTGGTCAACGATCGGATGAACGGTCGAATTTTAACAAAAATAAAACCATTTACCGCCTACTCCTGGCGCGATGCCGAAAAAGCGAAAAAAATTAATTTTAATTTTTCTATTCGCGAGAAAAATCTGAAAATCGGTTTCCAGACTGGTGGGGGACTTTCGCGTGCGATGGAGTCAGTAAAAGACACCCTAAATTTTCTTCATTAGGAAAAAAGGCAAAATTTTTATGTTAACCTTATGGAGAGTTTGCAAAACTCACGTTTTTCAAACTTCAAATTCTGTTTCCTCCTAGGATTTTGATCGGATTGGCTCGTATTTGGTCTTAAAATGATTCCAGGTAAATTTTGCATCGCTTGAAGAACCATTTTTTTTATTTTTGCCCGAGATTGTAGACATGGCAGGTGGAGGTTTTTGAAATTTTTTACTTTTTCGAAAAATTGGCCGAAAATAATTCGTGAAAATTCGAAAATTGGTCTGATTTTGACAAACTGCCTACGGACAAACGCGTCTTATTTAGGGGCATCGATTGGTACCAAAATAGGAGTCGTCCGGCCTATAGGGCCCCGCCTGGGTCCCAAATACCACAATTGGCAAGCGTCATAAACACAAACCACGTTATTTCGACTTTAAAAATTAATAACTCGGCTTCTGTGGGTCGTAGAAGGAAAATCCCAAGTTGATTAGACTCACCGTAAGCTTTTGCTTTGAATAAATCCGAATTCCACCCCTGCCCGCCCCCACCCCCAAAAATCTGCACTATTTTAAAGTGTTTGGTTTTAATACCCACACCGATAAAATGTCCTTCATTCTATTCTTCAAATTGTTACTTCTTAAGGTCGGACAGAGGAATTATATAAGCGGAAAAGTAAATTTGCCTGGTGATATAGAGGAAAAGCGAAAGATTTATGCTGGTAATTATTTCTTAAATGGTCAGCGCGGTGAAACCAAAGGCCGGAGCAAAATGGATGGTGTAAATCTTTCTGGCGCAAAGTCACACATATCATCCGAGCTCCAAGGTTGCTCTTCTCCGGGCGTTTTATCAGCGCGGCACGCTCCAATTCCCTTTTTGTTGTTTTAATTTTTTTGTATTTACTCGATAAGCCTTTTTAATTTTCCAATTTTGAATGAATTAAACTCACGGTGGAGGGGTCGCTGAGGAAGGAGTCGGAGCCGTCGGCGGCGTAGTAGACGACCAGGCGTTCGGTGAAGAATTCTCCGACGATGAGCACGAAGAAGTCCTGTCCCGCCACCTGGAAGGTGGACAAACGGAAGTGGACGTCGGGGCCGTAGGTGATTCTGTGCTGCTGCCAGCCGGAATACAGGTCGCCGCCGGGGTTCTCCATCCAGACCATTTCGTAGGTCGGCTCGCCCACGGTCGGCAGGTGGAACCTGGCGGTCAGCGCGTCCAACAGACCGTCCTTGTTCACGTCGTACCAAATCACGCGGTGGTACGAAAACGCCAGGTACTGCAAACATTTCAAAATATAAAAAATTAAATAGTGAAAAGCGAAATTTATTTATTTTTACGTCATAAGTGGCTAGGTTTCCGGCTCGCACGACGGGATCCTCGTCCGTGAAGTAAATGTTCAGAGCTCCCTGTGTTTTTCCGGGCACCAAGAAACCGGACGTCCAGACGATGCCTTCGCGTCCCACAACGTTGCCTGCAATGCATGGAATATGAAAAATAAATAATGAAAAATAACCGAACGATTCCGCGAAAGAACCGAATTTTCCGCGGAAGGATCGAACGAATTTTTATTCTGACCGGGTAAGAGCTAGAAAGCTGTCTCGAATTTAACAGCAGGGTACTGTCGGACGAATAAATTAGAACCTGCTGTGATTGAACAGTTTTGTGTACGGGATTTACAGGCCACTATATAATTTCTCTAGGATTACGCACGTCACAAAATCGGACAGACCGAAATCCAGCTAAGCCCGGCTCTTTGTTCACTGCATTAATTTTCCTTGTAAGTTAATTGAAAAGACTTATGAATTTTGCACTGACTGGGCATCAAGTTGACGTCGTTGGGCCAGTAGTTCTTCTGGTCGATCAGGGTGGGTGCCCAGTTGGCCACGTCGTTCAGCTGGCGTCCCGGCGAGCGCAGCAGGTAAATGTCGTCCGTCTAAAACAATTGCGGCCGTAATATCACATCAGAAAAGAGAAAAATAAAAAAGGGCTTTTTGCGGCGACACGACCAGCATGACTCTGTTTATGCTCTTTACTTTTAATGACAGCAACCGCACTATATTTTCAGAGCAGATGCATTTTTCTGCTTTTTCACCTGGAGAATGGAGAGCGGATCAAAGTTGGAGATGTAGAGCGTGTATTTGTCGAGGGGGTCGACGTTTTGTTCCGAGGCGTAGAGCTGCACGAAGGCGGGATGTCCGAGGGAAAATTGGTCGATGAGGCGCGGCAACACGTTGTCCTGGGCACCGACCAGCGCGCCCAGCAACCCCAAAACTATCACCACACACGCACGCATCGTTTCTGAAAAATCCAAAATTCCCTGTGCACGTAGCAGCGTCCTCTCGCCTTCTTTTAAATGTCGGCCGCTGATAAGATTGCCAGAGGGAAGACCAATCGCTTCAAAACTTGCATCGGATGACAACGAGTTGAACCCAAAAAACTTTTCATCTTGAAAATATCCAAATTTTATACAGAACTGATTACGTTTTAAGTGTTTATTCAAGTGTCTAGCTTTAAGTTGCCTGTAAATTTATTTATTAATTTTAATTTTATAGATTTGAAATAAAAAATTCACTGTCTAAAATTGTTTTTAATATATTTAATTAAACAAATAATAAATAAATTATTATCAAACATAAATTAAAGATAAATTTTTTATAATAAATTTATTTGTGTATTTAATTTTTGAAATATTACGTATTGAAAAAATGCATCAACAGCTAACGAATTTGGAGCAGTGGAGCTCATCGTTTGCATAATGTCCAAGGTTGCTAAAATATAATCTGCAGATTACAGTTTTGATAACAGACGCGTGAATAATCAGCCGTCGCTTTTGGATAAGCATCAAACGGCCTCTATTGTGTTCATCGTGATTCCGATTTTTCGATAAACACTCTTTGATTAATCAAACTTGCAACACAGTAATTGACATTTTTCGCATAATTTGTTAAAGGAGAGACACTTAATTATTTCGTAATTTTGATAATTAGAGCCTGCTTGCGTCGTTGCTTGGTGAAAGCGCCCGACGCAACCGACTTTAATTAAAGTGTCTCTCCACGGGCGGTGCAATTTCATATAATATTTTCTCTATATTAATTCGCATAGCCACCGCGCTGCTTCATATTGAGTAGGCTCGCGTAAATTTGCCGGAGCAAAATTGCCTTTTTCTCGCCGCCCCGGCGCAAAATTAAAAAACGCCCAGTTCCCTTTTTCTGTCTCTTTTTTCTAATTCCTCCCACCGAGATTCTAAACAAATTTCTATGAATATTTGTATTTAAATTAAACCAACAGATTTGACTAAAATTTTAATATTTATCATAAACACTTTCTACGGAAGCTGTGAGTAGGTGTAGACGTAAATCTCATTGGCGGTGTAGCCGGCGGCAACAATCTCGTTGTAGCCGTCGTTGTCCAAGTCGACAATCGCATATTTTCCTGGGGCAGAAACAAAAATTTAAAAATTAAATAACAATTAAAAAAAAAAATTCCTACCTGTTGTCGTGCCATTGGTGTCGACCAGCAGGTGTTTTTTGTAGCTCCAGTCGGCAGGGTCCTGGCTCAAAGGTTCCAAAATGTAATGCTTTCCGTCGTCGTCGCCGGACACGAACACGTACGGTTTCTCCCTGAAATTAATCAAAATTAATACCACAAATAATTCTGCAACCGGGTGAGCGGCGGTGCGTCACCGGTTGCCTGGGCGCGTGATTTACCCGGACTGCTGGTGTTGGAGGCTCTTGTAGAAGGCTTGGGGGGCGCCGGGGGTCATGGCCTCCCCCGCGCCGGTCGGGTTGGCCGTGAAGTTGTCGGCGATCACGATTCGCTCCCACGGATCGGACCGGAAGTCGTCCGGAACGGGGAAAACGAACACGTTGCCCAGAGTGTGGTTGAAGCCGCACGCCATCACCTCGGGTCGGCCGTCCAGGTTCAGGTCGCCGACCTCCAGGTCGAAGATTAGGCCCACGTTCACGTCGTCAATCACCACAGACAGAAGCTGTTTTTAAAAAAGATTAAATTGATCATTTTCCAGAAATCGGAATCGGAATTATTCGGGTTATCAGGTTGGGCGACCTGAGGAAGGTCTCTGTGATACGAAAGAATGAAAAATCGTTAAATTTGGTCGAAATTACCGAATAAAAGTATTAAAAATCGGATCTCAGGTCGCGGGGTACCCTGAAAAAGGTCGTCAGGGTACCGCAGATCGAAGCCCCGTTCGATACCTATCCGATGAGGGGCCGTGGTCGACGATCGGATGAACGGCCGAATTTTAACAAAAATAAAACCATTTTTTGTGTACTCATTGAGCGATGTCCAAAAAGCGTAAAAATTTAATTTTAATTTTACTATTGGCGAGAAAAATCTGAAAATTGGTTTCCAGACCGGTGGTGAATTACTGCGTGCGATGGAGTTGGTAATACATCTTAAGTTTTAACCATTAAGAAAAAATGGCAAAATTTGGATTTCCCATGTTAACCTTATGGAGAAAGTGCAAAAATCACGTTTTTCAAACTTCAAATTCTGTTTCCTCCTAGGATTTTGATCGGATCGGCTTATATTTGGTCTTAAAATAATCTTAGATAAATTTCGCGTCGCTTGAAGAGCCATTTTTTATTTTTTTAACTGGACCGTTGAAATGGCCGGTGGAGTCATTGAAAATTTCAACTCTTTCAAAAATTAAACCGAAAAAATCGTGAAAATTCCAAAAATGATCCGATTTTGAAAAACTGCACACGGGTGGACGCGCCTTACCAAGGGGCATCGATTGGTACCCAAATTAAAGCCGTCCGGCCCATAGGGTCCCGCCTGGCCCCCAAAAACCACAATTGGCAAGTGTCACAAATCGCGTTTTTTCTACTTTAAAAATTAATAAACCGGCTCCTATGGGCCGTAGTGTCAAAAACCAAAGTTGGTTAGACTCACCGAAAGATTTTGCTTCGAGAGAACCCAAAGTCCGTCCCAAAAATCCGCACTATTTTAAAGGTAGAGGAATTAACTGAGCGGAAAAGTAAATTTTGCCTGGTGATAAATAGGAAAAGCGAAAGATTTATGCTGGTAATTATTTCTTAAATGGTCAGCGCGGTGAAACCAAAGGCCGGAGCAAAATGGATGGTGTAAATCTTTCTGGCGCAAAGTCACACATATCATCCGAGCTCCAAGGTTGCTCTTCTCCGGGCGTTTTATCAGCGCGGCACGCTCCAATACGTTCTTTAGAGACTCGTTTCTTATCAATGCACTCTCGCGTGTTCCTTGTTCAGGAATGCACCTTCTCTTTCTTATGCCTTCCTCTCGAGATTGGAATTCCTACCCACTCATTTTTCTAGATTGAGCTACGCACTCGGCTTGTTTGCAAATGCAAAAATCAATAAATTTCTTCTTGCTTAGCGAAAAAAATATTCAGCTTGAAGCTTGTCTCTGAAATCGTTCAATTTTTCTATTTAATTTAATTTTCTCTCACCACAGCCAGTTACACGCGACGCACAAATATGGCGTCTGGTAGAGTACAATATTTTTTATGTTATTTCTTAACTAACAGCCGATTAGCCCGGTTAATCGACCATAAGGCCAATGGAAATGCAACAAAATACGCGGGAATAAAATTATTAGGTCGGCACGCCTCTTTTTCGACGCTTCTGATTGGCCGACTGGATTTGCCTCCATTATTTCGACGCCATATTGACTTCTGACTGGCGGGAAAACCAACACAGATTGCAACCCGGCCCCCCGGTGAGAATTACGACTGCGCAGAAGGTTTTAAATTTGGTCACGCATGCGCAGAAACGAGTTTCAGCCTCCCTGTGATATTTAGGAGCTTGAACATACTGCGCATGCTTAAGATGCGCACAAAATTACTGCGCAGCTTCAAATTTCTAATTTTGAACTCACGGTGGAGGGGTCGCTGAGGAAGGAATCAGAGCCGTCGGCGGCGTAGAAGAGGACGAGGCGTTCGGTGAAGAACTCGGCGGCAACCACGACGGTAAAGTCCTGTCCGGCGGCCTGCAGGGTGGTCAACCGGAAGTAGACGTCGGGCCCGGAGGTAATCAGGTGCTGCGTCCAGCCCTCATACACGCCGTTGCCGGGGTTTTCCAGCCACAAGAGGTCGTAGGTCGGCGCGCCCAGGTTGAACCTGGCGGTCACGGCGTCCAACAGGCCGTCCTTGTTCACGTCGTACCAAATCACGCGGTGGTACGAAAACCCAAGCTCCTATATATGAGAGAAAAATTAATTAATAAAAATAATTTCATAGACTACCGTCTCTGACGAAGATTCTGAGCACACCAATCGGTTCCTGAGGGTCGAATTGGGTAAAGGGGACGTTTTTTCCGTTAAAAAAGTGCAGCGCGACGGTGCGAACTTTTTTCCCGCCAAAACAAATGAATGTGAGAAGTGCGCACGCGTCACAACTGGCTGGATCTGACTAAGAAGTCATTCGTACAGGTGGTCTCTCGGCAAAAGAGCTCTGACGCATGCGCAGTTCTCGCAATCATATTGTTTTGGCGGGAAAAAAAAAGCTCGCACCGTCGCGCTGCTCTTTATTAGCGGAAAGAATATTAAATCTAACTAATTCGACCCTCAGGAATCGATTGGTGGGCTCAGAAACATCGTCAAAGATGGTCTTTAATTAATACGAGGGAATTACGTCAAGTGAAGCGATGTTTCCGACTCTTTCCACGGGGTCGACGTCGGTGAAATAAATGTTGAGGGCTCCGGACTGTTTGCCTGGCACCAAGAAACCAGACGTCCAGATGACGCCTTCGCGTCCCACAACACTGCCTGCAATTCACCGAATTAAGATTTAAAAAACGCTCATGCTCTCGTTCCGAGCAAATAAAATGGAAACGTGTTTGCGCGGCAACAAATCAAGAAAGTAAGCCACGGCGGAGTACACGAAACGCCAATCACCCAGAGAACCGAGAACGCGCGCGCGGCTAAACAAAGCAAATAAAATAAAAGATAGACTTTCTCAGCAGTGCGGACAAGCCAGCACGGATCAATGAAGCTTTATTTCTCCTCACCGCACCGTCAGGTAAATAAAATGAAACAAAAAATTAATCCCGGCTTCATTTGCATGCGTGCCAGCCGGACGAATAAATATGAGAGACAGATTGGTTTGTTGCGGAATTTGCGCACCGCAAAATATACCCGCGCGCCTCTCATCTCGTGTCGAGTGAGTTTAGCCCAAAGGGAATTGCTCGAGGATTACGCGGAAAGTGGACAATGAGACCGAGATCCGGCTTACGGGGCGGCACTGCCCACATTTTCTCACGTACAGATGCGAGAAAAACGAAGAGAAATAAATAAAAGTTCTTGAAAATCTTATTCTTTATTTGAAGACCGCGTCTTTGAAGAGGTTTCTGAGCCCACCAATCGATTCCTGAGGGTCGAATTAGGTAAAATGGACATTTTTCCGACCAAATAGTCCAGCGCGACGTGCGAACTTTTTTTCCCGCCAAAAACAAATGAATGCGAGAAGTGCGCACGCGTCACACCTGGTTTGAGCACTGCCGCGAATGTCAGATTTAGCCAGCTCTGACGCATGCGCGCTTCTCGCATTCATTTGTTTTTGGCGGGAAAAAAGTTCGCACGTCGCGCTGGACATTTTTGCCGGGAAAACATCCACTTTACCTAATTCGACCCTCAGGAATCGATTGGTGGGCTCAGAAACTTCGTCAAAGACATTCTATAAATTAAAACCAATTTTCGCTTCCCAGCAGCTGGAATTCTCGGCAAGGTTTTGGCTCTTACTTGGCATCAAAATGGCTTCGTTGGGCCAGTAGTTTTGCTTGTCGATCAGGGTGGGTGCCCAGTTGGACACGTTGTTCAGCTGCCGTCCTGGCGAGCGCAGCAGGTAAATGTCGTCCCTCTGAAACACAATTCCACCAATTCCAGCTTTTTGCTTCAGTTTCGTGCTCGCATTTCCTCGTGACTCGTGCGGTTTTAATTAAACGCGTGTCTGCATAGTTATACCGCAAACTCAGCTGGCAGAAAACGTGACATATTCTGTTTTGGATAGTTAATTTTGTGTGTAATCACCAAATTCCCCGGAAAATTTAGCTTTTTTTATGAGGAAAATATCCTGGAAAAAATTAAGCTTTATTTTTCTGTTGGGAACGTTTTAAACAATCAATGTATACTAATTGTAAGTGGAAATAAAATAAATGTCACATAAAAAAACAATTAAAGTATTTAATTCGATATAGTTAATTTTAATTTAATTATTTATCACAATTTTCAAGCTGGATTTTTGTTTTATTTTTTTTATTAATGACTAGAATAATTTTACTTTGAATAATAAATTATAAAAATGCCCGAAATCCTTGTTAATTAAAAAATGTGAAACTATTTAAATTAACTGAATCTTGTTATAAATCAATTTATTAATTCGTATTAAATCAAATAAACAAATTCACAAAACAATTATTATTACGTAACGATCATTTTGCTCACCTGGAGAATGGCGTACGCATCAAAGTTGGAGATGTAGAGCGTGTATTTGTCGAGGGGGTCGACGTCTCGTTCCGTGGCGTAAAGCTGCACGTAGGCGGGATGTCCGAGGGGAAATTGGTCGATGAGGCGCGGCAACACGTTGTCCTGGGCACCGACCAACGCGACCACCAACGCCAAAACGACAACCAACGACGCACGCATCTTCAAAGTGTACACGCACTCGATTTTCGGCTTCTTTTATAATTTCCGCAACGATAAGGCCAAATGGGAGAGAGCCAATCAATCACATTCTTATGTTCACTCTTAAAAATAGATGACACACGTTATCTTTTACAAAATATGACGAAATTTCAGCTAATAGTTATATAAGAGCATGAACTCTAGAAGCCTGATTGCGATCTACGTTGGTTTTCCCGCCTGTCAGAAGTCAATATGGCGTCGAAATAATGGAGGCCAATCTAGACAGCCAATCAGAAGCGTCGAAAAAGAGGCGTGCAGACCTAAGAATTTCATTCCCGCGAATTTTAAATCTTTTTAAATCAGCCTGATGTGCCATCTAACGGTCGATTCGCCGATTACCGGGCTAATCAGCTGTTTGTTAACAATTTCCACTTTCCCGCCGTATTCTACCAGCGCGTGAATCCGGCCCCCGGTGATTTCGCTACTATAAATTTTCTGGCAATTTCTAAGCAGAAGCAAGTTGGTTTTCCCCATGAATGGGTATTTACTCCGCATCTATAACCGCGAGTGAAGAGACGTATTCGGACTCGAAGAACTCGAGGCCGCGCTTACATAGCACGTGCAAAGTTTGCTCGCATTCAATCTGTCGATTGGTGCTGACAAAATACGTGTCAATAATCAGCACTTTTCGATAAGCAAAAAAACAAAACAAAAAGTTTCGATAAGCGCCTTTGGGAATTTTCAGTTCTGTTTAATTGCAATTATTTTAATTGATGCCGAATAGAAAATCGAGAATTCCGCAATGTTGAAAATCTGCAGAAATGCGAGATGAGTTAAAACGGCGTATCACTATTATGCGTAAAGCCTGCTTTGTCAAAAAATTTATTCATCCTCGGTGTGATGGTGCTGGCTCTCCATTTTTCCTCATTTTATTTCGCGGCGCAGACTATGCAAAACCTCTCTCGACGGAGCTATTCCAATTTTTCATCTTCAGCGGTGCTCGTTTTTCCCTTTTATTTTTATGTGTAACCCTCGAAAGACTTAGAGCTAGCCTGTTTCAAACTATATAATACAAATGAGAAATCGGTACGCACTGTGTCAGAAACATTATTTTTAAGTTGTTAATTATTTTGTTTAAAATTTAAATATAAAGAATTAAATTTCCAATTTTTCGTACGCATCAAAAGAAGAGAAATGAGATGAATATGAAATTTCGACGTGAGTTTTGGCGCGTTGAAGAGCAGTGCCATCCAATTTGGCGGTTAATTTCTCAGCCAGTGCTCGACACCGCAATTATCCTGCCGTGCAACACCCAAAATCAATATTGTGTGCCACTCTTAAAACACTTGAGTTTCCCTCCGAAAAAGCAATTTCGGGAGATGCGAATCAATTAAAATTCTTCTTGCAGCTCTTTGCCGACAGCCAGCAATTTAAATTTCGAGTTTGAAGAAAATTAATTTAAATAAGGATTTCAAAAATATCAAAAATTCACTTTTTGCGCACTTTAGTTTATATAAATACTTTGAATTTCCTATTAATATTTTGTCCTGCCTCACAAAATAAGTAAAATTAGCCAATTTCTGTAGTATAACCTTTAAAAGCTTTGTATAGTCCGCAAAAAAATCCCTTTTGCCGCAGCGTGGCCTCCGCAAAATCAGCTTTTCATTTTCATCAACTTTGTTTCTTTGTCGAGTGCATGACGCGTTTTGCATTAGCATATTTTTAAATAGTTTCCTCCGAGCTACTTAGCAGCAAAATGCCGAAAACGCGGCTGCAGCACTTTTCCCGTTGGCGCGGTGGCGAAACTAAAAAAACAAAAATTTATTGTGTGCGCAAAAAAGGTGGCGTGAAATTTGCAAATATACACAGGCCATTAAAAGCGAAACCGCATATATGTAGTGGACACAACACTAACTCTCCGGTTTCGCTGTTTCGCTGGACACGAGAGCAAAATTAATTCCTCCAGACCTGCACTTTACGGCCCAGGAGGGCCCGAAACCCGACGACAAACTTTCACTCAAACGCCGGACACACACACACAGACACACACCGCTTCTAAATAATTTCCGCGCACGCGGTGCATCTGTTATTGCTTTACTTATACGACTCGCCACTCGACTGCTTTGTTTCTCGTTATGTTCGCAGGGAATTGCGGCCCCTAAACAAGCCGTAACCCCTCTGCTAGAATAACCAATTTTATTATTTCGACTGTTTTTCTAGAGGAAAGTTGCAGTTTATTTAAAATTGACAGGTTTTCATATTATTTTAGCTTCAGTTACCTTTACTTAAAGTACAGTTCTAGTATATTAATAAATATTAGTTGAAAACCAACGCTAAATTGCAAAAAACAGTCCTCAGGTCGCGCGACCTGAGGAAGAATGAAAAATCTTCGCTGATTATCGCCAAATGTGCTCAAAATTACTGAAAAAATTATTAAAAACCTGATCTCAGGTCGCGGGGTACCCTGAAAAAGGTCGTCAGGGTACCGCAGGTCAAAGCCCCGTCCAAGACCAGTCCGATGAGGGTTCGTGGTCGACGATGGGACAAACAGCCGAATTTTAACAAAAATAAAACCATTTTGCGCCTTCTCGTAATGCTGAAAAACCGAAAAAAATTAATTTAAATTTTTATATGGGCGTGAAAAGTCTTAAAATTGGTTTGCAGTCCAAAAATAAACCTGCGCGTGCGATTAAACCGGTGGGAATCCAGTATGGGCCCCCGGTCGGAAAAAAATTGCGAATTTTAGATGGAAAAAGTGTAAAAATCACGTTTTACAAAATTCAAAATGTATTTAGTCTTAAAATTTTGATTGGATCGGCTCGTATTTGGTCTTAAAATGATCCCAAATAAATTTTGCGTCGCTTGAGGAGCCATTTTTTCGAAAATTAGACCGAAACAATTCTTGGAAATTCTAAAAATAATAATTCGTGATTTTTATTTTGCTATAGAATTTTGTAAATTATATTATTGATATCTCAAAATGAAGTTGATCCCTTTATTAGGCTATCAAAAATAAAAACTTGAATATATTACTAGAAAATTTAAATTCAGCTCAAGATTATGCAGAAAAGTAACAACTATTTCCTTCGAGAACATTTTTGGCTAAGCTCCTTGCAAGGGTGGCGGCGAAAATTAGCATATTATAATTACGAAAACGTCGGAAATAATGTGGTACATGCGGTAGTGTGGAGAGATGGAGAGAAACATGAATGTTTAACCCTTTTTCGTTGCCTTTGATTTACTTTGGGACGCGATACATGCCAGAATTACGCTATTTTAAGATTAAAAACTGCCTAGAACCTCCATTGTTGAATTGTTGGCCCCCTGAACAAAATGATTTAATTCGTCTCATCGAAAAGTCGTCTGGATTTCTCATGAATGACCTGTGCCGAGGCGAGGGGGTGTGAAGGGGCGCGTGCGTCCACACGTGGATGGGGTTCGGGGGCGATGAGGGCGTCCGCGGCGCCGCGTTTCTCTCCAGTCTGCGTTTGGTGCTGCTCGAGCGCGGATATATTTATTCTACCTGCCGACTTGCCGAGTGTCCGTGTGCCAGCCCGTCTCTGCTCTGCTCTGCTCTGCTCTGCTCGGCCGCCCCCGCCCCCACCGCCCGCCGCCCCCGAGGTAACCGACTGTTTTAATTAAACTCTCGCTTTCGGCGCCTTCCATATTTTCTCGGCACACAGAGCCGAATTTTGTCTTCTAGGCACGAATTAATAATGGACACTTTACGAGCCAACTTTCCCGCCGCGTTTTGTAGCTCTTTTTGATAAGGGTCGTGCGGGCCGGAATGCAAATTAAACCAACACAATGGCACTTTGTGGGTTTTTTCCATCTTGATTGGCAAGATGAGACAGTTTTCCTTCCTCTAGACTTAATTCGCCACCTTTTATTTCGTTTATTCTTCTTCTTTTTCGTAAGTTTCGTAGTTTAAGTCGGTTTTATTATGTCTTCCGATATAAATGACCTTGTGGCAGTTTTCCCGAGAATTTTCTTCTTCTTAAATGTTAAAATAATATTTAAAGGATTTAAAAATAATTTTTAATAATAATAAACACACAAAATTACATAATTTTTGAGTTCTATCGATGCAAAACAACGATATTTATGCCAATTTTTAAATTTAAAATGATTAATTTAATTTTTAAATTCAAATTCTATTGGAAAATTAAAAAATAGCTCGAATGATTAGTTTTCCTTATTTTCTAATTTTTTGAACTATGAAAAACGCACAATTTGGGTTTTAAGCAATTAAAGCTGAGGTCTAAATCAACTTATTCGCTCCATAACAAAACAATTTCAGGCTTTTTCATTTAAATAATTTTTCCTTTCTAAAGGATTTTTGCCTCAATTTTGATTCTAAAAATATCAGAAAACGTAATGAACGAATTTGCGGGCCTTGAAAATAAATAAAAAATTCTTTTCTCCAAATTCTTACCGATTTTGTCCTAAAAATGAGACTAAAACGCGCATGAATCTTCCCTAGAAAGGCATAATCCAGCTGGGCTCGGTGCTCTAGTTATAATCACCCTTTCGCGAGTGCTGATGATGAGTTTTAAAACTTTATTCCATTACCCACTCGCTGGAGAGATAGAAATTTAATTTTTAATCGCCTCCTTGATCGACCGAGTGAATTTCGCACTTTCGTTTATCGCTCCTTTCGTGTCGCGCGCCGGCGGAAATTCCGTATTTGCATGCGCGACACAAGGTCTCGTCTTAATTACTCTCTTGTTTGCGCGACACCAAACAAAATCCGGAATTATAAATGCACCTTGATCCGCGGAGAGATTGCAATTATGAGATGCGTTTGTGCATCCGCACGAGTGATCAATCTCAATCTACATGAATTTCCACGACGTGCACGGATTATTAATCACCCTACGCGCGCTCACGACTCTCACGAGACGCAATTGATCCATTCACGCAAGATGAAACAAGAAATTAATCTGCTTTTTTATTTTACAGACTGCTCTGGAAATATTTAAACCCGAAACATGCTTCTTGGAATTTCATTTTATGAAAGTCTAGATAAACATGAGAAATAATTCATTACGCTGCTGCTTTTAATATTCAGCGTTTGAATATTACGAAAGTTCTGTGCGGAAAGCGTTCCATGCAAAACTTGACTTTTTCTATATTTCTAGTGGCGAATGTGAGCGCACAGTTTGCGGAAATCGACTCAGATGGCGGAGTTCTTGCGCAAAAACAAAGAAAAAAGGCCGTGAAATCTGGCTTTACATTTATTTCAGTCGCACCTGCCGCCCGCCCTTCAGCTAAAAATATTGCACACTAAATCGGCAGTCAATTTGAAGCGCTGCTCTCACGGTAAAAAACGGATTAAAACTTTCGGCAATTCAATTGGCATGTTGCTTCACATTCTTCAATTAAATTCAATTGGACAGGGAAGTGAAACAGCTGGAAAAATTGGTTCTTTTTCAACTTTTCGTGTTTTAAAACTTTTGGAAACTCCAAATCTTTGATTCTAACCATCATAAATGCAAAAACTACCCACCGATGGACTCGTCTCGACCACCCCCGACTAGCTGAAGGCTCTAGGGGGTGCTTAACCCAACATTAAAAATTAAATTAAAAAGAAACGAAAATTTAAGCATAATAAAAGCATTTTCCATGGGGCTGAAATTTAGGGGTGGAGGGTAAGCACCCTCTAAACCTTTCAGGTGGCTAGGGGAGGTCGAGACAAATCTAACGGTGGTAGTTTTTGCAATGCTGATGATTAGAACCCGAGATTTGGCGTTTGAAAAATAACCAAAATAAGAAATTGCTCATTTTCAATTTATTTGGCATTTTTGCACCTCTAAAACTCGGGCTCTAATTATCAGATTTGCCAAAACTAACCACCATTAGACTCTTCTCAACCTACACTAACCAACGAAAGTATTTAGAGGGTGCTTATCTCCATCCCCTTTCATCCCCATCGCTACAATGTTCATAAAAAGCGGCCGCCGTTCCTGCCGGAGCTCTCTGTTGCATCTTTCACGCTGTATTGGAACTTAGGGGTAGACGGTAAGCACCCCTCAACCCAACAGCTGGTCAGGGAAGGTTAATACGAGTGTAACGATGGGTAGTTTTTATCATTCTAATAATTAGAACCCGAGATTTCTAATTTTAAATTGTTAGCAAAACACGATTTTTTTTTTAAATTTGTGGAACTCCAAATCTCAGGTTATAATCATTAGGATTTCAAAAATTAGCCACCATTAGACTCGTATTGACTTTCCCTGATCAGCTAAAGGGTTTATTAGGTGCTTACCCTCCACCCCTTTCAACCCCTGCTACAACTTCAGTAGGAAAAAGTGTCCAAATGAAAACACATGCTTCCAGAAGGCTTAAATTTTGATTTTAAGGATCCAAAACTAACGTAAATTTTTATTCTTTGCCTTATTTTAATATTTTAATGGTTTTTATTTTCATTTAATTAACAAAAAAATACGTTTTTACTCCTATTAAATGGGTTTAAACTATAAGAGGGTGGAGGGTTAGTAGCCCCATAAACAATTTAGTGGCCTAGAAGAAATTCATAATAAGGGTTACAGTGGTTAGTCATTCTAATGATTAGAACCTGAGATTTGGAGTTCCAAAAATTTGCAAAACAAAAAATCGAAAAAATCGTGTTTTACAATCATTTTAAACCCCCAAATTTCGGGTTCTAACCACCAGAATTGCGAAAATTACCCACCGTTAGACTCGTCTTAATCTCTTCTAACCAGCTAAAGTGGGTACTTACCCTCCAACCCTATATTTATAAAATAACATTCTTATTAAAAACGTAAAAAACTCACATTGCTGGAATTTTTTATTTTTATTTTTTTAAATTTAAAATTGTTGAAGGGGTGTTGAAAGGGGTAGTTTTCTTAATTCTGATAATTAAAACCCGAGATTTGGTGTTGGCAATATTTTCAAGTGGAACTTATTTATTTTAATCAAAAAATGACCTTTTTACACTTCCCAGGGTAAATAGCTAATGGCGGAAAGGTTTATAGGATGGTGCGTGCTGCGGCCTGCATTTAAACGCGCGCACGGGCAGAAATAACAGAGAGCGATGGCTGCGCATTCTTCCTTCGCCGCGCGCGCTCACAGGCAGTTTGATGCATTTACGAGAATTCCCAGTTTCATTTGCATCCGCGGCGCGCTGCAACGCGCTGCAACGCGGGAGAACCGATAAATTAGCCTGATAGGACGTGTGCGAGTTTAATGCCATTTGCATCCAGTGCAAAAGGGGTTTAAAACCGACCGACCGACCGCGCCACGCTGCTCCTCGTGCAATAATTAGCTTTGTTCTGCAACGACACAATCTGCATGAAAAAGAATGACACCCAGCGCGACAGGCAGACAGACACCGTCATTTTTAAATTTCTGCTTATTTATGCGGTGCACAGAAACTAGAAAAAGGTGCGCCTCGTGCATGCAATACAAAAGTTCGTGTTTTTATCCTTCCTGCTTTTCTAATTCAAACGGTGAGCATAAAGTATCATAATTGTATCATTACTTTATGGATGTGTGCTGATTTGGGGCAGAGTTGCCCTGTCAGCCCATAATAAACTTAAATTTTGAAACTAAAGTGGCTCCTTACTGTAAAATCACGATTTATTCCACAATTTACTGAGATTTTCCATGAAATTCGTTACCAGACTGTCTCTGACGGAGTTTCTAAGCCCAACAGTCGATTCCTGAGGGTGGAATTAAGTAAAGAAGATCTTTTTTCCGTTAAAAAAGTGCAGCGCGACGCGCGAATTTTTTTTCCCGCCAAAACAAATGAATGCAAGAAATGCGCACGCGTCACAGCTGGTTTCAGCACTTGGCCGCCTGTACGAATGACTTCTTTGTCACATCCAGCCAGCTCTGACGCATGCGCACTTCTCGCATGAAGATTGTTTTGGCGGGAAAAAAAGTTCGCGCGTTGATTTCCACTTTTTTAACGGAAAAAATATCCACTTTACCTAATTTGACCCTCAGGAATCGATTGGTGGGCTCAGAAACTTCGTAAATGATGGTTTTAACTTATTTCCAGTCTCGAGTACATTCTCTCTACCTTTCAATTAAATAAATCTTAAGTCCACTTCACGTGGCGTGTAGAGTTTTCCAGTTAAATAAATCCCTGCTTCAAAGAACAGGAATCTAGTTCAATTAACTCAGAGCCGGGATAACTCGCTGCAAAAGAAAAGCAGGAAAGTCGCTTAAAGTAGATCACTAATTGGAAAATAATAAATTTTCCACGTGCTTTGAAGCCGGACTTTCTTTCTTTCTTTCTTTCCCCTGGCGAAGGAAGGTAAATTATGATTTTGTCCTGGGAACGAGGGTTGTCTCGTGTTTTGCTCCCCTATACGGAGGGAGCAATAATGATTATTGCGTGCGCACTTTAATTAAAGCACGGCGTTTTCTTGGTGTTTCTCCGTTCGGATTTCCTTGCCATCAGCAGCAGCAACGAGAGTGTGCGAATTTGCAGTCTGGTCTAATTAACGGCGGCGCGCGCGGCGTGCACCATTTTTCCAATTAACCTGAATTGCGTTGCAGGTAGAACGACAGCTAGCGCGCCGTAAAAGCAGCGCTCGTTCTTTTATTTCTCACCACCCGAGATGGTTCAATTTTTTTTTAACAGCTCGGATTTATCGCGGCCGTTTGCTTTGTCGGTTTCTCATCCATTTGACGGCAGATTTATGCGATGGCCGCCGTTATTCCGCTTTCGCCCGCGCACATACACACCTCCTCAAATGGGTCCCAGCTGCTTTATTAACTTTCAGCACGAAAATTGAACCATAAAAATCTAAATAAAAGTGAGAAGAATCTCGGAATTTTACGAATTTTGGGGTGCATAAAGGGGGTTGAAGGGTTGGCACCCTTAGACTAGTTCTAATTTCTAGGGGAGGTTGAGACGAGTCTATTGGTGGGTGGTTTTTTAAATTCTGATAATTAGAAGCTGAGATTTGGGTGCTCAAACATTCTTTGAAAGGCAGGAAAAACATCGAATTTTTTTAGTTTTTATTTTTTAATAAAAAATTAAGACAAAACTGAATACCCTATTTTAACTCTTCTAACTTAATTTTTTGCGCACTACAAGATGGATATGTTCGATTTTAAAAATTTCAATTTATTCCTTTTCAAATTTGAGTTTAATTTCAAAAAAATCGATTTTATTGACCTTTACCTTTGACCTACCAATTTGAGGTCAACAGAAAAGTTGTTTCTCTCAACAAGACGAGTTCAACGGTGTCCAAGTTTTTGTTCTACAGCCACTTTGAACCGATTTAGAGGAAACTCGATAAAAATGTCTGAGTTTTCAGTCGGATAAGATTAAATTGTTAATGCTGCCAACTTCTTATAAGTGGACTTTTCGGCTACCTGTAGAACTGCCGGGGCGTTGCCATTTACTGCTACTTCCCTCTTTTCCGCTTAGCAAACAAAGCATCCGGCTTGCAGCTTGAAAGTATTGTTTTCCTCTTATCAAGTTGGCAGACGGGAAACAGCTCGAAAAGTTAGGCCGTGTCGTGTTCTTTTTGCCCTGGCAGGGATTAATTCGCCAAGGTGCGCAACCAACCCTCCGAGTCGCCATTTTATCACGCACAATAACTTGTGTCTGCTGCCTCTGATTAAACGAAACTTTTCGCCTCGGCATAAATTGATTGGAAATCGCGAGTTGCTAATTGCAAAAGCAGGTAGACGCCGGCAATTTAAGACGTCCCTCCTTGGCTGAAATGCCGAAAAGCAGCAGCACGCGCCACCGTCTAGACGTCATTAACAAACTAAAACTCTGCCAAATTAGATTGTCACTTTTTCTCGCTGCGAGTGCAAATTTTTCGTCCGACCAAACGGCCTGAAAAGATTTTTCTGCCCTTCACATTCATTTTTGAGCGTCTCCATTCGAGCAAACGGCGGACCCGCATGCGAAATTCCCTCTTTGCCAGCAGACAGGGTTGCCACAACACAGATATTTTGGTTTTGTTCAAATTTCTTCCTATTATTTTATTTACACAAATAAATTCAAGCGTAGCGATGGCAGCGACACAGCGGCAGCCTGAAAAATTAAGCTGAGCGGCCATTGTGGCGCTGCCGTCGGTCTAAAAGCTTCTCTGATTGGTGCTTTCGAAAAAAAGCCCGCCAAATCAACGGTTTTTACGATTCCATCGATTTTCGGCATTTTTAATCGAGTTTTTCAGCCGACTAACCTAATTCGAAACCCAAGGAATCCAGTTTTACCACCAAAAAGATTAATTTCCTTGTAGAATTTAAAATAGTTACCGAAAGAGTTTATAATTTGAATTTCTAGTATAAAAAGTTTGTTTAAAGTGAGGTGAGACAAGTTGTAAAAGTGGTGATTCACGAGCTGCTGGCGGCGGGAATAATATGTCTGGATTTATAGCGCTGGCAACCCTATTATGCGAGCGAGAAATTTAGACTCTCAAATGCTAATGATGATGGGTGTGCCGGGGAGCAAAGTGAGCCATATTATGCGCTCGCTAAACTTGGTGCCGAGTAAACACGCACGCTCTGGCGTCTAGCAGAAAAAGAGAGAAGGCCAAATATTGATAAAATAATAAAAAAGAAGGGTGAGAGGCTGACGTCCTCCTCCTTGGAATATTAATACGAATTTATCATTCGAGTTCTGCAACTGAATTTTCTCGCAAACTGTTTGCTTTGCTTTTATTGGCGGCTGCGAAGACGAATCGACTTTTTCGAGGAAGCGCCGTGTCAATTGCAAGCAAAGTGAATAAACGGCCGGATGCTTGCCAGTTTTTAACAACTGTCCCGTTCAGCTCGGCACGCCTCCGATTGACGCAGAGAAAACGTCCGGGACTTGTCAAAGGGTGAAAATCGCGTCTCACGCAGCTGCCTTTCAGGCACAAAATCTCAGACGCTTTGCAATGCAGAAATTGATTTAAATTGAAACCTCAAAGGTGAAGAAATGTATTTTATTTCATCTGTGTTTTTTTGAGAATGTCTCTGACGAAGTTTCTGAGCACACCAATCGATTTCTGAGGGTCGAATTTGTTAGAATTGATATTTTTTCCATTAAAATAGTGCAGCGCGACGTAAGAACTTTTTTTCCCGCCAAAACAAATGAATGCGAGAAGTGCGCACGCATCACAGCTGGTTTGAGCACTGCCTGTGCTAATGACTTCTTTGTCAGATCTTGACGACGCATGCGCCCTGCTCGCATTCATTTGTTTTGGCGGGAAAAAAGTTCTTACGTCGCGCTGCACTATTTTAACGGAAAAATATCAATTCTAACTAATTCGACCCTCAGGAATCGATTGGTGTGCTCAGAAACTTCGTCAGAGACGATCTGGCAAGGATTTTGTAGGATCAATCCAGTTCAATGTCAAATTCTTCTTGAATCAATTTAAAAAAAGAACGACCGCCATTTTCAGATTGAAATGGCTTGTGCTTTTGCAAACTGCGTTATAACGACACAAAAGTCGCTATTATTCAAAATCTACTAAGCTAACAAACTCCGGACTCAAATTAGCTCAACTCTCAGTTCGTGGAAATTCGACCTTTAAAATGAAGTTAAAGTGTTGCTGGTGTATACGGATAAATTAAACATTAAACAATTAAATTGTAGAATAGTTATTATTAAATAGAATATTGATAATGTAACGAGATAATGGTAATTTAATAATAATTGTGATATAGAACAATTTGGGGTTTACAATAATTGGGGAATAGGCCTATCAATGAAAAAAATATTCGGAATCGGAAGATACGGAAAAATACGCGCGCACACGAGTCTGATATTGTACTTAACGTTTGACGATCTATACGATGGGTGAAGAAGGAGTCGATGACGGCGCCGACGACGACGAACGGTGACGCTCAAACCGAGGACGTCTCCCGTGCCGTAGTCGCGCAAGATGAAGGGAGCTGCTACACACGAAGGGTCCAGGCAAGGTGTTGTTTGCCGACCACTTCAGGATGGGGAGGTGCCAGCCTAAACGTCTGAAACGGACCACCAAAAGACGGGGCTGCACCAGGGGTAACGAAGGAGCCCACCAGGGCTACTTCACTCGTGACCGAGCTTCTGTTAAATCCGTCCTGCCTACGGACGAAACATTTGCCGAGACCTTCTGTCGAAACCATCAAGAAGGTCGGCGGACAAAGGTTATTGGGCGACTGACTGACTTTCGTGCGAGAGGTCGCAACCTTTCCCCTCGTGGTAGACCTATTTCGCGCGCAGCTCAGGTGTGGGAGTCTTCTCCTTCTTGTTGCACTCTGCACGCACTGTTTTACACTCGTTGTACGCGCGGCGCGATTTATTAAAAAAAAATATAGGGACAGGGGATATGGGAATCACAATCATTATTTAATTTACCACATATCGTTATACTCCCCTCCCCGAAAGAATAATTTTTCAGAAGGAAAAATTATTGTCTTTGGCCTGCGTGTTTTAAGTCCTTCACATGAAATTCTCCAAAACTAACAGAATGATTAGATGGATCAACTAACTTGAAAATATTATCTGCCACTTGTCTTTGAAGCAAATACGGACCAACAAAATATGGCAAAAGTTTGGCAGTAATTCCAGCACCCTTCTTTGATAGGGCGTAATTCTTTTTCATTACTAAATCTCCTATTTTGAAATCAGAAGGACGACGACGCAAATCGTAATGGCGTTTATTTTTCTGGCTAGCTTCAAACATTTTAACCTTAACCAATTCATGAATTTTCTTTAACTTTGGAAATCTAGCTGCGTAATTTTCAATTAAATTAGGCGCTGAAAAATCACACTCTTTAATTGCTACTGAGCCATCAAAGGTTGGCTGTCGCGCCATAAAAAGGAAATAAGGCGAATATCGCGTTGTTTCATGAACTGCAGAATTAATAGCAAACGCAATTTGAGGCAAGTTGCGGCACCATTCCTTCTGGTTATCGCTTATGTAACAACGTAAAATCGTCTCAAACACTCTATTCGTGCGCTCCGACGGATTTGCCGCGGGATGATAACGAGGAGTGTACTGTAACCTAGCATTGTATTTTCTAGCCATATCTTTAAATGTTGAGCTGTGATATATTTTAGCATTATCTTGTACTAATAATTCTGGTGCACCATATTGCTGAATAGCTGACTCAATAGCGTTACAAACTGATTTCGCTGTGGCGTCTTTCAAAGGGAACAGCATGACAAATTTAGTGAAAAAATCTACTAAAGACAAAACATAAGTAAAACCTTTAAGGCTTCTTGGAAATGGACCAACCAAGTCTGTGCAAACAACTTGCCAGGGGCGATCCACCACGCGTGAATTCATTAATCCTGCACTTGCAGACTGACAAGGCTTTTGCGCCAGACATTGGTGACAATTTGCTACAAATTTGGAAATGTCAGCTTTCATTTTCGGCCAATAATACTGCTCGCTAATTCTATTGAACGTCTTGAAAAAACCAAAATGACCTGCCTCGGGTGGATTGTGCATTTTCTGCATTATTTCGTTACGTGTAGATTTTGGCACGACTAATTTGTAACACGCGTCCTCTATCGGATTCCACGATTTAACTATTTTGTACAGTCTGTCTTGCACGACTTTAAACAAAGGGAATTTACTTGGATTCTGCTGCACTGCATTCATGAGATTCACATACCACCGGTCATTTATTGGACTTCTAATATTTAACTGCGCCACTTTAACGTTATCAGCAAAAGAACGTGAAAGTAAATCTGGAACGACGTTCAATTTTCCTGGCTTATGCATAATTTCAAAATCAAACTGTTGCAATTTGAACTTCCAATTGGCTAGGCGACCTTTAGGCTTTTTAAGGTCCTGAATAAATTTCAGAGGCTTATTGTCCGTCACAATCAAAAACTTATTATATGACAAGTAACCTTCAAGCTTCTCAATTGACCAAATTACAGCTAAAGCCTCTTTCTGCATTGTGGGGTAATTTTTCTCGGCATCTGTTAGCAAGCGGCTAACATAATAAATTGGTCTCTCGCCATCATCAAAAATTTGAGACAATACGCCTGAAATACCGTAATCTGAAGCATCAGTTGAAAGAATAAACGGCTTATTGAAATCTGGCAAACGAACCACAAGATCAGATGCGAGTATATTTTTACTCTTTATCCATGCGTTTTCTTGCTCTTCTCCCCACATGAACGGAATTTTCTTACGAGTGAGTCGCACTATTGGCTCAATAATCTCACTCAACTTGGGAAACAGGCGGCGGTAGTAAGACATTACGCCAACAAATTGTCTTACTCCCTTTTCATTTTTCGGACGTGCCAAATTCAAAATTGATGCGACTTTCTCCGGATCGGTCCGCAATCCATTTTGGTCTAGGATATAGCCGAGAATTTTTATGGATTCCCTCAGAAATTTGCTTTTCTCCCAATTTGGAGTCATTCCCGCATTCTTTAACAGTCGCAAAAATTCTTGAATGACATCTTTATGTAACTCGTAGCTTGGCGTTGCGATGAAACAATCGTCAATATACGTGTGTACATATTTCGCAATCCAAGAACTATGAACAATTCGATCAATGACGCGAACAAATCCTGGGCCGCTATTCTTCGCACCAAACGGAATTACAGTAAATTGCAACTGTCCTCTGCCTGGCACGAAAAATGCAGTTTTGGCTTTGCTCTCCTCATCTAACCCAATTTGCCAATAGCTTTTCTTTAAATCAATAGTGGACAAGTACTTAAAATTAGCGAGATTATCAATAATATTCGCAATTAATGGCACTCCATACGCATCCGTTTCCGTTACTTTATTAACTTCTCTCATATCAATAACAAATCTTGGTTCTTTCTTCTTGTCCGGATCCATAACAAGGAAAACCGGTGATGACCATGGACTGACACATGGCTCAATCACGCCTAACTCAAGCATCTTATCAACCTCTTTGTGCAAAATGTCTAATGATTTTGGGGGCAAATAAAATTGTTTACTCTTGACAGGAGATGCTGCACCTGTCTCAATGTGATGTTGTGTGAAATTGCATCGACCAAAATTTTTAGGAAAATCAGCCTTTATGCGAGCAATAAAATTTTCAAAATCGTTCTGCAAAGAGTCTGAAATTAAACTAATTTTTGGCATCACATTGTCCCTATCGCAGGAGGTTGAATTGCCACCCAAAATATATTGACCTGAGCTCACGTCTGGCACAAATTTAGTCTCAAACCAAAAATTCAGACCCAAAATTAGACTAGTTTCAATTGATGGCACAACTAATGACTTAATTATGAAATTCTGGTCTGACAGCGTAATCGGCAAATCTACTTGACCTAACACAGGCTGGCAAGATTTATCAGCTAACTCTACTTGAGAAACACAACAATTTTGAATTTTAATGCCTAATCTATCAATGAGCTCTTTGCCTAACCTGCCTAAAATGCAAACAGAAGCGCCGCAATCAAGTAAACCAACAACTGGATTATCCAATATTTTTACGCGCAAAAATAATCTATTATCAAATTTGTCCACCTCCAGTTCGTCGCTACTCTCGCTCAGCGTATCCCCTTTACATTTCAGTAAAATTCCGCCTAATTTTTCGCGAACATAATCAGTTCTTAGTTTCCAGATGTGCCTTTGCCAAGATTTGTTTGAGCGCCTTGCACTTGACTCACATTTTGGGGTTTGCTGTCGCTTTGCGCTACCGGACGAGCGACCCCCGACGGGTTTTTTGAATTCGTGCAAGAAATACAATTTTTACGCACGATCCCGTCTTTCCCACATCCCCAGCAGAAAGCTCCCCTGCGCGGCTGTGCGCAATTTCTGAAACTGTGTCCCTGCTGGAAACAGTTCCAACACACCTTGGCCGCAACAGCGAGATTTGACTGCTGCGATGCATTTCCCTGTGGCGCGTGAATCAAAGTTTGCCCATTAGAAACACTACTGCCCACATTCTGCTGCCGCGCGCGAGCAGAAAAATGCGCATTTGCACGCTGCGAATTGTCGTGCGCCGGCCGAACACCTGAACGAGCGCCCGCGCCTGCATTTCGGTATGAAAGTGCAGCACAGCAAATCTCACCAGGCGTGTGACCAACACAACACAATTCTGCCACACTGACTTTCCCTTTCTCATCTTTCTTGTCCGCTTTCTCACTAACTCTATACGCAAATTCTGGCTCAACAGGATCTTCCTGCGCCTGCGGATCTTTATATTTGTCAATCAAGTGCTTCACTGATTCCAAATTCAAACCCCTTCCTTGCAAATCATCTAAACTGTGAATTTCCCCCCAGGGCAGATTTTGCAACCAATATGGGGCCAATCGCTTTCTTACGAATTCCAATTTTTCCCGCTCGGATGGAGGATTGCTAAGCAGGGAAAACAATGTCTCCATTTCCGAACAAAACAAATTAAGCCTTTCGTCGCGGGCTTGCCTGCGCGAACGCAATTGATCCCATAACCGGTCATCATAATCTGGAGGTTTAAAATTTGCAATCAGATGCGGCTCAAATTCCACCCACGAGTGCCACTTCTTGTGGTTCATGAGAAACCAAGCCTTCGCCCTACCCTCAAATAAATGATGGGCAGTGTCCCAAAACTCGGAGTCTGTCAAATTGCTCTCTTTTCGCTTAAGTTCGATTTCCCGCAAGAAACTAGCCAGTGACCTTTTACTGGACTGCTCGCCCGAAAATGTCACTTTCCAATCCCTTGTGTAAATCCTCCGCTTCGAGTTACAATTTGGCACCAATAAGACGCCGCTATTTTGACGACTCTCTAACGACGCTTGATTTAGAATTTGATCATGCGACACGGGAACAAAGTATTGCATTTGCGGCCCGTGCGCTGCAGCTGCGAACCCAAAATCGCTCGGTGCACCAATTTGATCTAGCTGCTCAAATGAATCATTTAATGTCTCTAAAAGCGATTTTGCGTTACTCGTGCTGGGCTCCTCAGTATCTAATATTCCGCTTCGCAACCAGTCAAAACTCTGTTGCAAATGGACCTTCAGCTTCGTAATCGAGTCGGCTAACCTGTCGTCATACAGCTCGATGCGCTGCATACGCATGAAAGCATACGCGATTCTCGATCTCAGCTTCCGTGCCTCACTTGATTTTTTCGATTCGCAACACAATTTGACTGCTTGTTTCACCGAAACTAAATACTCAGCTAATGATTTAGCTTCTGCATCTACTGCCTCTTTGCCTACTACCTTCAGAGGAGCAGCAGCTGCGGCCGCTTCATTCTCAATCGCGCTCTTTAAATTATCGCGCAGAATAGACAAACTTTCGCCCTCTATGCCACGAAATTTGCATTCTGCCTCAACATCCTCTCTGGGCAAGCGATCCCATTCCAGCTTAATGGAATCCATGCTTTGTGCCATCTTAAAAATCTTACAAATCTAAATAACTCTAACACGAATGACAAAAATTCAACAAGAAATTTCTAAAAATGTAACGATAAAGTTCTAAAAATTCACCAATAAATATTCAGAGGGATGATTGGCACTTTCTTTCGATATGAGAGATAAAATTGCTCAAACGTTACGCATTCCTATCCTCGCATCCAATTACGCTAGAAATCCTCACTAGCCGAAATTCTTAAATTCTCAACACGCCAAATCATCACACAGCAACTTCAATAAATAATTTAATGTTGGGCGCCATTTATAACGACACAAAAGTCGCTATTATTCAAAATCTACTAAGCTAACAAACTCCGGACTCAAATTAGCTCAACTCTCAGTTCGTGGAAATTCGACCTTTAAAATGAAGTTAAAGTGTTGCTGGTGTATACGGATAAATTAAACATTAAACAATTAAATTGTAGAATAGTTATTATTAAATAGAATATTGATAATGTAACGAGATAATGGTAATTTAATAATAATTGTGATATAGAACAATTTGGGGTTTACAATAATTGGGGAATAGGCCTATCAATGAAAAAAATATTCGGAATCGGAAGATACGGAAAAATACGCGCGCACACGAGTCTGATATTGTACTTAACGTTTGACGATCTATACGATGGGTGAAGAAGGAGTCGATGACGGCGCCGACGACGACGAACGGTGACGCTCAAACCGAGGACGTCTCCCGTGCCGTAGTCGCGCAAGATGAAGGGAGCTGCTACACACGAAGGGTCCAGGCAAGGTGTTGTTTGCCGACCACTTCAGGATGGGGAGGTGCCAGCCTAAACGTCTGAAACGGACCACCAAAAGACGGGGCTGCACCAGGGGTAACGAAGGAGCCCACCAGGGCTACTTCACTCGTGACCGAGCTTCTGTTAAATCCGTCCTGCCTACGGACGAAACATTTGCCGAGACCTTCTGTCGAAACCATCAAGAAGGTCGGCGGACAAAGGTTATTGGGCGACTGACTGACTTTCGTGCGAGAGGTCGCAACCTTTCCCCTCGTGGTAGACCTATTTCGCGCGCAGCTCAGGTGTGGGAGTCTTCTCCTTCTTGTTGCACTCTGCACGCACTGTTTTACACTCGTTGTACGCGCGGCGCGATTTATTAAAAAAAAATATAGGGACAGGGGATATGGGAATCACAATCATTATTTAATTTACCACATATCGTTATAGCGTTGCAATGGGAGGTTTGTTTGCCTGACATAAACAGGTGCAGAGTGGCGGAAGTAGCGCAAACTGCGTCCAAACACACTCGGATTTGTTTCACTGGCCGCACTTTGGCAAACAAAATCGGCATTATTTGCCAAAGCTGCTGCCAGAGCAAATTATGTCGAATGGAACACCCTCATCATTGCGATAACTCGATTATTCCAACAACTGTCGGCAGCTAGCACGTCAGCATCGACGCTTTTGCCTCGCGATGGGGGAATTCGGGCTCATTATAATACAGAGAGTACAATGCAAATTAACCACCACCACCATGTATCCCTTCATGAGCCGACGGACTAGAATGTGTTTGATTAATCAAATTATCGTAGCTTCTCCCTGGACAAATTTGACCAGCACGAGGAAAATAAGAAGAATAATTATTCTACATGGGCCTTTTAAAACAAATTTGTTTTCTCTAAAAATAACATTAATTTATTAAAGAACATTTATTTAATTAAAAAATTCAATTTATTAATTTTACAAATTTATAACTGGAAAAAAAGCCCTATTTTCATTATTTTCAATTTAATTTAAGCATCTGCAGTTTCCCCAGGATTCATCAAATTAACTATCTACGTAGCATTACTTAAATATTAACATAAAAAATATTTTACTTATTTTCCGCTAAAATAAATTCAATTTTTAAAAAATGAAACTCGCTCACCCTTTTCCGTTCCACAGGATGATGCGGAATTTTCCTCTCTGTGCAAAGTTTACCTCTAGACACAATGGGACTTTTTCGTGAAAACGCACCGTTTTTATTTCCGCCCTTTCAAAAACTCGCAAATCGTCCGGCGGCTCGTTCATCAGAGAGAGCACTTGACATTTTTATAGAGCCACGCTCATGCCAGAATACTTGAGTGCAAAGTTGAAATTTATAGGCGCACTTCAACAAAATATTTCCACCAAAAGCACCCTACTTGTGTACAAACGGTACAATGATTTAGTCAGCTGCTATTTTTTATTATGAAAAAACTGGAAAATTCAATTTCATAAATATGTTGAATTGAATATTTTTGTTGTTATTTTATTTCCTAACAGCTGATTAGCCCGGTAATTGGCGAATAAACCGATAGATGGCACGTCAGGCTATTTAAAATGTAACAAAATTCGCGGGAATTAAATTATTGGGTCGGCACGCCCCCTTTTCGACGCTTCTGATTGGCCGCTGGATTTTCTCCTGATTGGCCTCCATTATTTTTAACTTCTGACTGGAGGGAAAATCAACACAGATCGCGACCCAGACCCCAGCGGAAATTACGACTGCACAGAAGGTTTTAATTTGGATCACGCATGCGCAGTGATGCGTTTCAGCCTCTCATTGAGATGAAAAAGCGATTTAAACTTACTGCGCATGTTTAAGATGCGCACAAGTTTACTGCGCAACTTCGAAATGGGCCGATTTTTCAAGCTGACTTATTTAACTAAAACAAAGGTTTGCTCTTAAGCCTGTCGATCAGTTTCTTTCAGTTAATCGTGTCTTTTTTGCATATCTTCGCGAGCAGATAAAAAAGAGAGCATTTTTTTATCTTGGTAATTTCCGCGAAGATCTCTAGTGAGAAGGAACAATTTTTAAATGCACAATCTCGAGTCTATTTGAAAGCGAGTGAAGCGAGTGTATGAGAAAGAGTCGCTTTGATCTGCGATGCAAATTTCCGACCCTATCTTATACATAGCTGCTTTTCCGAGCGGCGCAATTTTTCATGCCCGCCCGATCAAAGTGCGCGCGCGATGAGCGGATTTAACGAAGCGCCACTCGAGATGCTTTCAACGAGAGTGTCCGAGATGCTTATTAGCTTTTCAGGCTAATTGTCAGCGATGCATCTTGAGAGGAGGAAAAGTTCCAACGGAACACGAAACACAATAGCGAGACTGCTGGAGAGCAAAGTTTTGACTGCGCCGTGTCCCGAATCTAAAGAAAACACAGCACGAACCTCTCAAAAAGTTTGGCGCAAACAGTCGATGAAATAACAGTCGCACGCACCGCCTTCGGGGTGAGCGAAATTAGGCAGGCCGTTCTGTTTTTCCTATTTTTATTCAATCTATTTTTTTAAAAATGACTAAAAGGAAATTAATTGCTTCCGGGTTATGAAAATTTAATAGTGAGAAGATAAAAAATAGTTCTTTTGAATCTTGAAAGGTATTTTTTAATTTTTTAAAAATTTCTTATTTTCAAAAGGGGTGGGTGTTTGGCCTGATTAAAATTCAGCAGTTGAAATTAGCGTCAAATTAGGCCTAAATTCGGAAAGCTGATTAAATTTCTAGTTTTTTTTCCTATTTAACAAATTATTTTCACACTTACCATTTTCGCACAAAATTCGTCTGAAAATTTTAATTGGCCGTTTAATTTTATTGGACTAAATAAAAATGCCCAAAATTAAGTTAATTATTATTTTCATAATTTTTCTCTAATAAGAAATCGGTTTTGTAACTAAAATTGGCAACCCTGGGCGTGCACATCACTCTGGCAGATTGCGATCAGCACGCGGCCGCAACTCGATTGCTTTTGTGTACGTCGCTTCAATTATTGAAAGCAGTCAAGCTGCTCCTCGCGCGGGAGAGAAAAGCAGCGCGCAGAAAAAGATAAAAATTGATCTCGGCTTCAACTTGGCGAATGTTTTATCATCGTGACGGCTGTGCGCGAGTTAATATTTCCGCCAGATAATATAACAAGGAAGATTCGCGAGGGAGCAAAGACGCCATTTCCTATGTGCGACGATCCGAGAAACTTGATATTTGTCTTTGTTTCAATTAATCGAAAGTGTTTTTAAGAAATTCATCGAAAGCCGGAAGAAAAATTCTGACTTTTAAATTTATTTCCCAGAGTTAATCTTTTGCTACTTACCAAAACATTATTTTTTAATTTTAAATTGAGCTAAAATTTAATCAAAATCTTTTGTGTGACTTTGAAAGCAATAACAAACATTTAATTTGCAATTTAATTATCCAGATTAGTTCATCACTTTCCTCTTGGTGTTTTTTAGCACGCGAGCAGCCGAAAAACGTTTCTCTCTCTCTCGTGGTGTGAAAGTTGGTGGTCCATCATCGCAGCACCTTTCTATTATCATTATTATGCAGAGTCTGCGAATTGTGCGGCGGCGGACAAAGCAAGCTGTCTGCGCGCTGGGGCCAAATTTGGCTCTCATCGTAAATCACGCTGCGAGATTTACATTGTCTCGAGCGCTGGCAAAACTCCCAACTCTGCTCCGCATCACCGCCGGCTTTTATTGACAGCTCAACTCGCCTTTATTCCTTGTTTACGCCGCGCCGTAAATTTAATTGAACCAGCAGACCGCTTATTTTCTTTTAACGGCCTCGAAAATGCCAAATAACTGCCAATTTTTTGTTTGCTCTAAAGAAAATATATAAAATTATTGCATAGTAAGACTATTCTCGTCGTTAAAAAATGGTCTTTTTGCCTTGTGACGTCAATAATTTTCTATAAAAATCATTGTATCGGTTTTCCCGCCGGTCAGGAAGTAAAAATGGCGTCGAAATTAAAGGAGACAGTCCAGCGGCTAATCAGAAGTGTCGAAAAAGAGCCTAATAATTTAACTCCCGCGAATTTAGTTACATTTCCATCAGCATGATGTGCCATCTAATTGTCGTTTCGCCAATTACAGGGCTAGTCAGCTGTTTGCAAAGAAATTAGAACAAAAATATTAATTTTGCTGAAGCTATTTCCGTGATTTTCCATCCCGTTCTCTTTTTTTCTCCATTTTATTAAAAATCCAACCGCGCTCACATTTAAATTTCAAATAGAGAAACTGTAACTGCGGCGAGCATAATAAATTCCATTTAAATAGATTCAAGAAACTATCATCGCTGGCATAACGATAAATGGCGCTCATCAAGCGCGCGCAGAATTTATTATTTTCATTTCCATGGCTGGCACTTAACCTGCTTTCCGCGCCATTTCCCATCTTCTGCAGCGAGAACTCGCGTGTCTGCAGCAGCTGTCCACGCCCAGGCACAAAAAGTGCAGGCCGGATTCAGTCAGAGAGCTCAATATTATGCAGAGAACGTCATTATATAGGTCTAATAAAATCGAGTCTCTCAATCAAACGCCAAGTTGCAAGGCGAACAAAGGCACTGCTGCAACTACTCGGCTCGACTGTCAACCACTAAAGCGAACCCTCCGGCATTTCAATTTCAAACTCATTGCTCCACTTCCATATCATTATAGCCGAAACTATTAATTACCGAGACGTTCTTGCAATCAAAAATTAAAATGTAAAAAAAAATCAGTTGAAGCCAAAATTGGGTTTTGTTTATTGCATCCAACAATTCAAATAATTTTTAATTGACAAAAGCCATTTCCAACCAAAAGAATCTCATGTTAAATGCCTCTTTAAGGACGCTTGCCATTCTGCTACCGATGTTTGGTGCCTAATTTTGAAGCTAAAAGAGTTGATTCGTCGATTCTGTAATCGCAGAAATTCATTAAAAGTCGATTCACGTGTTTCTGTGGTTATTAATCGATATACCAACTCTTTAGCTGAAATTAGACAGCAAACAATGCATGAAATCGTCCCTTAGGATTCATTTGAAGCCAAAATTGACCAATTTGGCAGTTTAATTTTTGATTAAAGCGTCTTTTCAAAGGTTAGCACTGTCTCCTTGCTTGAAATCCTATTTTATTTTACTAAAAAGGAGTTTCTCGAAAGGTTTGTAGCACAGATCTCGATGAGAGGAATCGAAATCTGCCAAGAAAATGTGCACGAGCGATGCAAATATAGGAGAAAACTTAAAAAATTAGAATTTTCACTGTTGCAAGTACCATTTTTAATTTATAAAATTTTTTTTATTGCATCAAGCAAGTAAAAAATGAATTTAACGTCGAGGAAAATTGTCATTGGTCGCACCTTTCATTTTTAAACGTGTTTGCGCTTTCTCTGTGTGTTCGCAGATGGAGGGCAGAAAGTGGAGTGGCGGCAACGCGTCTGGCAACTCGAGTGACTCGCCGTGGTGGCCCGACTACGAGGAAAGCGAGCAGTACATTTTCCATCGCAACGACGTCTTCTACAGCTTCCTCACCGCCTACTTGCTGGTCGCCGTTCTCGCGGTCTTTGGTGAGTATTTTATTCCAATAAGAGGCGCTGCTGCAAAGAAATATTGTAATATTTCCAGAAAGCGTCTTTTTCTCTGATGGATTCATTTGTTGCGTGCCGCACGCGTTAACATGCACTGACGGATTTCCAGCAATTCGGCTGAAAACGCGATTTGTAGCGGCATGAGTTATCGAATTACTCGCTTCTTTCCTTTCGCTTTTCTACGTGCCCAAGTCTAAAAAGAAAAGAGAACACGCAACGCAGGATTACTTCTTAAAAACAATTAAGCATCAAATGGAATTTTAAAAAAAGGGAAAAGCAGTGATGCAATTCCGTGCAGCTGGGATATATTTTTTAAATTATTTTTCCCACAAGGAAAGTCGGTCTATGCATGGCCTCGAATTACATTACGTCGCGGAGAAATCCATCATAAATCTGGTCGTCACCTCGTTATTTCAATTGCTCGCACGAACGACGCAGCTAGGAGATAGAGTTCGTTTCTCGGTCCGCTAGCCTTTTTACGGCTTTGCTCGCGTAATTAACTGCTCGTTTAATGCTTTGTTGCTCTTAATTCGCCCAACAAGCTGGTCAACACACTCTCTAACGGCTCAAATGTTTTATCACCCTTGCAATTAGAATTTTATCTACTTGCACCAAATGCAGAATGAGCGAATTACCATGAAATTCAAATTATGCAACCGGTGCAGCACGCCTGATGAACAAATTGCCTACTTTTTCTGTGCAGACGGCGCTGACACAATTTTTAAATTAATTATTCAAATCAAAACATCAGCGGGGGCCAGATTAACACGATGAGCAGATTTGGGGTCTGTTAGAATACGGCGGGAAAGTTTAAACGTAAAATGAAACAGCTGCTTAGCCCGGTAATTGGCGAATCCACCGTTAGATGGCACGTCAGGCTGATGGAAATGTAACAAAATACGCGGGAATGAAATTATTAGGCTGGCACGCCTCTTTTTCGACGCTTCTCATTGGCCGCTGGACTGTCTCCTGAATGGCCTCCATGATTTCGACGCCATTTTGACTTCTGACCGGCGGGAAACCAACACAGATCGTAACCCGGACCCCGGTGGGAATTACGACTGCGCAGAAGGTTTTTATTTGGGTCACGCGTGCGCAATGATGCGTTTAAGCTTCCATGTGAGATTTAGAAGCGATCTGAACATACTGCGCATGCTTCAAATGGCGCACAAGTTTACTGCGCAGCTTCAAAACGGGCGAATATTCAAATAACTATAAATATCGACGCCATATTGACTTCTGACACGTGGGAAACAACACACGGTGATTGAAACAAATGCAAAACACACCCTGAATTTTTTCAAAATTCTCTTTAACATGAACAAAATGTCCTCATATTGTAAATAAATACAAAGAGAAAATAAAATCGCTGGTAGAAGTAATGGGAAAACTTTTCCAATATGAGAGCTCTCCTATTTTTGCCTTGTATCCGAATTTCGCATCGACATCTATCAAAGTGTCGGTCAAAGCGAGCTGCTGACATACACACTCTCGCGGCGGACAAAAAGCCTATTTTGCATCACAACTTTTATTGGTGCGCAGCGGTACATAAACTCTCTCTTTCAGCGCGGCGCGAATCGTTTTGCTGGCGGGTTGGCATCAAAGAAAGTGTTGCCGCATTTCCCTAGGCAGGCATCACATTTTTCGCGTTTCCTCATATTTTTGCCGCCATCGACGCCAATAACGGACGCTTTTCAACTGCCAAAAAGAAAATGGTTGCCACTGTTCTACTATAAATTTTGTATTTCTCTTGGAATTTTATTCATTGACCGTAAACTGCGGCAACTTTACTCGTTACTTGAATGTAAAAAAAAGGAGCATTTTCTCCGGAGAGCGTGGATTTCGATTTGAGACAAAGGGGGCTGAACCGCATATTTGAACTCTCTCGAGTGTAAACAAACAACGGCTTTTTCGTCGCCGGAATATTATGTGTGCGCGGCACACTTTATGCTCCGCTGCATGCCCGAGTTGTGCAGTACGCAATTTTTCGTGCGACCGCGTGTGCCCCATTTTTCAGAACGTGGATCGCTGGCAGGCACAAATTTATCGCCTTGAATATTTATTCATTTCGATCCTCACTCTCGCTGTCGCTGTCGCGCACCAAATTAATGCACATTTCACGCAATTGACACCTTTTTCTACGGAACAAAACACTCCTTTTTATTTTAATTGATTGAGAAAATGTTACTCCTGAATTTAAATCTTTTTTTATTTTCTTTAAACGCGGCGAGGAGCCGTTTAAAACATTTGTTTGTTTGCCCTTTCTTTTACTTTGTGCATTGCGACGTTGAATTATGCATGCGCGCGGATGAATTTCGGAATCCGCTTTTGCCACTTGCTTGATAAGCAGATTCAAAAATGCTCGGCGCCAGAGCAAATCCAGCTCTGCGAAGATCTTATCGTTGTTTTGCGGCTGTACAAACCAACGCATAAAGATCCGCTCGCCCGTGCTTAAAATCGTATCTTGAAATGCTTCCGGCTAATTACGCTAATTACGTTTCGCAGCTGCAATTGTCCGCCCGAATCGTGCCATTCGCCGAGAGTGGCAAGATAAGGACTATTTATAGATTGCGGTTTGGCCATGCTCTAAATCTGGGGATTAGTTTAAAAAAAATAGCAATGGTTTATTTATTTATAATCGTAGATACACAGGAACATCTTATCTAAACCAATTAAAACACGTAAATTGGAGAAAGCAGGAAGAGTACTCCACCTAAAAAATCCTCAACTCTGATTGGCTGCACGCAACGCGCATGTCAGCAGCTCCCGCGGTGTTACAGCAGTCTTTCTTTGCGTGGGAGCTGCTGACCAATCAGCGCCTAGGATTCTTCCAGCAAAGAATTCTTGCTGCTGAACGTTTTCATTTGGAATTAAATCGGTTTAAATGAACTTTTAATGTGTTTCTGCGATTAAACTTAGATTTATTAACGCAGAAATCCATGAAAAGTCGATTGAAAACACAAATATCAGAGAAAGCAGCAAGAATTCTTAGCTAGTAAAATCCACGACGCTGATTGGCTGACAACGCGCATGTCAACAGCTCCCGTGGTTGCCTAGCAACGGCTTGCAAGCGTAGTGAATTGCGCGGGGGAATGTGACGTGCGCGTTGCCAGCCAATCAGCGTCGAGGATTCTTCTAGCAGAGAATTCTTGCTGCTTTCTCCGATTATCATGGATTAATTTGAAATTAAATTGGTTTTAATCAACTTTTAATGTGTGTTTCTGCGAATATAATTCGATGGGCCTGCAAGTAGACACCAAAAACACTCAGGAAAAAGTTATATTTTACTAGAGGCATCTAAAATGGGGCTATTTCAGCAAGGAAAACGGCGTTCGGACACTTAATCAGGTCTTCTCTAATCGGTAACAGTATAGAAAGTCGTCGATCCTCTGCTTTCTATTGTACAATACGAAAATAGCCATGGATTCGAAGCAAGTTAATGGAATTTGACATGCGCTGCCAGTCGTTATGCACGTCAAACGAATCATTCGCGCTCGCCTTTTTGCTTTCGGAGACGCGCGGCGGCTTTGTGTCGCTTTGTCATTGCAGAAAGCTATTCGTGGATCAAAAACGAAATTCAAGAGAATTAAATTCTGGTCGGACTGGAAGAACAATTCAAAGCGAGTAATTGTTTTTCCTCTAATTGGCAGCTGACAAAACCAGAAAATCTAAATTTCACTCTGTTTGATGTTTCCGTAGTTGACGACAAGGTTTGCCTCGCAATTTTGTTACTTTGAATTGCAGACGAGTCTATTTATAAACTCTGGCTTGGTCTCGTTGTGCCAAAATTTGAGCATTTTCGCGTCATTAACTTTGCGGACAGACTTTTAAGCTGGCCTCCAAGGGCGAACATGCAAAATGCAAATGAAATAGAAAGTTGGCCTAATTTCTGGCACAACGCCTGGCTCGTCGAATTAATTATTGCTTGCAAGGCTGAGCATGGGCATCGCTGCGAAACAAAGCAGATAATTTGCTTGCTCCTCGCCGCGCCGCGCCGCCGCGCGCCGCCTAACGCCTAATGGAGTGCAGGTGGATTAGCGCCACTGTGAAACAAGTCCTCACGTGCTCCCCACAAAGCCCGAGAATAAGACTTTTTTTGCTAATTCAATATAGTGTCAAAGGAGCAGGGTTGCAGCTGCGAATCTCATTGGCGGAATTGCTTTTTGTTTCGCTCCGCGGCACTTGAAAGTTAAATTTTTTTATCAGGGAGTGAAATAAAAAAATTCGAAAGAGGATAAGTAGAAAGCAATCCATTAATGTTTCTTTATGCCAGAGCAATAATTTTTTATCGGTGGACAAATTATCTTACGGGAAAATTTCTTAAAAGTTGGTGGAAAACTCGAAAAACATGATTTTTGGACTTTTTCGTGTTTTTGCAAATTTTTTAAACTCCAAATCTCGGCTTCTAAGTATCAGAATTGCAAAAACTACTCACCGTTAGACTCGTCTTGAGCTCCTCTAAGCAGCTGAAGGGTTGAGGGGAGTTGCTCTCCACCACTTTCAATTCTCAAGCTGAAAGAATAAAAATTCAAATGTTCTAAAAGGTTTTTACTCTTTCATGGGGATTTATTAATTTAGGGGTGGAGATTACGCACCCCTAAAACTTTTAGCTGGTCAAGGGAGGTCAAGATGAGTCTAATGGTGGTTAGTTTTGACAATTCTGATTGTTAGAACCCGAGATTTAGAATTAATAATGTTTATATAACACTAAAAACACGAATCTTTCGATTTTTTATGTTTCGGAAACTTTTGAAACTCCAAATCTCGGGTTCTAAGCATCAGAATTGCAAAAACTATCCACCGTTAGACTCGTCTAGACCTCCCCTGACCAGCTGAAGGGCTCATAGTCCTAAAATTTCGGTAAATTTTGTCCAAATGGAAATAAAACATTTTCTTTGACAACTAAATTGAAATGACTTCCGAATACTCAGGGATTAACGGCGGGGCGTGAAAAACTGGCTGCAAAGTGAATTAAACAGCATGAGAGTCGTTAATGAAGCGAAAGTGCTGGTGACGTCACATCGCAATCCATTGCGCTCTAATTAAAGCCATAAATCGGTGCGCGAGGACCGGACTCATAAATTCGGAGTGGATTTATTTTTCGCAGATCTGATTTCAATCTGAATTTGTCACGATAACTCACAAACCTACCTCGCGGTGGGCAGAGTGGAAATCACATTTCCTCTCGGCGTTTGTTGTTGATTTTCCATTTCCCGTTTTTGCGCGGTGCGCGTGATGGAGCGTCAAATTGCGACGCAGGGAAATTTTTCCTCATTTTCCTAAACGAAATTCCCGCCGGCAAAGAGCTTGTCATAATATGTTTAACTCCTCACGAGAAAAACACAAAATTTATCTGGAAATCATGAAAACTTTTGATGGTAATGAAATTATTTTGTCGTAAACTAAAAGGGTCAAAGTTTACGGCTGAATCGTCGGCGGTGGAGAAAGCGCACCAACACAACAGTGACATATTGAACAGGCTTTATTTTTGCTGCGTATAAAAAGAGGAAATGGCGAACGATAAATTTAAACTCCCACCGCAGCGCGTATATATACAATTTCCATTCATTCGGCGTCGTAAAGCGGCGTCACACGACAAAAGCGTAGATATATAATTTTATCTTTTCAAACAAGAGAGCGAGAGTCCACCACCGCAAAAGTATGGCACATAAGCCAAGAAAAAAAAACAAAAAAGGTTGCTTTGTTAATGAGCTCGAGAACGACGAGCGTTTAAAATGCGTAATAACAGCTTCATATGGAGGTTCAAAACTCATTTTTCTCATTTTCTGCATCTTTGATACAGTTTCTGAGCCCACCAATCGATTCCTGGGGGTCGAATTAGGTAAAATATATGTTTTTTCCCGCCAAAACAAATGAACGCGATGAGTGCGCAAGCGTCACAGCTGGTCTGAGCACTGCCTGTGCGATTGACTTCTTCGTCAGATCCAACCAGCTCTGAGGCATGCGCACTTCTAACATTCGTTAGTTTTGGCGGGAAAAACAGTTCGCGTGTCGCTTTGCACTTTTTTAACGGTAAAAACGTCCACTCTTAACCTAACTCGACCCTCAGGAATCGATTGGTGGGCTCAAAAACCTCGCCAAAGACGGTCTTTGAGCGGAATAAGTCTATTTTTTAGTAATGACTATTAAAAAAATCATCTTGATTAAACAAAAGAGATAGGGGCGGATGGATGTGGGTCAAAGGAGTGTCTTTTTGCGGCTGAGTGCACTGCACTGCTGCTCTCCGTGCACTTTATTGTGTGTATAATATAGCCTGCGGCTTTTGCATTTGATTTTTGCGAAGCGTGAGTTTGCAATTGCAATGCAGATGAATTAAAGCGTGTGCTGGCTGGTTGCTGCAGTGTCTGTTTGCAGGAGAATTTATTCGCTGTGCGAGTCGTACGTATAAATGCTATTAAAATTTACAACTCGCTCCGAGCGCTGTTTAAAGGCGCAGAGTTATGATGCATTCGTGTTGCATCTTTTATATAAACTGTGTGTGTGTTCTCTTCAAATTCACTTGGTTAAGAAGAGCTGCTCTCGAGGTGCAAAGGCATAAATAAAATTGCAGCTCAGTGTCGACTCGTAATTGGCTTTTGGATGAATTTAAATGTCGTACATAGCGAGACTTTCCTTTCGCTTCAGGATTAAATTCTCTCTGGCTCGAGAGAAACGCTAGTTGCACTCGGGAAAGTTTATATCCTGATGTGATGAACGAGGAAAATAGGGTTGAGTCGCATTGCAATACGCGTTTTCCATTTTGCATCTCATCAAAAGCAACTGCGTCACTCGATTCAATATTAAATAACTTTAAATTAGATGAATTTTTGAATGAATGGGAATTTTCATTTAACGGCCAGTTGAATTTTCCAGACGAAATTGTAAATTTTATCAAATTTTGATCAATAGGAAAAAACTGGAAATTTAATCAGCTTTCTGAATTTAGTTTTTGACGTTACGATCAAGTGCTGAATTTTAATCAGGCCGAACACACACCCCTTTCGAAAATCTGCAATTTGTGAAAAAAAAACATTATAGACTCAAAAGAACCATTTTTTTATCTTCTCACTATTAAATTTTGATAATTATTCTCACCCCGAAAGCAATTAATTAACTAATTAGTCTTCTTTTCTCTTAAAAGTTGCAACTCCTTTTAGAGATTAGATTTATTGTCGGTGAGGATAGCTTGATTTAAATAGAGAACCGCGCATAATAATGCTCTATTTTATTACCGTAAACAAATATAAAAGGAATTTCCAGTCGGCGGCACAGCAAAGGGCGATTATTTATAATGAACCCCATTGAAGAATGCGCCGTCCCCGAGTCTTTAGTCTTGACAATCCTTTGATCCCTCGCGCGACCCGCGGCAGCCGTGACTGCGGAGGAATGCGAAAAAGCGAACTCGTCGTGCAGCTCCATTTCCGCATTATATTATTTGTTTGCTGTGCTGTGCCGTGCTGTGCGCTGCATGTGTAACTATCGCGATAAACAAACTGCTATTCCGCCGACTCGCGATAAATGTTACTGCGCCTCGATTCATTATTTAGACCAGACGACGGTGCGACAAAAACAACGTGTTTCCACGGGAAATTAATAACACCAAAACCGCACGCGTAATGCGAGGAACAAAAGGAATTAATTGGGATAGTTGTCGTTGTAATTGGATCGTGTAGACTGCAGAGGCAACGTCGAATCAAATATCTATAATTGGATGAGTACACTTTCAACTGCTTTGTATTTGTACATCTAATTCTAATTGGACAGCTTGTCATGCACTCGCGCCGCACACTAAATAATCCACTTGAATACACAATTTCCGTGTTTTCATAGAGAATTGAATAAATTTATAGACGTGTATATAATGAATTAAACAGTCTGCTGTTGACATAGATCCTCAGATTTGAGCAAAATCACGAAAATACCGGTCAGCATCAGCACAATGGATATTTTTGTTTTTATTTCTTCACTAACAGCTGATCAGCTCGGTAATTGGAGAATCGACTATTAGATGTCACATCAGGCTGATTTAAAATGCAACAAAATACGCGGGAACGAAATTATTAGGTCGGCACGCCTCTTTTTCGACGCTTCTGATTGGCCGACGGACTGCCTCCAGATTGGTCGCCAATATTTCGACACCATATTGACTTCAGACCAGCGGGAAACCAACACAGATCGCAATCCGTGCCCGGATGAGAGTTTCGACTGCGCAGAAGGTTTTTAATTGGGTCAAGCATGCGCAGTGATGCGGTTTGGCCTCTAAGAGATTTTAAGAAGCGATCCGAACTTACTGCGCATGCTTAAGATGCGCATACATTTACTGCGCAGCTTCAACAGAGATCGCAACCCAGCCTCCGGTGATAGTAAATTAGTGGATATGGATATTAGTGATTTCTCTCGAGCGGATTTGATTGAAAATAATGAATATTGACTTTTCGAGGTCATGGTGGGGGGTTGAAACCAACCCCTTGCCCCCCGGGGGTGGAATGTTTGAGTTAAATTTACTTGGATAAAATAAATAGATGCTTTTAGTCATCAAAATTGTATTTTCTAACAGCTTCAACAGGTGGCATGATAAAAATGATTTGCAGAATTTTATATTGTAGCTCGTGCAATATATCGAAAGGAGCGAAATCACTGATAAATTCTTCTCGCTCTCAATCCTCTTATCCAAATAGGTAACACTCACGTCAGGAAAGGTCGCTCGAGTGCCAATTAGTTTAATCCAGATATACAGCGGCTCAGAAATAAAGTGGAATTGCCCGGGTGTAGGGTAGGCTAGGGGAAGCAAAGGATAAAATTAAAAGCGTACTTTTATCACTGATCATGCGCCAGGGCGGCAGCGTGGAAATGTGATGGGCCGTAAAGCGTGCTAAGACCGTTTGCTTGCGGCCTTTTCCGCTTTACTTTTATTTTGCTCGTCTGCTCCGCTCTCAAAAGCGAGAGAGCGAGAGTTGATAATCGATAGGGAAGCTTTTCCATTTATTTGCAATCGCACAGCTGCTCCGCACCGGTCCGCGGGGTGCGGCGGCGGCGGCGGCGGCGGGTGCGGGTGCGGGCCACCCAAAGGGACTCATCTCGAGACGCGGCCGGCGATATCGCCCGCCAACAAATCAGCTCTTCGGGATTTCGGCAGATTGATTCTGCAGTCCTATCAAAACAATTCAATAACACCCCGCCTGTGCGCAGCATGTTGTCTCTCTCACTCGCTTTTCTTTTTTCTCTCGACGCTATTATTGTCAGCTGCTACCAAAAATCGACAAGCGAAGAACTTCTCTCACGCACATTCGGGCTTTCTGCGGATGTAAAAACATTTTATTCAACTGCTGAAAACTAATATCGGTTTAGATAATCCATTTTAAGGCTTAAATTTTGGTCCCGGTTGCGATCTGTGTTGGTTCCCGCATGTTAAATTATCTTTATTATGGTTAAATCTGTTACCTTGAAAAACTCGCCAGTTTTGAAGCTGCGCAGTAATCTTGTGCGCATTTTAAGCATGCGCAGTGTAATCAGATCGCTTCTTCGACTTACAGGGAGGCTGAAACTCAACACTGCGCATGCGTGGCCCAAATTAAAACCTTCTGCGCAGTCGTAATTCCCACCGGTCAGAAATAATGGAGGCCAATCAGGAGACAGTCCAGCGGCCAATCAGAAGCGTCGAAAAGACGCGTGCCGACCTAAGAACTTCATTCCCGCGTATTTTTGTTACATTTCCTTTAGCCTGATGTTCCATCTAACGGTCGATTCGCCAATTACAAGGCTAATCAGTTGTTAATGAACAAATAAAAACAAAAATATCCATTATTTTTCCTAATTCAATCCTCAGGTGAGGATCAATTGGTGAGCTCAGAGACACTTCATCAAAAAGATGGTCTTTAAGCATTATTAGTCCGTTTTGAAAATTCTTTGAAAGCTGCCTAAAATTTCGGAATACATTTTCGTGTTTCGTTAATTAATTTTCGCTTTCTGCAGATTCACATCAAAGAGAGAGGCTAGTCAAAGGGAAAGAAATTCCAGTCGCTTGACGTCAGCAGCAGCTCCTTTCCTGCCAGCTCAAATTACGTTCACTAATAAATGTATGGAATACAAGAAGTCGCGCTCGCTCGCTCGTATTCATTCCGTGACTCGAGAAGCGCCGCGCGCGCAGTGTTTTTCGATTTCACTCAGACATGCACGCGACGCCGGCCGGTGTAAATGTTTATGGCCATCAGCAGCCTGCACAAAGGAAGCAAAAACCTATTTCCTTTCCACCGCGACCGATACGTATACAAAAACGCGTGCTCGTCCTTTCTGCGGCTTCTTTCCGCGCGCGCCGCCGGACAAAGTGTTTTGCAAATCGATTCAATTTTGAACCGTCTCGGAAATGGGAAAAGGAAATCGGCTTTTTTGTGCGTTGCAAGTGCCCATCCAACAAGTGCCTTTGATACACCCTGCCGCGATGCTTTTTTATACTTGAGAAAAGGCCGGGATGAAAGACTTATTTCGAACAACCCTTTTTGCACGTACACGTCGGGAATGGTTTAAAGTACTGGCATTCATTTTATATGCATCGATATTTTATATTTTAATTTCTTTTTAGCCATCGTGGGATCCGGATTCACACGACGCGCAGATATGGCGTCTGGTAGAGTGCAAACAATGAACATTTTTTGTTGTTATCACTTTACTAACAGCTGATTACGCCGGTAATTGGCGAATCGAGCGTTAGATCGCACATCAGGCTCATTAAAATGTAACAAAAGACGCGGGAATCAAATTATTAGGTCGGCACGCCTCTTTTTCGACGCTTCTGATTGGCCGCTGGACTGTCTCCTTACATTTCAACACCATTTTGATTTCTAACCGGCGGGAAACCAACACTTATCGCAATCCGGACCCCGGAGGGAATTACGACTGCGCAGAAGGTTTTAATTTGGGTCACGCATGCGCAGTGATGAGTTTTGGCCCCCCTGTGAGATTTAGAACATACTGCGCATGCATGAGATGCGCACAAGTCTACTGCGCAGCTTCAAAATGAGCCAATTTTTCAAGCTGACTGATTTAACCATAAAAACGTTAATTTAAATTGCGGGAACCAAACACAGATCGGTCCCTGGTGTTATTTATAACCTATTTTTTGAACTCTTACGATACTGCACATTTCTTGAGCAAAAAAAAACAGACAGTTTAGAAAATAATCATCAACGCGTTATTTTCTTAAAGATCCGACAATTATTTCCTAAATTGCTCTTTTTAAGAGCGAAATATCCTTCGCAGAGGATTTAGTTTTGCTTTTCAAGGAATTTATTTTGCTGAATGTGCACTCATTAGTGGAAGAGCACTTTCCATTTAATTTTCTTTGTTTCCAAGTGACCTGATTCTGTGCGATCGAGGAATTTGCGTTGATATCAGCAATAAGCAGGCTCTCCGTACTTTCTCTGTACTGTTCCATTCCGCAAAAACCTCGACTGCCGCGCATTTGCCGAGATTGGACTTCAGTGACGCGCACAACAAAAGCTTTTCCACCAAGTCGACCCAAATGCCCAGCAAGCTTCTTTTAGTCTCGAAAATAAAGTGCTGGTGAAATATAAATTTCGACTGCATTTCTCGCATCTTAAATTTTCCTTTTTATTTTATATGTTGGAAACTTGGAGGTGGGCGAAGAAAGTATATTTTAAAACTATCCAGGGAGGAATAACCGGCGGCGCAGCAATAAATTTCAAATCGAGCAAAGTGGAGAAATGTATATTTTCATCCCTGCTCGCCGATTATTGCGTGCAAAAACGAGCACCTGGCGCGAAATAAAGCTCAACTAATTCTGCAGCGACTCGAGCGTAATTCGAGACGCGAAATTTCTCTCGGGACTCGTGTCGAGTGTCGTGTCGCGAGCAAAGACAGCCAACTTGTCGCCTTTTTTCCATGCATCTCTCGGTCACTTTACAAGCAAGTTTATGGCGTCGCCTGCAAAAACTGCCTTCAAATCCAATTTGTCCGTAATTGAAAACTTTAAGACCAATTCTGCTTGGATGGAAGAAGATTCTCAATGCGGTCTCATTAAAATAACTGCGAGTGCGCTGAAAAATTCATCGCGTTTATTGAATTTCCTGAGCAAGTTTGTGTTTGTCAGTTTTGATTAAAAGCGTAGCGAGAGCATGATTTTGCCCAAATATATTTGCTGCTTCAATATGATTAATTCGTGTGGGCGCAATTTGCTTTGATCTCGCACGAATAACACGCTATTTATAATCTAATAATCTACCTGACATCTCTTTGAAGACGCACAAAGTTAGTCGTTTGCGAATCATTTCTCTTCGCTTTAAAGTTTATGGCCCACGCAATAAATCGTAATCTCCTTTGCATTTATCTTTGGAATTAAATTATCGGTCGGCACGCCTCTTTTTCGCCGCTTCTGATTGGCCGACTGGATTGTCCTCCATTATTTCGACGCCATTTTGGTTTCTGACACGTAGGAACCAACAGAGATCGCAATTCGGCTACCCGGTGGGAATTACGACTGCGCAGAAGGTTTTAATTCGGTTCACGCATGCGCAGTGATGAGTTTCGGACTCCCTTTGAGATTAAGAAGCGATCTGGACATACTGCGCATGCTCAAGATGCGCACAAAATTACTGCGCAGCTTCAAAATAGGTGAACTGACGAAACACATCGCAACCTGGTCCCTGTTGACTGGGTCGAACATGTTTTTGCAAATTTTTCTCGTCGTAGAAGTCGATTATTAATAATTTACTCATCAAAAAATTTATTTAAAAATTATTCCTACGAACTACGTACTAAAACCGCCACAAAAAGCCAACCTTGGAAATAATCATCGCGCTCGTCGTAAAAAGCAAGCGGAAGAAAACAATAGTCTTCATTATCCGAGCGAACAAAGGGGGAGGTTTAACAGCTAATTCGCAGCCCTTTTTCTTGGAGGGTGCCTGGAAACAAAGCAGCCGGTAATTTCAGTGGCTTTTTTTCGGGTCGTGTCAACATCAACACGTATATATAAAAGCGCGTCTCTAATAGTTACAACGCACACGCGCGGAGCAAACATTGCGTCGGTTTCGCCCGCCCGCCCGCCCGCCCGCGGTGGCGAAACTAAACGGCCATTAAAACGGCCTGTGCGTTTTTTCAATTTGCTCGTGTGCTAGCTGTGTTGTGAAATTACTTTTGAAATCGCCGCCGCAATCAAATTAAAACGAAACAAACGCGTGGCGCGCACGGAAGCAAAATATTTGCGAGTGCTGTCGATCGTAACGCCCGGCCGCGTGCCAGCGAGCGAGCGCAATTTACTGTTTACAATTGAAACATTGATTTTCATCTCTATTCCATCCAGACACTTTATGCAAAACGACACCAGACAGACGCGATACAAACGCGATAGTTTGGCCACGCAAACAATAATAATTATTCGGCCTGTGCTTTTTTTGGCAGGGTTTTAATGAAAAGCATGCGAGCGATTGAGCAAATGTACATTCTGGTTGACCTATTTTTAAACCCGGAAAATGCCTAATTAATTTAAATCCCAAGAAAGTAATTTATTTTTTATTTATTGAATTCGTGGTGACAGTAAAAAATAATTAAAAATTAAAAAAGACCGTAATTCCCGCAATTTCTGAGCCCACCAATCGATTCCTGAAGGTTGAATTAGGTAAAATGGATGGTTTTTCCGTTAAAAAAGTGCAGCGCAACGTGCGAACGTTTTTTCCCGCCAAAACTATATCAACGTAAATGCGGGAACTGCGCATGCGTGAGAGCTGGTTTAAGCACTTGCAGAGAAACCGCCTGTAGGAATAACTTCTTTGTCACATCCAGCCAGCTCTCACGCATGCGCACTGCTCGCAAATACGTAAGTTTTGGCGGGAAAAAAAGTTCACACTTTTTTAACGGAAAAAACATCAATTCTAACTAAGTCGATCATCAGGAATCGACTAGTGAGCTCAGAAACTTCGCCAAAGACGGTCTCTGAGGGCTTCCCTAGCGCATGGTTTACAAATTCAAACTTAGAGCGTGGAGGCTGGCTCGATTTATTAATTATTTTAAAAGAAAAATACTGGAAAAGCACTGTACAGTATTTTCTCAATTTGTTGTATGCCCTTTTGTCAAACATCCCTTTGAATATTCCTGGAAAAAGTGAACATAATAGCCAATTAGCCCCCATTTCTTGAATATCTCCCGCTCTATCCTTTTTTAATGATACAAATTTCAGTTGATCGATGATACAATAATAATAGCATCCTGGAAATCATAAAATACAAAATATCGTGCAAAGAGCAGGTATTGAAAAAAATAAATAAATACAAACAAGCATCAACAAGCGGATTGAAACAATATTTTCCTCTGTTCTTTTTTGCTGCCGCTTTTCAGATCGGCAACTTTGGGAATAACCATGCCCAGTGGGCTCTCACGTCAGAGTGACGTTGGTAAAAGGTTTTTGATAAATAAAAACACGCGCGGATATTTAGTGCAAAAGCATAAAAAACGAAACGAGCCCGGCGGGTGTTTCAGAGAGCGCAGAGGCGACTCGAGCAAACTCATTTGCTGCCTGTCCGTATTAATTGAGAGCAATTTCGCTTTTGCACCGGGTGAAAAGTGCCAAGTTAGCGATTAACAACTCGTATTTTAGCAAAATAAAAACATTAAAAATTCGAAATTTTCATCTCGGGTTTTCTGTGAAAGTGTGCGTGTATCGAAAATTCTGGGTCGCTCGGTTGTTCCATATCGCGACGAGAGCTGCAAATGCACTTGCGTCACATATATTGATATCGCGCGCGCACCAAATCGACATGTTTGAATCTATTATTGCAAAGCAGACAAAACAAATCTGCTTGGAGAGCATTCCCGATATTGTTTTCTCTCTTTTAATAAAATTGAAATATATGCAATATCCTTTATCTCGCATGACTGCGTTCGTTTATTTTTTATTTATCTTCAAGGGCACGAAATTGATGCCGTGTATTTTAAAATATTCTATGGAAATAAGTAGAATCGAGTTCAGCAGTGAATTCGCATGTCAATTTTCCATTAATTCCAATTCTGAAATTTACGCTTGAGGGGAAAGAGAGCAGCAGTCTATATTTAAACTTCTAAAATTTAATCTCCTTAATTGTGCAAATCTCTCGGTTCGCGTCTCAAAGTATGTCTTATAAGGTATCTGTTGTTTTCCAACATCAAAGAGTATGGATTTGAAACGGTGTATTTATAACTTTGGAGTATATCCACCCCTCGCGGCAAAAGGGTCGCCGGATCGCAGGCTGCGGCAGCTATTAATTTATAAAGCCAGTTGTGTGTAATCACATGAGCAACATAGAGAGTCAAAGCTAGATAAGCGGGCGGCGGACGGCGGACAGGAAGTGCCTACCGACCCGCGGATAAGGGAAACAACCCTTGCGTGCAGTCGTGATTAATGCAAACAAAACAACACTCGCATCGTTCAAGAGCAGGGCCAGCAAATCAAAGTGCAAATCAAAGTTCTTATGCTCTGCTCAATATTTTAAAATGAAATTGGCCTTTCTTAGAGATTTATTAGGAAAAAACCTTCAGAATTCTCTGCTAGAAGAATCCTCGACGCTGATTGGCTGACAACGCGCATGTCAAATTCTCCCGCGCAATTCACTACGCTGTTGCTACGTTGCTAGGCAACCGCGGGAGCTGTTGACAAGCGTGTTGCGTCAGCCAATCAGCGTCAAGAATTCTCTGAGCAAAGAATTCTTGCTAATTTTCTCTGATTTGCAGTTCTCATTTGCAATTCGAAAGATTTTAGTGATTCTGCGATTGAACATCGATATATTTTACATTATGTCCAAATAACTAGCATGTTAATTGTGCTTTTTTAATCGTTTTCATTAAATACCGTTGCCGGAAAAGATTACATGAACGCATTCGTGGGTAGAAAAGATTAACGTCTGTAAGGAAAAGACAAAGCAAATTTTCGTTCCGAGGCTGCTGTGGGAAGTTGCGCTTTATTCGAGCGCCTGCTGCCGGAAAAGCTCGTCCTTAATGTCAGCAGATTATCCGCGACGAGTGAATTACCCAATAGCTGCTTGAACGAGCTTCAGAATTAAGCCCTTTTGTTTCCCCACCGAGAAGAGAGAGAGAAAGCGCTCTAATTCACAACATCGCGCCTTTCTCACGCAAAAAGGGGAGCGAATTTGAGGATATTTAAAAAATCCAGTGGCGGAAATAAATTGCATACCATTGTTGTAGCACGAGCAGAAAAAATCTGTAAAAATACATTTTTAATCCTTCCTTTGTTGTTGGGCAGAAGTGCGCGGCAGGGACTGGAAAAATTTACCGTGCATTTCCACCTTTTAATAAACGATCCATTTTGAATTTATTCGCGATTTTGGTTTATATATCCAACAATTCAATGAGTATGAAAATTAAATCACAACTAAAACCAAAACATCGGGGGCCGGGTTGCTAGCGAACTGTTTTGATTCCCGCGTGTCATGAGTCAATATGGCGTCGAAATTTATAGTTAGTTGAATATTATTCGCCCATTTGGAAGCTGCGCAGTAATTTTGTGCGCATCTTAAGCATACGCAGTACGTTCAGATCGCTTCCTAACCTCACTGAGGAGCTGAAACACATCACTGCGCATGCGTGACCCAAATTAAAACCTTCTGCGCAGTCGTAGTTCCTACCGGGGTCCGGCTTGCGGTCTGTGTTGGTTTCCCGCCGGTCAGAAATTCAATATGGCGTCGAAATAAAAGGAGACAGTCGAGCGGCCAATCAGAAGCGATGAAAAAGAGGCGTGCCGACCTAATAATTTCATTCCCGCGTTTTTAAACCATTTTAAATCAGCCTGATGTGCCATCTAACGGTCAATTCGCCAACTACTGGGCTAATCAGCTGTTACCAAAGAAATAACAAGCCCCTGGTGAGCCAAAATGTCCTTTAATAAATATTTATTGCAAGATATCAGTTCCTTTTTAATCCAGAATATTTTTTTCGAAAAAGAATTGATTTCTTCTGATTAAATTATGAAATACCGCAGAGTGTATATATTAAAAATGTGTAGCACGTAATGATGCACTTGGAGAAATGTGGGCCACGTCGTGTTGCTCTTTGATGGTGCAGTGATTTGAACTGTGACACGGATCGATGCGGTACACGGCTGCAATTGAAGCCTGCTTGCTGTGTGGATGTGGACGCGGACGGACGCGAATTCGTGACGAGCAGCATGCAAATGACAAGATACACTCACTTCACAGAGAGTGCAAGAGGAAGAGGGCGTTGGAGGGGCAGGAATCGACAACACAGTTGTTGCTAGCGAATAACATAACATATGCATGTTGCCGAGCGAGTTTCCGTTTGTTTAGGAAATAACAAATACACATCCGCAAGAGCAGACGAGAGAGATGATGCACCGCACACATGCTCAAAGATAAATTGCTGCTGCTGCTGCAACAACTGCTGTGCACGTTTGTCTCTTTGCAGTCGCGGATAGCAGCTCATAAATCCTTATTGCTGTTCACTTTTTATGATTATATGTGTCGAGATATATGCCTTGTTTATTTATGAGAGACATTACATGCGCTTTTTACCCAGCATTTTGAACAACATTCACGTTTTGAGTTAAAAGACGACATTTTGAGTCCAGAATTGAATTTCTTGAGGTGGAAAACGCATGAAAAACGACACCAAGGAGGGTCTCAGACCCTGACCATGACCTCCAGAAGTCTACATTAATTGTTTTTAATGGAATTTGGGTCGCTCCGGGGGCTCGGTTACGATCTGTGTTGGTTTCCCGCCGGTCAAAAGTCAATGTGGCGTCGAAATTTATAGTTGTTAGAATTTTCACCCATTTTGATGCTGCGCAGTGATTTTATGCGCATCTTAAGCATGCGCAGTATGTTCAAATCACTTCTTAATGTCACAGGGAGTCTAAAACTCATCACTGCGCATGCGTGACCAAAATTAAAACCTTCTGCGCAGTCGTAATTACCACCGGGGACCGGGTTGCGATCTGTTTTTGGTTTCCCGCCAGTCAGAATTCAAAATGGCGTCGAAATAATGGAGGCTAATCAGAACTTTCCATCCAGTTTTTCTTCTTTTTTTTCCTATAGAAATATCTGCGAATAATGGCCAATTGGTATCACTGCACGCATAAAGTTGAAGCAATAAATAAATATTTGAGGCCAAGGGCATGCAGAGCTTGCAAATCACGAGATGCAAAAGACAAGCCGAGCAGAGAGAGAAGGCGCGCGGAGAGAAACTGCAGTTGCAAACGTCGAACGATAAAAATGGCAGCCGCGTCCGAGCTGCGAGCTGTCTCGACGTGGAATAAATATATATCAATGAGAGGCAGGGCCTCGGCGGACACGGCAAAGACGCGCAACTTGTTGTGAAGACTGAAGAGAGTGAGTGCATGAGCTCGGATTTGATTAGCAGACTCGTGCTGCACGACTTCCCAAGCTCTCCTTTCTTTTTGCGGGTCGATAAATAAATAGCGAGAGCAGAGCAGTTCTTTCTCTCAACTTTCTCGGCACACATCGAGAACAAACGTAAACAATTCCGATCAAATCGCTCATATTAAAAGATAATTCTGCCTGCTCTCTCCCTCCCTCAAGTAAATAGACAACAACCGCTCTGCTGCGCACTTTCCGCAAACGGAATTTTTCCCTTGGAAATTGAGCCACCGCGCGTATCGATTCTCGACGCAAATAATAATCCGCAAATTGGTTTTTTTATTAAACGAGCACGCGGCCTTTTTGGCAAACAAAAGCCTCATAATCTATTTTCAAAGGGAGCTTTTTTAAGTGAATTAAAATACATATAAAGCGATTGAAATGCAGTCGTGTGTGGCACAATATTATATGCGCGGGGTCAACGAATCCACTTCAAACGTATTGCACAGCTTTAAACAAAAGCACGCTTTTCCAACGAATGAACAAAACATCAAACAGGTTTTTTATTTATCTCATTTGCATAATTAAGTTTATCCGCTTTGCACCAATCCATTTTCTTTTAAAGGTCAGAAATTTAAAAATAATTATTTAAATGGTGGGTCATTTTTATTTGGAATAATCTGCAAACCATACAAATTAATTAATTTATGATTATTTTTAAAAATTTACGAATGATTAAATTTGCTCCGTATTTTTTAAACAATTTCCTTTAGTGTGCGAGCAATATTTTTTATGTTCAAATTTAAAATATCATTTTCAATTATTTTATTGTTTTTAAAAAAATCTCGTCTAGAGAATTGCCATTTTTTAAGAATTTAAATCGATATTAATTGAGAACAATTTCCAGTGCAGCTAAACCAGGGTTGATTCAGAAGGAATAATTTTTCATCCCCTCTGCCATTACGACCCGCATGGATGCAGGTACCTTTTGAGCCGCAGTGGGGCGGCGAATTGGCTGATTTGCCGGCTCGGATTGACGACGCGTTCGTGACAAATAAGCAGAGAGCTCGCCCGCGGCCTGGAAAAGGCCTTTCCTTTCCTTTCCTTCCTTTCGGCTGCGCTTCTCCGCGCACGATTTGCTGTTTTAGGGGAGCGGAAAAGGCGGAAATTAAACCCATCTGCTTCTGCAGCTCATTGGAGACAAATAATAAATCGTGCAGACTGTAATTGCCGTCATAAGCGCGCGACGGAGAGCAGAAAATTAAGCAGAATAGTTTCACGGAATTTAATTGCGTTGTTGCCAATATTAGTGGCAGTTAACTCGCTAATTGCTCTAGGAATGCTGCCATATATTAAATTCTTGCTGGACAACTTGCAAATTTAGAATATAGTATAGTCAGTAAATTCCTTTTATTAATTGCTCTCTGTTTTCATCGTTTGCCATTCATGACGCCAATTAATAACTGCACGCTGACAAACGCTTCTGGTCAGCTTGCCAAGCAATCGAAGCAATTACACGCGAGTAATAAGTTCCAGTATGCTCTTGTTGCGCGGCTTGTGTAATTAAATTTGCTCAATTACGCTTTCCGTGACGCTTGCAAATAATGTGTTGCCTCTACTTATAGTACGGACGGAAAATTCGCTATTTTAACAAGACAGTTTATGAAAGACTGCGGCTAGTACATAATTCATTTCAAAACATTTTTTATAGCAGCTTATATTGTGCAGAGATCAATAAAATTGTTGAGAAACTGTTCTCCTCCGGAAAATGTTAATTTCTTTAATGCGCCGGAGGCAAGGTGTTGATCTGTGTTGTCTCCCGCCGGTCAGAAGAAAAAATGGCTTCGAAATAATGGCGGCCAATCAGAAGCGTTGAAAAAGAGGCGCACCGACCGAATAATTTCATTCCCGCATATTTTGTTACATTTCCATCTGCCGGGATGTGCCATCTAACGACCGAACAAATATATTTATAGTGGTCAAGGCATTTTCATGATAAATTTTCCTCATTTTACGTTTGTAACTTTCCAGACGCCCTTCGCGTCACGTCAATCCAGCCTCCGAAGGTGAAAATTGCACCCTTTTTTTATCTACAAGGCTTAAAAAAGATTTTTTTTCAATTTAAAAATAAAATTTTGATCTGACACCGTTCTATTCTGAAAATATGATTAATATCAAATTGTGAAAGGATTATTTTTCTACCGTTTAACGAGATCCATTGTCGGCGGTTTTTCATCGATGGGATGTACATGATTTCTATTTTAGAGATGAATAGAGCCGCAGGATATCGGAAATTTATTTTTTGTCGGCATGGATGCTGGCCTGGTTTTTTCCTTATTGCCCGTGCCCGGCGAATCCGATAAATCCGTTAGACACGGGCGGATGTGCGTGATGCCTGCATTTCGAAGCGATTCTAATAAAAAGGCCGATAATTGCGAGCAAACGCAGATGTGACGTGAATGTTAATCATCGGCGGCAGGCGCTTAATCACCCCACACAGAGAGCAATTTGCGCGCCATGCACCCCACCAGCAAACAAGACGCAAAAAGCCGCGGGTGCGAAAGCAGAAAGCCGGTTTAATTCACCCTTTCAGTTCATTAACAAGTAAGAAGTGGATTATTTTTCAAATCCCTAACTCCCCGCCAGCATTCTCTGCTTTCTCTCTGGGTAATGGAAAAAGTTTATGCCTTTTTTTAAATTGCTTTGCTTTCTTTGCTCTCAGGGAAGGGAAATAAACATAATTTCATAAAAACAGCCGCACCCCAGAGCAGCAGAGCAGGACATTTTATGTTTTTTAATTTGTGTTTGTCTTATGTACGCCGGGGGCTGGATTCACGCGACGCGCAATTATGGCGTCTGGTAGAGTCCAAACAATGAATATTTTTGTTATTTCTTTACTATAACAGCCGATTAACCCGGTGAATCGACCACCAGGCCAATGGAAATGCAACAAAATGCGCGGGAATGAAATTATTAGCTCGGCACGCCTCTTTTTCGACGCTTCTCATTGGCCGACTGGATTAGCCTCCATTATTTCGACGGCATTTTGACTTCTGACCGGCGGGAAAACCAACACAGATCGCAAGTGAATTTAAGTAAAAAAGGATCCTCTTTATAAAATCAATTTTTAGAATTTAATTAATCGCGCAGACATTTGTGCCAATCACCTACATTTTTCTGATCAGCCATCTGTTGAATTGGAGCCAGATAAAAACGCCGAAATCCTTCATTTCATTTAAGCCCGATTGCTTTCGAAATGGAGACAGCGAGACGATAATATCTCGTAGCACACAGATGAATCCTTTTAGCGTCTGGCTCTGTGCTATCTTTAATATTAATTCATTGGGACTGACGTAGAGAATGTAATCAAGACCGCGTGCTCATGAAAGTCAATTTTTATCAGCGCAGCAGTGCTTGGGAGGAGCGAGCGAGCTAGCGAGCGACAAGTGTCCTTTATTGATATATCTATTCTTACCGCTCCCCGACCTTTTTCCTATTAAATTTATGCGCGCACCCCGAGAGGCGAGCAAAGCCCTAAATCATTTTAACGACACCTACGAGTATCGTAAATACACAAATCAAGTGCCGAAAACTCTTTTGCGGGTAAATATTGACTCGGAGCTTATATTCTGGTGCTCATTATGTGCGCGGCAAGGGTGAGTGCATGCGGGGGTGGGCGGATCGATGCAAATTCAATATTACCGCCACGGCCGCCCCTTCCTCAATCAGCCTTTATCATAGTCCGAAGAACCTGTCTTGCTAAAAGGGCAAAACAGATTGACTTTTCAAGCTGAACCCTCACGTAAGGGGATGAAAAAATAATTTAATACAACAGTTGTTCGAAGCCGCCGACAAATGTTGCCACCGTGTATTTTCGTAATAAATTTAATTTTAAAAAATTTCCGCTGTGATTTCAGACTCAACCCTGGTAATTGTGCATTCTGCACTTAATTTTCTTTCTTTTGACGTGCTGAAAACCAAAATCAGTCCAGCCATTCGCCGTAGAAACGTTTTAAAATGTTTTACATTTCAAAAAATAGTTTTTTCTCGATTCTACGGTGAATGGTTGAACCGATTTTGGGTTTCAGCTCGTCAAAGGAAAGCAAATTAAGTGAAGAATGCACAGTGGCAGGATTGAGTCTGAAATCACTGAGAAAATGTCTTAAAATTAAATTTATCACCAAAGTATGCGGTGGCGCCACCTGTTGGCACCTTTGTACACTTAGGGCGTCGATGAAATGCGGCCACAAAATGGGAATTAAATAAATTAAATCAATGATTAAACGGTAAGAATTGAAACCATAAAGCACAGTTTGAATTGCTGAGAGAGAATTACAAAATCACAACTGTGTGGTTCAATAACGAAGCAATGAAAAGGAAAATCAAACTGGAAATTAGAGCCGAGCGAGTGTACCAAAACCAAAGCCAAAGAGCATGCGATAATATATTTCTCGCGTCTCTTGAGCCTTTGCAGCAATTTGCGCTCTGTCTCTCGCGTCTTTGTGTCGGAATCTCAATCTCGATTGCCGCGCGCTTTGTCACCTCGTCGATCCTCAAATTTGCGTTGCGCGCCGCGAATTCCACCCCCTGATGATAACAAGTTGGGGCTGCTGATGAGCCGACAAGGAAAACCAGTAGCTAGAGCTCCTTTTCAGCGCGCCAGAAAATAAAAAGCCTCTTTGCGAGCGGCTAAATTTCATGCTTCTGGCAATTTTCGACTTTCGCCTTTGTGCGTTTTTGTCTTCTTCTTCTCAAGACCAAAATGGATGCTCCGAAAATACCTTTTTGGCTGCTTTGTTGATTAATTTTCAAGAGCTTGAAGCTGACGTGGATAATATTTTGCGATAAAATGTTTTAATTAAAGGAAAAACGGTCAAAAGAGCTCAAACGGTTTCTCAAAGATAATTTAATTAAAAAAATAAAGTCAATAAATCACCGGAGGTCGGGTTGTGATCTGTGTTGGTTGCCGCGTGTCACAAGTCAATATGGCGTTGAAATTTATAATTACTTTAATATTTGTCCATTTTGAAGCTGCGCTTCTTAAGCATGCGCAAATTATTCAGATCGCTTCTAAATCTCATTGAAAAACCAAAACGCATCACTGCGCATGCGTGACCCAAATCAAAAGCTTCTGCGCAGGCCTAATTCCCACCGGGGGCCCAGTTGCGATCTGTTTTTGGTTTCCCGCCGGTCAGAAGTCAAATTGGCATCGGAAAAATAGAGACCAATCGGAAGACAGTCCAGCAGCCAATCAGAAGCGTCGAAAAAGAGTCGTGCCGACCTAATAATTTTATTCCCGCGCATTTTGTTACATTTCAATTAGCCTGATGTGCCATCTAGTGGTCGATTCGCCAATTTACCGGTGTAATCAGCTGTTAGTAAATAAATAACAACAAAAATATTCAGTTTTCGCACTCTACCAGAAAGTCTGCACGTCTCGTGAATCCGGGCACCAGTGATTGGAATAAAAAATGCTCCATTTTCACTTGTGCTGTCAGGAAACATTGAATTGGGAGGTGTAAAAAGCCTGCAGTCCACTTTTCAGTCGATAAAAACAGCGTTCGGAGTTTGCAGTGTGTCCGTGGATGAAAATAAAAGAGCTCACATCGCGGATTAAATCTTTGAATTCCGGTCAGAGCGTTCTCATTTACGGATGCGCTCTCGGATAGCCGTATTTTACTGCCACTCGAGCTGATGGCTGATCGGAAATGTGGCTTCGCTGCTGCATGGGGCTGGGGTTGGGGTGGCTGCCTCCGCAATTGGACGGACGATCGCGTACGTGCCGAAAATGCCCAACCGAGCGGAGCAGCACGCGTTAAAAGCCATCAGACCGAGAAACAAAAGACCCGCATTTTGGTCACGCTGCCAAAAACAACTTGTTCCACACGCCACGCAAACGGAAAACGAAAAGATTTATCTCTCTGCCTTCCATCAAAATCAAAATTGTTTAAAAGAGATACTAAAAATGTCGCTGGACGCCATTTTCTTCAAATGAAAACCCACGTAGGATGTTTAATATTTTAAAGACTGTCTTTGACGAAGTTTCTGAGCACACAAATCGTTTCCTGAGGGTCGAATTAGTTAGAATTGATGTTTTTTCCGTTAAAAAAGTGCAGCGCGATGGTGCGAAAAAATTTTCCCGCCAAAACAAATGAATGCGAGAAGTGCGCATGCCTCAGAGATGGCTGGATCTGACTAAGAAGTCATTCGTACAGGTGGTCTCTCGGCAAGTGCTCAAACCAGCTCTGACGTATGCGCATTTCTCGCATTCATTTGTTTTGGCGGGAAAAATTCTTAAACGTCACACTGCACCTTTTTACCGTAAAAATATCAAATTTACCTAATTCGACCCTCAGGAATCGATTGGTGAGCTCAGAATCTACGTCAAAGACGTTCTTGAACCAGTAATTTAACCAACCTGCTCTTTGAATTAAAGCCCAGAGACAAAATAAAGGCAAAAGTGTCGGTTGGACACGTCGAGACTGACCTTTATTTTGTCGGGCCGGGCTTTGTGCGAAGCGATTATGCCAATTTGGCTTTGGCTTAGCTCTGGCATTCACGCCGTCCCCCTGCTCGTGTACAATGCTCCCTGGAGCGTGTAGCGTGAGATTCCTCGGATCGCGGCGCATTCGATTTATTTTGCAAAGGCCGTCCTCGTCGCTGCAAACATGCATGCAAATCGGCACAAATCTAGTGCATGTTGCAGCGCCGTAAATTCCGATTAACCGCCATCCCAGTTGATGAACATTATCTCACTCAACGCGCCAATCAATCCCAAGAGAAGTTGCAATCCTCTTTGAAACAAAGGCCGGCGCCGCGGACAAAGGGAAAATAACAATTGCGAAAACAAAAGCAGATGAGCGAGCACAGAGAGAGAGGAGAGAGAGAGAGAGGAGAGAAAAAGCATTTTCATGCATGCTCTTTTCAGCCGCCGGATCAAAGGAGTCCGACCGCCAATTACCCGGCACGTTGCGTGCCTTCCTTGTCCGCAGATAGAAATTTGTTATCGCCCGTTCGCCCGAGACCGGAGAAAGAAGAGCTCCAACTAGCCCTTCACGTGACACTTGAGACACGCTCGACAGCCGGGAAAAAAAATGTAGCAAAGTCATTTTCCAATAATACTCTTGCTTCTAGTTTGCTATATATTCATCAAGAAATATTAAAAATCAAGATTTTAATTTAATACCAACGAAATTTCACTGGTTGGAGCCAACGCAACGAAATTTGCACCAGAAATCTGGATTTTTGCTAAAATGTTAATTTTTACGGGACAATTTTGGTTTTTAATTAAATTTTGGAAGTTAACTCTTGGTTTAGGATTCTTAAAATGTGCTTTAAACAAGTCCCGTGACATTTGTAATTTTTACGTAAGTTTAAGAATAGTTTTATTTTTCTAATCTCGAGAAATTCCACTTCAAAACTAAAAAAACGCGGATATTTTAACTTTTTGTGTATTTGCAAATATTTGGCATTTCCAAATCTAACCATCAGAATTGCAAAAATTACCCACCGTTACACTCATAATAGTTTTCACTGACCAACTCTAGTGGCTCAAAGGGTGCTTACCCTCCATCTCTAAGCGCCAATACAGCTTTAAACATGCAACAGAGAGCGGTGGCAGGAACGGCGATCGCTTTTTATTAAAATAGTAGCGATGGAGATGAAAGGGGATGAGTTTAATCACACCGTAAACCCTTCAGCTGCTCAGAGTAGGTTGATACAAGTCTAATGGTGGACAGTTTTTGTAATTTTGACAGTTAGAACCTGAGATTTGGAGGTGCAAAGAAGCCACAAAAACTCTAAAAATTGCAAATTTTCAAATTTAGTTATTTTTGCAACCCTAAATCTCAGGTTCTAAGCATCAGAATTGCAAAAGACGCCCACCGATAGACTCGTCTCAACCACCCCTGACTAGCTGAAGGGTCTAGGGGGTGCTTACCCCCACATTAAAAATAAAATAAAAAATTAAGAAACAAAAACTCAAGCGATATAAAAGCATTTTCCCAGCATGGGGCTGAAATTTAGGGGTGGAGGGTAGACACCCCCTTAACCTATCAGTTAGTTAGGGGACGTCGTGATGACTCTAACGGAGGTTAGTTTTTGCAATTCTGATCATTAGAACCTGAAATCTGGAGTCCCAAAAAATATAACTAAATTATTAGAAAAAAATGCAATTTTTTGAATTTTTGGGTTCTTTACACCTCCAAATCTCGGGTTTTAATCATCAGAATTGCACAATCTAACCACCGTTAGACTCATTACAACTTCTTCTAACCAGCTGATGGGTTTAGGGGGTGAATACAACAACCCCGTTTCATTCCCATTGCTCCAATGTTGATAAAATGCGACCGCCGTTCCTGCCGCCGCTCTCTGTTGCATCTCTTAAACTTTATGGCAACTTAGGGGTGGAGTTCAAACACCCCTAAACCCTTGTAATACTCAGAAGAGGTCAAGAAGAGTCAAACCACGGGTAGTTCTTGCAATTCTGATGCACAGAACCCGAGATTTGGAGTTCCAAAAACACGAAAAAAATGGGATTCACTCAAATTTTGTTATTTTTGCACCTCCAAATCTCGGGTTGTAATTATCAGATTTGCAAAAAGTACCCACCGCTCGACTTGTCTCGACCTCCTCTGGGTGGTAGTAATGGTTTGAAGACTAATTAGTTTTTCATTTGCAAACAAACTTCTTGCCTCGGAATGAGCAAACAACAATTTAACAAGGGTGCAGAATTCTGTAATATTTTAATGAAAATCCTTTTTAAGAGCAAACAGCTCATGAATTTTCGCCCGGCAGCACAAACTACTAATGAAAAAGTTTCTTTTGTTTGCCAACTTTGGTCGCAACAGCAGCAGAGCGGTTAAAACTTAAAATGAGTCTCACTAATTAATAAGACTCGCTCGCTCGCGACAGGAGTGACACAAACAAGACAGCGCGCACTAATATTAAACAATTAGGCTAAATGGACTGTCGCGAGTCGAGTGCAATTATTTTAACGAGTCTTGGAGTAAATCTCAGCGCGCTTTGACGGACGCTTTTAAAGCCTGCCGAGTCGTGCCGGTGCATTCATTAAGGCTCTCGTCGTTGTAAGCAGCTTTTCATCTCGGCCAGAGCAAAATTCCCGGCAACATTCTTGCGCGCGGTCTTTTCGGCCCGTTATTTCACGTCGACTTTATACTCTTGCCAGGGTGCAAACCGCAAAGCCGTGAATTTAAAGGGCCATTGCTCGGAATTCGCTGTTTCTCTTGGTGTAAATTAATTAATTTTTCATCTCCAGTGTGGAGCAAATTTAATATTTCTTTTGTCTTGCTCTCAAACTTAAATTGCCGCCAGCAAATTCTCCTTTGAGGAAAACAAACATTAGGAAGCTCTAAAAGGGAAAGGGTACACGTGTCGTGTTTGAGTTTTGCTAAAGGAACAAAAGACCAGCCCGAGTTATTACTCGCACTGACCTCCGAAACTGTTGGGATCCGTTTTTACACGTGACCTTAGGAAATTCATGCAACGCGCAGAACATGGCGTCTAGTAGAGTTAAGAACAGTGAATATTTTTGTTGTTATTTCTTTAGTAACAACTGATAAGCCCGGTAACTGGCGAAACGGCCGTTAGATGGCACGTCAGGCTGATGGACAATGAAACAAAATGCGCGGGAATGAAATTATTCGGTCGGCACGCCTCTTTTTCGACTCTTCTGATTGGCCGACTGCATTGGCTGCCATTATTTCGACGCCATATTGAATTCTGACCGGCGGGAAACCTACACAGATCGCAACCCGGCCCCCGGTGGGAATTAAGACTGCGCGGAAGGTTTTAATTTTGGTCATGCATGCGCAGTAATGAGTTTTGGCCTCCTTGTGAGATTTAGAAGCGATTTAAACATACTGCGCATGCTTCAGATGCGCACAAAATTACTGCGCAGCTTCAACCCGGACTCCGATGATTTTTACCTAACCCAACGTTACAAATGGAAGAGAGAAAACCCCTTCTGAACATAAGATACGCATTTATAAAGGTGTAAAAGAAAACGAACGTTTTAAGGGGCATCCCATGTGTATTTAACGAACGAAAAGTCCCGCAATCAGCATTTGCGAAGGAGGACGAGACGGCGTGGCGTGACTTTACGGCAGCTGATCCGCGATAAAATCGCACCTTTACGACCCCATTTGCGCTGCAGGAGGTGGTTCGAAAGAAAAATAAAATAAAACACGAGACGTTTCTTCTCGCGCGTGACGAGGGCAAAAATAAAAAGGGGTGAGAAGAGAGATTGAGATGCATTTCGCGCCACAACAAGAATGCAACGCGTCCATTTGCCTAACGAGAACATGCAGGTGGCGAGCCAACGCCAAGGAATGAGAGATCGAGAGATAGAGAGCTGATTCCACCCCCACCCCACCCACCCACCCTCGCCGTCGCAAGCTGCACGATGATATGGGAAAGCAAGGTCGCAGCCGCGGCCTGATTCCGCGTTATTGAGCTAATTTTTAGGATTCATGAAAAGATCTTGATTATATTCAACCTTAAAGAATTAAAAGGGAATTTTGAACTAAAAGTTCAACACACATTTAATTTAATATTAATTTTCAAAGGAGAATAAGGAATTTACGCTATTAACTAATTTAATTTCGATAAATCTTTAAGGTCCGTCAAGAAAATTCTGTTTTCAGTGTATGAATTGGGGTTTAATTGCAATTATTTATATTAATAAAATATTCAATAATTTAGACCACTAAAAAAAACCAAAAATCTATAAAATTATTTAATTATTTAATGTAAACTTGTATCTATTTTAATAGTTTGTTAAATTTTTATTTGAACGAAACCACATTTAAAAATTACGAAGTCTGATCTTTTATTCTGCGACTATTTAGGTCGAAATTCGGGCACGTCTCCTTTAAAGGGAAATTTGTCATCGCGCTGTCTGTGCAAGGGCGTTTGGGCGGCACGTCGCGTATGTACATCTCATAAATTCATAGTCGTACGCTGATGGGAAGAGAATTACGAGGGTATTAACGCGCCGCCTTTCATCCTTCCAAAGAGATGACTACTTATTTTTAATTACGTCCTTCGGCTGAGGACGTGTAATTAAAGCGGATCTTTTCTTCGGGACTAATTCATTGGATTGTGTGGTAAACACGCGAGACTTCTTTTATAAAACTTTGGCTGCACCGACACTGATCCCGGCCGCAGCACTCGGCGAATGGAGAGCACGAGTTGCGAACAAATCACGCGGAATGGAGGCTAATTGCTCCACTTAGGAGCATTAAAAGCTTTCGAATTATTCTTCATTATAGACGAGTTCAAAGCACTTTATGAATCACGTTTCCTCCATTAGAACGATCAATTTAACAGATGCGCACTGTCTCTCAATTTATTCAGGGCTTAAAAATATTTCAAATTGTCCAAAAGCTACCACACCATTCTTTATTTCTAAATTTAAATTGTATCACTGGGGGCTGGATTGCGATCTGTGTTGGTTTACCCGCCGATCAGGATTAAATAATGGCGGCCAATCAGAAGCGTCGAAAAAATAATAATAATAATTTCAATCCCGCGCATTTCGTTACATTTCCAGTAGCCTGATGTGCCATCTAACGGTCAATTCACCAATTAACGGGCTAATCAGCTGTTAATAAATAAATAACAACAAAAATATTCATTGTGCTGACCGGTATTTTTATGATAAATTTCATTTCACGTTTGTAACTTGGCATTTATAAAGAATTATCGATGCAAGAAAAATAAATGAATAATTCTGTAGTTGTTTCATGAGCATTGATAACACATTTGCATACTAACGAGCTGGCGCTAATGATCTTTTCATTAAAAGGACACATTTTCCGTTAATTTATTGATGATGCAACCGGTATTGCGTCACAAATTCAAATGGAACATTGGCAATTAGAATAACGCGGTGCACTGCACAGCCGATGGGACCTTGTTGGTGCGATGAGCATGCATTATGCACTCTCTCCATTTTGCTTTTCAATCAATATACACAACCATTACGTACTTGGCCATTTTCCAGGAATGCGCTGTATTCTCTCTCCATTTTGAATCACAATTTAATGGATGAATATATTTTTCGCTCCACTACATACGTCAAACTTTTATTGACCTGAAAATGGTCGCGGTGTTTAAGTTTGGCGGACTCTGTGGAGGCGCTCGAAAAGAAATAAGTCTCGGATCGAGAGTGGAGAGTGGTCGGTCGGACAAGAGTCGGCGATCGCCTCTTTGACAGCACACGCATCCGATGGAAATTCAAACAATGCTTTGTAACTGTCCCCCGCCGGCCGGAAAGCAAGTGCGTGTCTGCAAACAAAGGCCCTTTCGCTATTTCCTGATCGTTTCTTTCTTTGTCCGAAAAGAAGAAAAAGCGAATGGATTGGAATTTTTCACGCTTAACCGTCTTCAAGGACCGCTTGATCGCTCCAACTTTGTCGCAAAATCGATTCGATGTCGCTCTCATTTGATATAGAAAACGAAATAGTTCATAATATTTTGCTCTTGAAGCCTAGAAGAATTATTTACTTCACCGGTGGCCGGGTTGCGAGTTGTTTTAGTTCCCGCCGGTCATAAGTCAATTTGGTGTCTAAATTACAGATGTTTGAATTTTCGCGCGCATTTTGAAGCTGCGCAATAAACTTGTGCACATCTTAAGCATGCGCAGTATGTCCAGATCGCTTCTTAATCTCACAGGGAGGCTGAAACTCATCAATGCGCATGCGTAACCCAAATTAAAACCTTCTGCGCAGTCGCAATTCCTACCGGGGGCCACGGGTTGCGATCTGTGTTGGTTCCCGCCGGTCAGAAGTCAAAATGGCGTCGAAATAATGGAGGTCAATCCAGTCGGCCAATCTGAAGCGTCGAAAAAGAGGCGTGCCAACCTAATAATTTAATTCCCGCGTATTTTCTTACATTTCCATTAACCTGAGGTTACCACCTAACTACCGGGCTAATTAGCTGTTACTAAAGAAAAACCAAGGTATTTCATGATAAATTTCATTTTTACGTTTGTAATTTTCCCGCCTCACGTCGCGAGAATCCATACCCTGGTGATTTACTTATTTTTGTTCGGTGAGGTCACCAGCTCGGTTAATTGAAATTGCAACTCCCGTTGGCTTTGGCCTCGTTTCCATCAATTGTTTGCCAAGTAAGAGACTTCTCTCGCGTTATTTTAAATCCGTAGAAGCTCGTCCGGAGAGTATAACAATTATTCGCATGGCGCTGAGAGTTGAAGCATTGAACACGCGTGCGTGGGTGCGGAGGCTGCAGCCTTTGTTCAGCGCTGGCAAGATGCTTGTTGTTTTCAACCTTCGGCAGTTCGGTGCAAAGCGGCGTTATTCCGATTGGATGCGCGTGTGTGTGCCACAGTTGCACGGCGCTGAATGCAGAGCTCGAGTTACTCGAGCGACACACCTGCCCTCGCCCTCGACGCGCCGCAACCCTGCCTCGCACAATTATTGCAAAAGCCACCGCGCGGAAAATTTACTTACCATGCTCTCTCTCTCTCTCTGGCGTTGCGAAATCCACGTTTGCATCAATTGTTTCCACCAGGCTAGTTTTAAATGAAGGGACGGGGAAACAGCAGCTAGGGAAAGTAGGGCCATTTTGAATGAATGAGAGAGAGGGAAAATGTCGTTGGAGCGAGATAAATCTGACACCGCGCCCAGCATTTGCAAAAAGGGTCCACGGCGTTAATGTATTTTATAATTTAGAATTCGCCCTTTGGCTGCCTTTTGATCTTTTCTGTTTTCTGTTTTATGTTTTCTCTCCTTTCGTAACCTGCGTTTTTGAAAGGCACGCAATAATTGCTGACATAAGCTTTTATAATTGGGTGTTTCCTCGAGAAGTTTATGCAAAATTCCAGCTTTTCGGTAGACAGCCCATTATGATTGTTTGGTTGCTATAGAGATGTTGAAATAACAGAGCTTATATCAGACCGTTTTCCCGGAAAATCAGGCGGAAAACTGAAAAATCCACCGCTCGGATAGCAAATCGAGTTTTAATGAAGCTAAATATAGCACAATTGTACGCGATTTTTTTCTCACTAAAGGGCGGAAAAGACTCAAGTCAGAAATCAAACCCTGGCGTCAGGGTAGCCCTCGAGCGATCGATTTAATTCAATTCCCACTTTGTAGACACTGACCGGCTCTTTATTGGTTCGATCTGCAAGATTTGTGGAATTTTTTAGGAAAATTCGACCCTTTGGAAGCCATCAGGGTGCTCAGGAACGAAAGCATTGGCACATTTATGGCGTGGAAAAATTTATTTTAAGTTGCTGGACTGTCTGCTGATTGGCAGTCATTAATTCGACGCCATTTTGAATTCTGACTGGCGGGAAAACCAGGACGGATCGCTACTCGGACCCCAGTGGGAATTACGACTGCGCAGAAGGTTTTGATTTGGGTCACGCATGCGCAGTGATGCGTTTAATCCCTTCTGTGAGATTTGGAAGCTATCTGAACGTACTGCGCATGCTTCAGACGTGCACAAGTTTACTGCGCAGCTTTAAAACAGGCGAATATTCAAAAAGCTATAAATTTCGACGCCATCTTGACTTCTGACCCCAGTGGGTAAAATATGAGTCAGAGAGGATGCTCCATAGAATTAAAAATTCCGCTAACACTTTCTTAAATGGGGAATCGCTCGATGGTAGAAAAAATACTAGCGTTCGGAGTCGTATAAAGTCTGGCGAGCAGCAGGTTTCCTAGTTCTCGGCCGTGGGCATAAAACTCACTCGGACTGGCATGCGTGGATGCATTTATTCCGGACACGCAGGAAAATCCATCGGGTTCTCATTTGAATAATGGCCTTGCCCACTTATCCGCTCTCTTTCTCTCTCTCTCGCTCGCTCGTATACATATTTTCCATGTTTTTTATTGTCGATGCGCGCCTCCTGCGGAATATTTATGAGCCGGCCCTAATCACATTTCTGGCCCTGAAAAAAATAGTGCTAAATTCGAATCGGTTTATTGCGCGCCGCAGCAGCAAATTAAACGCGAAAAGCGAGTCTCCGGCGCGCATATTTTGCTTCCGCTCATGGCAACAAGGCCATTACTTCTTTTTCTTCTTGCAAACTTCCAGCCAAGTGCGCTCATAAATAAAAAGAGAAGCCAGGAAATTATCCTGCGTTGTTGCCTGTTTTTGTTCGAAAGCTCAAAGCACATTTCAAGCCGGATCGAGAGCAGAAAAAGGGGGGATTTATCATATTTTTATATTTTAAACTATGCGCGGAATGAAAAAAAACCTCTGTCGGCATAAAATAATTTTTTTAAACTTCTCCCGGATTTTTTATCAGTGGCAGGGGCAGATTTATTCTTTCAGGAGTTGGATTGCAAACTTTGGGTTCGAGTTCATGTGGTCAGCAGACTCTGAGGAAAGTATAATAGTGTCGTGGGAACGCGACGGCTGCTTTATTCCGTGTCGCATCTCGGCGACTCAACAGCGCGCATCTAATCAGAGCAAATAATTAGAGCAAAGCGGAGAAAGAAGCGATAATTTTAATTTATCTCATCCGTTTTCACGCGCGACAGAAGACAAAAAGGCTCTAGGCTTTAATTGAAGGAATTAATTATCGCTGCGCCTTTTTTGCAAGAACGGAAAATATAAATGGGTTGCAGCGTGCAATTATATAAAATAATCTCTTTGTTCAGACATTCATGTCAAATTTTATTTTTCATCTCGGCTGCCAACAAAGCAGAAAGAGTCTCTTTGAAAAAGTTAGGAATTGCGTTGTTTCAAATAATCATTCAAGCGGAATCGATCTTTAGAAATCGATTGACACTGTCAAATTTGAAATTCCAAGTTGAAAAAAATATAAGAAAAAGATAAAAAACAATGCAAAAATAAACTCTAAAAATGACAAATTTGCAAAAATTTCTTTTTTAGAAATTAATATTACGATTAATTAATTTTTGACACTTTCCTGAAGGTGGAATCAGCTAACACCTTTACACAAAGCAATATTAAAATGTCAGAAATGAATCAAAAGGCGAATTTGCGATCCTTTTTTAATCTGTATCGATTTTATTTAATGGAAGCAATTTATCAAGCCATTTTATTTTTAAATTTTCCTTATAAATCAAGTTCTCGTCATTTTTTTTCCAACATCAGTGAAAAGGAAACGTCCTCGACGGCAGAAATCGCGGAATAATGGCGCTTTTATCGCTTCGGAAATGGAACTTTTGCGTTTCGTCTTTTTTGTGTCGCGCATGCACACTAAATTACCATGCACGAAAAAGTGTCTAGGCGGCGACAAAAAGAGCGATAAATCAGGCCGGATGGCTGGATCGTGGCCCACCGACCGACCGACTCAATTTTCACTTGGTCAGGGAAATACCTGCCTGCCTGCCTGCCTGCGCCCCTGAGATGTGCAAATTCTGCGCCGCTTGTGAGCGAAAGCTCGTAAATCACTCACCTTTTGGCACAGCGAGAGTGAGAGAGAGAGAAGAGCGTCTCCAGTTTCCAGCAGTTGCGCCGAGAAGTGAAAAATCGCCGCTTTGCCTCCCACCGGCACCTTCATTCTCGCTGGCCCTCGGAGACATTTTCTGCGAATATATTTGTACAAATTAATGCTCTACTCTACCTTAATATCAGGCAGTGAAATTTTTAAATTAAATTTCGCACTCTACCAGACGCCATGTCTGCGCGTTGCGTGAATTCGGCCCCCAGTTTTTAACCATTTCTAATTAAAAACTCGTGGAAATAGCAGAGAGCAAGAAAAATACAAAAATCAAACTATTTTAATTGCGAAAGGTTTATGAAGGGAATTATTACGCAAAAGTTAGAGAGAAATAATTATTACTTTCCATTTCCCAATGGAGATAATTCAGTGTCATCAAATGTCAGCGTGAACGAGGACAAAGTCAATTACGAATTTTACGACTGCTATTTTTATGCTTTCCGTGCGCGACGTAAAACGCGCGGAGTCGATTTTTCCCCGAGTTTTGAAAGCGTGCGTATTACACATGAGATGGATTTGGAAAGTTGATACATTCCGGCGCAGTGGGAAAGCAACAAAAAGTCGTAAAACAGCCAACAAAAAGCAAACATGGCGGCGGCATTGTAATCGCACTGATTGTGTGTCGTCGATCATTATTTAATTGCAAACCTCAAACGCGCACTGCCCGTGACGGGGATGTATCATCCCTGCACCCAGTAATTACGCGTTGCCCGAATGCCATTAATTATTCCCGGGTTGAAATCCACATCAACCCGCTACAATAATAATGCTGGAAAGAGGTGCTTTCACTGCAAACATTTTCAAATCAAAGAGTGCGTGCTCGAGTTACAAAATATAAAAAAGACGCGACAGCTATTGAAAGTCAACAAATATTTTGACGAGTGCGTTATTGAGCCAGTGGAATTCCGGCAGTCGATCTAAATCAACAGCTATTTCGACACATTATTTTAGCAATTAAAATCAATTTTCAGGAAAATAAAAGGACCCTTCTCTCGCTTTTGAAAATTAATCAGCTCAAATTTGCGTTCGATTTATTATTAGTTTGGATATTTTCCCATCGGGTTCCGTGTTGATTCCCGGCGCAGGTTAAATTAAATTTTTTTATAGTTAAATCAGCAAGCTTGAAAATTTGTCCATTTGCGCAGTAAGTTCATATCTCTTCTCTATCTCACAATTTATCACTGCGCATGAGTGACCAAAATTAAAACCTTCTGCGCAGGCGTAATTCCCATCGGGGGCTGGGTTGCGATCTGTTTTGGTTTTCCCGCCGGTCAGAAGTCAAAAGATTATTTTTGGTTGAATTGGCAAACATGAAAGGTGCATTAAATTCAGCTGTTGAAAAAAGCACCCACTTTCGTTTAAAGAGACAAATCAGCAAAACGCGTGTGTCGTATTTTTCCGATTTCCTCTATCCTTTCCTTGTTCAGCCTGGACAAAAAAACCGGAAAAAAAAACAAACATATGCATGCGCTGAGAAAAATAAACTCACTCGTCTGCAGATTCCGCGCCGTTGTCGAAATGCCATTTTCAAAGAATCGATTCGGCGAGAGAGAGAGAGAGAGAGCAAAACTCATTTCAGGTCAACGACTGCAAAAGAAAAAGAGGCAGGTGCGCCTTTTTTTTATTGCCGACACTGAAAAGGATCGGCATGCAGCTCGCTGCTTTTTTAATCATTTTTGCAGGCACGCGGAAGCTATATTATATTCCTGCCGTTCGTTTCATCTCCTTCAAAAGAAATGACGAATTTAATTTAGCAAATTCTTTTCCTTAACCAGAATTGTTTGATGAAAATATATATAGGTTAGAGTTTGATAAAAAAAAGAAATAATTTGCGTGCACGCGGATGGATTTGAGCTGAGCAAACAACATGATCTCTCGTCGCGTGGGCAAACACAGCGCCGCAAATGATAATTAATGGCTTTTGAGAAGAGGAGAGGAGTGAGTGCAGATGAAACGGATTATAAACGAGAGAGAGAGAGAGCCTTTGTGCCGAGCGAACATGTTCCTCGCGCTGCATGCCTCCACTTTGTCAAACGCCGGCCTCCAATAATCGACTCATTTCCCCATTCAAACCTTATTACCCCCCACAAACATACGTTTTTCGTAATATTAATGTTTGAAGCCATCAACAGATGGCTCCAACGTATACTTTCGTAATAAATTTAATTTTCAAGACACTTCCTCTGCGATTTCAGACTTAAATCCTGCCACTGTGCGTTCTTCACTTAATTTTCGTTCTTTTGACGTGCTGAAAACCAAAATCAGTCCAGCCATTCGCCGAAGAAGCTTTGGAAAAGATCTCTAAAAATTAATTTTCACGATTCCACGGCGATAGGCTGGATTGATTTCGGTTTTCAGCACGTCAAAAGAAAGAATATTAAGTGCAGAATGCACAGTAAGCAGGATTGAGTCTGAAATTGCAGCGAAAAGGCTTAAAAAAAATTTATTACTAAAGGATACAGTGGCGCCATCTGTTGGCGGCTTCGAACATTAACTATAGATTTTAGGTACAAACTTTTGTTATGTCGCATTTCGAGAGGAAAAAGAGCAGCTGCGGAGGGTCACAGATCGAGCTGATCGCACTTTGATGTCCGCCGTGCACTGTCTCCGCGGCAGTTACCAACGGCCAAAGCTTAATGAAAAAAGAAAGAAAAGTTTTCGGTGTCGCCCACACGGCAAGTTGCGCCATTAAAAAGGAAACGCTCGGATTACGCCCTCGGAAGAGCACTATTTTCGCTCCTCGGACGATAGTTTTACTGCTTCTCGCGCGCAATCACAATCAGGTGTCCGAAAAGAGTGAATCAAATCTAAATCGATGTCAAACAGCTGGTTTTTCATACAGAAATTTTTGTCAAACTCGGAATTTTCCCGATATAAAATAAAAATTAAATTTAAAAATATGTTTTCTGCAAAAGTAATTACATTTAAATTTAATAATTAGTTATGTTTGAGACACGTCTAATTTGACAGACAAATAAATTTGCATATTTTTGAACCAAAGTTCGACGGAGGGTGCAGCTTTTGGCCGGGAACTGTGGGAAGGCATTTTGCAGCAACAGAGCCGCAGGGTGGGTGGGTGCAAACTGGAAGGGTGTCGGATCGGAGTTAGGCGCGGGGGAATTCCGATGGGGTCTAATCAAGGCGGCGGGCCGGAAGGCGAGCGCCCATTAATTTGCCGCCGCCGCCGCCGCCGCGCGCGCCTTTTGCCCAATACATCATCGTCCGCGCGTGTTAATGTCGTTGCGCCCGGATAACACGCAGGATTGAAATGTTTTTGCCGGCGCATTGTTTCTCGCACCAACGCCGCACGAAAACAGTAGTGATTTTTTTGGCTGCCTTCCACGCCCGAAATGAGTTATACATTTAATTGACTTCTTATCGAGAAACTCATCCCGAGACTCGCCAGTTCTACTTCTAATTTAGTTTTTGAGCTAAGGAAGCTTCTCGAATTCGTATTTCTTTACGAACAGCTGATTATTAGCACGGTGATTGGTGAATCGACCGTTAGATGGCACGTCAGGCTAACGGAAAAATGTAACAAAATGCGCGGGAATTAAATTATTAGGCCGGCACGCCTCTTTTTCGACGCTTCTGATTGATCTCCTTTAATTTCGACGCCATATTGAATTCTGACCGGCGGGAAAACCAACACAGATCGCAACCAGTCTCCCGGTGGGAATTACGACTGCGCAGAAGGTTTTAATTTGGGTCACGCATGCGCAGTGATGAGTTTCAGCCTCTCTGTAAGATTTAGAAGCGATCTGAGCATACTGCGCATGCTTAAGATGCGCATAAGTTTACTGCGCAGCTTCAAAATAGATCGCAACCCGGCCCCCAGTGAATAAAACAAATTTTTCTCCTCAAGGTGTCTTCCTAAATAAATATAGCTTGGAAAAAGAAACTCCCTGCTCGAAGAAAAACAAGTTGGTTTGTTGGTAATAGTTTGAAAGTTAAATATTTGCGTTGAGAAGTAGTTTTGATGGATGATGATGATCTGCCTTAACACACCTCGCGGCTCGCAAAGTAATTCTCCTGTGCACACACACTGTGTTTTTCCTGTCCTGCCTGCGAAAGTAACGACGCAAATTGATTGTGTGCATACACGACAGCAGCTCTGCGTGTTTAACTTTTCTTCAACGCAACTAACACTAACATTCAAACATCGCCTGCTTTTGAATAGTTGGTTCAGAGACAAGAATCGAGAACTTGTTGCTATAATATCGACAACGACGTCAGCACCGCCAACGCGCCATTTTTTATTATTATTATTGCGTTGGAAAAATAAAATCTGGTTCAGCCGCAGGCATTATGTTTTTAAGTTTAAATGTCATGCGAACAAAGGACTGTTCCTCATCTATCGTAACTTTTTAAATGCTAAAATGTCCTTCCTGAGCGCCTTGATGGCTTCCAAAAGGTCAATATTTTTTCTGAGAAGATTTTCGAATAAATTAAATTAAATTTTGGCTATTTTTATTTATTTTAAATAAATTGAAAAGGTTCTCTATGGGCCAGTTGAAATGTTCGGACGAATTTTATGCGAAAATGGTAAGTGTGAGAACAATTTGCTTAATAGGAAAAAGACTGGAAATTTAATCAGCTTTCCAAATTTAGGCAATTTTTGACGCTGCTATCAACTGCTGAATTTTAATCAGGCAAAACACATACCCCTTTCGAAAATCTGCAATTTTTCTAGACTCAAAAGAACTATTTTTTATCTTCTCAAAATTAAATTTTCATGAATTTTTTCACCCCGGAAGCAATTAATTTCCCTTGCTAAAAAAGAGGGCGTAGCCGGTAAAACGTTTCATGTAAATATTAATTAAATAGAAAATTTGTAGTTCAAACCTTGAAGCTTTCAGACGCAATAAACCGCAACAAGAATCGATGTTAATGAATAGGCACAAATAGATTCGATCCTAATATCATTGAGAATCACCACTAATTAAATTTGATCTCAAGAGCGAGAGCATCTGCGAGGGATTTTGATTATAGCACATAATATTCTGCCTTTGAAACACACTGCTCCTGCTCGAGCGACGTAATCCCCGCACGTGCCTTTGCTCGAATCTCGATTCATTGAGTCTTTGGCTCGATTTTGATTAGATTCCGCCGCCGAATGTCGCGTCGCACGTGAAAATTTATGTACGCACGCAACAGATACTTAATTAAACAACGCGGAGGGAGTGGGAATAAGAGGCGGAAATGCGGTGTTCGCGAGACAAAATAAACTAGATAGAGGAGGATTGTTTACCCGTCTCGGCGGGAGCGCAATATTATATTATACACGGGCAGGCAGGAGCGGAATATTATTCCGGCCAGGCCAGAACAGGCCAGAACAGGGCAGAGGCTGCGAATTTGCTTCATTAGCATCGAGCGCGCGCGCGAGCAGCCAATTAATTTGCAGCAGCTGAAAACACAAGCAGAATTTGCATAAGAGGCCTCGCGCGGAGCCGCCGTCAGGGAGTGCAGGGCAATTATTGTGTCTGCGTGCTGCCAACTACTGCCAACTGGCCGAGTCATCCTCATTAAAATATGTATGCGATATGACGACTAACAATTACCGACCAGATCTCGCCGCTTGCATGCTGTTAACACCCCCGAGTGACACACACTTTGCTCGCTCACGAGTCAAGCAGAGAGACACGCTGAGTTGCCAATCGACGTTGCAAATTGTGTTTTGCACCAGACACGTGAGCGCAATTGCGATGCACAATCGATCGTGCCTCGTGCCGCTTTGCAATTTTCGAAACACTCCAAATTATGCTTAAAATTCAACCTAAAAAGATATATAATTTCAATTTTACCGGTTTTGAGAAAATGAGGAAATTAATTGCTTCCGGCATGAGAAAAATTATGAAAATTTAATTGTGAGAATAAGATAAAAAATAGTTCTTTTGAGTCTTGAAAGTTATTTTTTTCAGAAATTGCAGGTTTTCGAAAGGGGTGTGCGTTTTGCTTGATTAAAATTCAGGAGTTGAGAGTATCTTTAAAAACTGCCCAAATTCAGAAAGCTGATTAAATTTCCAGTTTTTTTCCTATTTAACAAATTTTCCTAAATTTCACCATTTTCGCACAAAATCCGTCCGCAAATTTCAACTGGCCGTTTGAGAACCTTTAAAATTTAATTATAAAAATAAAAATACCCAAAATTAAGACCTTTTTTAATTTATAAAAAATGTTATTGCATCCAACAATTCAAATAATTTCCAATTTTCGGCCTGGATTAATGGAACCGACGGCCTAAAACTCGAGTTTGTAATGTTTCCCCTTTGGGAAGCGTGATATTAACTGAACGAACGCAAACTGCAAACGTAGAAATTTGAATCAAAGTGCGTATATAGTCATTATGAAAATGTAACCCAGCGCATTTAAATGGCGTGCCTTTGATATTGTAACTCGGTGAGGCGTAAAGCAACGTTGCGAACAGTTGTTTGTTTCAACGCGCGCGCAACGTAATTTGCGGCAACAAAAGCTGACGGCGTGTCCTTGGGCGCCGCGCAAACAAACTTTTGTCCGAAAAGAGTCGGTCGGTGCGTAGAACGAGCAAAACAATTAATAACAAGCAAACAAATATAATACGCGCGTAATACCTTGAACTTGCGCGCGTGTCAAAGGCCGTTCGATTAATCAACGCACTCATTAATGGCGCCGGGGATCAGACGCAGCGCAGAGTTCACCATTCGAATGCTATCGGCACGCGACCCTTTATCATCCCCGCCAACCCCCTGCGGCAAGCTATAAAAGGGGCTATTTCTAGCTGTTTCCTCGCTTTCTCCAATATTCAAGCGGGTTGTGTTGCGTGGGTTTTTGATCCAAATTACGCCATTGATGGAATTTCCAGCAGAGGAATTTTTCCATTTTCGATTAAGTTGCCAGTTATTGAGTTCAGACACAAATAGACGCCAAGGATAACTCAATTTGGAGAGCAGATTTATTCCGAAAATATAATTTTAATTGGATCCCAAGCACAAAAAAATTGATTTAGACCAAAAAATGACTGGTTTCCATGATTTTAAACTTTTATGTAAATGCATAAAAATTTAAAAAATCCCATTGGTTGCCATATTTATCTTACTGAGACGTTTAATTACTTTAACTGCCTCCTTCTGTTTAGCCACAATCTGGTTTTCAACTGTTTTAAGGAGCTTAAATTAACTTTTTTACAATTGTTTGAATATTCGCCCATTTAAAAGCTGCGCAGTAAACTTGGGCGCATCTTAAGAATGCGCAGTATGTTCAGATCGCTTATAAAGCTCACAGGGAGGCTGGAACTCATCACTGCGCATGCGTGACCCAAATCAAAACCTTCTGCGCAGTCGTAATTCCCACCGGGGTCCGGGTAGCGATCTGTTTTTGGTTTCCCGCCGTTCAGAATTCAAAATGGCGTCGAAATTAAAGGAGACAGTCCAGCGGCCAATCAGAAGCGTCGAAAAAGAGGCGTGGTGAACTAATAATTTAATTCCCATCTATTTTGTTACATTTCAATTAGCCTGATGTGCCGTCTAACGGTCGTTTCGCCAATTACCAGGCTAATTAGCCGTTAGTAAATAAATTTTACGTTTACAACTTTCCCGCCGTACTCTACCAGACGCCATGTCTGCGGGTCGCTTGAATCCAGCCCCCGGTAAAAATAAGAAAAAAAATCAGCTTGCGTCATAAAGGCGAAACTTTTGGTCGAACATCGTTCATCGAGGAGCAGCTAGACGACAAAGTTGATCGCGGAATTATTCACGAAACAGGCGCTCTTTGCGGATTAGGCTAGACAGAAGTCGTACAAATTTAGTGTATATTGTGCCGAGCCAAGCCAAGAACATTAACTTCACTTTTCACTTGCCGGCTTTCTCTTCAGACAAAATTACACGCGCGCGCTCTGCGAAATTAATTTTCAGCTCCGTTTTTGCTCACGAAATCGTGTCTGGGTTGAGGGTCCGCGGGCTGGACTTGCGCTCGTCCGGCACGCAAGCTGGATTAATCAAAACTCGTGCGTGTCTCGCTCTCTCAGGACCACTTGAAATTGGTTTTATGTTTGGATAAAGAAATAAAAAGCTTTGCGAGCTTAACACTTGCACGACTATTTCTCCCCAGACATGTCGCTATCATTATTTCTATTCATTTGAGCAAATTAAAAAAAAACGATGAAATTCAAACCTGAAGAATAAAGTCGCAATAAGAAATTGACTGAATTTTTCTACAGAAGAAAACAATTTCCCCTTTAAATCATGGGTTTCTGAAATCAGACATTGGAAAAAACTGTCAACTATTTGACTCGTCTCGACCAACCCTGACTAGTTGAAAGGCTCTGAGGGTGCTTACCTCCAGATTTAAATGTACATTTATATAAATTAAATTAAAAAGAACAAAAATTCAAGCGTTTTTACTCTTTACATGGGGATGAAAATTAGGGGTGGATGGTAAGCACCCCTTAATCCATTCAGATGGTTAGGGAAGGTCAAGATGAACGTAATGATGGATAGTTTTTGCAATTCTGATGGTTACAACCCGAGATCTGGAGTTTGAAATATAGCGAAAATAAAAATGTGCTATTTTTCCGAGTTTTTTTGGGATTTTTGTACCTCTAAATCTCAGTTTTTAACTATTAGATTTGAAAAAACTACCCTCTGTTGGATTCTTTTAAAGATCCACCAACCAACGAAAGTATTTAGAGGGTGCTTATCGCCATCCCCTTTCATCCCCATTGCTACAATATTGATAAAAAGCGACCGCCGTTCCTGCCGCCGCTCTCTGTTGCATCTTTCAAGCTGTATGGCAACTTAGGGGTGGAGGGTAAGCACCCCTCAACCCACCAGTTGGTCAGGGAAAGTTAATATAAGTCTAACAATGGGTAGTTTTTGGAATTCTGATTGTTCAAACCCGAGATTTGAGCGTTTAAAATGTTTGCAAAACACGATTTTTTTCATTTTTTTTTGTGTTTTGCAAATTTTAAGAACTCCAAATCTCAGGTTGTTATTATTAGAATTGTAAAAACTACCCACTGTTAGACTCGTCTTAATCTTTTCTAGGCAGCTAAATGGTTAAGGGGGTGCTCATCCTCTACTCCCTTAATTTCAACCCCTTTGAAAAAAGTAAAATTGTTAATTTTCTGTTTTTTGTTCATTGAATTAAAATAAAAACCATTTTATTTTAAAATCATATTAAGGCATATAATAAAATTTGGCACTAGTTTTAAATATTTAAAAACAAAATTTAAGCTTTAATGAAGCATTTGTTTTTTATTTTGACAAATTTCAGCTACTAAAATTGTAGCAATGGTTGAAAGGAGTGGAGGGTAGGCACCTATTAAACCCTTTAGTTGCTCAGGGGAGATTGATATTAGTCTAATGGTGTTTGGTTTTTTCATTTCTCACAATTAGAACCCGAGATTTGGAGTTCAAAAAATTTTCAAAATATGTAAAAAGTAAAAAAATTAAAAATAAAACTCTTTTCACACATGTAAGCGTCAAGTGAAACCTTTTCCTTGTCGAAATGAATTCCAGGAACGCTGCGAGGAAGGTCGGAGTTGTTCACAAACAGACGAGGGCATTTTCCAACTGTCACTTTAGCATAACACAGACGCTCTCGTCCGTTATTTGTCATGAAAGGAAAAGCCGAGGCTGAAGGTATTTCCCAGGTACAAAAGGGATATAATTAGCTTTACAGCCACGCTCCAAATGCGTGCAAATTCAGGCCGGATGGGATTATTAACGTCTGCTGAACAGAAGCGAAGAGAGAGCGTTGGCAGGCGAATCGGGAATTTCGCGAATCTTTCTCTGTCAATCCAATTGCAACAATTCGGCGAGTGTGGAAAGAGAATCTTTTTTGACGAATGCGAGAGCAGAAGATTGGCATACTGCGTCGTCATTTTGCAATGCAATTTCGGCTCTCGTGTGCCGCGGCGCCCGCGTGGCACTTACATTTATTGAGTTTCGAGAGCAGCGAGCTCGCTGCTTTTAATGCCGTGCCTGCGGGCCCGCAGGCATCCGCCGACACAAACTTTTGCTGCCCTGAAAAAGCGTGCCAACGACACCTGTCTCCCTCTTTCGCACTCGGTGGCGCGGCAAAAATAAATATTTATGAACGCGCGACTCGCCCCGCGACAAAAGAGTTATTCTCATAAGCACCAAATAAATCACTTTTATTCCACTGAGCTGCACATTTTCAAAGTTTTGTTGACACTTTGTAGTGAAGAAAGGGGGCACTGAAAGCCGGTATTTTATTTTTCTTTCATCTATTTAACTGAAAATTATTTTTAAATTAAATATAATAGTTAAAATAGAAAAAATCACTGGGAGCCATTTGGAAGCTGCGCAGTGAACTTTTGCGCATCTTACGCATGCGCAGTATGTCCAAATCGCTTCTAAATCTCACAAGGAGGCAGAAAATCATCACTGCGCATGCGTGACCCAAATTAAAACCTTCTGCGCAGTCGTAATTCCCACCGGGGTCCAGTTTGCGATTTGTGTTGGTTTTCCCGTCGGTCAGAAGTGAAGATGGCGTCGAAATAATGGCGGTAATTCCAGTCGACCAATCAGAAGCGTCGGAAAGAGGCGTGCCAACCAAATAATAATTTCATTCCCGCGAATTTTAAATCATTTTAAATCAGCCTGATGTGCCATCTAAGGGTCGAATCAATAATTAACGGGCTAATTAGCTGTTACTAAACAAAAATATTCATTTTGCTCACGATAAATTATAGCTCATTCGGGAAAACGTCCGAAACTTCGAAGAGAAATCAGATTGAGTCTGTTCGGAAGGAGCGACAGTTTACACAATGGCCGATCGGATCGCATGCAAAGCTAAAACAATTTGCGTTGACTAAAGTGGCTGATGTGCTGTGTGTGTGTGTGTGTGTTTCAGGCAACTTTCTGGTGATCATGGTGGTGCAGTGCGACAGGCAAGTCGAGTCGAAAACCAACTTCCTGCTCGGCCAATTGGCGGTGGCCGACCTCTGCGTAGGCGTCTTTTGTGTCATGCAGAGCTTCATGGCCTACCTCAGCAAGTGAGTTTCGGATTAATCAGCAGACAAAGTTTGCCTTGCCTTCCCTCTTCCATTCCCTCTAGATTGCATTCTCCGCTCTTTTCGCAGCCGCCGCCGAAAGCCGAAACTCTGCGCAAAGCGCGCACGTGTCGCACTCGACGACAATGCAGCCGTAATGAACTTGCCACATTTGAATTTGCAGCACGTTACTAGCTATTGCGCCTGAAAACTTTTATTCGGCCGGATTTCTACCAGGACAATTCAAATTTTTGCAATGAACAATTTGCTCTACAATTTGCAAGAGTGAAAAATCAAAATTTTCAAATTTTCCACCGTTTGAGCACAGTTTCTTGGCAGATTTTGATTTCTCTCGTCGAGATCTGTCCTTTTCCTTTTAGAGAGACTCTGTTTTAGTGAAATAAAATAGGATATCAAGTACGGACGTTTTTCTAAAATAATTTACGCTGCTATTAAGGTAATTTTGGCTTCAAATGAATCCCAAGGGACGAATTCATGCATCTTTTGCTGTCTAATTGCAGCTACAGAGTTAATTATATTGATTTATAACCTCAGAAACACGTGAAAAGTTGCATTAAACCGATTTAATTGCGAAAGAAAAGACGGAAATCATCAAGAATTCTTTGCTGGAAGAATTCTGGACGCTGATTGGCGAACTACGCGCATGTCAGCATCTCCCGCGCAATTCACAACACATGTACGCTGTTGCTAGGCCACCGCGGGAGCTGTTTACGTGCGTGTTGCGTCAGCCAATCAGCGTCGAGAATTGTTCCAGCAAAGAATTTTCTGATTTCCGCGATTTAAATCGGGTTTAATCGACTTTTAATTAATTTCTGCGATTAAAAATCGACGAATCAACTCTTTAGCTTCAAAATTAGGCACCAAACATCGGTAGCAGAATATCAAGCGTCTTACAAGAGGCATTTAACCTGAGATTCTTTTGGCGGGAAAACGCGTTTGCATCGCTTGAGCATTTTCTTGGCAGATTTCGATTCCTCTGGTCGAGATCTGAGCAACATCCTTTCAGGGAAACTCTTTTTTAGTAAAATAAAATAGGATAGGATTTGAAGTAAGCAGACAGTGCAAACTTTGCAGACTCTTTTATAAAAAAAAAATAAGCTAAAATTTAGCTCAAATGAGCTAAATTTTGGCTTCAAGGACCAGTTTATGCAATCCCAACAAGCATTTTCCAGGATTTCGTAGTATATTATAATGATTTGAATCCCCTTTAAGTAAGTTCCATGACAAAGAGCGAACATAATTTAATTCAATGCTCTCTGAAATAATTTAGTAGCGGCGAAAAGTGTAATTTTACCATACAACCGTTTGATTTGAAAGTTCTTTGGACGCTAATCTACATATAAATGAGACTTACCCTGTTACACGCCAGGTCCAGGCCATCCGTCCGAGTCCGCGGGACGTCCGTGTTGTCCCTTACTAGCGGTGTCCGGCGTCCTGCGTCCGTTAATAACTTTTAACGGCGGTTGACCGTTGACGCGTGAGACAAAACGCAGGAATTTGTAAGTCGCTTCGTCGCTAGTCCTGCTGCCAGCGGCCGTCGCCCCTCCCCCGCTCCACAACAGAGGCAGGCAGCAGCAGCAGGCATTCCATGCAAGTGCGTGCATGCATGTGCAGCCGCCGCTACCACGCGCAGACGAAAATCGCCCTTTTAACCCTTTTTTGTCCTTCTAACCTTTCTTTTCAAATTTGCCCGGTCGTCAGTAGCATTAATTAAGACTCTTTGTGTTAAGAAATTATAATTTATTCAATCGAATTTAAGATTTTTTTAATCTGGGCAGCTTCTTTGAAAAGAGGCATCATAATTTTGTTTTAGATAATGAAAAAGGTTAAGGTTTTAATATTAAAATTTAATCCATCGAATTAACTAAAAATATTTCCCAGAAAAATATTTTTGTGATAACGATTTCAAAATATTTAACAATATTTTCTTGATTAAATTATGTTTCATATTTAATTTTGTGTTTTTAATTTTAAGAAAAATATCGAAGTTCTTCTCTTTTAGGGTTTTCAAAAGAATATTGCAGGATCATTCCAAACATTAATCTTTTGAAAGAATCTCAGAATGGTCCAAAGAATATTCTGGGGATAATCAATTGACATAATATATAATCGTTGCATGGCGGGTTTTGGACTTTCAAAGACAAACACGCTATCTTTTCCACTTCACCTGAGGGGAAGGATTAATTTTTGGAATTTAGAAGGCAGTTGCGGCGGCTGCTCGGTTTCTGCGTTGGAGCAGGATTAGGCGCGGCGGCGGTAAGGCGCTTAGCAAAACAATTGGCGCCACTCGATGCCCGCGGCACCCTTATAAAACGCGCGGCAATTAGCCCCGAAAGCGTGCCGCCGCCGCCGCCGCGGTGAGAGGCGGTGGAGATTTACGAGAGAGAGGTCGCGCGTTTATTTCTGCTGAAAACGCTGCTTTCCTTTCGCCACTTTTTTCGCGAGACGCTTGCCAACTGCTACTTCAAAATTTGCATAAACCCAGCCCAGCGCTGCAGACTGCAGAGCCCATCTGATGACGTGTCACATGTATAAACTTTTGCATTTTTTTTGTAACTTTGGAATAAAGCAGTGTCGCAACTTGTTATGCATGAGCTGTGAGAATTATTGATCCGCACACAGTATATTTCCAGTCAAACTGTCTTCTCTTTCGCTTCATTAACTTCAATTTTGGTCTCGAATTGCTCCGTTAAGTGCAATCAAATTCAGGAAATCCACTTTACAATTTAACGACAGTAAATAACTTGCCAAATTCACGTTTTGTTGGAAAATTCAATCTTAAAAAATAGGATAGAACAATTTTCTAATGAGTATTATTTACTTTTATCTCTCTTTAATTTTGGTTCAGTTACAAATATTAAAAAATAGAGCTAAATTATTGAAAAATGATTTATTTTGTAAAATGAATACTTTATTTAAAACATTTAATGTGGACAAAATAACGATATTTTCCAAAATGAAAATAAATTCCAACAGTAGAAAAAATCCGTGGCATAAAAATAAAAAGAGAATAGTATTTTCTGAAATAGAAGTGAGAGAAAAGAGGAGTAATGCAATTCAAAGGTGCTCTCGGGAGTGGCTGCGAAGGTTTACAGTTTACAGCTTGGCGCGCGCGAATTCCGCCGGCTTTTCCGCGGTGCCGCATGAATAATTCACAAATCTGCACCACGAAATTCAGAGCCGCCGCCGCCGCGTGCTTTTTCCTTTTTGTTTTCTGCGTCCGAATGACATGACACAACAACAACAGAGGCCGATGTTTATTGTTGCGACGCAGCTCGCAAGTGTGATATACATTGGTCTCCAAGCAAAAATCTGCTTTTTGCATCACTTTTTGTTCCAACGCAGGTTGGCAAAACTCGCATCTGTTTCACAAGGCACGAAATATTTACTCTAGAGTCTGGAAATGAGTGTTAAACCAATTTAAATTACAATCAAAATATTTTTTTGGCTACAAATATTTTTTGGGGGAAAATCTTGAATAAAATGCATCAAAATGCGCGGGAATGAAATTGATAGGTGCTTTTCTGATGCTTCTGATTGGCCGCTGGACTTTCTCCTAATTGGCCGCCATTATTTCGACGCCTTTTTGACTTATGACCGGCGGGAAACCACAAAAAATTCAAACCAGCCCCCCGATGGGAATTTCGACTGCGCAGAAGGTTTTAATTTGGGTCACACATGCGCAATGATGCGTTTCGTCCTCTCTGTGAGGTGAAGAAGCGACCTGAACATACTGCGCATGCTTAAGATGCGCACAAAATTACTGCGCAGCTTCAAAACGTATCTCAACTCGGCTCCCAGTGAAGTAAAAAGTAAACTAAACGTCAGCAATTCCTCTTTAACTGAAATCCTATATTCATTTTCTTTTTTAACATTTAACAAATTAAACAAAAAAAGAAGCCACAACAGTTTGTATCGATAAAACTAAATAAAAGTGCTTCCCATTATTAATTAACATTTAGCTCGGATTTAATTTCGTGTGAAATTCTCGTGCACGTTTAATTAAACACGCGCGGCAGCGATTCGTTGACTCTTCTCTAATTAAATCAGTGGAATGCGCGGTGTAATAACAGTTGTGTGTGTATTGTGTGTTTCAGCTGGTCGCTGGGCTTGTTCATGTGTCAAATGTATCTGTACGTGCAGGCGTTGAGCTACGTCGCCTCCGTGCTCATCATGGTGGCCGTTTGCGTCGAGCGATACGTCGCCATCATGCAACCCTTCCACACCCGCAGCGTCTTCACCACCGCACGCCTCAGGGTGAGACAAAATAAATTGCACCCCATTTATAATTTCATATTGCAGCACAGCATTAATTTTCTTAATTGCTGCCTCGCCCGTTCAAACTGTTGAGAGATAGCCTCATTTTTCATCCGTATCTGTTTTTTCGTTTAAAGACCGTCCCTGACGAGGTTTCTAAGTCAACCAATCGATTCCTGAGGGCCGAATTAGGTAAAATGGATGTTTTTTTCGTTAAAAATTGCAGCGCGACGTTGCGAATTTTTTTTTCCCGCCAAAACAAATGAATGCGAGATGAGCGCACGTATCACAGCTGGTTTGAGCACTGCCTGTGCGAATGAATTCTTCGTCAGATCCAGCCAGCTCTGATGCATGCGCATTCCTCGCATTCATTTTTGGCGGGAAAAAAAGTTCTTACGTCGTGCTGCACTTTTTTAACGGAAAAAACATCCACTCTTACTAATTCGACCCTCAGGAATCGATTGGCGTGCTGAGAAACTTCGTCAAAGACGATCTTGGCCAAGTTTTAGAACAATCAGCTGTTTGGCCTAGTTAATTTTACGGCAAATAATGCTCTTCAACCTGAGCATTTACGACGGAGTTAGTTTGTTCGCTAAAAAGAAGTGCAGAACTCGCTCGTTGTGTTTAATCCACTTTACCAGTTGCATCAGCAACGCTCACTGCCTTTCCGCAAACAATTTGCGGCAGCATCTGTTGAGCGGGACGTGCGCGTGGTCACTGAACTTCCATTCCCGAGTTTGCAATTAACTTTTCAATGCAAATATTAATGAAGGCTTGCTGCTGCAAATCTAGGACATTCAAACATAATCGACATTTTTAAAAAAATTAATTAGATCCCTCTCGGAGTGAATTTTCTGCACCCTTTCGCCTTTCTCTTGGGAAGGCCAAAATTAAGTGGCCATTTGGCCAGGTTAACGACTTTCGCCGCTGCCTCCGAAGGGAGAGAAATAAAGAAAATTAATAATCCGCAACGAGATTCCCGGGGCAGCCGTGCGTGCTGTTTGTACGAGTTTAACGAAGCTCATTAAAAGCAACAGCAGCCAGTCGAAATTGATTTTTTGTGCCGCGCGCAGTGCGTAGGCTTAACAGAAAAAATAGCGAACGCGTGGGCAAGATCACAAGCTTCATAGATGAAAGAGAAACAAGGTTGTAATTAGTGTTTATCCTGCTCTCTGTTTTTTTTCGCTTTTTGAGTGATTAAATCCTAGAGGACGGTTGATTTCGGAATAGAATTTTGTTATAAATTTATAACTATATTTTTATTAATTAAAGACCGTCTCTGACGAAGTTTCGGAGCCCACCAATCGATTCCTGAGGGTCGAATTAGGTAGAGTTGATGTTTTTCCGTTAGAAAAGTCCAGCGCGACGGTGCGAACTTGTTTCCCGCCAAAATGTAATTAACGTATTTGCGAAATGCGCATGCGTCACAGCTGGCTGGATGTGACAAATAATTCATTCGTACAAGTGGTCTCTCTGCTAGTGCTCAAACCAGCTCTGACGCATGCGCAGCTCTCGAATATACATTCATTTTGTTTTGGCGGGAAAAAAGTTCACGCATCGCGCTGCACCTTTTGGCCGGGAAAAACATCTATTTTACCTAATTCGACCCTCAGGAATCGATTGATGGGCTCAGAAGCTTCGTCAAAGACGAAGTTTAACTTCAATTTAATTTTCCAATGTCAAAATCAACTCAAAAACCAGATTTATAAGTTTCCCAACACATTTGGCCACCATTTCCAACCGGAGTTTTAAATTATACGCTATAAAATTCCAACCTACAGTATGACCACTTATATTTTGAGACTAACTTTGCATGCGCATAACTTTTGAACTATTTATGCGTTTCGCGCCAAATTTGTATCATTCAACTCCCCACTTTATGCTCTTTTACTATAATGGCGCGAAAATCACCTCAGACCCTTAGTATGTATGCAACATGCACAACAAGCAGAAAATCCTTTCGCTGCTCCGCGCCCAACGCTCGATTCGGGACATTATGGCCCTCACCAAATGCTCCAGGGCAACCGTCTTCCGCATCAAAGCTATTGGTGATATTGCCCCGACCCCAAGGAAGCCCCGAAATGCAAAATCAACGCCCGTCCGCACTCCAGCATTGATGAGGGCCATTCGCATGAAGATTAAACGAAATCCGCTGATTTCCATTAGAAAAATCGTACGCTCGTACGCAGCGGGCCGCGAAACGGTCCGAAAAATAGTGAAAAATGATCTGAAGTACGTGTCGAGGGCCAGGACCAAGAGACATTTGATTACGACCAAACAGAAGGAAGCGAGAGTGGAAAGAAGTAGGAAGCTGCTATCCGATTTGAAGAAAGGCACGAAACGCCGTGTTATTTTGTACTCAGATGAAAAGATGTTCACTGTCGATGCAGTTTCCAATAGCCGAACTGACAGGTATCTGAGCAAGTCACCTGCATCTGAGGTACCAGAAAATATCCGATTTTCGTTCAAAACTAAGCATCCTGCTGGTGTTATGGTCTTTGGACTTGTCGCATCTGATGGCAAGAAGATGAATCCAGTGTTCATAAAACAAGGGCTTAAAGTGAACACTGAGGTCTACTTAGACATTTTAAAAAAGCAAGTTCTGCCTTGGGTGAAGTCAACATATGGGTCGGACACAAAAATTACATTCCAAAAAGATGGTGCGCCGGCCCATACGTCCAAAAAGACTCAAGATTGGCTAAACCAGCACCTGCCGGGCTTCTGGTCCAAGACGATGTGGCCTGCTAGCTCACCAGATCTGAACCCCCTCGACTTTAGTGTTTGGGCAAAAGTCGAGGCGGATGCTTACAAGAAGCCTCACCCCAATATTGAAGCCCTGAAGACCTCCATCAAGAAGGCATGGCGTGCAATGGATGAAGAGTACCTTCAAAGGGTTTCCAGCCGAGTCCGACCCCGTCTGGAGGCCGTGATTGAGAAAAATGGAGCCCATATCGAATAAATGTGTAACCAAACGTGTAATAAAGCTGTGATGTAAATGACGTCCGCCTAACTTAAGTAGTTTTTGTTAAGCAGCCATTTTAAATAAAACATGGAAGAGTCTCAAAATATAAGTGGTCATACTGTACACATTAAAAACAAAATTCAAACCACCAGCATCCTCTAAAAACATAAATTCTGTGACCTCCAGCATGAGAAAGGGGTTCAGTGTGTTGTCCAAATCCGTTTTCGCAGCTGATCGTGGTGCTGGTGTGGCTGGTGAGCGCGGCGTACGCGTCGCCGCGGCTCTTCTTCGCCAGGGTGACCAGCCAGGAGCTGCCCAACGACGAGACGGACACCTTCTGCCACTTAGACACGTCCCGTTACGACCCTGAGATCTTCGACACGGCCAACCTGATCTTCCTCTACGTCATCCCGCTGCTCGTGATGGCCGTCATGTATTCGCGCATGTGCGTCGAGCTGTGGCAGAGCGGCAGGCAGATCCCGGGCGCCGTCCACGCCGGACGCGTCCCGTGCCATCCTAGCTCCGCCCCCGTCCCTGACGCACCTTCAGGTAGAATATTAAATTTTGAATAAATATAGGAGGAAAAATGCAGGCCTTTTTTAATATCCTTTTGACGTCCTTTTGATATCCTTTGGATGTTCTTATCGACCAGATTTAACCAACTTAGAAAAAAAATCATTTTTTTACCCTGAATTTTAACGGTAGCCCTGACGACGACGAGTCTGCTGCACCTGGTGTCGGAGCCTGGCGAGCACACGGCGCTGCAGTCGTGCTTGAGCATCGCAGACAACCAGAGTGTGGCCAGCGAGATCGTTCAGGGCGGCCCGCGGAGTCCGCTGCCCAGCCCGCAGCCCCCGCTGCAGAGGATGAGTTCGCTGCCGCCGCTCAGGGAGACCAGGGACCCCCTGCGGCCCTGCAACTCGCCCAGACCGAAGAGGAAGCAGCGCAAAATGTGGCGCCGCTTCTTCCACAAACGCTCCCAAAGCACAGTAAGATATTTTTAAATTTCCCGCCAAAATCCGTCAGCAGATAAAATTAATGAAATTTTGCGGATTTTGTTGCAGAGGAGCAACGACCTGGACGTGGGGCCACTTGGGGCGCGGCGCAGGGTGGTGTACATGTTGATTTTGGTGGTTTTGTCCTTCCTGCTGTGCAACCTTCCGTACCACGCGCGCAAGATGTGGCAGGTGCGTCTGTTGAGCGCCGAGAACATGGTTTACTACCAGCTCTTCACGCCCTGCACCTTCCTCATCATGTACTTCAACTCGGCACTCAACCCCATCCTCTACGCCACCATGTCGCTCAGGTTTGTCACATTTTTTTATTTATAATAATCAGCAAGTTGGGAGTCCAATAATATCGTATATTTATTAAAAATTTGGTTGCCAATTAAGTGCCAAATATACAAGGTTGCCAATTACAATAAGAGAAGTATAAGCATATTTATTTCTTTTTGGATTTGTTGGTGAGTGCATCGGTGACAAAGTTTTTGCACTGATCGAACAAAGCGTAGTCAGTTTTGCAGGTATTGCTCGTAACTGAAAGATTTTATGTTTATTAGTAGATAATTTAGCTCAAATAAGGTTATAACTATATTACCTCTTGATGGGCATTGCTTCGTTGTGATTGATTAATTAAATAATTAGTTAAAAATCCAAATATTCAAATTATAATAATTACATCAACGATTGTTGCCAAAACACACTGCACAACGATTCCACCGATCGGATTGCACTTGATCTTGCCAGATGGCAAGTCCGGAAGGGGTAACTCTAAAAATTAATTCTCAATTCTGTTCTCGAGCCATTTACTGGTTTTACCGCTAATTAAAGATGTACAGTTTTGAACTGCCACACTTATAATGTCAATCCAGGGGCCAGTAGGATCTTGGTTTGCGACCAGCAGGCCGACCAACGCATCAGCATCAATATCTCCAGTAGTGCTATCAATCTTAAGAAAAATATCATTGCCATTTACAATAGTTTTTTTGGACCATCGACATACAACTCCGGTTTGGTTGAGGTAGCATGAAATAAAACACTGAAAAGACAAGTCAAATTTGACTAGGGTGTAAAGGTACACGATATTCTCCTCACAGCAGCTTTGCCGAGTTGCTTTGCCAAGCTGGCAGCATCGTTCATGTCCACGGTGTTGTTTTTCTTAATATTCTGCAGCTTGTTGAGCACAAACGAATTAAACACAGAGTTGTCGCCGCCGCCTTTTTTGCAAGTGGTTTCTATTGCTTTGTTGGATGTCTTAGCGAGTAAATCTTTAGCAGGTGGAGAGCAGCACTTGGTCAGCAAATTCTGTAAAAAATGACTGATCAAAAAATGCCGTTCAATCAACGGTTAAGACAAAAAACCTTGAAATCCTTTGATGAGCATTGTGGTGGTTTGGGAGTAGTTGGTGGTTTGGTTGGAGTAGGTTTTTTGGTTGGTGTTGGCTTTTTGGTGGTGGTGCTTTTAGTTGTGGTCGTAGCGGGGGCTTTTGTAGTGGTGGTGGGGCCAGTGTTTGTGGTTGTTGTACCAGTGGCACCATCAAGCGCTGAAATCGAATATTAACACTGTGCATTTTTTTCACTGCGTCTTACAGCTCATTTTGTTCGTAACCCAGGAAACTAATCCTGAGAGCCTTGCGTACACGGAAGACGTGGTCTGGCAAGAGGTGCCTCCCCAGGACACAATGCCGATCTGGACCCAAGCAGAGCCATTGTTGTACACAAGAGCTCCGCCGCTGTCTCCCTGATGTGATTAAATTTTAGCACAATAAGCGATAAAAGTCAAAACTCCATACGTTGCAGTCTGCTTGGTCCGCGGCTGGTGCTTTTGCACACATCATGACGTCCGAAAAATACGACGAAGAGCCGTACTCAGCCGTGCAGGACGCATCAGTGGTGATTGTCAGAGTTGCGTATTTCAGCGTGTTGCTTGTTGTTTGAGCTGACAATTTTAAATTGATTAAAAGCTGCAATGCGCCTTTTCAGCGTGCGTACTGCTGTCCGAAGTTCTGCCAAAGCCGCTGACGTTGGCCTTCGTGCCGACCAAATTAGCGAGTGACGGTTGAGGCAGATTAATCCACTGAATATTACCTTAAAATTCATTTAAATATGCACTGAGAGCTTTGATTATTACGATTATACCTGTAGGAGTCACTGGACTATCAAACGGAAGAAGGGCAATGTCATTTTTAGCCGTAGCTTCAACATAAGATTCGTGGCAAATGGGCGTGGCTACAGTCTTCCTGACGTAGCCCGCAGTCGGTGTATTTCTGTTGATTGTGCCGAGCACTACGTCATGCTTATATTGGGCAGGCGACCTGCAGACCAGGTTTTTACAGATTCCACATTTTAACCGAGAGTATAAAAATTACTGGATGCAGTGACACGCGGACATGGCGTACTTGGCCGCGATCAGCGAAGCCCCGCACAGGTAACCACCGTTCGTCCCGATTTGCGTAATGTCCAGCCACGCATGCCACGGGAACATCCCTGCAGCAGCCTGCGATCCCCCGATGATTTGAGGGCTAACATCTCCATTCGGGTTTTCTATATTAAAGATTAAATTAAGTTTGAATTAAATCAAATAATTAGCAGTCGAACTTATGTGCATGGGATGGTGCAATTTTCCATTTCCACTCGAGGCGCCGTCTGTTGCAGTAACAGCATTCAACAGGATCAGGATCTTTAAAATTAGTCCGGATAATTAATTCACAAATTAGAAAACTCGCGAAAACTGCGCATCCCAAGAACATCTAATAGAAACTTCCACAAATCTGAAAAGACACGTCTTGGCAATGCAAGAAAATTAAATTTATTCGCATAAATCAGCCCTCACTAGACCCCCAAACATCGTATCAAGCTAATTTACCTGGCTGATTTTGCATTTAAAACAACAAAAAGAGTATGCTTTTACCTGAAGTCCGAAAAGGACAAAACTTTGAAGTCCACTCATCCTATGCGTGCTCTGTTGAAAGTGCCAACTCACATTCTCGCCGCAGGCATTTATACAGGCTCCTCACATCCTGTCCCACTTGGAAAAATATCCTATAGCCTCGCCATACGTTAGAAAACGAAAAATCTCAGAATCTGCAGCGCGCTTTTCCACATCCGGTTCGCTATTTCGCAGAATTATGAAACAACCTACGTCAATGCTGCCGTTTGCAACACAAAATATGTGGAACACACTACAACAGAGAAAACGAATACCATATACTTTTGAAAAATGATCATGGTAGTCACTCTTTCCCTCGTTTTAAAATATAAACGTTGATCTTAATTCATAAATATTTCGGAAGCCCACGAAAATTTACAGATTTCAAGAGTTTTCCATCCTGAAAATATTAAAACAGCTTCAGAAAGAAGAACAAGTCGTTAATTTTTTCCATATTCTTCAACGATTTAATTGATTTTTTATGCTAAAAAATAGCCAACATAAGTGCAACCTTTAATTTTAGTTCTAAAAAAATTGCTGCAATTTACTCATTTTTGTGTAGAAAATTTTTGATATTTAGGATCACTTGATGGTTTTGAGCGGTCGGAAATCAAATAGTTGGTTTTCTCGCTTCGGCACCAGGTGTCCCATACATTCAACAAACAGCACACGTTTGGCAGTCGCAGCTTTTCTATGTCCAGCCGCGACAATATCAATATTCAACCGAGCACATCTCGCACCAATCGCAGGCTAGCAAATTGAAATCTAATTGGTATTTTGCCATTGCATACAAATGACCAAGAATTATTGTTTGTTTTATTTTTTATTCATGAGTAAAATTCAACTAGTTGGGAATCATATCGTATTTATTATTAATTAATTTCTCAGTTAAGCGCCAAATATACAAAGTTTCCAATCATAACAAGGGAAGTAAGGATTTATTTCTTTGCGGAAATGTTCATGAGTGCATCGATGACAAAGTTTTTGCACTGATCGTACAGAGCGTAGTCACTCTTGCAGGTACTGCTCGTTACTGAAAGATTATGTTATATTTATAAGTCGGTGATTTAACTATAATAAGTTTTTATAAATAAGTACCTCTTGATGGGCATTGCTGCGTTTTGTTTGATTTCATAAATTAGTTAAAAATCCAAATAGATTCAAATTTAAATAATTACATCAATGATTGTTGCCAAAACACACTGCACTACGAGTGCACCGGTCGGATCGCACTTGATCTTGCCAGATGTCAAATGCGGCAGGGGCAACTCTGAAAATTAGTTCTAAAAACTGTTTTTGAGCCGTTTAATGGTTTTACCGCTGATCAGGGACGTGCAGTTGCTAACTGCTTCAGTTATAATATCAATCCAGGGACCAGCGGGGTCTTGATTTGCGATCAGTAGGGCGGTCAACACATCGACATTAATTGCTCCAGTGCTGTCAATCTTAAGAAAAATTACGATCATTGTCATAATATGTAAAAGCATTTTCTAGATCATTGACATACAGCTCCGCTTTGGTTGAGATAGCATTGAATGTAGCACTGAAAAAAGTCAAATTTGTCAAGCGTTTAAGGTTTTACGAACATCTCCTTACAGCAGCTTTGCCGAGTAGCTTTGTCAAGGTGGTAACATCGTTTAGGTCCACGCTGTTGTTTTTCTTAATATTCTGCAGCTTGTTGAGGACAAACGAATTAAACACAGAGTTGTCGCCGCCGACTTTTTTGCAAGTGGTTTCTATTGCTTTGTTGTATGTCTTAGCAAGCAAATCTTTAGCAGGTGGAGAGCAGCACTTTGTCAGCATATTCTGTAAAAAATGACTCATTAAAAATGCCGTTCAATCAACGGTTAAAGCGAAAAACCTTGAAATCCTTTGATGCGCATTGTGGAGGTTTGGGAGTAGTTGGTGCTTTGGTTGTTGTAGGTTTTTTGGTGGTTGTGGGTTTGGCAGTGGTGGTTTTTTTGGTGGTTGTAGGTTTGGTAGTTGTTGTTTTGGCGGTGGTTGTTGTTCTGGTTGTGGTAGTAGTGAGAGGTTTGGTAGTGGTTGTGGTGGGGGATTTAGTGGTGGTTGTGGTGGCAGAGGCAGCAGTGGTGGTTGCAGTGGCGGTGGTGGTAGTGGTGTCTACTATTCCATCAAGCGCTGAAATCGAATATTAATCGTGCATTGTCATTATTTGTGGAAATAATGCACTCACAGTTCATTTTGTTTGTAACCCAGGAAACTAATCCTGAGAGCCTTGCGTACACGGAAGACGTGGTCTGGCAAGATGTGCCTCCCCAGGACACAATGCCGATCTGGACCCAAGCAGAGCCATTGTTGTACACAAGAGCTCCGCCACTGTCTCCCTGATGTGATTAATTTTTAGCACAATAAGCGATCGAATTCGAAACTGCATACGTTGCAGTCTGCTTGGTCCGCGGCTGGTGCTTTTGCACACATCATAACGTCCGAGTAATACCACGACGCGCCGTACTCGGCTGTGCAGGACGCATCAGTGGTGATTGTCAGAGTTGCGTACTTCAGCGTAGTGCTTAACGTGTTAGCTGATAATTGAAATCTGATTAAAAGCTGCAATGTGCCTTTTCAACGTGCATACTGCTGTCCGAAATTCTTCCAAATCCGCTGACGTTGGCCCTCGTGCCGACCAAATTAGCGAGTGACGGTTGGGGCAGATTGATCCATTGAATATTACCTTACAAAAAACATTAAAATGAATTCATTCTGAGATTTCATAATTATTAATATACCAGTGGGAGTGACTGGACTATCAAACGGAAGAAGAGAAATGTCATTTTGTGCCGTAGAGGATACATAAGATTCGTGGCAAATAGGTGCTGCAACGGTCTTCCTAACGTAGCCCGCGGTGGGTGTATTCTTGTTGATTGTGCCGAGCACAATGTCATGCTTAAATTTGGACGTCGACCTGTGGATCCGGTTTAAACAGATTCCATAATATTTTTAGTGAGAGTAAAAAAATTACTGGATGCAGTGACACGCGGACATGGCGTACTTGGCCGCGATCAGCGAAGCACCGCACAGATACCCACCAACCGAGCCGATTTGTTGTATGTCCAGCCACGCATGCCACGGGAACATCCCTGCAGCAGCCTGCGATCCCCCGATGATTTGAGGACTAAGATTTGCATTCTCGCCCTCTATTAAAATTAGTTTGAATTCAATCTAATAATTGAGGGTCGAACTTATGTGCATTGGATGATGCCATTTTCCATTTCCACTCGAGGAAACGTCTGCTGCAGTAACAGCATTCAACAGGATCAGGATCTTTAAAATGTATATATCGAGATAAGTTTTGTTATATCCCTATAAATCTTCACAAATGCTATCAAAGTTGATAACTGTGGTCCCGAGTTTTGGATTGCTCTAAAATCTGAATGGACTCTTCATTGCAATGCAAAATAATTAAATTCACGTCTAAATCGGCCCGTACGAGATCCCCGAACATTGTGTCAAGCCAAACTTGGCGAATCTACGTTATTAACGTCAAAGAGTTATATTTACCTGCAGTCCCAAGAAAATACATCTTTGAAGTCCACTCATCCTGTTGTGTGCTCTGTGTTGAGTGCCAGCGCACAAACTCACCGTGCATTTATACAGGATTCTCACATCCTGTCCCACTTGGAAAATATCGTGTGGAGCTCCGTGATTCGTTGGGAATTGAGAAATCTCAGTGCAAACTACGCTGCGCTTTTCCACATCCGGTTTGCTTCGATGCAGCAGGCTTGACAACGCACGTCAGAACAAAATAATTATTTATGGCACACTCAACAAAATTGAAATATGACGTCAAATACTTTTGATATATGTTCATATAGCTGTCACTCATTTCGTTATTTCTATTTTACGATTTTACTGCTGGCTGACTGAAAAGGCTCCATTGACGTGGGTTGCTGACGTAAATGTAGATTTCAGCGGTTTCGTCCTTTCCTACTCTGCCAAGCGCGCAAAATGTGGCAGGTGCGTCTTTTGAGCGCCGAGAAAACGGTCTACTACCAGCTCTTCACACCCTGAACCTTCCTCATCATATCGCAGCAATAAATTGAATATCCTTCAGGATAATGTACTTTGTGAATTGGTGGATATCCAATTTCTGGCCGGGAAACTTCATTTACGCCTCAGGTTTATTAGGTTTTTGTATTTTTTATTTTAAAATAAAATTCAACAAGTCTTGGTTCCGATCATATCATATATTTATTAACAATTTATTCTTCCATCTAGAGCCAAACATACTATATTCCAATTAATTTGAGGGAAGTGCATTTAACACCTTATGCACCGGTAGTTGCATTCGTGGTCATGGTCAATTGTTTGCACTGATCATAAAGAGCGTAGTCACTGTTGCAGCTAGCGCTCGTTACTGAAAGATTGTAAGTTTATCAGTCGATAATTTAGCTCAAAAAATCTTATAGTTAGTACCTCTTGATGGGCATTTCTTCGTAGTGATTGATTTCATAAATTGGTTAAAAATCCAAATAATCAAATTTAAATAATTACGTCAACGATTGTTGCCAAAACACACTGAACTACGAGTCCAACAACCGGTTGGCACACTCTCAAGGCAGATGGCAATATTTGCAGGGGCAACTCTGAAAATTAATTCTAAAATCTGTTTGCGAGCCATTTAATGGTTTTACTGAGTATCACGGTCACGCACTCGCTAACTGCCGCACTAATAATCTCATCCCAGGGGCCAGCGGGGTCTTGATTTGCGATCAGCAGGGCGGTCAACGCTTGAATAGATCCAATGCTCTGAGCCTTAGGAAAAAATATCATTTAGATGCAACAGTAAAGTTTTTGCTGGATCATCGACGTACAGTTCCTATTTGTAAGACGTAGCATAGAATGTAGCACTGAAAAGAATAAAACGATTTTCAAGGGTGTATTGAGTGTGTACGATATTCTCCTAACAGCAGATTGGTTGAATTGCACTGCAAAGTTGTAAATATCGTTTAGGTTCACGATGTCGCTTTTCAAACTATTCAGCAGGTCGTTGAGTGCAAACACATTAAACACAGAGTTGTCGACGCCAGGGGTTTGGCAAGTGTCTTCTATTGTCTTGTTGTACGAGCTAGCAAGCAGATCTTTTGCAGGCGAAGAGCAGCACTTGGTCTGCAAATTCTGCAAATAAGAAAAAATCATCAGAAAATGTAATTCAATCTACGCGGTTAAAGCAAAAAACCTTGAAATCTAGTGATGCGCACTGTAGAGGATTGGGAGTTGTTGTTGGTTGGGTGGTGGTGGTGGTGGTTTTGCCGGTGGTGGTTTTCTTCGTGCAGGTAGTAGTGGATTTTTTGGGGGTGGTAGTCAGGCATTTTGTAGTAGTGGGGCGTTTTGTGGTAGTAGGGCGTTTGGAAGTGTAGGCTACTCCTCCATCAAGCGCTGAAATCGAATATTAATCGTGCATTGTCACAGTTTCTGGAAATAATACGTTCTTACCGATTAACAGGACCAGGATCTTTAAAATCAATACAGATAAGTTAATTTTATAACCAAACATTTCTTTAAAAACGCTATTAAATTGGTAATTAAATTTTTCTGTGCTCTATTTCTTTAAAAAAAATGAAATCTTCACGAATCATTAATTTTGTTTGAATAATGGACAAGCAAAAGGCAGGAACTTTGCAAGGATACATTGATCTTGACAAAGGCGTCCTGCCTAATGTGGATGGAAAATTATTTTTCAACGTTTGTAGCCAAGTGGCAAGTTTCAAAATAAGCACATCGTGTGCACCACCCATTTCATGTAAAAATTTTACAGATTGACAGCTCCTTGTAAAACACATTTTAAGTAAAAATCTGAGTGAGACCTTATAGGATGAGATTCTCTCAGGAAATTTCGAAATGCACATGGTTATCAACCACCTTTTCAGCTTCGAAGATGAGGAGGAAAATTAATAGACATGTTGTTGGTGGTGTCATTTGTGCGACCAAAAATAATAAAAATTAATTGTATAAGTACATTTTCCTCTTTCTACGAAGAAACTTTGGTATTATTTAAGTGTTTTATTTGGCCTAAAATCTGAATAATTGAAAGAAAAACTGAGAAAGTATTGAAAATGCATGAAAATTGGCACCAGAAATCAGCCTCCTCAAAATAGTCTAAAACTGACTAAAAAACAAATTTTTTGAGGGCAAAAAGCGTCTATAAATAGACGAGTATTTAAAAAAAATCAGTCTAAGTTTTCCAACCCTAAAATTGGATAAATCACGAAAACCTCGGAAAGCATTCGGAAAGTTACTCCCAAAACTGAATGGAATCTAAATTTGTGGCAATATCAGCCCCAAACATCGTATCAAGTCAATTTACTAGGTGATTCTACGATATAAACATCAAAGTCTTCTTACCTGAAGTCCGAGAAGAATGCTTCTTTGAAGTCCAGTCATCCTGAGTGTGTTCTGTTGAAAGTGCCAGCGCACAAACTCTCCAGGCATTTATACAGGACTCACATCCTGTACCACTTGGGAAAATATCCTGTGGAGCTCCGCGATTGGTTGGAAAACGAATAAATCTCAGTACAGTCTACGTTGGGCTTTCAACATCATGTTGCCTAAACAACTACAAGTTCTCACGGCTGCATAAAATGATATATTATGTGACACACTTCAACCACATTGAGTTATATATCCGCGCCATATATTTTTGATATATGTTCGTAGCTGTGTCAATCATTCCTCTTTACGAAAAAAATTTAAAATAAAATTGTGGACTAGCTGCACGTCAAAAGAAAGTATGTTAAGTGAAGTAATGCACAGTGGGAGGATTGAGTCTGAAATCGCAGTGGAAAATTAAATTTATTAAGAAAGTATACTGTGGCGCCATCTGTTAGTGGCTTCAAATACAAAGGTCTTATGCAATTGGTGAATTGGCCTTAGCTTATGTTTATAAATGAACTAAACGATTAAAAAGTATTTGCCTCAATCAGTTCACCACACAGATACATTTTTGATAATAAATTTAACCAAACAATAGTTGTATTACAGAAACGTTTCCTGGAGGACAAATAGCAGGATTGGCAGATAAATCATAAAACAATTATTGGTCGTTTGCATGCAATGGCTCAATTTGCCAGCCTGATTGGTGCGAGATGTGAATATTGATATGGTCGGCTGGACATAGAAGAGCCGCGATTGCCACACGTGTGCTTTTACTTAAATGAATGTAGCGAACGTGGCAAACAAACCTGATTCAGTTCCGATCTCTCAAATACCCAAAATTTCCTGCTAAAGAATCCCTAAATCAAATGAGTACATGAAATAATTTTTATTTTCGTGAAAAGCAACAGCGCTCGTGAGTTTCAAAGCAGCACAAGCAGGTAGTCCACAATTTTATTTTATATTTTTTTGTCGAAATGAGAAATGATTGACATAGCTACGAACATATATCAAAAATATATGGCGCGGATATATAACTCAATGTGGTTGAAGTGTGTCACATAATATATCATTTTATGCAGCCGTGAGAACTTGTAGTTGTTTAGGCAACATGATGTTGAAAGCCCAACGTAGACTGTACTGAGATTTATTCGTTTTCCAACCAATCGCGGAGATCCACAGGATATTTTCCCAAGTGGTACAGGATGTGAGTCCTGTATAAATGCCTGGAGAGTTTGTGCGCTGGCACTTTCAACAGAACACACACAGGATGACTGGACTTCAAAGAAGCATTCTTTTCGGACTTCAGGTAAGAAGACTTTGATGTTTATATCGTAGAATCACCAAGTAAATTAGCTTGATACGATGTTTGGCGCTGATTTTGCCACAAATTTAGATTCTATTCAGTTTTGGGAGCAACTTACATATTATTCCGAATGCTTTCCGAATTTTCGGACACGAAGTTTTCGCGAGTGGTCCGATTTAATAGCGTTTGCGAAGAAATATTTGATTATAACAAACTTATCTCGATTGATTTTAAAGATCCTGGTCCTGTTAATCGGTAAAACAAATTATATCTAAAAAATACAATGCACGATTAATATTCGATTTTAGCGCTTGATGGTGGAGTAGCCAACGCTGCCGCTACCAAAACCAAACGCGTCACTACTACTACCACCAAAAAACCCACTACAACCAAACCCCCAACTACTACCACCCCAAAGAAAACCACTACTACTAAACCCCCCACTACTACCACTACGAAAACCACCACAGGAAAAACCACGACTACCAAACCAACCATCCCAGGCCAAACCACGACTACCAAACCAACCACCACCATACCAACAACACAAACTCCCAAAATTCTACAATGCACATCAGTAGATTTCATGGTTTTCTGCTTTCACCTTAGACTGAATTGCATTTTGTGATGATTTTTCTTTTTTGCAGAGTTTGCAGAACAAGTGCTGCTCTCCGCCCGCTAACAATTTGCTTGCGACCTCATACAACAAGACAATAGAAACCACTTGCCAAAACTTTGGCGTCGACAACTCTGTGTTCAACGTTTTTGTCCTCAACAAGCTGCAAAATATTCTGAAAAACAACACCGTGAACCGAACCGATCTTTTCAACTTAGCAGCGCAACTCGGCCAATCTGCTGTTAGGAGAATACCATTCACACTTACACCCTTGCCAATTGTTTTTTCTCTTTTCAGTGCTACATTGAATGCTACCTCAACCAATCCGGAGCTGTATGTCGATGATCCAGAAAAAGCTATTCAATATATGACAGTAATATTTTTCTTAGATTGATAGCAACGGAACTATTAGTGTTGATGCGTTGACCGCCCTGCTGATCGCCAATCAAGACCCCAATGGCCCCTTGGGATAAAATTATTAAAAGGGTAGTTGGCCAGTGCTCGGACGCGATGACCCGTAAAACCATTAAATGGCAAACAAACAGATTTTAGAAATAATTTTCAGAGTTGTCTCTGACGGCAATCATTCCACCTAGCCTGATCGGTTGCAATGTAACCGGTGGACTCATAACGCAGTGTGTTCTAGCTTCAATCGTTGATGTAATTATTTAAATTTAAATTACTTGGATTTTTAACTAATTTTTGAAATCAATCACAACGCAGCAATGCCCATCTAGAGGTACTTTTATTACAAGCTTATTTGAGCCAAATTGTTGATTAATTAACATTATAATCTTTCAGTAACGAGCGCTGCCTGCGACACTGACTACGCTCAGTATAAAGAGTGCACACAATTGCTCTCGATCAGCTAGAGCGGTATATAAGGTGTTAAATGCCTGAAAATCTGTGTATTTGGCGCACAATTGGCAAATAAATATACGATATGATTGGACGAACAAATCGTTGAATTTTATTTAAAAAAAAAAATCAAAATACAAAAATCTGGTAAACCTGAGGCGTGGAGGATGGGGTTGAAGTATCCCGTCAAGAAATTGGATATTCGACTATGACATTGGATGTTCAAAAGAATCTATCATCTGTATATCCTGAAGGATTTTCATTTTTTTTTAATATTAATTCTGTATTTATTCTGGATGAACATTGATACACACAACCCAACAGGCCTACAAAAGAGGCTAAGTTGGGACAGGGTGACATAAAATATAAAAAGCAAATCATGCGTCTATCGCAGCGGAAATTGCCTTCAAAATTAAATTTATTACCAAAGTACACGGTGGCGCCATCTGTTAGCAGCTTGGAACACTAAGGTCTTATATAACTGATGTATTTTAGAAGAATGATTCAACATAATTGAGGCCTTTATTTCTCGAGTGGCTCGTTTGTTTTCTTTTCAAAGACGTGCGTATATGCTTGTTTTATTTAACGTCTATACTCTGCCAACGAAAAAATAATCGTTCATATCGTGCTTAAGAAGGCTTTACGATTCTTGGCTGACTGAAAAGTCTCCATTAATGTGGGTCACTTGGAACGCAGTGCAGGGAGGTGTTCATGTCGTTCCTGCTGTGCAACCTTGCGTACCACACGCGCAAAATGTGGCAGGTGCGTCTTTTGAGCGCCGAGAACATGGTCTACTACCAGCTCTTCACGCCCTGCACCTTCCTTATCATATCCCAGCAAGAAATTGGATATCTTTCAGGATAACCAAATGATATCCGGATGACATACTTTAAAATAGCAAATAATATGTTAAAGTCGGATATCCAATTTCTTGCCGGGATACTTCAACTCGGCACTCAACCCCATCCTCTACGCCTCAGATTTATCAGATTTTTGTATTTTTATTTTAAAATAAAACTCAGCAAGTTGTTGGTCAAATCAAATCGTATATTTATTTGTCAATTGAGCGTCAAATAAACAAAGCTTCCGATTAAAAAAGGAAAGCATGCATTTTACACCTTAAATGGAGTATTCGCAAATGCGCTGATGATCAATTGTTTGCACTCATCATAGAGGGCGTAGTTAGTGCTGCAGGCAGCGCTCGTTACTGGAAGATTATAGTGTTTATTAGTAGTTCATTTGGCTCAAATACGTTTATAATAAAAGTACCTCTATTAGGGCATTGCTGCGATAAGTTTGATTTCATAAATTAGTTAAATATCCAAGTAATTAAAATTTAAATAATTACATCAACGATTACTGCAAGAACACACTGCGCTATGAGTCCACCGGTCGGATTGCAATTGAGCAGGCCAGCCGGCACGTATTGCAGGGGCACCTCTGAAAATTTGTTCTAAAATCTGTTTGCGAGCCATTCAATGGTTTTACGGCTCATCACGTTCGTGCATGTGCTAACTGCCGCACTAATAATATCATCCCAGGGGCCGGCGGGGTCTTGATTTGCGGTAAGAAGAGCGGTCAACGCAGCAACATTAATAGCTCCATTGCTCTCAATCTAAGAAAAACAGAACTGTCATATATTCAATAGCATTGTCTGGATCATCGACATACAGCTCCGGATTGGTTTAGGTAGCATTCAATGTAGCACTGAAAAGAGTAAAAACAATTGGAAAGGGTGTAAGTGTGAACGATATTCTCCTAACAGCAGATTGGCCAAGTTGCGCTACCAAGTTCAAAATTTCGTTTAGGTTCACGTTGTTGTTTATCAGTATGTTCTGCAGCTTGACGAGGACAAACACATTGAACACAGAGTTGTCGACGCCAAAGTTTTGGCAAGCGGTTTCTATGGTCTTGTTGTAAGAGCTAGCGAGCAAATTATTAGCGGGCGGAGAGCAGCACTTGTTCTGCAAACTCTGAAAAAAAAAGAAAAAGTCATCACAAACTGCCGTTCAATCTACGGTAAAAGCAAAAAACCATGAAATCTAATGATGCGCATTGTAGAATTTTGGGAGGCGGTGTTGGTTTGGTAGTAGTGGTTTTGCCTGTGGTGGTTTTCGTAGTGGTAGTGATCGGGGGTTTAGTAGTAGTGGTTTTCTTTGGGGTGGTAGTAGTGGGAGGTTTCTTTGTAGTTGTTTTTTTGGTGGTGGTAGTAGTGGTTTTTTTGGTAGTGGTTTTGTCATCTTTGCCTACTACACCATCAAGCGCTGAAATCGAATTTTATTCGTGCATCCTCATTGTTTCTATATAAATAATGTGCTTACCGATTAACAGGACCAGGATCTTTAAAATCAATCGAGATAAGTTTGTTATAATCAAATATTTCTTCACAAACGCTATTAAGTTGGACAACTCGCGAAAACTTCGTGTCTTACAATTCGGAATAATATTTTACTCCCAAAACTAAATGGACTCTTCATTGATATGCAATGTAACCAAAGTTTTTTTCCCAAAATCAGCCCGTACTAGACGCCCAAATATCGTAACAAGCCAATTTACTTGGTGATTCTACGTTATAAAAATCAAAGAGTTCTATTTACCTGAAGTCCGAAAAGAATGCTTCTTTGAAGTCCAGTCATCCTGAGTGTGTTCTGTTGAAAGTGCCAGTGCTCAAACTCGCCAGGCATTTATACAGAATTCTCACATCCTGTCCTACTTGGAAAATATGCCGTGGAGCTCTGTGATTCGTTTGGAAAACGATTAGATCTCAGTAAAATATACGCTGGGTTTTCCACATCCTATCCGAACCTACTAGAAACAGCTCATGTCGGTAAAGTAAAATATATGGCACACACTTTAACAAAAATGAAATATGCTCATGTCACATACTTTTGACATCTCATTTCAGTACAAAATGATATATATTATGACACACTTCAACCAGATTGATGTATATATCCGTGCCATATATACTTTTGATATATGTTCGTAGCTATGTCAATCATTCCTCATTTCGAAAGTGGAAACCTTGCTCTAAAATAAAATTGTCCACTTCCTGCTCGCGCTGCTCTAAAACTCACGAGCGCTGTTACTTTTCTAGAAACAAAATGTGACGTTTAAAAAGAATCGTCATGCATGGTTTTCTGAGTAACTGTTATACGTTATACATTAGAATTAGGTTAAATAGAAAAAATTAAATGGCGATTAACGAAAAATATTGATTTTAAGGGTTCAGACCATTTCGATTTAATTCTACACAGCTTAATGAAAGAATTTCAGATACCAGAGTAAATCGTAAATTACGTCTTTAAATATTTATTCTTGATTTGTTTGTGCAAAATACATACAAGTTTTCATCTTTGTATACTGAGGTAGTCGCTTTATTTATATTCCTTCGGTTTAGGGACTCTTTCGAAGGAAATTTGGGACATTCGAGAGGTCGGAAATGAATCAGGTTTGTTTGATTCGGCGCCACGTTCCCTTCATTCACCAAACTTCCAATGGAAAGGGAAACTATCATAACGCGCTCAACAGGCTTTACGATCATTGCTGGCTGAATGAAAGAGCTCAATTGATGTCTGGCCAGTTGAAGCGCTGCGCAGGATGGTGTACAGGTTGATTTTGGTGGTTTTGTCCTTCCTGCTGTGCAACCTTCCGTACCACGCGCGCAAGATGTGGCAGGTGCGTCTTTTGAGCGCCGAGAACATGGTCTACTACCAGCTCTTCACGCCCTTTACATCCCTCGTCATTTATTTCAACTCGGCACTTAAACTTAACCCTATCTTCTACGCTAACAAGTTGTTCAGGTTTGTCAGATTTTTTGTTCTTATTTTTGATTAAAATTCAACAAGTTGGGAGTCCAATTATATCGTATATTTATTATCAATTTGTTCACCAAATATACAAAGTTTCCAATTAAAAGAAAGAACATAAGAATTTCACTCCTTATGGACCGTTCATGAGTAGATCAACGAGATATTTTTTGCACTGATCAAACAGAGCGTAGTCCGTTTTGCAGGCAGCGCTCGTTACTGAAAGATTGGAAGTTTATTAGCAGATAATTACGATCAAAAACAATTACCTTTTGATGGACATTGCTGCGATGTGTTTGATTTCATAAATGAGTTAAAAATTCAAGTAATTCTAATTTAAATAATTACGTCAATGATTGTTCCCAAGACACACTGCACAATGAGTCCACCGGTCGGATCGCACTTAAACTGGCCAGATGGCACCTCCGGCATGGGCAACTCTGAAAATTAGTTCTTAAATCTGTTTGTGAGCTATTTAATGGTTTTACTGGTTATCAGGGACGTGCACTTGCTAACTGCCAAACTTATAATATCATCCCAGATGACATTTGGGCCTTGATTTGCGATCAGCAGAGCGGTCAACTTATCAACATTAATAGTTCCAGTGCTATCAATCTTAAGACAAAAATTATAATTCTCATAACATAGTTTTTTCAATATCATCGACGTACAGCTCCGCTTTGGGTGAGGTAGCACTCAATGTAGCACTGTATTAAGTAATAAAAAAATTGGCTAGGGTGAAATATTTTTCGACATTGTCCTCACAATAGCTTTGCCGAGTATCTTTGTCAAGGTAGCGACATCGTTTACGTCAACGGTGTTGTTTTTTAGTATATTTTGCAGTTTGTTGAGCACAAACAAATTAAACACGGAGTTGCCGACGCCAAATGATTTGCAGGCGTTTTCTATTGTCTTGTTGTACGAGCTAGCGAGCAAATCTTTAGCGGGCGGAGAGCAGCACTTGGTCTGCAAATTCTGCAAAAAAAGAAAATAGCCTCACAAAATGCCGTACAATCTGCGGTTAGAGGAAAAAACCTTGAAATCTGTTGATGAGCATTGTGGAGGTTTGGGAGTTGTTGGTGCCTTGGTTGTTGTAGGTTTCTTGGTTGTGGTGGGTTTGGTAGTGGTGGTTTTTTTGGTGGTTGTGGGTTTGGTAGTTGTGGTTTTGGCGGTGGTGGTGGCTTTGGTCGTGGTTTTTTTGTTCGTGGTGGTTTTGGCAGTGGTTCTGGTCGTAGTTTTGGTTGGGGTGGTGGTTTTTGGTGTGGTAGTATTAGTTGGAGGTTTTTTAGTAGTGGTGCTGGTGGTGGTAGTGTTGGCTACTCCGCCATCAAGCTCTGAAATCGAATATTAACCATGCAAAATTTGCCAATGTTTCTGGAATTGCGTTCACCGCTCATTTTGTTGGTAACCCAGGAAACTAATCCTGAGACCCTTGCGTACACGGAAGACGTGTTCTGGCAAAAATCGCCTCCCCACGACACAATGCCGATCTGGACCCAAGCAGAGCCATTGTTGTAGACAAGAGCTCCGCCACTGTCTCCCTGATGTGATTAAATTTTAGCACAGATAGCGGTTGATATCGAAACTCCATAATATATACGTTGCAGTCTGCTTGATCTGCGGCTGGCGCTTTTGCACATAACATCACGTCCGAATAATACCCTTCGCCGTACTCGGCTGTACAAGACGCGTCAGAGGTGACTGAGAGAGTTGCGTACTTCAGCGTGTTGCTTGTCGTTCCGTCTGATAATTTTAAATATATTATACCAATCAATGTGCTTTTCAACGAGCATACTGCTGTCCGAAATTCGGCCAAAGCCGCTGACGTTGGCCCTCGTGCCAACCAAATTAGTGGACGAGAGTAAAGGTTGGGGCAGATTGATCCATTGGATATTGCCTTATAATGAATTTAAATACACATACAGAGCTTTGATTTTTATAAATATACTGGTAGGAGTAACTGGACTATCAAATGGAAGGAGGGAAACGTCATTTTGTCCCGTATTATAATTGAAAGATTCGTGGCAAATAGGAGCCGCAATGGTTATCCTGATGGAGCCCGCGGTTGGTGTATTTCTGTTGACTGTGCCGAGCACGATGTCGTGCTTGTACAGGGTTGTCGGCCTGCAGACTCGTTTTGTACAGATTCCATAATTTTTGTACCAAGAGTAAAATATTTACATAATGCAGTGACACGCAGACATGGCGTACTTGGCCGCGATCAGCGAAGCACCGCACAAGTAACCACCGTTCGTCCCAATTTTCGTCAGGTCCAACCATGCATGCCACGGGAACATCCCTGCATCAGCCTGCGACCCCCCGATGATTTGAGGGCTAACATCTCCATTCTCGTTCTCTATCAAAATTTGAATTAGTTTTATTTTCATTCTATTGTTGACCAATCGAACTTATGTGCATTGGATGGTGCCATTTTCCATTTCCACTCGAGGAGTCGTCTGTTGCAGAAACAGCATTCAGCAGGCACAGGATCTTTAAAATTAACAAGTGGATTTGATAGGGATTTTTTATTTTTTATTCGGGGCAATCTCATCCCAAATGAAACACGGCTGTCTAGAGGGTTTGATTGGACTTCAACTAATGTTACGGAGGAAACGGTGCTCCAACTACTATCGGCGCTGGATGGGCACCTTTGCTTAGAGTTCGAGCCACGGTTGAACCGGATGGAAGCTTCCGCTATTCGCTAACTTAAGCTTCAACCAGCGGTAACTTCATTTTCATAATGAAAACACTTAATTTATTTGATGATTAAGGGAAATTAAGGCCGCCTCGTGTAACAAAGCGAGATGTGACGGCGGGAAAGTGCGTGACACGCCTCCCCTCTTTTGGTTTTTCTCCTAACTTAAAATTTTATGTTTTCACATGATTTGGAAACTTCACATTGAGATCTGTCTGAATGTGTGAGTCTTTCGTTTGGGGAAATGCAAAATTTAAGTGAAAATTGCGGTTGCAAAATCCCTTTGAGAATTCTCCATTTTAAACATTGCAAACTTAAAGACGATTTTTTTTTAAATTTACATTGCTTCCTATGTATTTTTCAACCGTTCTTAAGACCTAATCTGTATTTGTATAAAATGTTTTTGCGGGGAAATTTACTTGAATCCAGATAAAAGTTTGTTGTAGCCCAATATTTGTTAAAAAATGACATCAAATGGGAGAGCTCCCAATAAAATTGATGGGCTTACACGGGACTCATTGGATTCTACGTTATATAAGTTATAAAAGTCAAAGAGTGCATATATATCACCTGGAATCCCAAAAAAATACTTCTTTGAAGACCTCCCATCCTGTGTGCTCTGTTGAAAGTGCCAGCGCGCAAACTCGCCAGGCATTTATACAGGATTCACATACTCTCCCACCTGGGAAAATATGCCGTGGAGCTCCGCGATTGGTTGTTGGTTGGAAAACGAATAAATCTCAGTGCAATCTACGTTGGGCTTTCCACATCCTGTCGCGTAGACACAGCAGGTTTGACGTCTCACGTAGACATAAAATAATATATATGACACACTCAATAAATTTGAAATGAAATCATAAATGTTCGTAGCTGTCACTCATTTCGAAAGATGAAACCTTGATTTTAAAAATGAAAGTGAGCTTCCTGTTTGCGCTGCTCTGAAAGTCACGAACGCTGTTACTTTTCACGGAATAAAATATAAAATCCAAAAGCAACGTTTTCATGGTTTTACTCTTGGTTAACTATATTTTAGAATTAAGTGAAATAGTAAAAAAATTAATGGTTGTGGGCCACGAGAATTTTGATTTAAAGAGATTAACCTTTCGTCACAGTGAAAATCTTTGACGCAGCCTCAGAGTAAAGCCTAAATTTTGTAAAAATGAAAAATGAATTTTATAAAGGGACATTTAAGTGTCACTACTGAAAGATGTGAGCGGTCGGAAATGAATCAGGTTTGTTTGCTTTGGCGCCGGACGTTCCCCATCCAATCAACAAACAGCACTTGTGTGGCGGTCACGGCTTTTCTATGTCCATCCGACCACATCAATATTCAACCGAGCACGTCTCACACCAATCAAGCTTGCAAATTGAAATCTTATTGGTATTTTGCCATTGCAATCCAACGACTGAAATTGCCATCCCTGCTATTTGTCCTCTAGAAAATACAAATATATATCAACTGATGCAAATTTTAGACTTTGTGGCTTCAGCAAATCGCGGCCTCTCTTTCTCGAGGCGCTCGTTTCTTTTCATTTCATTAACGCGCATTTTTGCGTATTCTCTGCCAACGGAAAGGGAAAGTTTCCAGAGGCTTGAAGATTATTCCTGGCTGACTGAAGAGGCTCCATTTATGTTGGGCCAATTAGAGCACGGGTGGTGTACATGTTGATTTTGGTGGTTTTGTCCTTCCTGCTGTGCTATCTTCCGTACCACGCACGGAAGATGTGGCTTTTGAGCTTTGAGCACCGAGAACATGGTCTACTACCAGCTCTTCACGCCCTGCACCTTCCTTATCATATCCCAGCAAGAAAATGCATATCCTTCAGGATTACCAAAGGATCAACCCCATCCTCTACGCCACCACGTCTCTCAGATTTGACAGACTTTATTTATTTTTATTTAAAAATAAAATTCAACAATATGTTGGTCCAATTATATCGTATATTTATTTGTCAATCGAGCGTCAAATAAACAAAGTTTTCAATTAAAAAAGGAAAGCATGCATTTTACACCTTAAATGGAGTATTCGGAAATGCGCTGGTGATCAATTGTTTGCACTCATCATAGAGGGCGTAGTTAGTGCTGCAGGGAGCGCTCGTTACTGAAAGATTATGATGTTTATTAGTAGATAATTTAGTTCAAATAAGCCTATAATAAAAGTACCTCTAGATGGGCATTGCTGAATTGTGATTGATTTCATAAATTAGTTAAATATCCAAGTAATTAAAATTTAAATAATTACATCAACGATTAAAGCCAGAACACACTGCGCTATGAGTCCACCGGTCGGATTGCAATTAAGCAGGCCAGCTGGCACGTATTGCAGGGGCAACTCTGAAAATTTGTTATAAAATCAGTTTGCGAGCCATTCAATGTTTTTACCGCTCATCACGTTCGTGCACTGGCCAACTGCCATAGAAATAATATCATCCCAGAAGCCATTGGGGTCTTGATTTGCGATCAGCAGGGCGGTCAACGCATCAACATTAATAGCTCCAGTGCTATCAATCTAAGAAAAATATTATTGTCATATATTGAACAGCTTTTTCTGGATCATCGACATACAGCTCCGCTTTGGTTTAGGTAGCATTCAATGTAGCACTGAAAAGAGAAAAAACAATTGGCAAGGATGTATTAAGTGTGTACGATATTCTCCTAACTGCAGATTGGCCGAGTTGCGCTGCCAAGTTTAAAATTTCGTTTAGGTTCACGTTGTTGTTTATCAGTATATTCTGCAGCTTGACGAGGACAAACACATTGAACACAGAGTTGTTGACGCCAAAGTTTTGGCAAGCGGTTTCTATGGTCTTGTTATAAGAGCTAGCGAGCAAATTGTTAGCGGGCGGAGAGCAGCATTTGTTCTGCAAATTCTGCAAAAAAAGTAAAAGGCGTCAAAAATTCCGTTCAATCTACGTGTTAAAAGCAAAAAACCATGAAATCTAATGATGCGCATTGTAGAATTTTGGGAGGCGGTGTTGGTTTGGTAGTGGTGGTTTTGCCTGTGGTAGTAATGGGGGGTTTAGTAGTAGTGGTTTTCTTTGGGGTGGTAGTAGTTGGGGGTTTGGTTGTAGTGGGTTTTTTGGTGGTGGTCGTTTTTGTAGTGGTTCTGGTTGTAGTTTTGGTTTTGGTGGTGGTGGTTCTTGGTGTGGTAGTAGTTCTGGTTGTGGTTTTGGTTGTGGTGGTGGGTTTTGGTGTGGTACTGGTTCTGGTTCTGGTTGGGGATGTGGTTCTTGTTGTGGTAGTAGTTCTAGCTGTGGTTTTGGTTGTGGTGGTGGGTTTTTGTGTGGTAGTAGTGGGGGGTTTAGTAGTGGTTGTAGGGGCAGTGGTGGTTGTGGTGACAACCGCCACGGTGGTGGTAGTGTTCGCTATTCCACCATCAAGCTCTGAAATTGAATATCAATCGTGCATTTTGTCGCCGTTTCTAGAATTGCGTTCACCGCTCATTTTGTTGGTAACCCAGGAAACTAATCCTGAGAGCCTTGCGTACACGGAAGACGTGTTCTGACAAAAACTGCCTCCCCAGGACACAATGCCGATCTGGACCCAAGCAGAGCCATTGTTGTAGACAAGAGCTCCACCGCTGTCTCCCTGATGTGATTAATTTTTAGCACAATAAGCGATCGATATCCAAACTCCATACGTTGCAGTCTGCTTGATCCGCGGCTGGTGCTTTTGCACACAGCATAACGTCCGAAAAAAACCAATCACCGTACTCGGCTGTGCAGGACGCATCGGAGGTGACTGAGAGAGTTGCGTACTTCAACGTCTTGCTTGTCGTTCCGTCTGATAATTTTAAATTGATTTCACCGCAATCAATGTGCTTTCAACGAGCATACTGCTGTCCGAAATTCGGCCAAAGCCGCTGACGTTGGCGCTCGTGCCGACCAAATTAGTAGACGAGAGTGAAGGTTGGGGCAGATTGATCCATTGAATATTACCTTATAATTAATTTAAATACACATCCAGAGCTTTGATTATTATAATTTTACTGGTAGGAGTAACTGGACTATCAAATGGAAGAAGGGAAACGTCATTTTCTCCAGTATTATAATTGAAAGAATCGTGGCAAATAGGAGCTGCAATGGTTATCCTGATGGAGCCCGCGGTTGGTGTATTTCTGTTGACTGTGCCGAGCACAATGTCGTGTTTATATAGAGAAGTCGGCCTGTGGATTCGGTTTTTACAGATTCCATGATTTTTGTATCATGAGTAAAAAAATTACAAGATGCAGTGACACGCGGACATGGCGTACTTTGCAGCGATCAGCGAAGCCCCGCACAAGTAACCACCAGTCGTCCCGATTTGCGTAATGTCCAGCCACGCATGCCATGGGAACATCCCTGCATCAGCCTGCGATCCTCCGATGATTTGAGGGCTAACATCTCCATTCGGGTTTTCTATATATAAAAGGTTCAATGAAGTTTGAATTTATTTTATTAAAATGAACAGTCAAACTTATGTGCATTGGACGGTGCCATTTTCCATTTGCGCTCGAGGTGTCATCTGTTGCAGCAACAGCATTCAACAGGATCAGGATCTTTTAAATTTAAGTGGAATGATAGTGACATTTTATTTTAAATTTTTTTAAATTATAAGCGGAAGCTCCCATCCGGAGCAGCCACATCCCGGACAGGCTCCAAAATGTACAACGACTGTTTAGAAGGGACTTTGACAAAATTTAAGCTACAACCGGTTGCTAATTGTAAGCGTCGCCCTGAAGCCGGACACTGGCAAACGCCTAATAATGCTAAATGGGCCGTCAGGGTAGTCGTGTCCTCGAGTCTCCGCCTGACTCGAGGCAGTGGTGGGAAAGTGCGTGACACGTCTTTGTTGACCAATCAGATGGTTTTGAGAAATTTCCAACGCTTGACCATGTTTTCTCGCAAGATTTGGAATGCTCTGATTGAGATCTATCTGATAAAGTGAGTCTTTCTTTGGGCAAATCCAAAAATTCAGTGAAAATCGCGATTACAAAATTCCTCCATTTAAAACAATGCTAACTCTGAGGCGGATTTTCTCGTTAATTTCCAGCGCTTCCTATCTATTTATTTAATTCTACGTGTGTTTAAGGATTTGACGGAGGAATTCTTTTATCGAGATAAACGTTTGTTATGACCCAAAATGTCTTCAAAAACGTTATCAAATTGGACATACATAATGAGCTTACGGGACTCATTGCAGGAAGCCTAAATCCAAATAAAAATGGCCCTTTCGTATTCTTGCAAATGCAAGAAAATCAAACGTCAGCCAAAATCAGCCCGTATAAGTCCCCCAAGCGAATTTAGGTGGTGATTCTACGTTACAAGCATCAAATGTTACCTGGAGTCCGAAAAGAATACTTCTTTGAAGACCACCCATCGTGTTCTCTGTCGAAAGTGCCAGCGCAAAAACTAGCCTGGCATTTATACAGAACTCACATCCTGTTCCACCTGGAAAACGTGCTGTGGAGCTCCGCGATTGGTTGAAAAATTAATAAATCTCAGTATGTATAAGTCTACGTTGGGCTTTCCACATCCGGTTCGCGTAGACACAGCAGGTTGGACATCTCACGTCGGCATAAAATAATATACATGACACACCCAATAAATTTCAAGTATAACCGTGCCATATATTTCAGATAAATGTTCGTAGCTGTCACTCATTTCGAAAGATGAAACCTTGATTTTAAAAATAAACGTGAACTTCCTGTTTGCGCTGCTCTGAAAGTCACGTACGCTGTTAATTTTCACGACACAAAATGTAAAATCCAAAAGCGACGTTTTCATGAATGAATGACTGGTTATTACTCTTGTATTGATATTAGAATTAGAGGTTAAATAGTGTAAAATAAATAGAGGGCCACGAACAATTTGGATTTTAAGGGTTCGAACCTTTTATTTATGATTTAATATTTATTCAAAATAAATAAACATTTTAATTTCTGTAACGAGATTGTTGCTGCATTTTTACTAATTTTATTAAGGGACTATTTCTCAGAATATTTGGGGTATTTTAGAGGCCTGAAATCAATCAGGTTTGTTTATGTCACGTTCCCAACATTCAACAATCGGCACACGTGTGGCAGTCGCGGCTTTTCTATGTCCATCAATATTCAACTGCGAGCACATCTCGCACCAATCAGGCCGACAAATTGAAATCTAATCGGTATTTTGCCTTTGCATGCAAACGACCGGCAGTAATTATTGTTTGATTTATCTGCCATTCCTGCTATTTGTCCTCCAGCAAACGTAGGTGTAGTTCAATTGTTGTTTGATTTATTCATGGTCAACTGATTGATACAAAAAGTTCTAATCTTTCCGTTGATATAGAAACCGAGGCCAATTTTAGAACATAATCGCGGCCTTTATTTCTCGAGGGGCTCGTTTGTTTTCATTTCATAAACGTGCGTTTTTGCGTATTTCTACTCTGCCGCGACGCGCGGAAAGGGAAACTTTCATAACGCGCTCGAGAGGCTTTACGATTATTGCTGGCTGACTGAAAAGGCGCCATGATTGCCATTGCACTCCGCATTTAGCTCCTCAATAAAGAGAGCTAGCGCGCGGTGGCGGGAAAACAGAATTTCACCCTCGTGCAATGAAAACCCAAGTTAGCGCTTTGTCCGCGCGGCTCCAATGATTCGTAACGAGAAATCGTTTGTTTCTTGTTGTTGAAATAAACTCCAGTACACTGCACTGACATTCAATGGTATTTTATTTTCTATCCGCTCTCTATAATTAAAACTTTTTAATTAAAAAATAAGGGTTAAATCCATCCCTCTAACTAAGTAAGGTGCAGCAGTTTTCTAATTGGTCCGCGATGAACTTTCTTTGCTGAACGAAATAAATCACCTTGCATTCTCTAACTTTTCAGCCGGCTTTCTCGGAAATTCACTCCGTGTCAGAGCGAGTTTAGCAGTTGTTTGGTTTCACTTTTATTTAGTTGAGCAATATCTCATTCGCTCTTACGAACGGTAAAAAGAGCATAAAAGACAAGCAATCAGTATTGTCATTGTTCGCCACTGACAATCCAATTCTAACAGTTACAATTTACTCCTTTGTGTTGAGAACAGCGACTCTCTTTTTGTTGGACGCAATGAAGGAACATCGGCCGTCCCTTTCTTTTATCTCGTCCGCTTTGCAACGTCATGTTTTCTTGCTTTTTTCGGGTGAATTATATGACAGTTTCCACCCCTGATGAGTTTTAAATTGCAGTAAATGAGCGAGACTGCGGAGTAAGTTGCAAAAACAAACTCCTGACGAGATATAAAATTTATCTCAAGTTTGCGCAAGGGGTAATTTAAACTTTGCTGTAGCACGCAAGGACTGGAGATTCGCAAAACTTAGTTGCTCATAATTTAATTTTTACCTTAATAAATTAAAAAATAGCAGAATCGAGATATATGGCCCATCAGGGTGTTTCCTGAGCCCCCTGATGACTTCCAAAGGATAAAATTCTCTAGAAAAGACGTAATATTTAACGAAGAGTCTGGTAAACTTTGGTTTTTGACTCTACCATCTATAGAAGCAGAGTTATTAATTTTTAAAGTATAAAAAACGTGATTTGTGACATTTTAAATTTTTGTTTTTGGGGCCCACGCGGGGCCCTATGGGTCAGATTGCATCGATTTTGATACCAGTCGATGCCCCTTGGTAGGGCGCGTCCACCCATATGCAATTTTTTTAAAATCGGGCAATTCCTCGAATTTTTATGATTTTTTTAAGGCCGAATTTTCGAAAAATTCGAACTTTTCATTAGATGGTTTTATTTTTGTTTAAATTCAGCTGTTTGCCCGATCGTCGACCACGACCCCTCATCAGACAGGTCTTAAACCGGGCTTTGACCTGTGCTACCTAAACGACCTTTTTCAGGGTAGCCCGACCTGAGATCCTCTTCCAGGCCGTTTTTTAATGCTTTTTTAGTACTTCCGAGCACATTTCCCCATACTCGGCGTCAATTCTTCATCCTTGCCAGTCCCCGACCTTCCTCAGGTCATGCACCTGAGGAATATTTCCAAGCCCATGTAATCCAGACGCCATTTTTACGTAACTAATACCGTATTTTCCGACAGTTTCAGGCGAGCGATGCGTCGCAGACTGCGTCTGATGTGCCGCGGCGGCGTGGAGGTGTGTCGTCGGAGCCGGCGGCGCCGCCAAGGCTCACCGACGCTTTTGGTGCGCGGCGCCGGGAAGGCGGGCTCGACGTCGACGCGTTCGTCGATGCGCGCCAACAACGCGGTGCATCAGCAGGTGCAGCAGCAGTCGCTGGTGGCGGCGTGCAGCAATGGCGGCGGCGGCGGCGGCGGCGGCCAATCGCAGCAGCCCGAGACGGGCGTGTGATGCTCGGCGCGCGTGGACGGGCGCAGGAAACGCGTCACCTTCGTCGTGGCGTCGGCCGCCACCCAGGGCCACTCGATCTGATCGCGAAACAAAGACGTTCTCGAAACTTGTCCGTTCGTACCTGACGCGGGGGAGAGGGCAGAGGGGAAAACACACGCTACGCAACGGCGCACGCAAACGCAACGCTCACCACGCGACGCTGCGTGCGCATACTCAGGCTGGATGACATGTGCCTCTTTTGAACCTTGCCACGCCATTTGAATAAGGCGTCTCTTGGTTTTTAAGTTTCCAACTGATGGCGCCACCGATTTAACCTTTTTTTGTGAATTATTGGTCGAAAATTTTTAAAGAGCGTCTTTGAAGGAGATTCTGAGCCCACCAATCGATTCCTCAGGGTCGAATTAGTTAGAATTGATATTTTTCCCGTTCAAAAAGTGCAGCGCAACGAGCGAACTTTTCCCGCCAAAACTCAATTAACGTATTTGCGAGGACCGCGCATGCGTGAGAGCTGGTTTGAGCACTTGCAGAGAGACCACCTGTACCAATGACTTCTTTGTCAGATCCAGTCAGCTCTCACGCATGCGCAGTCCTCGCAAATACGTTGATAATATTTTGGCGGGAAAAAATTCTTACGTTGCGCTACCCTTTGGGGACGCAAAAAACATCTACTCTACCTAATTCGACCCTCAGGAATCGATCGGTGGGCTCAGAAACGTCCTCAAAGTTGGTCTTTTAATTTATTTCCAATATCGAAAGAAAAATAACAGTTTATTAATTTTTTAGACATTTTCTCGCAAAAAAAATGATGGACATGATCTTTTCTCCTTTTATTTGATTTCATAAAACGGTCCCTTTTAATTTTAAATGACGTGAAGTGTCAAAAGAGGAATAATCCGCCTTTCGAAAGACTATTTTTGGAAACGCTTGCGACGAATAAGTTTATAAATACGCTGGAATGATCGTTAACTGTTGCCACTGCTGTTTTACTATAATTTTTACTTCCGTCTGCTTTTTAGCCAAACTCTGTAGAAAGCAATTTCACCGTCTTTGTGTCGCAAAATGTAATGAGATTTAAAACACTTTTAAAACAAAATCCATTTTTAAAAAGTGAAGAGAGAGCTCGTTTATGATTATTTGTGAAATAAAAAAGAAACAAATGTTTTAAAAGCTTTCGCGAGAAGTTTCCACATTCTGTGTAAATAACAATTAGAGTTGTGATACGGTAAGTCTTACTGTACCGTAAATCACCAGGAAATAAAAGGCTTTTTCTCCCTGTTACTCGAGTTGCAACAGCCGGCCCCGTTTTCCAATTTTCTTTTTATTTCCACGGGCAGAGCTAACGTAGACAGAGTGGCTGTGATTCGAGAATATAATAGCTGCTGACACTTGATTTGGCCGACTGACGAGATGGAAATTCAAATTTTCGCTGCACGACGGGCGCGAGTGGCTTCGATCGCCTCCAAACCAACTCCGAAGAGAGCGACCGAGCTCCGATTCTGCAAGGGATGTGAAAAATAGGAAAAATTGTCCACTGGTTGTTCTTCATTCCATTGACCTCTGAAAAGTTGCCAAATGCCATTATTTCGATTTTTATTTACTTGAGAAAAGCGAGTTGCGGAGTTTGTACGACAAGAGTTGTAATATCTTCTTGCTGTGTACGATACATTTATAGAAACTTATTGGATAGTAATTTCTTATGACCCCAGCACAAGTTGCAAACACTTGTGGTTTACAGCTCTGCTCAACCTCTACCTTTGAAAGGCAATTTAATCTGCAAAATGCTTATAATAAGTCCTTGACACATCATTCACTCATGAGTTTCTCGGTAAATTTATGAATTTCCGAAGTTCCAAGTTGAAAAGCGATCAAATATTTAAAGACCGTCTCTGACGAAGTTTATGAGCTCACCAATCGATTCCTGAGGGTCGAATTAGGTTAAATGGACGTTTTTTCCGTTAAAAAAGTTCAGTGCGAAGTGCTAACTTTTTTCCCGCCAAAACTTAATGAACGTATTTGTGAGAACTGCGCATGCGTGAGAGCTGGCTGGATGTGACAAAGAAGTCATTCGTACAGGAGGTCTCTCTGTCATGTGCTCAAACCAGCTTTCACGCATGCGTAGCTCTCACAAATACGTTAATATTGTTTTGGCGGGAAAAAAATTCGCACGCCGCACTTCAATTTTTTAATGGAAAAAATGTCAAATTAACCTAATTCGACCCTCAGGAATCGATTGGTGAGCTCAGAAACTTCGTCAGAGACGGTCTTTAACTATTTCCCAATTGAAAGAGATATTTTTCACATCCCTTTCTTTTGCTCGATATCCATCCGGGGAGCGAAACCATTATTTTGCTGACTTTATCTCGATGCAGCTAAGAATGTTTATATGTGATGTTTAGGGTAGCGATATACGACTGTAAATAAATACGATGCCGACTGTTATCTGCGCCGGCAGCGAGAGGGAGAAAGAGAGAAAATAAAAAAAAGAAAGGCAATGCGATAATAATAATAATGCGAGGGTCCGGCGCGTGCGGTCGGGCCGGGCTTTGTGCAGCCAGATCCGGATATAATAACGAATATATATATATACTGTAATATAGTCACGCTGTTCCACAAAACGACGAAAGAGGCTCAATTATGTTAAGTGTTATTCGTAGCAAAGTTTACGGCGTGGATACATTTTACCGAGAACCCTTGCGCAGCGGCGTTTTCGAGGGGAGCAGCAAAATGTGCTTTGATCCGTGTTTCGCTCATCCACTTTTCTGTTCTACGTGCGCTCCATTATTATTCTACGCAGGAATTGTTAATTTCAGAAGCCAAATTTTCGGTTTGTTCCATATATGTATGAGGAAAACGGACTGAAAATAGATTTTCCTCCCATTTTACTCCCAAAATGATTAAAAAAACCAAGAAAAAAATAAATAAATGGATAATGGATCTTGTTTGGTGGTTTCAAAATACTTTCTAAAGAATCTGATTGGAAACAAATTGGATCAAACTGTGAAAGGACCAAAATAGAATTGGTTAAAACTTTTTTCCATTAGCCGTGCGCCTGCTGGCAGCGACGTTATCCTCTCGAAAGACAATTTTACGGTAGTATTAATGTATCAAAATGTTATTTGACATTTTTCGATCTCGTCGTGTGTAACGAAACGTGCTCTGTATATAACATACAAATTGAGTCATATTTTAATGTGTCCATGAGCGCAAGAATAAAATGCTGAAGAGATTTAATCGTTCAATTTCCTGAGTTTTACTGCAAACGCATTCCCACTCGCAGTTCAAAGATACTTCATCATCGAATTGTTTCAATAAAACTCCTGTTTTAAACCCTGACAGAGGTAGAAATAAAAAAATTGGTGAATCGACCGTTAGATGGCTCATCTGGCTGATTGAAATGCAACAAAATACGCAGGAATGAAATTTTTAGGTCGGCACGCCTCTTTCTCGACGCTTCTGATTGGCCGCTGGACTGTCTACCGATTGGCCGCCATTATTTCAACGCCATTTTGACTTCTGGCCGGCGGGAAAACCAACATACATGGCAATCTGGACCCCGGTGGAAATTACGACTGCGCAGAAGGTTTTAAATTGGATCACGCATGCGCAGTGATGATTTTTGGTATTCCTATGAGATTTTTAAGCAATCTGAACATACTGCGCATGCTTAAGATGCGCACAAGTTTACTGCGCAGCTTCAAAATGGGCAAATAATAAAGTAATTACAAATTTCAACGCCATATTCGCTTCTGACCTGCGGTAAACCAACACAGATGCGCAAAAAATTAGGTTTGGGAGGTGTATTTAAAAATTAAACAATGAATTGATTTTTAGCCGCATGGATTACAAATTTGCATTGGACCGCAAGCTTCTAATTGGGTCAAGTAGGAAACAATAGAGGTACCGCGAAACTAATCCCGTGCACACTCCATTAGGCGCGTTGCATAGCTGATGCAAATTGATTAACACGGCGCGGGGGTAGGATGTCGGAGCCGAATTGCACGTGCTAAGCATCAGCAAATTGGCTGGATACAATTTTCCAGTCCCGCGGGACACGAGCGAGCGGGAAAGCGAGGAGGACTGAAAGACGTACGGACTGGGCCTCCGCTGGCTATAACTTATTGAAGTGATATTCACGACGACGCGGGCGCGCGACAACTCGAGCGGAAAAGGTGCGGTCGAGATGAAAGCGCAAGAAACGCTCATCCTTCACCCTTCATTCGCCGCGGGCATGTCACCGCGAGAAAGAGAGAAAGAGAAAGAGCAGTTGATTTGCACCGCCGTCACTTCAATGCTGCCATTTTCTATTCTCTATAATATATTTCCCAGACCGCACTGGAAATCATTCTCCTTTGGAAATATCTTCAGGATGAACACAAAGCAAAATAAATTAATTTTTTTACTAGGGTCTAGGTTGCGATCTGTGCTGGTTTTCCCGCCGGTCGGAAGTCCAAATGGCGACGAAATAATGGCGGCCAATCCAGTCAGCCAATTAGAAGCGTCGGAAAAAGGCGTGCTGGCCTAATATTTTCATTCCCGCGCATTTTGTGACATTTCCATTATAGCCTTTTAACTGTCGATTCGCCAATTACCCGGTTAGGAAAGAAATAACAACAAAAATATTCAACTTTCCCGCCATATCTGCACATCGCGTCAATCCAGACCATGGTACGCAGCAAATAATTCGAGATTGATCCGGTTTACCTGCGCTTTTGTTGAGCTTCTTAACTGGCTTGACGTAATTTCATTCTAATAAAAAGGATATTTATAGAATAGATTGGCTCTTTAGCTCCTCCTCAGATAATGAAAACTAGTTCGAGGCATTTTGATTGGCCATTAAATTAACTTGTAGAATAATTAGACAAGCACGCGAATGCGAATTAGTGATAAGCAGAATATCGTTAAAATTTATCGGATATAGTTGGCAGAATAATTAAATGGCCATGCATAATCTAGCTTTTAATTACAGTTCTAAATTAAAAAAATAATGAAGGAAAAGTATAGAAATCTCACGTCCTAGAGAAATAGAAGATGATAGCCATGAGAATGGCAATAAATTTAAAAAATCACAATCGACAAAAGTGAAAAGAAACTTTCTCGGAGCCGAGTGTGAGTGATGGAGTGGAATATTTATTACGGCAGCTAAAACTAAAGCAAGAATAAATGTGTGGCGTTATCGAGAAGGCCGATTGAAGGCCAATCTGGCAGAAACTTTGGTATATTCTCGTCGTGGCTAAGAATCTCATCCTAACTGTTCCCTGGTGCGACACACGGGATTGCATTTTCGCTCAAGGAAGACAGGCAAGCAGTAAACTGGAAATTTAATTACAATTTCAAGCCTGCAGCGTTGCTCTCGCGGCTGCAGCGCTGGTTGCATGCTAAGCAAGCCGCAGCTAAAATGGCCTTTCCACCTTCCTGCTGCAGCCTTGCGCTTGATGAATGGCTCTAGCTGCACGAGCCCCACTAAACCTCCGCCAATATTTACGGGGCGGTGCGAAAATGGGAACTTTTATTAAGAACATGACACTGCCTAAAAGAAGAAAATAATATCCGAAAAGCAGTTTAAATTATTATCAAGGGGGTGGTAAAATCACGGGTCCACGTTGAAGCTGCGCAGTAAACTTGAGTGCTTTTAAAGCATGCGCAATAAGTTCAGTTCGCTTATAAATCTCATAGGAAGACCAAAAATCATCACTGCGCACGCGTGACCCAAATTGAAACCTTCTGCGCAGTCGTAATTCCCACCGGGGTCCGAGTTGCGATCTGTGTTTGTTCCCGCCGGTCAGAAGTTAAAATGGCGTCGAAATAATGGCGGCCAATCCGGAGACAGTCCAGCGGCAAATCAGAAGCGTTGAAAAAGGGGCGTGCCTGCCTAATAATTTAATTCCCGCGTGTTTTGTTACATTTTAAATCAGCCTGTTGTGCCATCTAACGGTCGATTCTCCATTTACCGGGCACATCAGCTGTTTTAAAGAAATAACAACAGAAAATATCTGAAAATAAATCATTTTCGTATTTGCGCGTCTGTGTCGCACGTCCCTGGCGGAGAAAATATTAAATCACACGAGCGAGAAGCGGTGATATTTCTTGCCAGGGACGACGTGGCGATGAAATGAAATTTTACGATTGGCCTGGCTGATGCGCGGCTCTCTCGTTAGAAATGCAAACGCACTGCTCGCGACTTGTCCTTTTATACTATTATATATATCCCGCCTGCGGTCGCCGATGCACTTCCGGACCGAGAAACGTGCAAACAAGGCGCGCGCGTCAATATGTGCTTTTCTTCGTTCTGCCCCACTTTCTCGTGAAAAAACAACTTTCCTCCGCGCGCACTCATCAACGGAAGTTATTTTAAATATTTCATGAAATCCCCAAAAAATTAAAAACAAAGCCCATATTCAAAAAGTTGCGTTTTGAAACTAGTTCAAATTATTTTAGATATGTAGCGGTACAACAACGCGGTCCTGCTTTTTGTTGGAAGCCAACAATTGTCGGCGGTTTGAATTATTGTAATTTTGCATTATTGTTTAACAGCAGAAAGATGACTTTAAAATAAGAATTCAGTTTTCGTCCGTCAGCCACACGGTGCTGACGTGATTCGTTTAATTGTGCAGAACCCGATTCAAAGGGGTGAGTCCAACCGTCAGTTAAACTAAACAATTTATTATTGTAAACCATTTCAGTTCTGGTATTTGATAAAGTATCCGATCGGATTTCCAACTGTAAACCAATAGACCAACCAAATTCGTAAATCTGAATTCATCGGTCTTCATCATTTTTATCCCTCTTCATTCCCCAAAGATAATTTTAAAACGAAACAAGAATTTTGCCAAAATTCCAATGAATGAATGAAATGAATAGCACACGCGTCGTTCTTATGGAGTAAACTGGCCAGCATTAATTAAAGTTACACACCGAAGGGCCCTGGACTCAGGTGGAGACAGCTGGCTTTTGGAAATCACCCTTAATGGGGGTTAAGATGAGGGATCGTTTTTTTTTTAATCTGCCTTTTGTTGACTGCTAATGACACGATAATTGGCTCTCACTGTACAGAAGGGTTGGAAACAGCCCTCCAGTTGCACAATATTTTGATAAACTGAGATTAACAGAGTAAAAATATGAGATGTTAATCAAGGCAGAAATATATAAGAAAAATAAGCAGGAACGAACAATAATAATTATTTCTTGTTTGTTATTGCCGTAAAATTTAAATATTCAATTAATTAAATTACATTTTTTCATGAAAAACATTAACTTTAGTTTAAATGTCATAAAAAGGAACAAAATGTTTAGGGTCGATGCTTGCCACGCTATATTACAGATTAATACAGCAAACCAAGCCAGACTACCCGCATAAAAAAATATAACCCAGGAATATCCGGAATAATCTTAGATTAATCAAAATTTACCCGAAAAAATTAATCCAAAAAAATGATCCAGGATGAATACTGTATTAATCGAGATTAATCTATGAAGGTTTAAGATCAATCTAGAGATTAATCTAAAAATATATCCTCAGATTATTCTTTGGATCATTCTGAGATTAATCCAAAAAAATAATTTTTGGAATTTTCTTAGAATGAATCTAGATTAACCTTAAAATGTTTTAAAGTTAATCTAGAGATTAAATTACAAGAATATCCCTAGAATAATCCCAAAGGGGAAATTTGAATATAGTTAATAGAATATCCCCAGATTATTCTATGGATCATTCTGAGATGAATTCTCAATATTTTTTTAATGTTCCTAGAATATTCTTTAAAAAACCCCTAAAAGAGAAGAACTTAGATATTTTTCTTACAATTAAAAACATAAAAATAAGTATGAAACATAATTTAATCAAGAAAATGAACTGCCATACTGTTAAATATTTTGAAATCGTTATCACAAAAATTATTTTTTCTCGCAAATATTTTTTAATTAATGCGATGGATTCAATTTTTATATTAAAACCTAACAAATTTTTCATTATCTTAACACAAAATTATGATGCCTTTATTTTTCAAAGTATCTGCCCAGATTAAAAAGGGTAAACATCATAAATGCGATTGAATAAATTAATTTCTTAACACAAGGAGTCTTAATTAATGCTACCGACAAACGGGCCAATTTGAATAAAAAATCAGAAGGACAAAAAAGGGTTAAAAGGGCGATTTTAGTGTGCGCGTGGTAGCGGCGGCTGCACATGCATGCACGCACTTGCATGGAATGCCTGCTGCTGCTGCCTGCCTCTGTTGTGGAGCGGGGGAGGGGCGACGGGCGGTGGCAGCAGCAAGAGACTTACAAAATCCTGCTTCGCTCTCTTTGTCTAACGCGTCAACGGTCAACCGCCGTTCAAATCGAAGTTATTAACGGACGCAGGACGCCGGACGCCGCCAATGAGGGACATCACGGACGTCCCGCGGACTTGGACGGATGGCCTGGGATCTTACGGTTAACAGGGTAAGTCTCATTTTATAGATTAGCGTCCAAAGAAATAAGAACAGATCGCGCAACTTTCAAATCCAACGGATTTATGGTAAAATTACACTTTTCGCCGCTACTTGTACGGTTTTCGCCACCAATATTTTGATATGGGATCCTCTCCAGTCCCAAATGTTCTTAATTAGAACCCTATAAATAAGTTTGGGTGGCGGAAACTGTAAATCGGTGATGAAAAATATAATTTTTCCATGTAAATCGCGGTCGCTTTTTTTGTACGCTTACGAGAATTTGTATTACACATTCTGATTCAATTGGCTTCGCATGGAAAATGGAAAAATATTTTGCATGAACTTTACATACTTCTACCTTCCATTTTCCAAGCAAAGCTGATTGAAAAAAGCTTTTATTTTTTTTTCTACGAGTCGCTCCCTTTTTTTAGCTTCAAGCCGTCCGCAGATGTTTTGCACGACGGGAAAAGATACAATCGTTTAAGTTCTGCAGTTTGGGCTTCAAGATTGGCGGTGCTGGCATCGAATGAGAGAAAATTTTGTACCTGATATGATGAAAAACCAATAAATTTTAAAAATTTAACTAAATAAGTTTGTAATTATTTAAGTAATTCCCAATTAAATCGCAGTTATAACATATTTTGAAATATTCTAGGAACAATCTGAAGTAATTTTAAAAATAACTTAGGGATAATATTTGTCACACTTAATATTGACCTTAAAATAATATTAGATTAACCAAAGAATGTTCCAGGATGATCAAAAAAGAATAATCCTATGTAAAGATTTGATACGCTAAATATGAATCCCAGATCAATCCAAAGATTAATCCATAAGTATATTCTGAGAATGTTCTAGGATCATTCTTTAGAGCTTTTTGAAACAAACCCCGGCAGAATAATCCTGGAACATTCTAAGGATATTCTCTTAAATTAATCTACAGATTAATCCAGTATCACGAAAAACCGTATCATAAGTTCATATATAATTAATTTTTTAGATTAATCCTGGGCGAAATCGGTATATTCTTAGAACATTCTCAGGTGATATTTTTTTATGCGGGTAGTTATACCAGAAATTCGGCCCAAAATATATGCCTGACGTCCAACAACTCGTTGCATTTGGGTGGAAATTTTCTTTTACATTACTTAATTTTTGACAAGTTAAAATTCAGAGTTTATTGGCAGCTCTGTAAAAACAGTAGTTTTCTCTTGTTTTTAAAATCAATTTATCGGAGGCCCGGGAATTTATTGAATTTATACACAGTTAGCAAATTCAAGAGTCTATTATTACCATTACTTTTTAATTTGGTGCGCCTTCAATTGGCCCTTTGCTACTGACGAAACGATAATTTGGCCGGCGCGGCGCAGAAGGGTTGGTAGTAGTTGCCCTTTAATAGAGCTGAGAATTTCAGAAAAATACTCAATACCTAACAACAAATTACAGCATTTCGAGACGGAAAAAATAATAGGAAATACAATTTCCTGAAATTATCTCGATAGTTTAAGTTAAAATTAAACTTTGTCTTCTAGCGCATGTAATAATTAAAGGAATGTGTATGAGTTTCAATTAAATTGAAATTATGTGAGTTAAGAGTAAAACCGCATCTTCTTAAAGAGGAATGATACTGGAAAAGCCTGGAAAATGCTTGTTGCCAATGCATAAACTCATCCCTTAGGATTCAGTTGAAGCCTAAATTGACCTAAGGAGCGCTGTAATTTTTTGAGAAAATTGGCTGGAAAGTTACCGTGCTTTTCAAATGGCAATGGCTGTCTCCTTACTTGAAATCCGATTTAATTTCAAAAGCAAGAGTTTCCCCAATAAGTGGCAGACACCGTTGGACAGATCTCGACGAGACGAATCGGAATATGCCAAGAAAATATGTTCCAGCACTCTACATTTTGGAGAAAATTGGCAAAATTTGAATTTTTATTGTAGGAAGGTCAGTTTTTACTATTGCAAATTGTTGGACAAATTGTTTATCGGTCAATTGTTTAAGGCATCCAACAATTTAAATAATTTTCAATTGTTGCCCAGTATCATTCCACTTTAAAAAATGAATTTAAACTAAAAATCTTTGATACTGATGCAGCTGTTCCGCAGTTTAACTATCCATATTATTTCAATAATATCGAAAAATTACAATAATTCAAACCGTGGACAATTGTTGGCTCCCAAAAAAGCAAAATACCGCGCTGTTGTCCCGCTACATCCATATTATTCACTACAAAAGGATTTTCTTCGGAAAATTAATTATCTGATGGAAAAAAACAGCGCAATAAATATTTTATTGTCAAACTAAATTATTTCCACATCTCTGCACACAAAAAAGACAAATTTAAAAAATACAGACAACATTGAAACTTAAATTGAGCAAATATTTGATTCCTGTGTAACGAGTAATTGTATATCACTCGTTTAATTTCTTGTATGATTGATATGTTTCGCCATCTGAGGGATATGTTTGGAAATATTTGTAATTCACTATTAGAATGTTTGTGAGCCGGCAAGAGCGAATGCTCAAGCCTGGCATTAGGAGTGCGTGTCTGGCCGAGTGCAGCACGTAGCTCATTGAAGGTGGAGTGGCCACGACGGGCCATGTCCACGAATGACGCACGCTTGATGCGGATCTGCGTACCTTTGTAATTTGAACTGATGTTCAAATTAATTTTTGTGAGTATTTTCTTATTGTGAATTTCTTTCCAAACTATTGTTATTCTTTTGTGAATTGTAAATTTATTATGGCGGAATATGTATGTTATAAAGGCAACCTGGCCGATAGGCTGTAGCGTGGACATGGACCAGCTACTACTGTTAATTAAGGACGAATCAATGGGATGTTTAATGCTCGAATCGGATCTGTACGAAGATGAGATTAGCTCCATTGAAGATCGTCGATTGAAGATCAATTTGTATATTTGTTGAGTATGATTGTGAATTACTGAACCATGAGCTGAAATTTATAATTTAATTGCCACACGTCACTTAGAATTAAATCTGACGATTTTTAATTGATTTTTATCAAAACAATCAGTTTATTTCTCCTCTCGCCCCAAAGAAACTTCTATTCGTTAGACCTGGAATAATATTTTTACAAAAAAAAACCATTTCGTCGCCTAGAAATTCGTTATTAAAGTCATTTTCTTGGAAACGCCAGGCCGACTTGACAGTTTTTGAATAATAATTCCTTGCTCAAAAAGTTCATTCCGGCAATGGATGAGCATCGTGAGGAAATAAATATGACTGCTCTCGTTTTCAGAACGGCGGACGTGTTGCGCGGTTGTGTTTCTTTTTTTAATAGTTTGAAGGTGTGAAGTGAAGAGGGCTTGTTTCCGGCTTTTGCTGCCGGCGCTGACACAGATTACTTTTGGCCGCAGTTGCGACGCAGGTGTATCTTTTGTCTGTTTGACATTAGCTGCGTGCCTGGAATGCCAATTCAAAATCCACAAGCGCCGCCGCTGCAGGAAAACGCTTCTCGGCCGACAATGCGAAATAATATTCTGGAATTCTACTTTTTTGTTCTTAATCTCGGTTATTTTTAATTAATTAATTCTTTATTTGTTCTGATTGATTTGTTTGCTGCTTTGTCCAGAGTCGGATGCACCGCAGCCTCAGGTTCTTGCAGCGAATGAGATTTCTGGTTTTGAGCAATGCTTTCAAGAGAACTTAGAGGGCCAGATGCGTCAATTTCCAAAGTCCTAATTGGCACGTACGCTGCAAGTGGCTGTTGCGTCAGATTGGCAGCCTGAATTGTCGCCGAATCTCGAGTGTTTCTTTGAGAATGTTGAGCATCTTCCCTCTGTGCAATTTGCCCTAAGGAACAGCGTAAAAGTTGCATCATAAACTCTTTAATAACAAATCTACCTGATTGATTTCCAGGGCCATAATATCCTGTCGAGTGAGCAGCAAGTTTGAAACCTTTACTGGAGGTTGCTGCGATCGGATTATTAGGAGCAGCGAAAGGTTGTTGCTGTGAAGGGTTAATCTGATGAGCCTGCGAATTAGTTCTGAAAGTAGACTCAGGGTGAGACACGGAGGTTTCTCGACTTCTGGATGGTCCATAACAGTTCCAGTTTGGTCCTTGGTTAGTCCATTGGCATGCAGGTGCCTCCTGTGGCATAGGCTCTCCTGACGAATTCCAAGAATTCTCCTGAACGTTAGTTTCTACCTGATTTGTCGTATGCTCGAAATTTTGCTCATTATTGTCCGGAAGTGCAGGTTGGCCTGAACAGAAAAATTCATCAAAATTATGAATATAAGAAGTAGAATTTGTTTATCTACCGCCACATCCTGTTTGGTTTGGAAATGGCAATTGTTCAGTCGAGTTTTTTCCTCCGGTGGAAACTAAATCATCGAGAACAGCGGCGATATCATTATCGTTCAATTCTGCTGTTATTTTTCGACTAGAAACTTGTTTCCCTGTTCCTAGCCCGTTGGAGTGGTGTGAAGAGTCGCCACAATTCGACGGCTCCACACTTTGAATTTTGTTTCCAAGATAATATGGGCAGTTTGGATTTTTAAAACAGCGATATAAATCAAGATTGCAATGAGGACAATTTCTTCCACTCATTTTCTTCTATGGGCGGGCGACTATTGTTCCTAAAAGTAGCCGGAAATCATTATTTTATCGTTAAATAAAAAACATTTGTTTCATGGATAAAGAGATATGAAAGACAAAAATTAATTTACCTTTCAAGAACGTTTCTAATTCAGTGCGTTGCCGAGCCCGAGCACTGTCTATCTCGAAATGTCCAGGATTCATCGCATTGCGTGTCAAAAACAGGAATTGTTGGAATTTGAAACGTCTCAAATAACTTTCAAGTCATTGGATGCTCACATAATTTACATATTTTCGCTGAATGCGTTGAACAATTTATTGTGGATCAAAATAAATAGGTTCGCTTTTCTATCAATCAGAACAAATAAAGAATTAATTAATTAAAAATAACCGAGATTAAGAACAAAAAAGTATAATTCCAGAATATTATTTCGCATCGTCGGCCGAGAAGCGTTTTCCTGCAGCGGCGGCGTTTGAGGATTTTGAATTGGCATTCCTGGCACGCAGCTAATGTCAAACGCCGACAAAAGATACACCTGCGTCGTGCGGTGCAACTGCGGCCAAAAGTAATCTGTGTCAGCGCCGGCAGCAAAAGCAGGAAACAAGCCCTCTTCACTTCACACCCTCAAACTAATAAAAAAATAAACACAACCGCGCAACACGTCCGCCGTTCTGAAAACGAGAGCAGTCATATTTATTTCCTCGCGATGCTCATCCATTGCCGGAATGAACTTTTTGAGCAAGGAATTATTATTCAAAAACTGTCAAGTCGGCCTGGCGTTTCCAAGAATGACTTTAATAACGAATTTCTAGGCGAGGAAATGGGTTTTTGTAAAAATATTATTCCAGGAATCAAATATTTGCTCAATTCAAGTTTCAATGTCGTCTGTATTTTTTAAATTTGTCTTTTTTTGTGTGCAGAGATGTTGAAATAATTTAGTTTAACGGAACATTTATCAATTGCGCTGTTGTTTTCCGTCAGTTAATTAATTTTCCGAAGAAAATCCCTTTGTTGAAATAATATGGATATAGTTAAAGTGGTCCAGCAGCTTGAATATCACAGATTTTTAGTTTTTTTTTTTAGTTTTTTTTACTGTGCGATATTCAATTTGAATGAAACTCATATATTTATAATCTGTCAATTATTACACGCCCTATTAGACTAAGTAACAAAGGATGAAATAATACCTCGACATTTAATTTAATTCTTGAAGAAGAACAAAGTGTCAAGACAGGTTGAATTCAAAATTAAAAAGGCCGATGGGACGTGCAAGAGGGAAAAATGTCAATTACACGCTCGGACGAGCAAAAGAGGAGGAAATTATAGCGGTCCATTGCACACCAATGGCCTATTTATTTGCTCATTGAAACAAGATGTGTGTTTTATTGGCTGGAACTGTTGTAAAACGGCCGCAGAATAAACATTATTTTCATCCTGATGAGAGGGAGAGAGAGATCGAGAGACAGGGAAAAATTTAATTGATTTCAAGTCCTCCATCCGATAGCAATATCAGCAGCAGCTCTGTTTTCCTTCTCTCGGTGAACTAATGAGCTCAGCGCTTTATTATATTTCCTTCTGCGCAAATAGAGACGAAGCTGAAAGAAAAGCACAATTTGCAATAATACTCAGAGCGAGTATAGTTCTGTGTGTTTGTGCCTGCAGGGCGAATACTCGTTTTCCGCCGCTTAATGCTTCGTGAGCTTTAATTATGGCACTATTGTAATTTCGTAATAACCGCAATCTGCACGACACGAGCGACCTTTTAAGTCGCGAAAGGGACGTGAAAAACAGCAAATCACAGACTGTGCAGGCCTTCCAACCGTCATGGAGCGAATTTAAATTGTCAAAATTGGTTTAAGACCATCTCTGACGAAGATTCTGAGCCCACCAATCGATTCCTGAGGATCGAATTAGGTAAAATGAACGTTTTTTCCGTTAAAAAAGTGGAAATCGACGCGCGGACCTTTTTCCCGCCAAAACAAATGGATGCGAGAAGTGCGCACGCGTCACAGCTGCTTAGAGCACTGCCTGTACGAATGAATTCCTTGTCAAATCCAGCCAGCTTTGACGCATGCGCATTTCTCGCAATCATTTGTTTTGGCGGGAAAAAAGTTCGCGCGTTGATTTCCACTTTTTTAACGGAAAAAACGTCCAAATTACCTAATTCGACCCTCAGGAATCGATTGGTGGGCCCAGAATCTTCGTCAAAGAAAGTCTTCAAATTAAATGAAAATCAGCTGTCTGTTTTTCCGGTTTTTCGACATTCCCTTTTGTTGGGAGTGCACGTGAAGGCGCGTGACAGCTTAAATCACTTTAGTGCCACGAATTGTGCACGTTAAATGCAGACGTTTTGTTATTCTAAACGTCAAATGGAGCATGGCATAATTTTGCTGCGGCGAGCAGAGAGAGAAATGAGACGCGGGGGCGAGTAACACAGGCAATAAATGTAAACACGCACTCCGGCTACGTGGCAGCGCGCGGCAATAACGAGCAAAAAGCGAAATAAAAAAATAAAAAAAGGAAAAAGGACGGCAGCTGCTGCGCTATAGGAGGATTTTGTTTATTAAGCCTTGCAACGTAACGCAACTAAAAGCATTTGTACTCTGCAACGTGTTTTGGGCTCGTTAAAAACGTTTCTGCCGCCAGCATGAAATATATATACTGCTGGTGTTTGTAAAAGCTTAAAGGTGAGACTCAAAATGGCTTCAATTTATTTATTTTCAAACCATACGGAGACAGAAATTGACTTCACATTTTGTTTTTCGGGGTGGAAAACATTGGAAACGATACAAATGAAGGTTAAATCACCGCGGGGGCTAGGTTGCGACCAGTATTGAAGCTGCGCAGTGAACTTGTGCGCATCTTAAGCATGCGCAGTATGTTCAGATCGCTTCTTAATCTCACACGGAGGCTAAAACTCATCACTGCGCATGCGTGACCCAAATTAAAACCTTCTGCGCACTCGTAATTCCCACCGGTTTGTGATCTGTGTTGATTTCCTGCTGGTAAGAAGTCAAAATGGCGTTAAAACATTGGAGGGAAATCCAGTCGGCCAATCAGAAGCGTCGGAAAAGAGGCGTGCCGACCTAATAATTTCATTCCCGCGCATTTTGTTACATTGTCATTAGCCTGACCGTGCTATTTTCCCGCCATAAATGTGCGCGGAGCATGAATTTAAACATAATTTCCCCCAGAAGCGTTGATTAAATCTAACAGAGTCTAGACCATGACAAAAAGAAATAAATTGGCTGTGTCGTTAAGAGAGTTTAATGTGTTTTAAAAGACCCATGGAGATTCGCAAGAATGCCGGGCGTGCAAATAACTCTGGCGTTGCCCACGGGAGAAAGAGAATAAAGGGCATTTGTAAAGTAAATTAGGCAGACGATAGAGGCGCGCAAGATGCACTACTTGCCAACTTTTGGCCCCATTAATTCTGGCTGGCCGACTTTAATTCGCGGCGGCCTTTCATTATTTGTGGATTCTCGCTCGGTGTGTTGCCGAATTTTCTCCGCCGCCACACGTCTCACGCCTTCCTTCCGCCGAGCAACTCGCTTCCCATTCACAAAATAAAAGCAAACACCAAGTTTGAGCCGCCACCGCTCGAGCTTGCGGTTGCACAAGTTTAAAAGGAGAGAGGTGTGCCAGTGCCACCGCCACGCCACTCAATGCACGATATATATAAAGAGGAAATTGCATTTTCCACCTCGAGCTTCTTGGCATAACTCACTTTGGGCTTTGAACCGAGTTAAAGCGTCTGCGGCCTGCTCCCTTTTCAGCCGCACCATCTCAACTCTTGGCGAGGCTCTCGCATTTTTGTGGAAAAGAGTTCAGATAAATTAACAAATGAAAGTGTCTCAAATGATCTAGATTAAACTTTGCCCCGTTGACAAACTTTCTAGGGGAAAGGTCACTAAAATTTATTGCAAGTTTTCGAGAAATTCCTGCTCATCGAAAAGAATACAAAAAAATTTGAGATAGCCAAAATGAGCCTCATTTAATCACAAATAAACAATTTAATTACTAACGGAACCTACACAGATGGCAACCTGGCCCCCGGTGAGAAATAAAAGTAAATTAAAATTAGTTTAAAGCATACAACTTTATAGGTTTTAAATTTCTTAATTAAATAGCAATTAATGGCTTTAATTCTAAGTTTCTGTTTGCTTTCCGCAACAATGAGTGCGTGCTGGAGCTCAAATTGCTTGAGATTGTGTTCGCTGAAGGCAGCTTTTGTTGTTCTCCGAATTTTTAAATTAATTTAGAGTGTGTTGCTAATTGTAATAAGCTCCGACGCCGAGTGTATCGTTCCACTGGCAATTAGTTTCGCAATTTTGTGAGTAGGCAACGCGCACCGCACGTCTGCCAGGCAAAAAGCCTACTTTAAAATTAGAGAGTGTCACGTGGGCGTGAACAATTTTCAACCGCACGTACACGTTATATTCTTGACGAAATAGAGAAAATTAATTGATTAATTCATATATTGAATTTAATTGCTATTTAAATTTGTCAATATGTTGAATTTCTGGTTGGAAAAAATTGAGTCCAAATTTCGGACTGTATTCCTTGTTAGAAATAGAAATAATTGAATTCAGCTGCAAGTATAAGGGTTTGCTTGTTAGATAAATTACAGTAGCAAATAGTTGGAATCAAAGCAGCAATTCCAATTAAAGTGCTTCTCGTCGGTTTGAATAGCTTTAGCGATTTTGTATTATGTCAGCAACTCACAGCGCGTGGCAAAGGACTTTGAATAATGAATGAGAAGCTGTCGCGTCTGCATCTATTCAGCAGACTTCTCTCGTCTCTAGCGCTCGACATTTTCGTATTCATTCAGGAATAAGAGATAAATATCCTGCACTAATTGTGAGCGTTGCAAATAGTTGACATTCAAAGGAAGCAACAGACGGAAATCGTTTAGTAAAATTGGGGCTAATTAAACAATTTCCATTGAATGAATTCAATTATTGCGCATTCAGGAGGAAATTCTAAGCTTTTGTATTTCTGAACGCATCATTTTATTGTTAAAGACTATTTTAACGAAGTTTCTGAGCCCACCAATCGATTTCCGAGGGTCAAATTAGTTAGGGTGGATGTTTTTCCCGTTAAAAACAGTGCAACGCGACGTGCGAATTATTTTTCCCGCCAAAACAAAGTAAAAGCGAGAAGTGCGCATGCGTCAAAGCTGGCTGGATCTGACAAAGAAGTCATTCGCACATGCAGTGCTCAAGCCAGCTGTGACGCGTGCGCACTTCTCGTATTCATTTGTTTTGGCGGGAAAAAATTCTTACGTCGCGCTGCACTTTTTTAACGGAAAAAATATATATTCTAACCAAGTCGACCCTCAGGAATCGATTGGTTTGATCAGAAACTTCGTCAAAGACGGTCTTTAACCGATTAAGACAGCTTAAAATGGCGTAAAATTCCTTTATGAGAAAAAGTGGCACGCTTGTATATAATTCAACCGCAAAGTTGAAATAAAACTCGTTCATTGCGACGTACGAGTTGTGCAAGTGCCACAATTACAGCTTTTTTATATTTATTGATATAATTTGTCTGGTTTTAGTGTCTCGTCTCGTCTCTGGAGGGGTGTTCGTTGGTGCGCGCTCTGAATTTATTGCCGGCCGCAGGCACAGCGGACGAACCGCAGATAAACTGCTTTCGCGGTTTGCCGGTCGTTCTTCTGTTCGGTGCAAGTGCTTTAGGCGAAAGGCGAGCGAGGTATGAAAGTGCGCAGTGCATGGTGAGGAGCAGATCGCGGCCAATATCGGCCGCATCGAGTGCGGTCGGCACACACGTGACCTGCCACTCATCGCTCTAATTATTCTCACCAGCTAGCAGCAAAGACGAAATGCACACACGTCTAACTCTAGCTCTCTGGCTTTTGTTCGAACGCGATTCAGGTCAGCCCTGACAATGCTTCGAATAATAATGCCACTTGCACGCCTCCAGATGCACTCTCGAAAGCCTTAAAGCGATTTTCTCGCCATTGTCTGTGACGATTTGTGGCTTGCATCAATTTATCCCTTAAAGACCGTCTCTGACCAGGTTTCTGGGCTCACCAATCGACTCCTGAGGGTTGAATTATACAGGGTGGACGTTTTTTCCGTTAAAAAAGTGCAGCGCGACGTAAGAATTTTTTTTCCCGCCAAAACAAATGAATGCGAGAAGTGCGCACGCGTCACAGCTGGTTTGAGCACTGCCTATGCGAATGACTTCTCCATCAGATCCAGCCAGCTCTGTCGCATGCGCACTTGTCGTATTCATTTGCTTTGGCGGGAAAAAAATTCGCACGTCACGCTGCACTTTTTTAACGGAAAAAACGTTCACTCTGTCGATTGGTGAGCTCGGAAACCTCTGGTCAGAGACGGTCTTTAATTTCTTTTCGTACGAGACACTGAAAATCGAGCCTTCGAAGTCTCAGAATAAAATAAAAAAAGTCAAACAGTTGAACCGCAGGAGCAGAGGATGGTGAAAGCTGTTCGATTCTGGGAAGACGGGGGCACCTTATTTTCCGCTTTCCCAGCGGAAGCTGCGCAGTTTGACTAGATTTGAATTGTTGCCGTTCGCGTCCCGTGAGGCGTGTGAAACAAAAACGCTCGCTGATTAGTTTCTCCGGCGGGAAATGCAGCGAAACTGCTCTAATACTGCCGGCCGACGAACACACGAACACGAAAGCAGGCCGAAATTGTTGATCCCCTGACATGAATTATTAAAAGCTATGCAAATGCAGGCCAAATAAAAGATTCTTAAAGAGGATGCAAGAAGTGAGAGCTTTAATTTGACCTAGAGAGTATATAAGGAAGAAACTGTCGCAAATTCTTTGACATTATTAAAAATGGAGGATTTTTTTAAACCAAAATTGCCAAAATTGATTGGTGTCTACTTATGCAGCCAAAGAGAACTACCACAGAAACAAATTAGAAGTTGGTCTAAACCAATTTAATTGCGAATGAAAACACTCACTCAGCATCAAGAATTTTTTGCTGGAAGAATCCTCAACGCTGATTAATTGACAACGCGCCTGTCACATGAAAGCTCTTGCTAGGCAACCGCCATGTCAGCCAATCAGCGTCGAGGATTATTCAAACAAAAAATTCTTGCTTCTTATTCGGATTTTTTAGTTTTAATTCGCAATTAAACCGGATTAAATCAACTTGAAATGTTTTTCTAGAGTTAAAAATCGAAAGGTCAGCTCTTTGGCAGTAAATAGAGCAAGTAATTTACTCCTAAAAATGGTTTTCCGAGAAAATGAAACATTTGCTGGATTCTTTTGAGGTCGGTATCCCGTTTATTTATTACAAATTTAGTATTAAAACAATTGCCCGTCCAAATGACACAACATGTAGATTGAATCATGATCACCATCACACAGCAGCAGTGCGCAACACTGGGTCAGTCACGTCTCTTATGTAGGCCATAAGTACAGCAACACCGATTTCGACTGCTACCATAAATTTTTATATTTATATATCCATTAGTTTTACATATTTTTCTCTTCTCCTCGTTTGTGCCTTTGCTCTCTGCATATATGAAAAAAAAACTCATCAAAGAATGAAATCAGTGCTTCATCTGACACGCGGCGGGTGTGTGTGTGTGTGACACAATTAACGTAATAGTAATGGAACATATATAGACGTAAAACTACACATGCCTAATAAAATTTCAATGCTAGTTATTTGTTTAATTTCCTTCGACCCAGACACCAAGTTTCCACTTTTTACCTTTTCGTTTGTTTGTTTGTTTGTTTTTAAACAGAAATGCATGTCGAGAAAATTGATTCTCGGCGACAACAAAATATACGCATATATGATGTGTGTATTGCAGCCAATTATTCTTGCTATTTATTTGTTATTCGGTGACGGAAATATATTTGCACATGCACGCACAGCTTGTCCAATTATTTGTCGCGTAGTCCGGGCTCATGGAGCAGAAGAAACGCTGCGTCGCTTTCGGTAGCTCATTTTTCGCCGGAACCACTCTGCAAATAGAACCAAAGCACATATTTGAGTCAAATTAATGGAAAACCAAATGGCCACGGGAAAACGAAACAGAGGCGAACGATAAGCCCGACAAAATTTATACACAGCAAGGTGGTGGGGTGGTGGGGGTCACTTTATTGGGGCACAAGTCAGTGCGTCCTGTCATTCTGTACAACGGGAAAACGGATTTTTGTACAACACGCAAGGATTTTCAATTTAAAAAATGCCAGTCGCCATCTTGGAATAATGGCAGCTTTAGGGGACTTTAAAGGATCCCTGCAGTGCAGGATTAATTTTAAAGTGTTGATTTAACTTGTGAGGAAAGCCCTTCTGATAAGTTAATTTTAATTTTTGCACTCTCAACATTTTCATGCAGCTGTTAGTTCGAAATGGAAGCGATCGTGAACTTGAAAGGCCTCATTGACGTCCAGGAAATATCTAGCAAAACATTAGAGTGGCGTTGGAACTTCCAGAATCGGCCATTTTGTCGATAAATTAGCGAAAAACCATTACACTGTGACGTCATCAATTTTTTCAGGGTTTAAAATGGCGCATCTTGGCTTCCCTGAAAAAATTGATGGCATCGGAGTGATATTGCGACGGCCCTCAAAAAGAGACTCCATTTTGTAGGGGAGAAATTACAAATTAAGGAATGTAGAGGAAGGAATTAAAGAGACTTCATTTTAAAATAGGGGAAATGTTAACAAACCTCCACTCCCTCTCCTTGACTACTTCCCTTTCCCCAGAGTAAAAAAAGGACTGGGGGTTCGTTGGCATTATTTTGTACCAACAAAATGGAGTTAAAGTCTGCCTTCCGTTCAGCTGAAGAGCATGAAAGAGACCAGCTATCAACCCTGAATTTTATTTCTACCCTGAAAATCTGCTCTTTATGAGAGTTATCTTTCCTGAGACGTGCTTGAAATTGTCTGTTTAAAGTCACGACTTAGCCTGCGCCAATATGGCGGTTGTATCTTGGCTTTTGAGCGGCAATCTGTATGTTTCGAGAAGCACTCGTGTCGGAGGGTGCTGCGTAATGGATTTTAAATTTGCGCGATCAGGCCGAGGACGAGTTTTACGACGCGAATTGAATGGCCCACCGTCGTAAAAGTGTCTGCCTCCGAGCGGCGGGCTTAAGTGTGTATGTGTGTGTGTGTGGGTGGGTGAGAGAGAGGAGAGAAAGAGAGAGAGAGGACAACACTGGGCCGAGAACAACGGACGGACGGACGAACCGGCGCAGCGCATGCATGCGGCTATTTACAGTTGGTGCGAGCGAGCGAGAGAGCGCTTATCAGCCACACACCCACCAGGAGTGACCAACATTGTGCCCTGGACCGTGAGACACGACTAACATCTATCATTGCGGCCTTGCCTCGGGAAAAGCAACCCCAGATTTATTGCCACACTTTTCCACCTCTTTGCCTTTCGACGCGCACCGCACAATGAGCAAAAAATGTCTCCAAGAACAAAGTTTCAACTTGGATGCGAGAAAACGGAATATTATAGCACATTTGACCCCCTTTCACCAACAGGAGTTGCCAAGAGCAAGGAAAACCCTTGAGGCCGTCTTTGAGGACGATTCTGAGCCCTCTAATAGATTCCTGATGGTCGAATTAGTTGGAATTGATATTTTTTCCGTTAAATAAGTGCAGCGCACGCAAGAATTTTTTTCCCGCCAAAACAAATGAACGCGAGAAGTGCGCTCGCGTCACAGCTGGCTGGATCAGACAAAGAGGCGGTCTCTCTGCAAGTTAGTGCTCAAACCAGATTTGACGCATGCGCACTTCTCGCATTCATTTGTTTTGGCGGGAAAATATTCTTTCGTCGCGCTGCACTTCTTTGACGGAAAAAATCCACTTCAACTAATTGGACCCTCAGAAATCGATTGGTGGGCTCAGAATCTTCCTAAAAGACGGTCTTCAAGACTTCCGGTGTGTCAACGGGGGTCAAGTGTGAGTTTAAACCGAAATATCAATTATTTTGGCCCCGGGAGGTGCATTTTCCCCAAGCGAAGGCGCGAAAGCAGGCGTTCAGCGGTGCCACCTCAGCCTGGAGAGATTGAATTGGACAGCAGCAAAGCCTGATTGTGGGAACAGCAGTTCAGAGAGTCCTACCTGTGAACCTTCGCCGCTTAACAGGCCTATGCTGTGGTGGAATAAGACACAGAGAATGAATCAATTATTAAAAATGACCAAAGAGGCACAATGTTCGTCCGTGGGGGCGGGGCCGGCTGCGGCGGGTGCTTTTTTTCACGCCCCGATTTACACGCAAGGGGCAAAAGTTCAACTGTCTGGCAGATTGCGTATCGACAACGGCCGCTCAATGTACAAAGTGACAAATAAATAAACTGCAAGCCAACAGATTAGAAGAATTAAAAATGGCGCCTACCTCGGATATGGAGGCCTCCAGCGACGGGCCGTTCGTATTTGAATTTAAAGTTGCGTCCTGAAATCATGCAAATTAATTTTCCAAAGGTTTAATAGAGTCGAAAAAGCTGAAATTAAAACTGCGCATGCGTCAAGTCGAGTTTCCTAGTAACGCAGCGCTTTCTAGGCCCCCAATCTTCGACGACCGCTTCCACATTAGAGTGTAAGGAAAGGAGAGTAGATACTAGCAGGTGACAATGGCATCAGAGCTGATACTCTACTACTCCTTAACTTACGCTCCTCTTAAAACTCCTAGTCTCTTTAGATCAATGCTTGCTAGGGGGCTTAGAAAGCGCTGCTTTACTACAAAACACGACACTTGACGCATGCGCAGTTGTAATTTCTTAGAGAATTCTTTAAAAAAATTAGCAATTGCCCGGTTTTGAACCGTTTAAAACAAATAATTGCTACAAACGATCCTAGAATTTTTAAAAATCCGTTCAAAACTCACCTTAGGTTTATTCTCTATATGATTAGATTGTGCTAATCCAAGTTTAGCGTCAAGCTCTTTAATCTGCTGCTCAAGCTGCTGGCTTCGACTCCTTTCGTTCGACAGCTGTTTCGTTAACGCCTCGTTTTCCTGCAAGCCCCGTTCAATTAATGCCCCAAATTAACTAATTTAAATTGAATCGCACCTCTTGGGACTTTTTAGCAGAGGAAAGGTCGTCGCTGAGCTTGCCGAGACGGGCCTGCAGCTCGCTGACCTGTTTCTGGGCAGCGGCTTGGGCGTCTTGGGCGGTGCTGAGCTTGTCGTCAGCCTCCTTTAATCTAGACTCGTTCTGCGCGTTGGCGTCGAGCTTGCTTTGGACGGCGTCCAGTTCGTCCTGCTTGAGCTGGAGCTGCGTCCGCCAGCGCGTCTCCTCCTGCTCCACGTGCTTCTCCAGCTTGTTGAGCATGCCCTCCGTCTCCTCGATGATGCTCTTGTAGTGCGTGACCAGCGCCTGCAGCTGCTTGTTCCGGCTCTCCACGTCCTCCAGCATGATTTTCGTCTGGCCGTCGGCCGCCGCCGCCTGCTCGCTGCTCGCCTCCCGCAGGTGCTCCGCGGCGGCCGCTTCGAACTCCCGCACCCACTCGCTTTGGTCCTGGTTTAGCATTTCACGATTTAGAACAGGAATAAGGTTTACAATTTAATAATAAATACCTTGGTAACGGGCAAGGTGACGGAGGGGAAAAGTCTTTGCAGCAACTGGCGGAAAGTATCCTGCTCCTCGCCTTGTGCCTTCTTTGAAACAGCTTCCTGTTGAGGAAAAATTAAAAGGTAAGCGTGGGCGGTGGCAAAACCTCAGATCGCGTGGCCTGAGGAAGGTCGGTTAGAAAAATCGATGCCGAGTAACGCAAAATGTGCTCAAAAAGCATTAAAAACTGGCCTCGGAGCAGATATCAGGTCGGGGTACCCTGAGAAAGGTCGATAGGGTAGCCCTAGTCAAAGCCCTCCCCAAGACCTATCCGATGAGGGGTCGTCGTCGACGATCGGACAAACGGCCGAATTTAAACAAAAATAAAACCATTTTTGCCTACTTGTCCCGCATAACCGAAAAATCTGTAAAAATTAATTTTAATTTTCTATGGGCGGGAAAAATCTGTAAATCGGTTTCTAGACCGGCGGTGGTCCTGCGCGTCCAATGGAGTCGGTAATATCCTTTAATTTTGCTTTGTTTGGAAAAAAAATTTCGATCTCCCAGAGGGCAAAAAGCGCGTTTTATAAGTTAGAAAAATTATTTTCTCCAAAGATTTCGATCCCATTGACTCGAATTTGGTTTTAAAAAGATCCTAGATAAATTTCGCGTCGACTGAGGTTCCAATTGTTTCGAAATTTTGCGCTGAACCGAAGTTATGGCGGAAATAATTAAAAATAATATCAATCTTATCAAAAATTAAATCGAAAAAATTCGTAAAAATTCGAAAAATTTGTCGTAAAATTCTGCGTCTATCTGGCTTGGCATTTATTTTTGGTAAATTCCCTTACTGGTCAAAATCGGGTTTTGACTCGAAAATATGCCTCGATTTCTCGGATTTAGAGCCGAAATGCGCGATTATAAAATTTTTCTACTCCGAGGACAACAAATGGCATCTCGAATCGCACAAAAAAGTTTCGGTCCTTGCCAACCAGTATTAAGCATGCAATTTTAAAAATGAACGCTACATTACAATTTGGAAGAGTGAGAAATGTCGCCATCAATAAGGGCTGCGGAGCTGATCAAAATTACGATCTCTCCGTGGAAAAAGTGGCGTTTCTCAATTTCTATTCCCAATTGGAAAACAGAAAGCCCCGTCTGGATCGGGGATCTCTGTCGAGAATTGGGTTTCGGGTGTTATCAAGCGGCACACTAAACTTACTCTAGTTAGTCTTTCACACTCCTTCTTTTTGGCCTCAAAGTTATTCTCAGCAGCCTTGACTGCCTCCATGGCCTTCCAGTTCTTCGATCGCAAGTCCTGAACGGCCACAAGGTGAGAAATGCATGCTCAAGAAGAGTAAAACCGAATCAAATAGACTCACGTTGTTCTTCAGTCTCTGAGCTTCGAGTTCCTCCTTCAGCTGGTCGACCGTGCTCGCGTGCTGCGACGCCTCCGACTGCAGTGTCGCCAGCAGCGCGTCCTTTTCTTGCACCCTGCCAGCGATTCTATTATTCGCTTGCAAAACAGCGAGTTTTGAGATTAATTACCTGTCTTCGAGCTCCTTCACCTTGTCGCTAAAGTCCGGCACGACGCTTACGGCAGCTGCTTTCGCCGCTTCGGCTCTCAATCGAACAGCCTGGAGATTCATTAATTTATATTATTTGATTGATTTTAATTAATGCAACACTGTTTACCTCTTCCTGGCTCAGCTTCAGTTCGTTCTCGAGCAGTTTGATCTTCTGCTCAAGTTCTCGTTCAGAAAGGGAAATTTTCTAGAAATAACAGGCAAAATTACTGGGATGTTTTCTTTGAATTTTAGCACCGGGATTTTTTAATTAAAAATATTCTAGAGTTTTTGGCGGTGCAACCAGAATATTCGGCGTCAAAACAGTCGAAATCGGTTTCCGAAGAGGCGCAGACACTGCTCGCCGCTCGTGGGGGGCGTAGTTCGACGCTATATTTTATTCCCTTAGTTACTGCTCTTTTGGACAACGCGAAATTTATCTGGGATCATTTTGAGACCAAGTTGAAGCCGATCTGATAAAAATCCTTGAAGGGAATAATTTTTTAACTTTAAAAAACGCGCATTTTTTCCTATGGAAATCGAAAATGTGCGATTTTTTCCAAACGAAGCGAAATTAAAGGGTTTAACCGACTGCGTTGCACGCACAGGACCACCGCCGGTCTGGCCACCGATTTTCAGATTGTTCGCGCCCATGGAAAAATTTAAATTAATTTTTTACGGTTTTTCGGCTTTGCGCGACGAGTAGGCGAACAAAAATTTATTTTAAAATCCCGCCGTTTGCGACAGTTTTGACGCCAGACTTTTCGGTTTGAGGCAAATAAAAATCTAGTATTTTTAATACAATAAAACCCAGTTGATAGAATCTTAAAATAATTTTTTTTTACCTCGATGTCGTTTTTAACAGCTGCGAGTTCGTCCTGCAGCAGCTGTTTGCTGTGCTGCTCCGAGTGGATCAGTTGCTTTGACGCGTTCAGCTCGTTTCTCAGTTCGTCCTGCAGGTTCTGGTTCACCTGCAGCCGCTTTTCCAGGTCGGCGATGTTGCCCTGAGCACTTGCGATCTGAGACTGCAGCTGGCTAACCTCCTGCTCGACACAAAAAATTTCTAAACGTCCATTTATTTATTTTTCTTTACCTCTTGGTGTGCTTGGGTGAGCTTATTGACATCGACCTGAGCCGAGAGGTTCTTCAGGGCCGCGTTCTTCTCCTCTGTGAGAGCACGGACAATCTTCCGCTCTTCGGCCAGCTGATTTTGCAGCTGTTTGGGATTTTAATTATAAAAAAAATTCTATCAATTTGGATAAAAAATTAATTACCAGTTGGGTGGCGTGGGCGTTTTTGTTCTGCAACTCTGAGGTGTTTTGCAGCTGCGAGTTGAGGAGCTGGATGGCCTGTTTCTTGGCGGCCAGCTGCTCCTCGAGCTGTCGGTACATGGCGGAGTGGCGGGTGCGCTCGGTGTTGATTTCGGAGCGCAGCTCGACCAGCTTGGCGTGCACGCCCTGCGAGGTCTGCTGCTCCTCGGCCAGCGCCTTCTCCTTCTCGGCCAGCTGTTTCTTGAGGCGCGCCATCGGGTCGGGCCGGGCGCCCACCCACTCCACCGAGCCGCGGTTCAGCAACTGGTCTACCAGCTGCTGGTGCTCAGACTCGGACAGATCGGCCTTCTGCAGGAGGGGAAGCAGCACGCCCAGCGTCACTGTTTCCGAATCTGAGGACAAATTGAAAAGCAAATTAGTCGCGAAATGTCGTGAAGTTGCTTACATAGTGTAAAAGTGGGCGGGCCAAGAGATTGGACAATTTGCCGCGACACGAAATCCGGAAAAATTGTAAATTCTGATTTTTCAGGATTATTGCCCAGATTTACCCGTGTTTAAATAGCCCATGAACGTTTGTACCAGCGTCCTGAATTTTTTCATCACAATTCAGGTCATACCCTGAGTGACCTTTGAACTCAAAATTTGTTTTTCGAGGATGAATTCTATTTTTTCGTGTTCAAACTACTTTAGAAATCTAGACTGACCAACTTAAAGCCAGGTTATACCTTCACGGTCCAACCCTGATTTTACCCTGAGAGTCGAAATTTAAAAGTAGTCCAAATTAAGCGAGTTGGGTGTCGTTTAATATGTTTTCAACCCCGAGAAACTCAAATTCGCTTTCAAATCATCAAAATAATCACTGTCAAAAAAGTTATTAATACGTCTACTAATCAAATATGTAAACTCTTTTTAAATTTTACATTTACAAGCATCATTCTGCTTAAATAGATGCATATTAAGAGATAACGGACTTGATTACGTCATTTTTGACGTCAATGTTGCAACCATTTCTCTTTTAACGAGTTTTAACGCGATGCACTTTGCTCCACTTGTCGTTTATAGAGCGAATTAAAATGTTTACAATGGTAGCCCCTTTAGTTTCGGGAATTTGATTACGTCATCAAGCTGCAGGTGTCCCCACTCATAAATTTAATTCCGAATAAAATGTATTTGATTAATTAAGACGAGTTGGCGACAAACAGGATGATCGAGTCATCGCTGCTGGTTGAACTTTGACCCGCGATTTTCGAGGCTCGGCGGAGCGTGCGAACATCCACGCCCGCCATTCACCAGAGATGAGCGAGCGAGCTAGAGGCATGTGCTGCTTTCGATAATTGCAAAAAACCATTTGTAGGCCGGCGACGGGAGGGCGCTTGCGGTGCAGCGGCCCAGCGAGTGAATCGGGCCAACGGGCCAAACCGCAAGCCAGCCGGTGCGAGAAGAGCGACACAGAGAGAAAGAGAGAGAGTGAGCGAGAGAGACTGCCTTTCACGCCTCATGCCGCACCGATTCGACAATTTCAGCACAGATTTTACGAGATTTAAATGCACTGCTCGCCCAGCAAATTGGACTGGAGTTGATTTCATTTTTTTAAACTAATTCCTGGTGGTTTAAAAAGTTTTAATTTAATTTGAAAAACCTTTCAAAGAGCGTGGCAGGTAATATTCGAAAATTTTCCAGTTTTCCGAGATTTAAAAAAAAAAATACAAAAATCAATTTAGAACATTTTTAAATATTTTAATTTCCATCAATGTCCATTAAAGACGTTTAATGTTTTTTTTAATAACCTGATTAATTATTTTGTTGACTGTAGAACAAAAATTGGGGAAAAACTTGTGGCAAATGAGATAAGATAGGAGCTACACTAAAGACATTTAATCTTTTTTATGCTCATTTTACGACCTTTATCGCGGACGTCAAGAATTTTTTTTGTGCCAGCTCTTGGCTTTGGTGCGATACAAATTTTTTCGTGCAACCGGTCGCATTCCGTTTTTTTGCCACGAGAGCACGGAGCGATAATGTGGCGACGCGGCAGCAGGTTCCAAAGGTCAAAGTCAATCGCCAGCACTCAAGGTTGCTCTCGAATTCCGAATGTATATTTTATTTTTGTTGGAGCGGTAACGGCTGAATGGAGAGATTCCCCGAGTGCAACAGCTGAATCGTTGGGATAAATTGGAAAAGCGGTCGAGTCGGGTCGGGTCGAGCGAGCGCTTCACTTCACTTGTTGTTACCAGGCGGAGAACGTGACTGCGTGGAATAGGACGTGCATGCCGCGTTGGCCGCTCTCGCTTCCAGCTCCGAGCGGCGCGGCCGCGGCGCGGCGCGTGGGAGCCTCCGCTCGCGCTTATGCATGCTTTTCTTTGTTCTCCATTCAGCGGGCCGACAGACCGGCACTCAGCAAAGAAACGACATTTATTTACTTTCGGCCGGACGCACACTTTGCCTAATCAATCAGGGCCAGCGACACCTTTTACGGATTTTCTAAATGGAAACTGTTACAATAGAAACAACATTTTCTATTAAGAAATTTGGAAACAAATAGTTGGAAACAAAAATTAAAAAATGATCTGGACAGAAATATTTGAGTCTTAGGAGTTTAAAAAATTTTCAGGCACTTTTAAATGCGATTTAAAATCAAATCATGAATTTTAAATTATTCCGACACAATTTCGAAATCGGTAATTAGCTTTTAAAAAGATTAAATTAAGGTTTTATGGGGTTTTACCAAAAAATCTCTGTAAAAAAGAATTAAATCCGTAAATTTAAAAACCTGCCACGCCATTCTAATGAAATTCCTGCGATTTACCATCAAATAAGCACCAATTATGAATTTTAAATTATTCCGACACAATTTAGAAATCAGTTATTAGCTTTGAAAGAGATTAATTAAAGGTTTTTACGGTTTTACGAAAATATCTGGGTAAAAAAGAAAATTATCCGCTGGTTTTGGAACCTGCCACGCCCCCTACTGAAATTCCTAAGACTATTTACCATCAAATAAGAGTTCTTAAACATTGTCCCACAAAATTTCCAAATTTAAATTAAATCAATTTTGCTTTACACCAAAAATTTCGGCATTAAAAAGAAAATTTAGAGCTCGCCGTGGCCACGCCCCTTTTCAGTAACAAAAATTACGGGTTTTCCCGAGCGACCTGAGCTCTCGAATCTTCCTGGTGTCGCTAATGATTTGACGTCATCCACTGGCTGGCAAATTTTCCAGCAATGAATCACTCTTTGATTTCCGTCCTCTGACAAGCGAACGACAAATTCCAACGAAAAAAATATTTTATTTTGTAACAACTGCGGTTTTTCAGCTCGGAAGTTGCTGGTCGGCGGCTAAATCCACGATTCCGGGTTAATTGGGTTAAGAGAGAAAGAGAGGCCGGAAGTGGCCGCCCGCCGGGAAGGAAAGAAAACATGTCATTTTTTCACATTTCGTCCCCTCGCCCGCCCAACGGACCGACCGACCGAGTGAACCGACACAATGCGCGCGGCCTGTTTTTCAATTTAGAATGTTATTAGGAGGCGCGATAAGACAACATCCTCTGCCCCGACCCTTGACGCGAACGAGGAGGAAGAGGAGGAGGAGCGGGGGCCTTGTCTCGTCTTATCGCAGCCAAAAATTCATTCATGGCTCCAACGATTGCTTCAGAATTAAAATTCTTTTCGGCAAGAGCTTTTGACCATTTTCTGCGGCGCAGAGGCGGTCCCTCCCGAGGTCATCGCTCCGTCCATTGTGTCGTGTCCCAAGGTCGTCGCACTGCTCGCCGGCTGAGTCAGCGCGTGGACAATCAACTCGACGACGCAAATTTATTTGAATTTCAAACCTATTTTAACGCAAAAATGCAATTGATCGACCGGAAAACAGGGTTCCAAAAATCCCGGCGGGTTTCAAACCCAATTAAACCCGGTTTGAGCCCACTTAAACCGTTCCGAACCCTGATAAAACCGGTCCGAACCATGTTAAACCAGTCCGAAACCCAGTATTGAACGCATTATGCAACAAGAATAATTTCTGACCCAGAAATCGGGTGTGAAATCGGTGTGTTATTTAAATTTGAGGCGAGCAGGCTGGCGACCTTGCCGACCTACCTACCTACCTTGGGCCGGGAAACGCCCAGGTGTGAAAAATAATTCAATACCCTTGAGAGTCGAGACGCGGCCCAAGTTGCATATCGCGTTTCCCGCATCGTTTAGTCATTCTCAAACTGAAAACTCACTGATCAGCTGCTGGTCTGGCTTTTTCTTCTGCTTCTTCTCCCTCTGCGGCAGCGGCTGGACGACCGGGGCCGGCGTTTCGCTCACCTGCACGTTCAGGGACACTTTTCCCGGCCTGGGCGGCTCGTTGGGCGCCGTGTTGAGGGCCACTTTGCCCGCCTTGCCGTTCACTTTGGCCTTGTTTCGCGGGGGCAGCGGCGGCGGCACCTCCTCCTCGGCAGCCACGTCCGGCTCGTCCACCACCTCCACGTCCTCCTTCTGCGTACAGGCCGAAAAGGCTCGAAAATTAGGCCGAAGCACGGTAATTCGAGAATATTGTGATCGAGACAGCAGCGCCACACCGACAGGCAGCGAAAATATAAATATTTTTGTTGGCTGTCTCGATCTTGAGAGAACCGAAGGATTGGTTCTTGACATTTTTCTGGTTTTTTATTGCTTCTCGATCTTAAAATCGCCAGAGTAACGGTTTTGTCCGTCTTTAAAACTCAAGAATTATTAGTAAAAACCGCCTATTTTGATGATACCATGGGAAAGTTACAAAATATTGAGACTAAATTAAAACTGCGCATGCGTCAAGTCGAGTTTCCTAGTAACGCAGCGCTTTCTAGGCCCCCAATCTTCGACGACCACTCCCACATTAGAGGGTAAGGAAAGGAGAGTAGATACTAGCAGGCGACGATGGCTTCAGAGCTGATACTCTACTACTCCTTAACTTACACTCCTCTTAAAACTCTTCTCTTCAAAGTGATGCTCGCTAGGGGGCCTAGAGAGCCGGCGCATCTGATTGGTCGCCGCGCTGCTTTACTAGAAAACACGACAATTGACGCATGCGCAGTTTTAATTTAGCGTCAATTTTCCCTAGCTTTCGCATGGTATCATAAAAATTAGGGGGTTATACAAACGCAACGGGTCTGAATGAAATTCCAGTGCTAAAAATCCTACAAATCTAAGGAAAACAATTCAGGATTTTCTAATAATGTCAAAAATGAGCCAGAAATATCAACTTTGAATTTTTTCGGACGATTCCACAAATTCCAACAATTCACAGTTCAAGAAATTAACCAAATTTCTACAACCTAGAGAATTAATTTTAAAAAAAACTCACGCTAATGCTTCTTTTAAGAAGGACATCGTCCTTGGGAAGAATTTCCTCAAAGTGGTTAGCGGGCACGGGCTCCTCTTCGGCAAGAGGGCTGTGCTCCTCGCGGTTGTGCAAGATGGGCTTCACCTTGTTCTTGCGGTTATTCTTCTTCTTCGGCTCCTCAGGCTGCGGAAAATCAAAATAAGCAATTAAAAAAATTCACCCCAAATTGGAGAAAACACCCACCTGCGGAGCGGCGACCTCCTCGGCCTCGGGGAACTTGAACTCGACGTGTGGGTGGCTGAGTTCGTTGGGGGCGGTTGCGGGGGTTGGGGCGGCAGCGGCGGCCGACTCGGACTTGGCCTCCTTGTCCTTCTTCTTGCTGGGCTTGTTTTTGGGCTTCTTGACGCGCGCCTTGTCGCTGCCGATGAGGTCGATGAGCGCGCCGCCACGTCTGCGCTGCTCGTCCAACGCCTCCTCGAACGTCTTCTCCCGGAAGCCGAAGATGAAGATGATGAGCACGAGCAGCCCGCACAACACGGTCCCGGCCCCGGTGATCATAGCTGTGTTCGCGTCCATCCTGTCCGAAAAATCAAAGGTCTCGCTATCACAATCAAATACATAAAGAAAGATGTCGAGTTGAGCTGCTGAGCAACCGTCCCCTCCCCACAAAGGAAACGTCAAAAGTGTTCACGTTTATGTATCTGTCTGTTTATTGAAATATAAATTAAATGCCGGCGGCGCCCCGGCCGACTCTCTGCCCGTTCCGCAATAATTATTATTAATTTGTCAGTCGTGAATGACGGCAGCGAGATAAGGCCCGATTAATCCCCGGCCGGTTATGCAAGCGGCCCGAATCGAAACCTGCCCTAAATCCAAATGAATTGGTCGACGCCCGGCTTACCTGGTGCCCTGGTCGTGCGCTCCTACAGCATCCAACGAGCCTTTCAGTTTGCAAACCGGAGAAAAGGACTCGGAATTTCGGCACCAGACTCGTCAGCCAGCCCACCACGTATACTAAACTTCGGTTCACTGATTGCGTCTCTCGTCTCTCGTTCGCGTTCCGCCGATGGCCGAATGCGAAACGGGAGAGGGGAATCATCGATCATCAGCCTGCGATGCGATGAGTGCGACGCCAGCTGCGAAATTCGCGGCCAAGCGGCGAACTAGGGAACTGATTTAGCGGCAGACTTCATTCCAGCCAATGAAAAGCGAGTAAATTCTGGGAGAACAGCTCTGATTGGCTGATTTGTTGAGGATTGTGGAAGAGCGGTGAAAATTTGAACTAGAATCACTGAGAAATTTTCTCCTTCCAAGTTGAATCGGACCGAAATGCGGAATGCGAACGGCGGAACACAACAAAAACAAATCAATATTGCCCCAAGACCAGCCCATGTATTTCTGGTAAATGTTTTTCGTGTAATTTGTTGATTTAATTAAAGAAAACATATTTTTTCTGCTCCGAAATGAAATAAAATGTTTGAATTTCAGTTGTGATCCAAATGAAACGCTTCGCCGTGCCAAATTGCAGCTCCTCCGACGAGAATATAGATAGCACTGCGAATTTTCGGTACTTTATATCATCAAAATTCTTCCTGACGACGGTATAACAGTCTTTTCAATCTACAGGCTTTATAATGATCCTCCGTTCTGCGAGCCGCAGGTAGAAATCCACATAAGCGCTGGAGAAGAAATCCACGATGAAAATTCCATGCCAATATTCGAGGTTTCAGTCAGCGACGGTACGCGCTCCCTTAATTTAATAAAAAAATCTACAATTTAACTCTCATTCAGAGTTTGAGGACGTCGCCGAGGACGAGGAGGAGCAAATCAAGCTGTGCTCGCGACTGGCGAACTTTTTCGCCCAGTCGAAAGTGGAATCGGGCTCCAAATGCTCGGAACTTTGCCGCATTTGCGGCGTGAAACGGAAAGAGATGGTGGGCATCTTCAGCGACGAGGGCCAGAAGAGAGGCTTGAGTGGCAAAATGCAGAAGCACCTGCCCATAAGCGTGTCGGACAGTGACCGGCTGCCGCTGCAGATTTGCGCCGTGTGCGCCACGTACCTGGACGTGTGGCACGAACTGTCCAGGTGCTGCGCCCTGACGGAGCTGCGCCTGCAGGAGCTCGTGGCCAAGGAGGAGCTCGAAGAGAGCAATAAGGTCTGAATAAATTCATTTTTATTGTGGAACACCCTTGTATAAATTTAAAATTATTTACAGAAAATAATAGAAACCGGTTTGGAGTGTCTGAACACGCCTGAATTTGTGTCTGCTTTTGGAGTCGAGCGGGACACCGTCCAAGCGAAAAATAAGGTTTGTTAAATGGTATTTCTCGACTGAGGTTTGTTAATTTTGGTTGGTTTGCAGTCGGCGGAAAAGTCGATGATCAAAGTGGTGGTCGTTCGACTCAACAACTCGGAAGAGATCTCAAACGCTTTGTCCAAATTAGAGGAAAAGTGAGTCTCCTGCCGTTTAATAAAATTATAAATGTTATTTTCAAAGTCGTGATAACAATTATTAATTAAAAACGATTCGTTAATAATATTATTGGACATCGCCGATGTTTCCTTCGGCCGAGGTTTTGTTTTTTAAAAAATGCTAGATATTTTTATTTGCGTGAAACCGAAATTTTCTGCGTCGAAACAGACTCTGAAGAGAGGGAATACAATATGGCGGCGCAGACACTTCTTGCCGCTCAAAAGGGGCGTGGTGCGCCGCAATATTGTATCCCTTCGGTTACGCCCCCCTCTTCCGAGACCGATTTTGGCTGTTTCAACGCCGAACGAACATTTCGGTTTCAGTTAAATAAAAAAATCGGTGACCTGAAGCACTCTGAGGTCAATACCGTCTTTCAGGGTCCAACCCTGAGGGTAAAAATGTCCTAAAAACCGAATTTGGTGTTGTTCAATTGGTTTTCGACCCCGTACTGTTCAAATTTGAAGTCAGAATTTTAATTTTTCCAGTTTAGAACAAATTTCCGCTCGCTAAAATTAATTTTTCCATCGTGAAGCCCTTGCTCGCCGTGCGCGTCGGACAGTCGCGACCTGTTCCGGTGCACGGAGTGCAACGAGGACATCCAGGGGATCGAGGCGGCGGCCAAGCACCAGCGGGAGGTGCACGCGATCGACATGCTGCTGTGCCAGTGGTGCAAGGAGCCGTTCGACTCGCAGCAGCAGCTGCAGGCGCACCAGCTGGAGAAGCACCTGGCCGAGTGCCTCAAGGTGACCAACGTGGCCGAGATCCAGCTGCTGCACGAGGGCGCCATGAAGGTGTCCAAGGAGTTCGACCAGATGGACAAGTCGCTGCAGAACAAAATCGTGGACGCCATCCAGGCCATGGTCGGCAAGCAGCCGGCGCTCACGCACCAGCAGCAGCAGCAGCAGCAGCCGGCGGTCGACTTCATCTGCCACTACTGCCAACTTAGTTTCCTCACCAAGAGGATGCTCTCCAGGCACATCACCGAACACTCCGAGTACAAGGCCTTCAGGTGTGCTCGTCGTTCTCTCTTATCAATTTTTTAATTTAAATTAAGATTTATGGAAGAAATAAACAAGCTCTACGAAATTGACACCTTTAAAAAGACGTGCGAGCTTTTAATATAATTTTAGAGCGGTTTTAATTGGTTTTTCTTGCTAAAAAAAGATTTAATTAATTCCAGGTGCACCGAGTGCATGAAAGGGTACAGCACGAAGGTGGGCTACGCGCTGCACATGCGCAAGCACACGGAGGAGAAGCCGATCAGCTGTCCCGAGTGCGGCAAGACGTTCAAGCACACCTCGAACCTGAAGGCGCACCAGAAGTCTCATTTGCCCGACGAGCAGAAGAAGCGGTTCAAGTGTCCGCTGTGCGAGAAGAAATTCCGCTGCCAGTTCCTCGTCGACGAGCACATGCGAATCCACACCGGCGAACGGCCCTACTCGTGCCACGTTTGTCCAAAGTTGTTCCACCGCAAGCAGCAGCTCTCGCAGCACCTGCTCGTCCACAGAACCGATCTCACCTTCGAGTGCCACCTCTGCGGCTCAAGGTCAGAATTTATTTTTAATTGAAAATGTCTGAAAATGCCATTTTTGGAACGTCGGAATTTTTGAATTTTCTTTTAAACGGTTCAAATTGGTCGCAGAATAAAAATAGGGACAGATTTGAACTCGTCTTGCCAAGAGGAACCACTTTCCTATTGATCTTAAAGTGGTAGGTCAAAGGTCAAGGTCAATAAAATTGAATTTTTAAATAAAATTCAAATTTGAAATTAAATAAATTGAAATTTTTTAATTTTAACATTGCCATTTTGTAGAGCGCAAAAAATAGGTTAGAAAAAACAAAATTAGGAATTTTGTGGTGGCTTAATTTTTTATTAAAAAAAAAAACTAAAAATTGGCGTTTTTCCGGCTTTCCGAAAAATGTTTGCATACCCAAATCTCAACTTCTAACAGTCAGAATTTAAAAAACTACCCACCGTTAGACTCGACCCAACCTCCCCTAAAAAGAAGAAGTAGTCTTAGGGTGCCAACCCTTCAACCCCCTTTTAGCACCCTAAAAATAATTGGAAATATTGTAAAAATTATAGTTTTTTGGGGTGCTTAAAAGGGGATGAAAGATTAGCACCCTTAGACTAGTTCTAAAATCTAGGGGAGGTTCAGACGAGTATTTTGGTGGTTAGTTTTTGAAATTCTGACTGTTAGAAGCTGAGATTTGGGCGTGCTAACATTTTTAGAAACTCCGGAATAACACCAAAATTTTAGTTTTTTTTTAAAAAAATTAAGGCAAAACTCAATTCCTAATTTTATTTTTTCTAACCTAATTTTTTGCGCTCTACAAGATGGCAATGTTAAAATTCAAAAATTTCAACTTATGCACTTTCAAAATTGAGTTTTATTTCAAAAATTCGATTTTATTGACCTTGACCTTTGACCTACCACTTTAAGGTCAACAGAAACGTTGTTCCTCTTGGCAAGACGAGTTCAAAGCTGTCTAAATTTTTGTTCTTTGACTAATTTGAACCGATTTGCATAAAATTAAAATTTCCCTACGTTCCGTAAATGCTCGTTAATGCGGAAAATTTTAATTCTAATAATCCCTGTAGGTTTAACCGGAAGGGAAATTTGACTGAGCACATGAAGAAGCACGTGAGCAAGAACAAGTACTCGTGCAAAATCTGCAAGGAGGCGTTCGACAGCGTGAGCGAGGTGGTGGCGCACCGCAAGCGCCACTCGACCGAGGAACTGGCCCAGTCAAAGTCTGAGACGCGCACTCGCAACACGGAAATCAAGTTCGAGTGCGAGTTCTGCAAAAAGCAGCTGGCCACCAAGGTCTCCCTGACGGCCCACCTGCGCATCCACACCGGAGAAAAACCCTTCGAGTGCGACGCCTGCGGAAAAAAGTTGGAATTTTTTTGTTTAATTAAAATATTTACTAATAAAAAATAATTTGACAGATTTTCGCAGAAGCCGGCGCTAACGTATCACAAAAAGCTGCATTCTGGAGAAAAACCGTTCCGCTGCGCCTACTGCGACGAGGGGTTCGTCACGAAAACTGCGAAGGCGATTCACGAACGCATCCACACGAACGAAAAACCCTACTCGTGCCAGTACTGCGGCGCCTCATTCCGAGGATCTGGAAGTCTCAACCAGCACATGACCGTGCACAGCGAGGAGAGAAGGTTCAAATGCAGCCACTGCACCCGCTCCTTCCACAGGTCAGCCAAAATCTCTAATTAAAATTAAAAATATATATTTTAAGCCACTTTAACGACGCTTGACGGGCTCTATTCAAAGAAACAAAAAATAAAATAACGGGCCTAACGGGGCTGATTCTGGTACCAATCGATGCCCCTCGATAGGTTGCGTCTGCCCGTGTATTATATTCCAAAATCAGACCGTTTTTCGAATTTTTACGAAATTATTCAGACAAATTTTGGAAAAAAGTGATTTTTGCCGGTCATGTCTTCGGTTCAGCGCCAAATATCGAAAAAATTTGCACCTCTATTGACGCAAAATTTATCTAGGATCATTTTAAGACCAAATACGAGCCAATCTGATCAAAATGCTAGGACTAGATCGATTTTAAAGTTTCAAATAGGGGATTTTCGGACTATCTCCATAGTTGAAAATTCGACAATTTATTCAAACGGAGCAAAACTAAATATTTTTTCGACTCCATCAGACGGAAAATACCGCCACCGGTCTGGAAACCAAATTTCAGATTTTTGGCGCCAATAGAAAAATTTTAATTAATTTTTTACGGTTTTTTCGGCTTTGCGACGCGCAATGTTCGAGAGCGCCAATCGTTTTATTTTTGTTAAAATTCGGCTGTTCATCCGATCGTTGACCACAACCCCTCATCGGAAAGGTCTTGGGAAGGGCTTTGACCTGCGGTACCCTGGCGACCTTTTTCAGGGTACCCCGCGACCTGAGATCCGTTTTTCAATAATTTTTAGCATTTTAAGCGATACTCTGCGACGAATTTATGCCCTTTAAAATCCTCGACCTTTCTCAGGTTGCCCTCTGGAGGCCCGAAGGGCCTAAAGGGCGCACAATTCTTATTAAAAATCCCAAAAATTCTGTTTGAATGTTTAGGAAAGAGGCGTTGCAAATCCACGAGCGGATCCACACGGGTTTCAAGCCGTACGTGTGCGACATCTGCGGGCGGCCCTTCACGCAGAGGGGCGACCTGACGAAACACAAGACGACCCACTCGAAGAGCAGCCGGCAGCACTCGTGTCGGCTGTGCGTGTTCGTGTGCACCAACCGCAAGGAGATGAAGAAGCACGAGGCGACGCACGCCGCCGATGACGACGTGCTGGTCGCCGAGAACCTCATCTCCTTCCCAGAGATAGCAATAGAACAAGACTGCGAGATGATGCTCGACGAGGGAGTCATGCAAGTAGATCTAAACCCAATTAAACTCGCTTAGACACCTGGATTACTCGTTTTATTGGATGGAAAAATAATCCTTTATCGAATATATATATTTATCGCTTTGCTGTACTGATTTATTTATTTCTAAATTGAATAAAATCGTTTTTGACTGAAAAGAGGACAAAATATCCTGTAGATTTATTTCTTACAGGATACAAAATTATTTTTATATCCCTAATTTGGCAATTTACTGATAAGATTTTCAGAAATAGATATTTGCGTCTTATAAAAGTTGATTTAAACTTAATTAATTTCGAACGGAAACACGAAAATTCGAAAAAATCAGCAAGAAGGTTCCTTGACGCTAATTGGCTGACAACGCGCATGGCGGATTCTCACGCGCAATTCGCTACGCTGCTAGGCAACCGCGCGGGAGCTGCTAGTGCGTTTATGTTGTCAGCCAATCAGCGACGAGGAGTTTTCTGGCAGAGAATTCTTGCCGATTTCTTCAATTTTGGTGTTTTCATTCGTAATTAATTCGGTTTGAATTTATCTAACCCTTTAGCTGCAAGTTCCGTCGAAATCTGAGGACATGCGGTGTTGCCAAAAATCTAAGATGGTCCACATTAAGCGACGTAAGAATTTTAAGTTTGCATTTTTCACATTTTTAAAATTATTTTATTTTTCTTTTTTTAAAATTTATTGATTAAACGACAACCTCAACAATTAACTCATCATTTGGCACGGTCAGAGTGACGTAATCATTGTGAAAAATGTGTTCGCCGAGGGCAACAGGGTGCTTTTTGTCAAAGTGCCGGCGTAGTCCCTTTTTGGAGGCGAACGACACGTTGCACTCGACGCACGAGACGCGCTGCTTGTCGTGCCGCTGGCGGTGCTTCTCCAGGGTGACCTTCTGCGCGAAGGTGCGGCCGCACAGGTCGCACATGAAGCCCTTGTCGGTGGCGTGGGTGCGCTCGTGCGTGGTGGTGGCGTGGCGCGTGCGGAACTTCTTCTCGCAGACGCAGCAGGCGAACAGCGGCTCCTCGCTGTGCGTGTTCTTGTGGCGGCCCAGCACGCCGCTCGACCTGAAGCCCAGGCCGCACACCTCGCAGATGTAGGGCCGCTCGTTGGTGTGCACCCTGGTGTGCGTGTCCAGCTGGCGCTGCGTGTTGAACCTTTTGCCGCAGGTGGCGCAGCAGTAGGGCAGGTCGCCCAAATGGATGCGCAGGTGGTAGCGCAATTTGATCTCCTGCCGGAACAGTTTGCCGCACTCGCTGCACTCGAACGGCTTCTCGTTCTTGTGCATTCGCATGTGCACCTCCAGCCCGGCTTTCGACGCCAGCACCTTTTGGCACACGCTGCACGGCTGCTGCTTTTTCCGCCGCGGCCGCTCCCCCTGCTGCACCACCTTCTCCTCGCGCGTGTGCTGCCTCCGGTGCTCCAGCATCTCTTCCTTGTTCTAAAATCATAATAATCCGATTATTATTTAAATTGTTAACACTTACCACAACCTATGTTTATTCTTATTCCTTTTTTTTCAGAGGTGAATTCGGCAGAGAATTCTTTTAAATCGACTTTTAATGAATTTCTGCGTTCAAAAATCGATAAATCAACACTTTCTTGTAATGAATAATCGCAGAAACACATTAAAAGATGATTTAAAAAATTTTTAATTGAGAATGAAAACACTCAGCAGCAAGAATTCTTTGCTAGAAGAATCCTCGACGCTGATTGGCTGTTAAAGCGCATGTCAGATTCTCCCGCGCAATTCACAACGCTTTTGCTACGTTGCTAGGCAACCGCGAGGGAGCTGCTAGCGCGTTTTAGCTGTCAGCCAATCAGCGACGAGGAATATTCTAACAGAGAATTCTTGCCGCTTTCTCTGATTTTAGTGATTTCGATTTCATTCGCAATTAAATTAATTTAAATGACTACACGCTCTCACCGGAAAAGCGAGTGAGCAGATGTAGCAGGAGTAGGCCCTTTGGTCGGTGTGGTTGCTCTCGTGGTTGATGAGTCCGAGGCGGCTCTTGAACAGCTTGGCGCACATTCTGCACTGGTGCAGCTTCTTCCTTTTGCCCAAGGTGTGGCACAGGATGTGGTTCTGCAGAACCTGCAGCTCGGAGAACCTCGCGTCGCACATGTCGCACGTGAAATTGCCGTCGTGCAGCAGCGAGTGCTGCTCCTGCTCCCTGGCGTTGTCGAACACCACCTTGCAGAAGTCGCACTTCAAAGGGTTGCACGCGTGCGCCTCGAGCTGCTCCGAAGACTCGAAAGCTTGTCTGCACTTGGCGCATTTCATGTTCTTGGCGCAGGATTTCAAATTGTGCGCCCTGAAATCAAAGTCAATTATTTTCTAACAGGATTAAAATCGAAAACCCTGGTTTAAACCTCAAAACCCTGAATCAGACTGACCTGGAGCGTTGGTGGAGCAGCAGTTTTTTCAGGTTGTTGAAAGATACGTCGCATATGTCGCAGTGGTGTTGCTCCTCCTTCTGCTGCAGCTTCGGCCTCGACGCGTCCGTCTCGAAGAATCTTTTTCGCACTCGCGCACGACTGCTCCTCCTGACATTTTCACTGGCGGCAGGCGCAGGTTTGCTTGTTAAACCCTTCAGGGCGTTGCTCACCTCGCTGTCCGCACCAGATTTAATAACTATTCGCAGTTTAAAATTATTTATCTCTATATAAAAAAAAAAATAATTACCTTTTTCTAGTAAAGTTTGCTTGTCTGAACCAGGATCACTAAATGGATTAATGCTCAAATTAAATAAACTTGTTTGGCTGGGAAAATAGGAACGTACCAGTTTTCTTTGGCTTTTTGCAGTCTTTCAGACGGGACATTGACTAGAACGAGACTCTGTTCGGGCCTCTCACTTGACTGGAGAGAATAAATTTATTTATTTTAATAAATATCAATAAATAGGCCTACCTTAGGTAACTCTTTGCGCAGAATAACTGATATTTTGGCACTCTCCGTTTCCGGAACCATTTCAAACGAGCCCTTAAAATTAAAACTTTTTATTTAAACCAGAGAAATATTATAATTTCACCTCTTTTGCTTCTGTAAACTCATTAGCGTTGCTCGAATAATTTTCTCCACTTTCAGCCGTCTATAAATTAAAATTAAAATAAATTATTACCTTTAATTCAGGCTTACCCTCGAGTTTTTCTCGAATTCTAACTGAGTTTTGAGCGCTCGGAGCCGTTCATTTGCTTCCTTGCACAGATTCACCAAATTATCACAGACGGTCAGCCTTGAAACGCACAAAATGCAAGCGAAATTCGGGTAGCCATCATTTTCACAAATCTAAAACATTTTTAATTAAATTTTTTTAAAAAAATTTCCTATTTAATTACTGTTAAAGATGGTAAAAACGTGTTTATTTTCTCTAGAAGTTTAAGCCTCGCACTGTCAGGGCCGAAAAGGGTGATTCTTCTCGAGGCGTGGCAAGGGTTGGCGCAAATTCTGCACAAATCCGTGAAACACACCTCCACAGCGTAGTCCACCATTTTTCTCTTTCCTGCAAAATTAAATAAAAATAAATTATGGACAACAGGGGTTGAGGGTTGAGGATGAGCACCCCGAAAACTATTCAGGTCATTAGGGGAGGTCAAGACGAGTCGAATGGTGGACAGTTTGTGCATTTCTGACAATTAGAACCCGAGATTTGGTGCTCCAAACAATTGCAAAAATTAAAAATATTTTATTTACAAAATTTAAAAATTTAATTTTTTATATACGAAGGTGAACACCACTTTGAATTTTCAAGTACCCTGAGACCACTTTAAAGGGCTTTTTGGATTTTTAAAATGCAAAAAACACCCGGAAATTTTAAAAAATGTCCAAATAAAAACTTTCTGCTTATTTTTAAACGGTTAATTAACTAAAAATGCGATTTATATCAATTTTAATTTTATTTCCTTTCCAGTCGGCTGTCAGATTTTAGGCTCTGATTTGCAAAGTTGGCACTATTGCCTAAAATAATTTGGTGCGGCAGTCCTGCGCTCATTTCTCTCACAATTTAAAACGCATATTTAATATTCTCTATTTAAAAATAATTCTCCAGCGCTATGAGCATTCCAAAGGGTGAGCGCAAAATTTCCAGTCAATTTAATTAATTAAAATGAATTTTAATAATTTGCAGAACTGGAGGGCAAGGTGGTGTCGGAGAACGAGGCTGTGAAGCCGGTGTCCTGGCTGGTGGGCCGGTGGCGCAGCGAGGCCGGCCGCGGCTCCTTCCCCACCATTCCCACCTTCGAGTTCGCTGAGGAACTCGAGTTTTTCGTGCTGGGACAGCAGCCGCTGCTCAACTACACGGCCTTTTCCTTCAAGCCCGGACCGGACGTGCCGATGCACTGCGAAAAGGGCTTCCTCCGCATCAAGCCGGGCACCAATTCCCTCTCTTTCATGGTCGCACACAATTTGGGTGCGTTTTACAACGAATTAATTAAATTAAATTAAATTAAATTTGTTCCCTCAGGGTTGACGGTGCTCGAGGAAGGAGAGGTGCACGGCAACGAAATCAAACTCGAGAGCAAGAACATTGGAAGAATGTCGTTTGCAAAAGACCCTCAAGTTACGAAGGTTTTTCCAGCGGAAATTAGGCGTTTTATTTGTTATTAAAATTACATTTTTCAGCTGACACGGCAGCTAAAACTAAACGGCGACGTTCTGGAACAAATTGTCCACATGGAGACGACTAACACCCCGCTGACCGAGCACCTCGTGACCAAATACAGAAAGATTTAGCGAAGGAATGTTAATAAAGAGTAATTTTTTTAATTTCAATTCATACGGCTGTCATGTTTCGAAACCTCTGTCAAAACATTTTCAGTCTCCATTTGTGTTGTAAAAGATTCAAGATTACCTTTTTAATCAAGCGACAGCTCTGTTATCACGCTCCAAACACGCACTTTTTCGCTCCAAACCGGAATCAGCTGAATTCTGATTGTTTGTTTACGTTTTTCTCCTGTACGCGCGGCACCACTGGATGGTGGCGCCATCTGTCGAGCAAATACGGAAATAATTCGAAACTGAACAAGCTTGCGAATTCTGTGCATTGGAAGAGTAAAATTGAGTTAAAATACGACTTATTTCAATAGTTTTCAGCGTTTTTAACAGCATTATTAGAATTAAATATGTTCAAGATGAGAATACCGTGAGAATTTACCATTCAAACCCGTCTATTCACAAAGAATTTTTTAAAAACATGCACGAATCTGCTTGTGAGAACCTCTATTAATTCCAATTCATAAATTAAGAATAATAAACCAATAGCGATATTCGGGTTTTCAAGTTTTCTGCTTTATTAAGCGTATGATAATGCAAGGTTATGACGAAAGGTTGGTGGAGTCTTCCGCGGCGAGAGGAGCAGCGCTGTGTCGAACCTCAGCCATATTTCCAGTCCTGCGAATAAATAAACGAATGTAAATAAACCGTCCACAGGTCAAGGGCAGAATGAAACGTTACCTCCGTGCAGAGGGGGCCTTTATCTTAACCTTCTTGCTTCTCGCTCAGACTCGAGCAGGGTGAGGATGTCGCCTTCCCTCACGGGTCCCTTCACGTTCCGGATGATTTGGCGGTTCTGTTCCCCGATGAATTCCACCTTCACCTGGGTGCACTGGCCCTGAGACCCAGTGCGGCCCAAAATCTTCATAACTCTCGCCAAAACAACGGGCTTTTCCATGTTTATGTCAGGCTTGACTCACACGTGTACCGACAGGAAAGATGTCAGCTTGCTGAAGGTGTTTTTGCTTGATACAAGAGCGCGCCGCGATCGTCACTTGTTTTTCAAAACACCGGGATTTCGAGGAATTCTTTAAAAACTGCTCGTAATTAGTTGGAAATTTAAATTTGCTAGTTTAAAAATAATAAATTGGCTGCTTTTATTTATGAAATGCATGAATTTTTGCTTTATGGCTATTTTCGTGCCGCAATTCTCGTAACGGAAAATTGGCGCGAATTTTTCAAACTAAGTAAATAAACCAAAGGCTGGAGAGGAGATCAACAATAAGAACAGTGGTGCTATTAATTTTGAAATTTAACAATTTAAAGACGATGTTGATGAACAGAGCCTTTTTAGTCGTGAAAAATGTGCGAAACTGCAGATTCATTCATCTCGGACAGCCCCTGCTGGACCAGAAGTTCAAGTTCGGCGAAACGGAAAGCAGGCCGGAGAAAAGACTGCTGATAGAGGATAAAGTGCCTCAGGGTTACAGACTGGTGTACCGGGCGCCCATGAAGAACTACGTCCTGATGAACCAGATCCTGTGCTCGAGCAGCGTCTTCATGGCGGGGGGCGTGGTGGCCGTCAAAGCGGCCAACCTGGTGGCCCTGGACCTCCCGCTGTCCGATCTTTTGGAGTCGAGCAATTTCACCCCTGTGGAAGTCGGCGGTGCTTTCGCCATGGCGGCCGTTTTAATTGGATCGCTTGTTTCTATCTGCCAGAGGTTTCCCCTGAGAATGTACAAATCTGAGGCGGAGAAAAAGTATTTTTTAAATAAATAAATTCTGATTTATGGAGTGAATTAATTTTGTAATTTAATTTCAGATTTCTTTATGTGAAGTATGGGTTCCTGCCCTTTGCCACGAAGCGGTATCAGATAAATTTCGGTGGGGTGAAGATTAAAAACGCACAAAATGATCTGGACGGACTGCACTACGGTTTAGACACTGTTAACAAATCAGGATTAATTTTGTTTCCGACCTTCTTCCGCACTCCAAGCGACTTTCTTGATTTACTCAGTGACTAGTGATAATAAATTAAAAATTGTTGCAAATTAGTTCGAATTGATTTATTGCGATTCGCGTGAAATCCAATTTTTTAAGCTTCGAGGTTCAAATATGGAGATCTGAACGGGAATAACATGGAACAATATATCATGTTGTATAATATTAAATTTAAGCAGTGCGGAGAATAATATGCACTCCAGAATCTGTGAAGACTGGCTCGCTCAGGTCACCGACCTTGAGAGCGAAGGAAGCGTTTTCAAATGGCTTTTGCATGGCGCCCCTGCCGAAGAGGCCCAAGTCACCCCCGCGTTTGGCTGAGCTGCAGTCTGAATTCTTTTCGGCCAGTTCGGCGAGCGTGAACTTGCCGGAGACGATCTGCTCTCGGTACCCTGCGAATTAATTGTTAATCATCAGGTCAGGGTTGATTCCAAATCCCGCACCTTTGACGAGTTCGAGAGCCTCGTCTTCAGTCCTTGTGATGTTGGCCTCGCGCCAGGACGACGGCCGACGCGATTTGTTGTGCTTTACGAGGAGGTGGCTGCACTGCACCTTGCCAGGGCCGCCGTCGCTGGCCGCCGGTTGCGCAGGTTCGTTCGGCGTGTCCCATTGACTCTCCTTCGTGTACTTGTTGAGGAAATAGGCCTGCCCTGAAACGCGGCGCAGGATTTAAACGACGGTGTTTTAACGCGAATTCTCGTAATGGCATACCTGTGGATCGGCTGACCCTCTTTTCCCACCCTTCAGGCAGTTCGTCGTCTGACATCTTGTGTTCGGGGGCGCGTGAAATTCGCAAAACGTGCTAAAAGTCTTGTTGAGCGGGTTCTCCAGAGCCGTCACCCTCTTGTTTATATCGATCTCGGCGCCGGCCGAGAAAGCTCGCACGCGATTGGCCGGCACCGAGGCAACCAGCGCCAATCGCTCGGCACCGGCCAATCAGCGAGCCGCTTTCGCGCCAGGCTTAGAAAGGCGGCAGGCAACGCCCACTTCTACCGCCGCGAGAGAACTGGCGAGGTGGCGCTTCTCGCTTTGCAGCCCGCGATCATTGATGTGCCGTACGGTCGTATTCCGGCCGTCAGTCAGTTACTCAGTTGGTCCGTGGCGAGGAAAGGAAGGCAACGAACGACTCGAGACTCGACTCTTTCATTTCTGCTTCTCACACACAAGGAATTGGTGCCCGTTAGTCACGCTAGGTTCGCCGAGCGTTCACGTTCACGTTCACCCCTGCCTGCCTGCACTGGTAAGAAGTGCATTCCTATATTATATTTTATGATATATATATACCCATGTATTAGAGAAAGGGTGCTTTCGTGACCGTCGGGGGTGGCAATGGAGGCGTGTGATTTATATGTTCTGCGTGATCATGACCGATAAATTTTATTTTGTCCAGCGGCGTGCCGTGATTTTATTTTTCTTACGCAAAATCTTGGCTCTGTGTTCGACTGCGGCCGTAAAATTTTATCTGCATGTTTTTTCCTCCCCTAAAATGAGTCAATTGGGCCAATAAAATCGTTCTCAAGATGTTTCAGTGACATCACTCGACTGCTCTTGGCGAAATACAGTTAGAGACGGAAGGATAAGCCCAAGTGAAAACAGCCCGTCGCATTAAACAGTTCGGAGAGAAAAAAAAATTAAAAAAATTATTTAAGGTCCAATTACAGACTGTGCTAAAAAATGCTTTTTTTCGAGTCTAATTTGTTGATTGGAGCGGAGGAGCGAGATGGAGAATTAAAAAATGAGCCGGCTGCGCGGCGAGCCGCGTCGTTAATGTAAAATGCACACACGAGTCTATTTCGAGATGTGTATACGCATTAAAAAAGCCAGCAGAGAGCAGCATGCAAGCTCTGGACCCGGCCGGGGCTTTTCCGAGGGGCCGAAATTTTTAAAAATTACTTTTCGGCTGCCTGGCAACGCGAGATTGACAGCAGGGGCGAAAGAAAGTGGACGAGCAACGCCCAGCGAGTCGAAAGGTCCGAACTCTCCCTTTTGGCAGGTCGTTTCTCCATTCGGCGCCGCGGGAGGAAAGCAGCCACTCGATCAGCCGAGATTAACGCCGGCCGCCGGAGAAATTGATAAATTAAATATAGCAAAATAATCTCCCGGGGCCTGCGAAATTGCACTCATTTCGTAATAGGCGTTCGCGAAATTGTTACGCGCGTTTAGTCTTGCACACAAAGCGGCCGTGAAGGCAAAAACAAGCACTTCGACCGCCTCAGGTTTTGGCACAATTGTTTATTACCTTCGAAAAACATTTCGCTGACTGATAAAAAAATATTAAAATTTTCTGACCTGATTTAAACTGTTGTTACCCAAAAATCACGGGTTTGAGCCACGCCCCTTTTTCAAAATTCCCGAAATTTATTTTTTTTAAGATGCTCGACGTGAATTAAGTGATTGGATGGGCGCTCGTTGCGATCGATTCTTGTGTCAGAAGGTGTCGACACTGACAAACGCGCGAGTGCACAATCCAATTTTCCGCCGGCCTATTTTTCCCGATGGCCGCGCGGAAATTTGGGTCAATGCGAAAAAGAATTTCCTGCCGGCCGGCCGCAATAATAAGGTTTCAAAATTACAATTTTTCTCGTCGTCACCGCAGCTGAAATGGTCAACTCTTTCCTCCCTCGGTGAGTCCGGAAAATTTAAAACTTTAAAGCATATTTATAGTTGTCTCACGAAAATGTGATAAAAGCAGTCGGCGTGTGTAGTGTGAATGGCGAATGCATTTTTAACGCGGCTCGGTCTGGCTCTCGTTTCTCGGGCCCGGCTGAATTATTCACGCGGCGGCTCTTGTCAATAATTCAGCCGGCCATCATTGTTGCACCCTTGGCAAATATAAATTTCCTTGGCCGCGCGGAGGAAAAGCACACGTCGGGAAAGGACGGTCTCATTAGCAGATCGCTTTTGTGTCCCGTATTCTCTCCGAGCTGCGAGCCGAGAGCCGAGCGGAGAGGAGAGCACACCTTTTCTGCGCTGCTGCAAGGTCATTATCCTCAACCCGTTCGCTCTCCAAGTCTCCACGCGATTCGTTTAAGGCAAAAGCAGAGGCACGCGCGTGAAAAAGTCAGTTTTACTTAAAAAAATTTAATTATTTAATAAAAATAGAATTTATCTAATGCTGGTTGCGTGAGTCATTAAAAAAAGTGAGCAGACAGACAGCTCGACTTTCTTTCGAGCTGATGAAGTAACGCGTCCGAAAAAGGAGTGCGCTGCTTGCGAAAATTTCGAGCGATCGTAAAAATACTCAGAGAAATGGAAACTGCATGGTCTGCTTGCGATTGCAGCTGTGACAGCATTGTTCCTGAATTTCTCGCAAATCACAGTCGCAATAATTTAACTTTATCTTTAAAAATGTGGTTAATTGAGAACAGAAATAAAATTTGTGGCTTTGTCTGCGGCTGCAAAGATAAGAAAATTATCCGTTTCCTTTTTTTAAATATTTATATATAATTGTGGCTACGCTTCCGTTTTAATTATTTCCTCTTGAAAATTGAATAATATTTCTAAATCAATTTATCACCGGAGTCTGACTTGCGATCTATCTTGGTTCTCGCAGGTTAAATTAACTTTTTTAAGGTTAAATCAGTCAGCTTAAAAAATTCACCCACTTTTGAAGCTGCGCAGTAATGTTGTGCTCATCTTAAACATGCGCAGTAAGTTCAGATCGCTTCATATTCTCGCAGGAAAGCCGAAACTCATCACTGCGCATACGTGACCCAAATCAAAACCTTCTGCGCAGTCGTAATTACCAACGGGGACCTGGGTTGCGATCTGTATTATTTTTCCCGCCGGTCAGAATTCAATATGGCGTCGAAATTAAAGGAGACAGTCCAGCGGCCAATGAGAAGCGTCGAAAAAGAGGCGTGCCGACCTAATTATTTCATTCCCGCTTATTATTTGCATTTTAAATCGGCCTGATGTGCCATCCAACTGTCGATTCACCATTTTCCGGGCTAATCAGCTGGTACTAATGAAATAAAAACAAAAATATTAAATTTTCTGGCTATATCTGCGCGTTGCGTGAATCCGGACCCCGTTGCAATTTACGAGATTGTTTATTTTGTTAAATTTTCACGCAGAGAAAATAACAGTAGAAATAAATGTTAGTGCGTGCGCGAGTGTGATTGACCTGCGCGTGTCTCGGCGAGAACGGAGGAGCCGACAAAGGCGGCCTTGGTCCTTCTCTCTCGGCTGGCCGTAAACTGCAATTTAATCATTCAAATGCAAATGCAATTGTCGCCCGTTTTCATGAATAATTCATTTCTGCAACAGCCGCGTGCCAAAAAAAAGAGCGAAATTGGGACAGATTCGGCCTATCTTTTTGGCGCTCGTGCAAATCTGATTTTCGGTGTTAGCCAGTGCCAGTGCTCACTCGCGTTTTGTTTTAAATCGATAACCCCCAGTGTCGTTAGCAAGATAAATAACACAACTCGCGCGTGCAACTTTGCAAATGGAGTTTCCGGGACGACAAACAAACTTTTCGGCCGAGCAAAAACAGAAGCAAACAGCGAAAATTGCTCTCGCAAGAAGTTTCGCACCGAAATTTGATAGTTTCTCCGCCGCGTCCCTTGAATACCAATAAAAAAGTTAGCTGACAAAAAAATCCTTTCCGCTGTCTTATCAATGAAATTAGGGTTTAAAAATGGCACTCTCGTCCTATCAAAACTCGAGAGGGAAACGAAATGTTGAATGTTATTCTGGTGAGGTAATGGTGGCGATAAATAATAACGTTTAAAGCGGTCTGGCAGCTGAACAGAGTTCTGATAATCTCACGAGCATAGAGTTATTTTAGTAACTTTGTCGAGTGCGCCGCTCGCCAGCAGCAGCAGCTCCTTTTCTCAAAGCATAAAAATCGTGAACGACTGCCTTGTTAGGATTCAATCAGCTTCGTTTCGAAACTAACGATCTATTTTGCTCGGCGGAGGACCGCACGGACGTCCTGATTGGCTGAAAATAAGAAATACCGCCGCCAGCCAATCAGAATTACCGCAGCCCTCCGCCGAGCGCAAATAGATCCCTTTTTCAACTCAAATAATGAATTCCGGGAGATCCTCTTAGGTTGGAAATCGATTTGATGACTAATTGTAAGTGAGGCGAAGATTGAGTGTGGGTCGAGGCTGAAAGCGCGCTAAAAAGAACGTGGGTGCGCAAACCAGTCGCAGCTCAAGGTGAAAGATGCCATTGTTTTGCAAGTCGCCGCAAGTGGGCATCATCTTCAACCACGCGCAAACCTTTAAGTTACGGCCCTACGTGTGCGTGCGACAGGAAAATAAATAAATCCTGTCAGAGACGGTTAATTTCTCTCGGTGCAAAAAAGACCGCAAACAAGTAAAAGCAGCGGAAGTGACGAATTTCGAGCAAACCGCCGGCCGGAATGCGATATCGACTTTCGATTTGAACTTGTCCTCAGCTAATTTGCCATTTGCGCTCGCTCCAGATTTATTTATTATTTAAGAAGCAATTCGGCCTTTTTCTCTTGCCTCGGTGTCGCTGCAAAATTCAGCACGCGTGTGTCGCTCTCTCGCTAGAGCAAATTTACACGCGCGGAATTTTGGCCTGCATGCTGCTAAATCCACTCGCGTCTCCTTTTTTCCCTTTTTTTTACTGCTCTCGCCTCTTGAGCCGTTTTTCATACTCCTGCGCCGGGTCAAAGGTTGACAGCCGAGCCCGCCTTTCAGAGCAGGAAAATTGTTTTTTCGGCTGGAAACTGAGTTTTCCGCAGCACTTGTTTTTAAATTAAATATTTTTCAACTTGTCACGCGTGCCTCGGAGGAATTTCTTTTTGCAAATGATATGAATTCTGCTTGGCAACAGTTGAATAATAATAACCAACTGATATTGATCCGAATGCGCTCTTCGGCCAGTCAATTTGCAACATGAGCTGCAGACCGCATTACTCTTTGCCAACGTTTCATATTGGCTTCTCTCCTTCTTTTCATCCTTCACTTCACCGCCGGAAAGAATTGTCTCCCTTTCACGTAATTAATATCGGCAAATTCGTAGGAATTCGGAGAAAAAATTGGTTGATATCTACGCGAGAAAGAAAGAAAGAAAGGCAGCTTTCTTGCGATTGGCCGCTAATTAATTTTATGCCGAATCGTTACGAAACGAAAGCACACACACACATGTGCGTACTCCCGCGCATGCAAAAACCGCTTTCTCCTCGCCGCTTCTCGCCGCTGAAATTATATTATTTCGGTCCATGGCGGGCGAGCGAGCAGCGAGGAAAGTTGAACTGCTGGCAGCGGGAAGAGTGCTCCTCCATGACTCGTTTGCATTTAATTTATTGAAGAAGAAAAAAAAACTCCAGGGTCGATGCACTTTTTTATGTGCAAACCGGTTTACCGGATATTTGAATTATTTCTGCTTATTTTTGACGATTATTTCATTATGTCTGGCGCCCTTTAGGCATAGAAATCGCAGATCAAACACGTAATTGGCGGGCGGGCGGCGGACAAAAGCCTGTGCAGCAAAAATAATCGCGTTGACGTCGGCTCGAATGGAAAGCCGCGCGCTTTTCATTCACTCGTGACAATCAGCGTTTTTGTCGGCGCTCCGCCAGACGCCAGACTAAACTATAAACTTGAAAACAGAGTCTTTTATGTTCCGATTTCCCTTTCATGCCGTGACACGCCACTTTTGTTTACGAAAAAAGGCGGATTTTACTAACAAGCTCAACGGAAGGAATTTATTTAAGCGTTTGGAAGAAATTAAGCCATTGGAAAAGTCGAGTTTGGTGCTTTAAAGTGGCCGCAGATGAGTCGATAATAATAATAGTGGTGCCGTTGCTCTCTGAGTGTCCCGTCCCGTGCGCGGGATGAATCATGAATTCCGACGGACGACACGCTGGCTAGAGCCGCCCGAAACTTTCCTTGTGCCGTTAATTCGGAACAGCTTGCCCGCGCAACTACATACAAATTGCCGTAAAGCTCGGTACATGGCCTTTTACTGCCGCACACGCAAACCGCGGCTATAATGTAACTAACAAAATTAATTATTTTACATTGCGGCTGGTCATTATCAAATTTTGATGAATCATGGAGAAAGTGAATTCACTTAATTTGTCTCTCCTGCCAGATGCAACTCTACCATATTTATTTTTAATAGAATTAATTCATTTCTACATGCAAAAATTGAAAAAAATACCGAAAAAAGAATTTTATTTCAAATTTATTGGCTGCGCAGTAAGGTTGTGCGCATGTTAATCATGCGCAGTTTGTTTAAATCGCTTCTTAATCTTACAGGGAGGCTGAAATTTATCAATGCGCATGCGTGGCCCAGATTGAAACCTTCTGCGCAGGCGTAATTCCCTCCGGGGTCCGGGTTGCGATCTGTTTTTGGTTTCCCGCCGGTCAGAAGTTAAAATGGCGTTGAAATAATGGAGGCCAATCCAGTCGGCCAATCAGAAGCGTCGAAAAAGGGGCGTGCCGATCTAACAATTTCATTCCCGCGCATTTTGTTACATTTCCATCTGCCTGATGTGCCATCTAAGGGTCGATTTGCCAATTACCACGCTAATCAGCTATATTAGAAAAGAAATAACGACAAAAATATTCATTTTTCGCACTCTAACAGACGCCATATCTGCGCGGCGCGTTAATCCGGCCCCCGATGATTAATATTTTATAAAGTAATCACGAGATGAGGGCATGTATTATTTGTGCCATCAATGAAGATGCGATGTTGGGGCTGCTGCGCGGGTGGAGGGTTGTCGGGGCTGGCGTGTCTGGCGTGGGGGTGCGCACCCTACGTGTATTGATCTGCTGGGCTGGGAGGCAGGCGATCGTGGTGCGCTCTGCTCCTGTTCGCGGAGTCTGCAAAGAGCGACGTACGGCAGGCAGGGCGGAAGAGCGAACAGCCGGGCTGCCGCTGCGGCCGCTGACCCCCGTGTCTTGTGTTCGGCCCACCATGTCCGAGTGATGGTCCTGCACAGGCTCTTCAACCTGCGACCAGACAATGCCAGCCGCAACGAAAGGTATCAGCCGGAAAGATCCGGTCCGTTTGTTTTCGAATTTCGGTCAAGAGTTGGCGGTGTTCGCATCGATCGAGTATGCGGCTTTGTCCTGCTTTGTTTGCACTTTATTCATCATCACATTTGTCGCTAAACAAACATTCCAAATTTAATTATTATTCTTTTTCTGTGGTTTTTGGACCAATTTTTAAACTAAAAACTAATTAAATTCTGACATTTTCATAAAAAAAATTATAACGATATTTTTTTAAATTTTAAACTGCAAGAAATGGTTAAATATTTTTCTGGTTGCATTTTTTAATTGAAGTAGCAGTGAAATTTTGTTTTTTGACAGTTTCAAACGATTTCTAAGGGTTGAATTCGGTTATTCTCGGTTGAAAATTTGACTCGACGGGCTGAAAATTGTTTAAAACAGAAAAACCACAACTTTTTGGCGGTGTTTAGTCAGAAGAATGCCGGTGACCAATCAGCAAAGGGGATGGTTCTCAGACAGCAGCGCCACAGCGGCAGCCTGGTCGTTTCTGCAGGCTGCCACCGTGTCGCTGTCGTCTGAAACCTTTTCTCAAACGGTTTTTGCGTTTCCCTCGATCTCTATTAGCTGTTTAGGCCTAATAAAACAAATAATCCTCTTTGGAAATCAGTGCAATGTTGATAATAACCGGAGATAAGAATTTTACAGCAATCATAAATTGTAGCAATCGCCGCTGAAAAACAACAACAATGCAATCCTTTCACTTAACTCTGGCGAATTATAGATTTTTCTGTTGGGCAATCAAAAGCTGCGCTCCGTTGCTAATTGGAATGCAGACGGACGAGAGAGAGCATTGTGAGCGAATTGCGAATTTATTACTCTCGAGCATTCCGAGTGGAAATAAGCCTGCGATGTGCGGCATAAAGTAAACTTTGAATCAAATTTGGGTCAACTGCAAGACAAATATGCACCACCGATAGAAGCTGTAATAAATAATCATTTTATCTCGTACGTGCGGTTACTTATTCTATTTTAAAATTTTTAAATCAGAAGTAATGTAAAGATAGCATTAAATACGATAAGAAATGTCTGAACAAGCCAATTGACATCTTGTTCGAGACAAATAACATATCGTTTAACGATTATGCCTTCAATCAAACGACGCCCATTAAACTAATTGCTTGTGTGTTTATCAGCCGAATATCTGGATTAATTCGAAGCTCGTAAAGCCTGGCTGCACTAATTTTTCTAGTCATTAAATTGGAAACGAGAGCAGTAGTTAGTTTGACGTCGGCCGCAACCCGAGAGCCTTTCTTAATTCTTTTTTTTTTATTCTCTCTCTGCTCGTGCGCTGCTATAAGGAGAATCTTTGTTCCGACTGCCGCGGGGGCGAAGCGACGAGTGAGTGCCATTAACGCCCGTCGGCCGCCGCGGAACAGCTCAGCACCAGGCCAGGGTGACACGCCCTTTGATGCTCACACGCCACGCTGCAATTCAATTAGAATAACTAACACTAGTTGCAGACAACACGCACGCACTGCAAAACCGCAAAAATGTCGACTCTTTACGCCTATACTGGTTATTATCTTTATTAAATTGATTGCGAGTCGAACTTTTTTCTTATTTAATGAGTATCACCGGGTTCCTGGTTGTGAGTTATGATCTGTGTTGGTTCCCGCAGGTTATTTTAAATTTTTTATGGTTAAATCAGTTAGCTTGAAAAAATTGGATCATTTTGACGCTGCGCAGTAAACTTTTGCGCATCTTACGCATGCGCAGTATATTCAGATAGCTTCCAAAGCTCACAGGGAGGCTGAAACTCGTCACTGCGCATGCGTGACCAAAAATAAAACCTTCTGCGCAGTCGTAGTTCTCACCGGGGTCCGGGTTGCGATCTGTGTTGGTTTCCCGCCGGTCAGAAGTCAAAATGGCGTCGAAATAATGGCGGCCAATCCAGTCGGCCAATGAGAAGCGTCAAAAAAGGGGCGTGCCGATCAATTAATTTCATTCCCGCGTATTTTGTTATATTTCCATCAGCCTGACGTGCCATCTAACGGTCGGTTCACCAATTACCGGGCTAATCAGCTGTTAGTAAATAAAAATATTCATTGTCCTGAATCCTGAAGCTATTTTCATGATAAATTTTGAGAGGAACATTAATTGAAGAATGCCACGCCTAAGAAAGAGTTCGATAGCCCCTTAAAAACATTTTAAATCGAGAGATAGGCCGGCCATTCATTGTTCACGTTTCATTAAGACTTGGGCAACGTTGCGTCACGGCGCAATCGATAAATTCCTGGCTGTTAGCACGCAAGCACTCGCGTATGACTCGCGCGTGAATATTTGAACGAGGACGCGTCTCATTATTGTCCCCTGCCGGGCGCGCGAATCAATATTTTGAATGGCCAATTTGTCGCGTGGGACGAAAATAACTAGTCTCGTTAATAGCGGCAGTGACAAGAAGCGGCAATATCGCCGATGCCGCTAAAAGCCTCTCCAGTTACCCGGCAAACAGGCAAACACCATTATTTTTCGCGTATTAACCTTCAAAGTCTTGTGAATAGGTATTAATCTGACCCAAAAAACGCCAATTAGCATTGAAAGCGCGCACTGATAATCGATTATCTAATTTCCTGGCCATGAAATAAAAATTAATCAAGACGTGATTAGGCCGGGAATCAATTGGAAATCACGTGCGTCGCGGCGGTGGCGTTGCACTCATTTTTAATTGGGGTCTTGATCATTTAATCCCCTATTAAAAAGGCAAATTGCGAGAGCGCAAACAGAGGAGCAAATGGTAAATAAACGCGCGCGAGTCCTTATCGCGTGGGGGCAGCAAACAAAAATTTTTGTTGCCCGCCGGCCGGCGCACTATTTGGCACACGCCCGATAATAAAGCGCGGCGCGTAGAGCATGAGATAATAAAAAGGCGAGCAGCTTATTCGCACGATAAGTTTAGTATGCAAGCGAGCGAAAAGCAGCAGTCGCGGTGCGCCGAAAATGTACCAACTGCACTCGATCGACGCGACCACCCACAGCGGCTTCGGCCTTTACTCAACGCACCACCTCAGGTACATTTTCATTAAATTTGCACAAGCCTCAAATTTAGAATCAAATTGATACTCAAACAAGTATTTATTTGCCTGGCTTTCGATTTAAAAAAAAAATAGGTCACTATTTTTGTCCCTGGAAAATTCTAAGTCCCGAAATTTTGAATTAATTTCATTTTTAATTAGTTAAATTCAAACGCGTGTCCTAGTTAGTTGACGATTAAGTTTTAAAATGTTGCAACAATTATATCTTGAAGGTGAAAATGTCCCAAATAAACATAAAAGTGTCTTTCTCTCTTATAAGTATTTTTACACGACACGCGTGTTTTAACATTTGGGTTAGGTGGAAGGACATCGGTCGGAAGTGAGCGGACATGCATGTGCATGTGAGAGAGAGAATCCCCTCGATCGCCTCATCTCTTCTCTCTATACCTATTTCTATTTTTTTTAATAATTCAAATCGATTATATGGAAATTGTTGTGAACAATTCGTGGCATGTGGAGATGATCACACAGTTCAGTGAAGTAAATAATTGCCGTAATTGAAGGTCGCCTCGCCTGCGACGCAACCTTGGTTTAAGGTCGAACTCCTGTATTTGCCTGCCGGGATGTTCTAATACCTTTAAAATAGGTCGAAACTGACCTGGATGTGAATCGATGAAATTCTGTAATCCCGCAATTAACAGTTAAGATAAGGATTAAAATCGGAACTGGGTTAAATTGTTTTGTCGCAATCATTCTTTAGAATTATTTCGACTAACTGGTCGACGGACAAAGAAAACACGTGAGAGACGAATATAATTTTTCTCTGTTACGCCGTCGCAGCTTTTGCACTCGATCGCGTGACTCTGTGCGATCGCATGTCAATTTTTCGTATAGCTGCGACGCACTCACTCCTACCAGAATTTCGCCAGTATGAAAATAAAAAAAAGATTTCGCGTACCTTCCGTCGCGAAGAATTTCAACATTAAAGAGAACGTTTAACGCGGAAGTGAGATGTTTAAACCGCAATCCAGCGAATTGATTTAACTGTTTCTGCTCGAAGAAAAATCGATTTCGCGTGCGATTGGCAATGGGATGGCAGAGTCAATGGCGCAAAAGCCTTTCAAAGGCTGCATAAAAATAAAGCAGAGGAGAAGTCGGTGAACTGCACGAGCTCAAGGTCTGCGCGTTAGTTGCAGGACACCACGCTTCTCAGCTGACACGTTTCCTCCACTTTCCGCCGCGAAAACGTGAGAAACGTGATCACTATTTTTACCAGCGTCTGACGCACAAAATTTCCAGACACTGCTCAATCAATATTCTAACAAGAATAATTACCAAAATATTTCTTTAAATTAAAAATAATATCAAGAAAAATCTGTTTCTCGCGTGTCAAAAGTCATTATGGAGTTGAAATTTATAATTATTTGATTATTCGCCCATTTCGAAGCTGCGCAGTAAAGTTGTGCGCATCAGAAGCATGCGCAGTATGTTCAAATCGCCTCTAAATCTCACAAGGAGGCTGAAAATCATCACTGCGCATGCGTGAACCAAATCAAAACCTTCTGCGCAGTCGTAATTTCCACCGGGTGCCGGGTTGCGATTTGCGTTGGTTCCCGCCGGTCAGAATTCAATATGGCGTCGAAATAATGGCGGCCAATGAGAATCGTCGAAAAAGAGGCGTGCCGAGCAAATAGTTTCATTCCCGCGTATTTGTTACATTTCCATAGGCCTGATGTGCCATCTAACGGACGATTCGCCAATTAATTAATAAAGAAAAATATATTATTTAAAACTATTCAAGTAAAAGACAATATATTTTTTATTTAATTTCTGAAAACGTAAAAACAATCAATCACGTGTGCTTGCTGGCGGTAAATAACGGAGCTTTTTGTTGTTGGATTGTTGCAGATTGACAAACAATTACCACAAGTCGAGCGTGTCCGATGGCCTGGGAGTGTGCGGGCAGGGCGAGCTGCAGCGCAACCAGGGTGGCCAGCTGCAGGGTCGAAGGTGGCCCTCTCAGCTCCTATACCTTTACTCAGCAATGAGTTCGGCAATGGTCGCACCCTCTTTGCAGAGCGCAACCTCGTCAGACACCAAAGCGGCCATCGCAGCAGCAGTCCGAGCGGCATCCCACGCCGCCCTCCAGGAAAAACGAATTCAAGGTATATTTCCTTTTTATCTAAACAGCGTCCTTGACGAACATTCTGAGCTCACCAATCGAGTCCTGAGGGTCGAATTAGGTAAAATGGATGTTTCTTCCGTTAAAAATTCTAGCATGACGTTGCGAACTTTTTTCCCGCCAAAACAAATGAACGCGAGAAGTGCGCACGCGTCATAGCTGGTTTGAGCACTGCCTGCGCGAATGAATTCTTCGTCAGATCCAACCAGCTCTGACGCATGCGCACTTCTCGCATTCATTTGTTTTGGCGGGAAAAAAGTTATCCAAGTGTCACGATGAACTTATCTGTAACTGAAAAAAACATCCAATCTAACTAATTCGACCCTCAGGAATCGATTGGTGGGCTCAGAATCTTCCTCAAAGACGGTCTTTAATTTTAAAAAGCAAGATTTACGGCTCTCTGATTGGCTTCCCCCTCCCCTCTTTCGGGGAAACAGCCAATCAGAGCGCTAGCAGCCTTTTTTAACTCGAAAAACATTAAAATTATGATAAAAATTAGTGATTCCAAAACAATATCATGTTATTACTCGGAATAATTACGAGAACTCTATTATTATGGCTATCGCGATGAGTGAAATGGCGAATTCGGTGTGGCAACGATGCACGGCGGCGGCACGAATAATGCCCCTGCCTTTCCGCTGGCTGGCCTTTTTTGTAAGCGTGAGTGCACTCTGTCAATGACAGCGAAAGCAGCTGGCCGGAGTGTCAGCGAGAGCAGCAGCGGCAGCGCGTCCAGCGTCAACAACAATAACAACAACAACAACGACACGCTCAACCACAACAACAACGTCAACAGTCAGCAGCTAACCCCTTCCACCCCGGCAGACCCACCCTCGCAGGAAGAGCTGGCGCTGTTAGCCAAGCTTCAGGAGGCCAACAGGTACCAAAAATTCGGGTTAATAGGGTTGCCACCAGCCCCAAAATAATTGTTTTTCTTTTTTGTAACGAGATTCAAATTGGTTTTTAATTTTTTGACGCTGATGTTGAAAAGGGGAGTAAAAAGTCTTTTACGGTGAGTCACGCGAGAAAAGTTTACACTATACACGTCACCATCCCTTCCACCTGTGCTCCGGTGTACCTGTCGGCGCCTCTCGCTAATTTACCTGGCGATACACTCCTTTTCGATATTATCTAAATGCGTGGGAAAACAAACTCCGGGCGACATTTTTCGACTCTCTTTCACTTAGAAATAACCGAAAATTGGTCCCGAAACTATAAAAAACCAAAATTTCCTTTTTTTCCAATTAAATGAGTATCGATACTTTTGCCGAGTGGGCCGTTTTTGTTTTGTCAACACCACGCCTCCACTCCCGAGCCGTGTGAGTGTGTGTGTGTTATCTTCGATAAGGCGAGCAGCAGCTCTCGTCGGAGCAAAAATCTTGCACCGATGAGTGCGAGAAGCCTTTTTACCTGTGATGGACGAGCTCGTTAACGGTTTCAATTCGGTTCTCAACAGGCTGATCGAGACGGATGCCAAGTCGCTCAACTCGCTCTCGGGCAACAGCACCCACTCGAGGAAGAGCTCGGACACGTCCCAGATCTCGGTCACCTCGGGTGAGTGCCCACGAATCCCTTATTAATTCTTTAATAATTAATTTCAATCAAAAGGCGCGAGCTCGAGCCAGGAGCGGAATGGCGACGAGGGCGAGGAAGACAGCTGGACGGTCTGGGGCCAGGTGGCCAACGACTGGGACAACTGCTGGAAGAAGAGGAACCAGTTTGTCCGGGTGAGTCGACCAAATTCTAATCTCGGCATTGCAATAATTCTAATCAGAAGAATTGATTGATAATGCGATAATTGCGGCTCTTAAACAAATGACTGACGCGTGCTTGCCCTTTTACCCTTCAGGAGCTGGTGCGAAAGGGCGTTCAGCACCACTTCCGAGGCATCGTGTGGCCCCTGCTGTGCGGCGCGCACGACTCTCCGGTCAAGAAGCAATACGCCGAGTACATAAAAGCGACCTCCGCCTGCGAGAAGGTGATCCGCAGGGACATCGCCCGCACCTACCCTGAGCACGACTTCTTCAAGGAGAAGGACGGCCTCGGCCAAGAGAGTCTCTTCAATGTGATGAAAGCCTACTCGCTCTACGACCGAGAGGTCGGATACTGCCAGGGCTCCGGATTCATCGTCGGACTCTTGCTCATGCAGGTCAGAACCATAAAAATCACTTATGAAGGTCGATTCCTGTTTTAAGCCACTTCAACGACGCCTGACGGGCTCTGTAATCATTCGATTTTAAAAATCTGCACACCATTAGAACGGCCAGGTCGAGAGCTTTCAGAATATGTGCGATTTGACCCTGTTTGGAAGCCATCAGGGTGCTCAGGGTGTACCTTGATTTACCCAAAATGTCGTTCCTGAGGGTAAAGTTGCACATATTCTGAAAGCTCTCGACTTGGCCGTTCCAACGGCGTGCAGATTTTTAAAATCGAACCATTACAGAGCCTGTCGGACGTCGTTAAAGTAGCTACCGATCGCTCGAGGGCTTCCCTGACGTCAGGGTTCGATTTTTAAACTGTTCTGATGGTCTTTTCTGATCTCGGGTACGAATCCAAAGGCTAAACTCAACCGATCATGCAATTTTAAAGTTTTAATTTTCGACCTGAACTAAAAAAATACCCTTTTAACCGTTTATTTCTCGTAAATTAAGTTGCAAATTAATTTTAAAGTTGTTTGCCGTCCAATTGAGCATCTTTTGGCACAAATTTAGATTTTTTAGCTTAAATAGAACTGGAAATAGATTGTTTTCCATTTATTAAACGAATTAAATTGTCAGATGCCGGAGGAGGAGGCGTTCGCGGTGTTAGTCAAGCTGATGCAGGAGTACCGGATGCGCGACATGTACAAACCGACGATGGCCGAGCTGGGCCTGTGCATGTACCAGCTGGAGAACCTGGTGCAGGACCTGATCCCGGAGCTGCACGGCCACTTCCAGTCGCAGAGCTTCCACACCAGCATGTACGCCAGCTCGTGGTTCCTGACGCTGTTCACGACGGCGCTGTCGCTGCCCGTCGCCTGCAGGATCATGGATGTGTTCCTCTCGGAGGGTATGGAGGTCATCTTCAAGGTCGCCCTCTCCCTCCTCACCATAGCCAAGGACGATTTGCTCAGCTTAGACATGGAGGGCATGCTCAAGGTACACGCCGTTCAAACGAAAAATTATTAAACAGGAAAAAATAATACACGTTCTTATCAATTAACTGTCTCCGAGCTTATCTTTTTCCTTGTTTTGATGTTTTAGTTAAATGATTATCATGTTTTACAGTTTGTTTATTTTTTTCCGACAGTATTTCCAAAAGGAGCTGCCCCCAAAGGCCGAGTCGGACGTCGAGGGACTGATGCAGATGGCCTACGGAGTCAAATTAAATCCGAAGCGAATGAAAAAACTAGAGAAGGACTACCAGGTGATCAAGGCGAAGGAGCAGGAAGAGACTGTTGAGCTAAGGGTCAGTCCCTGAAATGAATAATCGTGTTCATTTGGTGATCCGATTTTAATTTTGCAGAGACTGCGCACGGACAACAGGTGCCTGCGACAAAAAGTGGAGCTGCTGGAGGCCGAGTCGGCGGAGTTGGCCGACCGGCTGGTGCGCGGCCAGGTGTCCCGCGCCGAGGAAGAAGAGGAGAGCTTCGTCCTGCAGCGCGAACTGGCAGCTCTGCGCCACGCCCACCTCGAGACGCAGCACCGGCTCGAGATGGCCCAGGAGCAGGTCATCCACACGCACATGCTTCTCGAGGAAACGGTAAGAGCAACTATACAGGTTCGTTTGGCGGAAAAAATTCGTTACGCGAATTTTTCATTAAAGATCCACGCCTATCCTTTTTGATTGAGTCAAACTTATGTTCATTTGGAGGAAAAAATGAAATAAATCAATTTCCGTGTCTCGTTTTCAGCTGATCGCGAAGCAGGACGCGTGCGAGGAGTCAAGGGCGGCCAAAGAGGGCCTGACCCACAAGGAGGACCTGGTCACCTGTCTGCAGGACGAGCTGCTCAAGGTGCGGCTGCGCGAGGCCGAAAACGAGGCTCTCATCAGGGACCTCAGGGACCACATTCTGGAGCTGGAAGAGGTCAGCACGAATTTTTTTTAAAATAAATAAATTTAATAATAAAAAAATTGGCTCAGGACAAGAAAACTCTTCGCGAGGCGACGCCAGACAACTCGGTGGCGCACCTGCAGGAGGAGTTGATCGCTGTGAAGCTGCGCGAGGCCGAGGCGAACCTTTCCCTGAAGGATTTGCGGCAGCGAATCAGCGAACTGAGCGCCCAGTGGCAGCGTCACCTGCAGGAACACAAGCAGGACTCGTCGCCGGCGCCGGACAGCACGCCCAAGAAGCTGCTCTTCTGGGAAAACCGCGGCAGCGACATGCAGAAGGTCGAGGAGGAGCTCATGACCACGCGCATCCGCGAGATGGAGACGCTCGCTGAACTCAAGGAGCTCAGACTCAAGCTCATGGAGCTCGAAACTCAGGTGAGCTTCCGTTGAATTTTAAAAATGAGTTTCGACGCTAATGAAAATACATTTTTGTTTTTAAATTCAAGGTGCAAGTGAGCACGAACCAGCTGCGGCGGCAGGACGAGGAGAACAAGCGTCTGCGCGAGAGTCTGGAGCAGGCGGCGCAGCTAGAGCGCGAACACCACGCACGGATGCGCGAGCAGCTGCACCGCTACGCCGACCTCGAGTCGCAGATGAAGGAGCAGCAGATGCTGGCCAGGATCAGGGAGGCCGAAAACACGCAGAGTGTGGCCGAGCTCACGCAGAAAATCTCACGACTGCAGATGAAGGTGAGAATTATTCCTTTTTGCCTCACTTCTAGTAAAATTCGCTTACCGTTTTACTTCCGATTTGCGAAAACCGTCGGTCTATCGTTTTAAATTCTCGGAAATTCATCTAAAACTTGATTTAATTGCGAATTAAAACACGAAAAACGGAGAAAACGGCAAGATTTCTTTAGCTAAAATAATTCTCGACGCTGATTGGCTGACGTATGCGCATGACAGAATCTCCCACTCCCGCGCAATTTAACAATGACAATGAGCTGTTGCTAGGCAACCGCGGGAACTGATTACGCGTGTGCGCCTAGCGTCAGCCAATCAGCGTCGAGCTAAAGAATTCTCGCTGTTTTTTTCTGCGATTTTAGACTTTTTAGTCGCGATTTCAACTTTAAATAAATCCCTAAGCTTATAAATCGACAAAGCAACTCTTTATCTGCCGCTCGACGACTTTTTAAACCATTTAAATCCTTAATTAACGGAAATTTTCCCTTTTTTTTGGCACAGAACGAGGAGATGGTGGCTGAAGGTGAGTTGAGGAGCCACAGCCTAGAAGCAAGTGACCAGGTCAGGGCACTGCAGGACAGTGTAGCTGAACTCAAAGCAGAGGTAAACATTCACTGCACTCTCATCGACACTCTCGCAAGTTGACACAATTCGCACCGCCACTCTCAGAGTTTTCATTACTAACATTGATTCGTGCGTAGCCAGATTGCCTTGAAGGACAGTTGCAATAATTAATCAAATCTCTGACACTCTTGAAATTGGGCTGTCCTTTGAATATTTCTCGACTCGATCACAATCACCGCATTTTATGTGTGACTCTCTGGCGTGTACATAAACATCTTAAATGTGGTCTGGTAGCAACTGACAATGAGTGGTCAGGACAAAAAAGAGAGCTTATTCTCCACTAACCAAGCTGCTTTTTCTTTAGTTCCCCACGCCAATTACAAGTCCGGACACAGAGCCGTGGAAATGGCTGGAGTAAGTTCCTCTCTGCTTTGCTTGCTCTTCTTTCTCTCTCTTTCTCTCTCGTGCTTTCCGCTCCTTGTGCTTTCGTTTTCCCTCTTTGTCGAGGTGTTCTCGTGTCTTTCTCCCGCTTCTCACGGGCCAACTAACCATCCCTACTGTCTCTCGCACATAAACACATTGTGTCTCTTTTTAGTTTCTAGGACAAACGATACCTTTGTCCCTAAATTAGTTAAATATGGATGTTTCACTTTCGTTGCTGCTTCCCTGTTCCATGTTTCGAGACAGATTATTTAGCAGGGAGAATTTAACTCATTGACAGTTGAAGCTTTTCTTGAATTTCGAACCAATCAGAGAGAAGAAATTGGCTTAGTTGCCGCTTAATTGCCGCTGTGTGTCGCTGCCGTCTCGTTCTCTGATTGGTTCAGGTGAAAAACCGCCAAATTTCAAATAAAACTCTAAAGAAAAGTTTCGACTGATTGTTTTCGTCCCTTTTGCAATGAGTTTTGCCTGAAAAAGAGTTCTAGACTAGTTTTTGTGTTCTCTGCAGGTCTTGAGGCTAGAGGGCAAGCGGTGGAGCGAGGGCGAAGAGGACGAAGCGAGCGGTTCGAAAATGAACCTGACCTCGTCGTCGGAAAGTGATGCCGAAGAGCAATTGCGATTATCAAGTTCTGATCTTCTAGCATAGTGTGTCCGTTATTCGGTTTCTCTTCTCTCTCTCTCTCTAAATATCTCTGTTTTCCCGGGCAGCATTGAAATTGTAAACTGCGCGCGTACGTGTAGCGTAAGAATGTTAAAAGTATTACCCCCCTGTGATAGATGACGAGTAATTTTTGATCAACACTCTGCGCGTACGATTAGAAAGATGAAAAAAAAATTACGATTATAATGAGATGACGTGCGATCTTTCCAAATGGCACAATTAATTGTATTCCAATTAAAAGAGAAAAAAATGATTCACTTTTTATACGACGAGCGCTCGCCCGCCCGTATTGTGTGTATTTTATTGTTTGTTTGTTGCTCACTCCATTAATATCGCATTCTATTTTATTATAAATATTATTTACTATTGTTTAATCCATGTTATATATGTGAACGCATTTTAAATTTTATCCTCGTGTCCCGCCACCCTGAGATCTAATTTATTTGAACGCTCTGCTCCTTTGACATTCCCGGCCGCCACTTGCACTTCCGATGCATTTTTCGAGACATATTCTTATTATTACAATTATAATTATAGCCCCCGCGTCAATTGACTCCGATGGTTGGATCGAAGGTGCGTTAGCCGCACCGAAATGATATTTTGAGTCGCGCGCAGACATTCGGAACTTAAAATAATTAATAAATGAATAAGTGTCAAAGTGCGGGCAATTCGTCATTGAATTATTGAGCTGCATTTTCACTCTTGTGTGCTGAACAGTTGATAATTTAAACAACTACTGCTATGTACTTAGCTGTGCATAAAAAAATTTACAGAAATCGTTGGTTTTTTATTGCAAAATTCCCATCAATACACCGCCAGGACTGCGAGGAAATTGATTTAACAGCGCTGGTGCTGGTGAAAAATCGGAGAAGAAAGTGGAGCTCTGATTGGATCGAAATAAAAGAAAAAAAGAAACAAATGTTGAGACTATAGTTTCAATTTAAACAAACAAAATAATGAACGAAGAACTGATTGTATTTAAAATATTTACTGCAATTAACAAACTGTCTTCCCAAATAGATAAAATTATAAAACAGCAATGATGAGCAAAAGGCTCCCACCGATAAAAGCACCTGAAACAATTGTTTTCATATCAACAATTTATAAATTTTAATTATTTTGAGTAAACCCGCTTCCTTGATAGAGATGCTGCTCGTCGGAAAAGTCTGGATTCCGCTGCCTGTAAGAAGCCCCTGAGCCATTTTTCAGGCTGTTCTGGCAACCGGAGAATAAATTTGAAACTGTTTCCGTTCCATTGATCCATTTAACCACTTTGTTTTCATTCTCAGGGTGTGATAATCACGATCCTGGTGTACGTGGGCGTGGTGGCGGCCGTTTTCGGCACGACGGACAAGCGGAGCACGAAAAGGAAGTGTCGTCCAACATGCAGAACTTCCTGATCTGATTACACCCATATATGTAATTTAGGAATTCAAAATTTAATATAATATGTTTTGAATGAAATGAAATCACAAAAGTACGCTTAATCGGTTTCATATCAAAACCTTCGATGTAATTCCATAAGATTTACCGTAATATACATTTAAAAAAATCATTTTGCCATCCCAACTCTCAAAAGAAAAATTGGTTTGAACATTTCCGTGAAGCTAACAAATAAAAAAAGGTTAAGTAATAGCCATCAGAGGCTCAAAAATTGTAAAAAAACGCTTTTAAATAAAAATCATCGGATTGAAGAAATTAAAATCAAGTCCAGCACTACTTATTGTTTGGCCATCGAAATTGGCTGGCGGAAGAGAATATGGTTCAATTTTTTTTTCGGCACAGTAAATTGTGGGCTTAATTCAATTTGTGGGGAACACATTCAATGTCCACTCTCACTTTCTTGGCTAGGAAGTATTCTTGTATGTTTTTGAAGAGTAGATTTCTTTGTAAGTTATCCGTGGGATATATGTATTAAAAAGGAAACGATTGATGCTGAAAATCATTTTAAAATATGTAAGCTAAATTTTCCTTTTTTGTCCTTTAATATGACAATGACAGTTTCAGTTTCAGAGTTTTAGTAAAATTTTAAATGTAAATAATTTACAAGATAGCTCTTCAAGAGACGTGCACTTTGATAAAGCCCTTCGGGCAACTGCGTTCGACGAGGCGACGAAATTGACAAAAAAAACTCAAGCATTAAGGTTATGGCGCCAGCAAAACCGCAAAATAAGTCATCAGGTCGCTTGACCTGAGGTCATATTGGGGTTCCCGAAGTAAAATTCCAATCAAAGACCTGTCCGATTTGGCGTCGTGGTCAACAATCGGGCAAATGGCCGAATTTTAATAAAATTAAAACCATTTTATAGAAATTTCGACTTTTTCGAGAGTTTGCTGTCCGGAAAAATTGCAAAAAATCGATAAATGTTCCGATTTTGGAATACCGCACACGGGCGGACGCTCCTTTTACCCTGGAACCAGCACCGTCGGGTCCACGCAGGGCCTCGCCTGGGCCCCGAAAACAAAGTTTGAAATGTCACATTTTTTGACTTGCCAAAATTAATAACTTATTTGCTTATAAGGTTCGTGTAGAGTAAAAAACCAAAGTTTTTCAAACTCACCGTGAAATTCTGCATCATTTAGGTGCGATCATCCCAAAAACCTGCGCAATTTTGAGCTGTTCGATATAATTTTTTAATTTAATTATGTATTTATGTGCCGGATTTGGTTTCAGACTTATAAATACACGCTTCCACGCAACAAAACGCGACGGTTCGTTCGGTTTTCCGTTAAAATTTGGCAATTTGTGACGAATATTATGCATCTTTATTTTCACACTGTTGTCGTGCGTCGTGCTTTATAAAAATAATTCATTCAATACGAAATGTCATTTAAAACTAAAAATATTTTGTCAATATTTGACCATTTTAATAACGCAAGTTTTCGTGTGGGTATTCAAAATGTTTTCTTTTATCGTGTGGCCCAACTAATCAGATATAAAAGGAAATTGAATATCACATTTCTTGGCATTTGATCGAATCAATTCTTTGGAGTTCTTTCGAACTCTCTTGTTATTGTTCGACATTTGAAAATTTCGCAATGTTACCTCCGGTGGACGAGTTGAAGCTGACCAAGAAGCGGCTCCGAAATCTGCGAGCGAGAAGACTCGGTTTGCAGCAACTCGCTGTTCGAGTCATTTCGAAACAACTCACATTTTATAGAACAAATCCTGATGAGCTGGAGAAACTGAAAAACTTGCGTGAGTATTCGTTTTGATTCTAATATTTGAACAGCATATCAGATAATATTTTGCAGCTGGAATTTTGCGAGAAAAAATTTTGCAAGTCTTAATGAAGAAGAGATGTTTGGACGCGCAGGGACAGGAAATGGAGTTTGAAAATTTGAAAAAGATCTTCCCATTGCTGCTGAGCGCAAGAACCCACTTCATCGAGTTGAACGGCATTCTTTCCTTTTGTCCTGACCGGTATAAAGACGGAAAAATTGAAAAGGTATTATCACAATCATAAACGTCAAGTGAAAACATATTTATACTTTTGTTGTTAGGTTACACAATGGTGCGTCGAACTTTTGAAACAAATTGAAACACGGGCACCGCATGTGGAGACTCTCGTCATAAAACGGAACAATCCTTTTTTCACAGGGGGTCGTGTTCATCCTTTTGTTGAACGTGATGCATTTAACCAGGAAATGTTGCAATCTCTGATGAAATTGCAAAAATTAAATAGGCTGCAAGTCAACTTGTATTGCTTTCATGTTGGCGATTTGCTGAAAATATGCAAAGATCTTTCAAAACTAGAGTACATCAATGTTGGGTTGTTTCATCAAAGGGAAAAAGACCAGCCAGCCCCTGAAGACGTATCGAGCAGTTTTTGCAATCTGAAAGAATTGATTTTCAAAAGCCCTGATTATGAGAACGATTGGTTGGGCAGTTTGTGCACCCGAAATCTTCCAAACATTGAAGTGCTTCAATACGATCCGAACCAAATAACAGAGTGGATTGGAAAGAGAAGAGATATAGACAGATATCGGGCATTGCATTTCCTTGGAGCTTCCAATCTGCGAAATATTTGTGTCGACCTGACGCAGGATATTATGTTTTGGCAACCAAGAAAATTACGCGATTTATTTCCAAAAGTGACATGTCTCATGGTAAGTATATTTGCTCTGAATATTTTGCATTTTAAATCCCAATTTAAACATAAACCAATTGCATTGTGCTTACGCTTCACCGCGCTTTCAACAGTATTTTTTTAAAGGTTAAGAATATTGTTATCAGTTCCGCTTTGGAAGATAATGAGTGGACAAATTTCGACGTTAGACAGCTCGAGTTGTTGAATCCTTACAACAGCCAAATAGCCGAGCCGTATTTGATCAGCTACGGACCAAATCTGCAATCACTTTATTTGGGACACGATAATAAAAATCTAAAAATTGATTTGGAATTGATTTTCAAGTGCTGTCCGAAACTTGAAAAATTGTCACTGCTCAACATGTTTTTAGAAACGCCGTCATCGAAAATGGAATTTTTCGCGGAGCTAAAGGAACTCGAATGGCTATTTAATTAGTAAGTATCACACGCACTTGCTCTTTAAATATACTGAACCGATTTTATAAATATAAATATTCGTAGCTATGAAGACACTGCTGATGGAATATCTGACCAAGAAGGCAAGGGTTTGTCCAACATTTTATCAGCGCCAAAACTTGAAAAAGTCAAGTTGCAAGCGAAGATTATCAACGAATATGATCTTATGATTCTTTGCTATTTGGTTCAAGCAAAGCGAATTTTAAAAAACTTAACCAATTTGCACGTCATTTTGAATTCTTCAATCACTGAAACTTTGGCTAATTTTTTGAAGAATGCGTGTACATTTCTTCCGAAATTAACGGATTTCAAGTAAGTGCGGTAAAAGCTGTGTTTTTATTATTCTTTGATGAAAACAATTTCTTTTTTTAGATTCGGATATAGAAGACAGTTTGAAGACCCTCTCCTGACATGCCAATTGTCTCCACTCATTGTCAGTGACATCGATGCTTCTGTTATTTATGAAATGGTTGCGGTTTTTGACAACGAATATTAACCAAATAAAAATACCTCTTACTTTAATTTTTGTTAAAAAAAAAACAATATCTTAGATGAATAAATCTATCTTAATCGAATATTATGTCATTGAGCTTTATTTCCAATTAAATAAGCATTTTCTTGATAGCAAAACAGAGTTTAATGCATTTTAATATATGTTAAGCCTTTACAAACAAGTGTTTAATTAATATATCAAAAAGTCATTTAGAATGAAAATTTATTCTTGATCCTGATTTAATGTTCTTCAAGAATCAAACTTATGACAGCATCACCTTGAAGCAAATTATTAAGCATAAAGAGGGATCATTATATTACATTAAAAATTTGTTGAGGCCCACGCTTAAAAAATACATTCAACGCGCATGAGGTATTTTTTTGCATTTCCGCCTACTCGCGTTTCTCTTTTAGTGTCTCTGAATTTATTGACACTTTGCAATTTTTACTGTCACTCTAAATAAGAAATAAAATTATTGCTCGGCTCACTGTCCATATTATTTCAAAAAAGGGTCAAAGTTAACAAAAACTGAACAGAACTGAAAGAAAATAATTTTTATTTAAATTATTTGCTGCAATTAACCAAAACTTTCTTCACAGAGAGATGAAAATATTACAGGAAGGACGAGCAAAAGGCTCCCACCGATAAAAGCACCTGAAAATTTATAATCAACAATTTATAAATTTTAATTCTTTTGCGTAAACTCACTTCCTTGATAGAGATGCTGCTCGTCGGAAAAGTCTGGATTCCGCTGCCTGTAAGAAGCCCCTGAGCCATTTTTCAGGCTGTTCTGGCAACCTGAGAATAAATTGCAATTGTTTCCGTTTCCATCAGGCGCAGCGCAAAGGTCTCCAGCCGCTTGGAGACTAATTGTAAGTAAACCTACTATCATCAAAACGATAAATTAATAATTCCAAAAGAATCATTTCCTTACCAGAAAAAATGATGGAAATTTTCAACATTTTGTGCATTTTTAAATTTTGTTTTAACCATAAGCAGCAATAATTTGATGTGCCATTTTTACTGTTCCATCCCGTGTTTATATATAAATACGATTGTTCGCCCTAAATGCAGCACACTTCAATTTTCATCTGGTGATAATGTATCTAATCATCTAAATGTGTTAAAATCCTCATATTTTTAAAATTCAAGCCCTCATTTTTTGTCAGCCTTGCACCGAGCAGACGAGCGTTATCTTTGACGCTCAATAATCGGCGCATCAATTGTGTTTTATGCAAGAATAGGATGAAATAATCATCACGGTGATAAATATAGATTATTCGTCAGTTCTGTATATTTTTTAGGTCTTATTTTGGTCAATTTTTCTGCTTGATAATCTTACCAAAAAGGTGTAAAATTTAATTTTTAATTGCGGTTGCATAGTTTGAAAATAAAACACAAAATTTTCTCATTTTATAAATTTCAATCTCTTTATTTTCAATTCCTCCTGATGATAAAAACTGCAGACTGGATGCGAAAGCTGTTACAAAAAATGCCTCCACCAATTTCAGACGATTTTCTGGGCTAATAAATCAGAAAAGTAAACGCGTAAGCGATTTTAAGCTTCTCTTATTATTGCCGCCAAGTAAATAAATAATTTGTGGAGAACACGCATCTAAAATTGATCATTTTGACTTGGATTGTACATAAATTCCGAGAAAATTATTTTTTAGGACATCCTTTTGCCGAGAATAATTTAAAACAGCGATAAATCAAACTGAATAAATCATTTTATTGAGAATAATTCACATATTTTTTATTTAATTCTGATTAAACTTGATAATAGCAATTCTCACAGAACACGCGTCGATCGTCGATCGGCGTCTCTTTACATGTTGATAAAAAATATCGCGGAAAGGACGAGCCAGATGCTTCCGGCAACAAAATCACCTGGAATTGTTAAAATAATAATAATAAAAATGAACACTCTATCCGAAATAAAATACTCACTTGCAGAACAAGCAGGTAGAGTGCTGATTGCTACGGGATCCAACACGTTTGGATTCCATTTTCCTTGCTTCGTACAATTGGAATTGAACGTAATCGAGTGGTCGTACATGCACCTGTACACAGCCTCTGATTCCGATTTGTAGCCTCCCTCAGGGCATGGCTTTAAAATGGTAGAGTCGAGCAAGAAAGCAAGATTCAGCACTTCTAGAGGCATCGGACAAGGTGTTTCTGTCAGGAAATTATCGTTTTAAATAACACAGTTTTTAGCTGTGAATATATTTCAAACCTTCAGCAGCGCATTCTTCTTTAGGTGAAGGCAGGCTTGCCTTTCCCTGCTGAAAGAAAAAAAATTTAAACGCTTTGATGACCAAAAATGAATTTAAATTTTATTCAAACTCACTTTAGCTTCCCTAGTTTTTCTTGTATTCGAGGGAACGTCCGCTTTAACCGCATTCACGATTAATGCAGCAACTATAAATGTGAACAAAATTGTATAAACTGTTATTTTTAGTTAAAATCTCATTGCGAATGCGGCCTTACCAGAAATAATGACAAAGAGCCTCGGCATCGCCATGGTGAGAACTTTGAAGCTATTGAAGTACAGCGCAGCAACCCTTCCAGTTCAGCCCCGTTTATATATGCGATTCGCACCCTTCAAATTGCATCATCTGGTGATAAAATTTATCTAATCATCTATGCGTAGCTGCTGTCAAAAAGCAGCCGATTTCCAGTGAAAGTCCTCAACCCGCCGTGGAAATGAACAGAAAAAGCTTTTACATCAATTTTATCTTATTTGTGTTTATTTTTCTTGCAATACATATAATACGCCAATATATTTAATTCTCTTTTACAAGTTGATGGTGAACATTGCAAAGAGGACGAGCCATAAAATGCTTCCGCTGATGATCGAGCCTGAAAAATATTTAATCAAAATCTGTCTAGTTTAAAACAAAACAAAATTTACATCCGCATTTTGGCAAGTCATTTATTTGAAGGCTGAACAAGTCCGGCTGCCATTGACCGTCCTGCGAGCACGTGGACGAGAAGAGGACCGTTGTGTCCTGAGCGCACCTGTATTTCGCCTCCGAACCCTTTCTCAGGTCGTTCCTGCAGCCTGGGATGAAGGTGGAAACCGCTCGGTCGAGCAGGAAACTCTGATTCAGCGTTTCCGGCAGTTCACCTCGACAAGTCGGCATTTCTTTTTTTGGGAAAATTAGTTTTTATCGCGTAAATTGGATATTGAAAGTACCTTCGACAGGTTGGTAGCTGAAGACTTCGATTTTTGTGCCGTAAACGTAGTCGGTGCAGTTTAAAAAAGAGGAAAAAGGGTAATCGCCCACCTGAAAGGGCACGTGTGGATTTAAGACGGTCTTTGGCGAAGTTTCTTGCCCCACCAATCGATTCCTGAGGGTCGAATTACTTTTAGAATTGATATTTTTTCCGTTAAAAATGTGCAGCGCGACGTGCGAACTTTTTTTCCCGCCAAAACAAATGAATGCGAGTAGTGCGCACGCGTCGTCAGATCTGACAAAGAAGTCATTCGCACAGGCAGTGCTCAAACTAGCTGTAACGCGTGCGCACTTCTCGCATTCATATTGTTTTGGCGGGAAAAAAGGTTCGCACGTCGCGCTGCACAGATTTTAACGGAAAAAATATCAATTCTAAGTAATTCGACCCTCAGGAATCGATTTGTGGGCTCAGAAACCTCATCAAAGACGGCCTTTACAACGAAAATATTAAATCCAGGTGTAAATTACCCAGATCGAGGCGTTGAAATAGTAATTGTAGGATCCATCGGGATTGTTTTTTGTCGAATTGAAACCTCTGATGACGGCAGACTCGAATCCATCGTTCGAGTACATTTTGCAGAGAAGGACGATGGGCCGCGGGTAGAGGGCCGGCATTTTCAGCTCGACCTGCAAATCGCAGTCGGTGCTCGGCGACGCCAGCACCTCGTACTCGGCCCCTTCGTTGTCTAAAAATAATTAGTAATAAAATAAAGTGTAATAAAATTGAATAAATTTACAAAATAGAATGAAATCGAAGGTCTTAAAGGATGACTGGCCGTCGGTGTTTGAGGCGTCGCATTTGAATTCTCCCTGCAGCTCGTACGCAATTCGGTTTATTTTGATGTTCCAATTGTCAGTCCTGTTGCTTGGAAGCTCAACACGTTCCTCAAGAGCCCCATAAACTGCGATTAACAATTAATTATGAGGAATAAAATTAAAATAAAATGGCTGTATTATTATACCGTTAATCGTTTCATTTTGGAACCATTCGTAAACGAGCTCTTGGCCGAGATACCACGAAACCTGCGCAACCTTTTCTTCCTCGTTCGCTGTGCTTATTTCGCACATTACCTGCATTTTAATTTAATTCAAATTTAATCCAAATATTAATTATTTTCAAACTCACAAGAACTGGCGGATTTGCGACCCAGGGCGTGTCCGTGCTAAGGTGGACCTCGTCGACCTGGATTGCCCCAGCCGCGTAAAAAAATGCTGAAAAATTAATTAATTAATTATGCAGGATGCGGCCCCGCAGTTTTGTTTTACCAGCGAGAACGAAGACGAGTCGTAATTTGAAGTCCATTTTTGCACCTTGTCAAGCATCAACTGCTTTTAAACCCTCGCTTGATTAAATCGATTAGCCAACATAATTAATGTTGGTTCAGCAAACAAACCAGGAACGATAATCATTATCTAATCGCCAATAACACGAGGGCTTGCCGCCGGCTGACCGAGAGAAATCTTTAGAATTGCATCACAACGCACTCATTAATCATCAATCAATTTCAAATATTGCGTCATAAGTTGAAGTTTTAATTTAAGAAGGTAAAAATGTGGAAAACTGGGTGGTAACTCATTAAAAACCGGTATTTTTTAGGTTCAATCAGAATGTTTTTCATTAAAACATGAGTTATTTAATTTCACACATGTTTATAATGTAGAAAATGATCCTCAAACAATTAACAGTGCTAAACCAACAGTGTTAAAACATTTATTTATTTAAATACCGTTACAAACACAACCGGTTTTTCTCTCAGGCCTCTTTTCAAATTAATTTGGCGCCAAAGAGGCGTGTAAACGCTCGCCTAGCTGCATGTGGTTAAGAGCATTTATATATTTTGTGAAACATGACCGCAAGAAATGAGACAATATTGAATATGAATCCGAATTTGCTTTGAATTTATTTTTCCGGCAAATAACTTTATTAGTGATATTAATCAACGTTCGTTTAGTGTCTTCTTGCAGCGAAAGAGTAAATTCCCTCTAATAAATGGAACATTGATCATTAATGGTTTCTACTTTAGCAGCTGAAAAGTTGGTATTTTATTTTTTAATTGCGGAACCTCATTAAAAGTTCAATTTTTCCGGATTAATAGCGAAATTTAACGAGGAAAAGGGAAAAAGCAGCAAGAATTCTTTGCTCGCAGAATCCTCGACGCTGATTGGCTGACGCAGAACGCATGTCAATAACTCTCCCGGTTGCCTAGCAACAGCTGAAATGTGCGGGAGAATCTGACATGCGCGTTGTCAGCGAAGAATTATTAAATTCTTTGCTCCGAGAATCCATTGTATGGAATTCCCGGGCTTTTTCGAACAGAAATCTTTGAATCTCTCCAGGAATTTTTAGAAATAAAGCATTTAAGCAGCATAAAAAATTAATTTTTCGTTAAAAACACGTTGATAACTTTTTTGGGCGTTTTAGGGATCGAATAAAGCCCTGAATGTGTTTCTGACGCGCAGGATTATTTTTTCACACCACTCAATTTAGACAAGTTGACGTTAATTTTTGTTTGAACATAAGAACTTTGAGCGACGTTAATTGTGTGAAAACGGCAGCTGCAGTTAAGAGACGAAATCGATTAAATTTTAAGCCTTCCCTCGCATCGAATTTTTGCGGTCACTCTTGAAAAATGATGTTGGCGCTACGGACGGTTTCTCTTCTCCTCTGCTTCACGATGTTTATTGACGCACACCAAATCGGCAAGTATTTTATGCAGTTTTTCAGTTTTAATTAAATAATTAGTGCCAATGAAACGAGGCATCCAATTGAAAAGCAAACCGCAATACACGCGGAGCGTGAAGCGAGTCATCGAAGCCATCAACAAGAAGAGTTTCAGCAACTCCTACTGTCTCCACATGATTTACGACCGAGAAGTAGAGGAAAAACAAAATATTTTATTCACGAATCTATTTAATTTAAATTGTGAAAAAGATCGTGGGCAACATGTTCCTGTACGGCTCTGGCCACATTCCAATGCTCTCCACGGCCAACGGCTGCCCCAATATTTTAATCTGGTTTGATTTATTTATAATTGCTTTTTATTTTATTTTTAATTGATTTCGGAAAGGTTTAACGACCTGGAAAAAATCCTCGGCGAATTGTCCAGCGGGCGTTTGCCGCGAGAGGGAAAATACGTCATCTTCACGTCTTCGGTGGACGCAGGAAATGGAACTCTTCAGCGTTTGGTCGAAAAGGAAATGTATCTCGACGTTTGGCTCACTCTATTGAGGTATTTAATTATAAAAAATTAAAAAATGGCCACTTTAGTAAAAAATAAAATCCAGAGAAATTTTAATTTGAAGCAGTAATTTATTTTAAAAAATGCTGTAGACCGGATTTCGCGGGTGAGCCGAAGCAGCTGGGCATCGCGGTGGGCGAGAACGGCAGGGTGGACCTGCAGGGTCGCACCCTGCACGTGGTGGGCGTGAAGAACCCGCCGTTCACGGTGCTCGACGCGCAGGGCAGGGCGCGCGGCGTCGAGGTGCGCGTCGTGCGCGAGTTGGCCGACGCGCTCAACTTCCGCTGGCAGTTCCACGAGCCGCGCGACAAACAGCTCTGGGGACACTTCGACCGGCAGAAAAGGGCCTGGACAGGACTCAAAGGTTGCGCAATCATTTTTTATTATTAATTTCAATTCTCCTTGATCATTTTTGTAAAACAAATTTCTAAAGCTTCCATATGGACCTCATTTTTAAATTTTAATTGAAATGGTGCAACATAAAAATCCATAAAAATTAATATTTCCTTTTTGAGACGTGGAATTAAATTTGAAAATAGGAGAATTGGCGGAGGGGAAGGCGGACATCGGGGTGGCGATGCTGTACATGGCGCTGGACCACTACGAGGCCTTCCAGATCAGCTCGCCGTACACGTCGGTGTGCCTGACCTTCCTGGTGCCGGCGCCGAAACGCGTGCTCGGCAACTGGGACGCCCTGCTCAAGCCCCTGAGGCCCGAGACGTGGGCCTCGTTCGCGGCCATCGCCGTCCTCTTCACCGGCCTCTTCTACCTGACTGCCAGGAGGAAGAGGTCGCTCGTCGAGTGCACCCTCTACACCGTCCAAATGGCGGCACAGGTACAAATCGTGGAAATTAAACTTGAAGACCGTCTCTGACGAGGTTTCTGAGCCCACCAATCGATTCCTGAGGGTTTTTTCCGTTAAAAAAGTGCAGCGCGACGTGCGAACTTTTGTTCCCGCCAAAACAAATGAGTGTGCGAAGTGCGCACGCATCACAGCTGGTTTGAGCACTGCCTGTGCGCATGACTTGTTCGTCCAGCGCACTTCTCGCATTCATTTGTTTTGGCGGGAAAAAAATTCGCAAACCGCGCTGCACTTTTTAACGGAAAAAATATCAATTGTAACTAATTAGACCCTCAGGAATCGATTGGTGGGCTCAGAAACATCCTCAGAGACAGTCTTTCAACAATTAAAAATGAATAAAAAAGGTGTCCGGTCGTGAGCCTGGCTCGTGGGCGTCGCAGCGCGTGCTGTGCGTGTCGTGGCTGTTGGGCTGCTTCCTGGTGGCGAACCTGTACAACAGCGAGCTGTCCGCGTGGATGGTGGCGCAGGTGACGGAGACGCCGCTGCGCACGGTGGGCCAGTTGGCGCGCAGCCGGCTCACCTGGGGCCGCCTCGACACGGACATGCTCATCTACCTGCAGCAGGCCGGCACCTCGACGGCCGCCAAGCTGGCCAGAAAGTTCCGCCTCGCCGCCTCCGAGCAACAAATGGAGGACAGCGTCCAAAAGGGCGGCTACGGCATCTTCGTGCACGTCCTCAGCGACGGATACCCTTCCGGAGCAGAGTTCCTCTCGCCGGCGGCGCGCAGGAGCCTCACCACCCTTCCGGACTGCATGGCCTCCAGGTCGCAAAAATTAAAAATTTAAACCTCAACGTTGCATTTTATTAGAAATTTTGAATGGCAGGTACATTTCGATCGGGATGCGTCGCGGGCTGCCGCTGCAGCGCGCCACGAGCGTGGAATTGCGTCGTTTGCAGGAGGCGGGGCTGCTGCAGCAGTGGCAGGCGCGAGACGTGCGCAAATTCGGCGACAGGGCCGACTACCGCGCCGTCGCCGACTCGCACGACGAACAGCTGGCGCCGCCGCTCGGCCTCGACAACCTGGCCGGCGCCTTCGCCTTCCTGCTCATCGGATTTGCCTTCGCCGCTGCCGCTTTTGCCGCTGAAATCGCGGCAAAACCTTTGCACGAACGACTGCTACAACTCGAACAGAATTAATTGTTCGGTCCAAATCTATTGCTCTATTTATTTATATTAGAAGAAATTGATTCAACTGTGAATAAAAACAGGAATATATGTGGAAAAAACAAGAATTCATCTCTTCTTGTAAAATCCTCGACGCTGATTGGCTGAAATCGCGCATGCCAGATTCTCCCGCGCAATTCAATACGCTAATTGCAAGCTGTTGCTAGGCAACCGCGGGAGCGTTGACGTGCGTTCAGCGTCAGCCAATCAGCGTCGAGAATTCTCTGAGCAAAGAATTCTTGCTACTTTTTCGTTTAACAGGCGAATCAAATTCATTAATTATATGTACATAAAACAAATTATTTTCATCCCTCAGTATAATATATTCATAGATGTGTCGAAATTCGGAGGTTTTCCATTCATCTGTGCATCCTAATTCCGTTTTTCTGATGGAAAATATGGACTAAAAAGCCTGGCCCTGCTCACTGCAGTGTCCTTCAGTCAAATTATGCCAATGGCGGCAATGCATTCGGGTTTTCTCTTCCTTGATTTTGTCTGCCTTCCCCCTCTTTTCGTCAATGTTCGTGTGTCTCAATCGCACTGGGAAACAAATTTTATTGCGTGCTCCTGCAAAATGATATCTCCTCGATCTTTCTCCATTGTAATTCCCGCCAATTCTCAAATAAACAAAATTTAAATTAATTTTACTGTAAAAAAATGGTTTAAATCTAAAAACAACTGAATAATTAATTTTAATACAAAAAACTCGCCAGGCAGCCTCCTCACATTCGGTAATTAAAAAATTGAATTGAGAAATTAAAATTATTGGGAAAAGAGTTTTAATAAGTGCAGTTTCTTATTGAAAATAAGAGAGTATAAATTTTAGTTCTGATTTTCACTTATCACGAGGTCTTCAAGCTGCCAAATTCATTTTGAAAAAGCTTCTAAAAGCTAACTAATCCAAAAGTTCACAATTTCCGCCTTTTAATATTGATCGATCCGTTCTGTAAACTAAGTTTTGAGCGGTTGCAATGATAAATTTTAAACATTGAATTGTTCTTCAGGCGGTGATAAAAGGAAAATGCCAAGATATTTTCGTGTCAGAAATTTTATTGTAAAAAATATTGCTGTAATACAATCAAATAATTATTTTTTTAATTCGCGTGTTGCAAGCAATGAAATTACGCCCTGATGAAGGTGAAGTCACCCTCGTCGCCGTACACGTCGTTGATCTCAAAGGTCGAAAGCGGCCGCACCAATCAATTGAAGGGAAAATGGAAAAGGATAACAGCAGGGTATTCCCGAATGCGCCACAGGCGCAAACAGGATCCCTCTGCTGGGAATTAAATGGGAAAGGAATTGAAAGGAAAAGGAATTGAGGGGAAATGGAAAAGCTAACAGCAGGGTATTCCCACTCGCGCCACAGGCACGAGCAGGATCCCACTACTGGGAATTAAATGGAAAGGGAATTTAAAGGAAAAGGAATTTAAGGGAAAAAGGAAAAGGTTAACAGCAGGGTATTCCCACTCGCACCACAGGCACGAGCAGGATCCCACTACTGGAAATTAAAAGGAAAGGGAATTGAAAGGAAAAGGAATTTAAGGGAAAATGGAAAAGGTTAACAGCAGGGTATTCCCACTCGCACCACAGGCACGAGCAGGATCCCACTACTGGAAATTAAAAGGAAAGGGAATTGAAAGGAAAAGGAATTTAAGGGAAAAAGGAAAAGGTTAACAGCAGGGTATTCCCACTCGCACCACAGGCACGAGCAGGATCCCACTACTGGGAATTAAATGGAAAGGGAATTTAAAGGAAAAGGAATTTAAGGGAAAAAGGAAAAGGTTAACAGCAGGGTATTCCCACTCGCACCACAGGCACGAGCAGGATCCCACTACTGGGAATTAAAAGGAAAGGGAATTGAAAGGAAAAGGAATTTAATGGAAAATGGAAAAGGTTAACAGCAGGGTATTCCCGAATGCACCACAGGCACAGCCAGGATCCCACTACTGGGAATTAAAAGGAAAGGGAATTGAAAGGAAAAGGAATTTAAGGGAAAATGGAAAAGGTTAACAGCAGGGTATTCCCACTCGCACCACAGGCACGAGCAGGATCCCACTACTGGGAATTAAATGGAAAGGGAATTTAAAGGAAAAGGAATTTAAGGGAAAAAGGAAAAGGTTAACAGCAGGGTATTCCCACTCGCACCACAGGCACGAGCAGGATCCCACTACTGGGAATTAAAAGGAAAGGGAATTGAAAGGAAAAGGAATTTAATGGAAAATGGAAAAGGTTAACAGCAGGGTATTCCCGAATGCACCACAGGCACAGCCAGGATCCCACTACTGGGAATTAAAAGGAAAGGGAATTGAAAGGAAAAGGAATTTAAGGGAAAATGGAAAAGGTTAACAGCAGGGTATTCCCACTCGCACCACAGGCACGAGCAGGATCCCACTACTGGAAATTAAAAGGAAAGGGAATTGAAAGGAAAAGGAATTTAAGGGAAAATGGAAAAGGTTAACAGCAGGGTATTCCCACTCGCACCACAGGCACGAGCAGGATCCCACTACTGGAAATTAAAAGGAAAGGGAATTGAAAGGAAAAGGAATTTAAGGGAAAATGGAAAAGGTTAACAGCAGGGTATTCCCACTCGCACCACAGGCACGAGCAGGATCCCACTACTGGAAATTAAAAGGAAAGGGAATTGAAAGGAAAAGGAATTTAAGGGAAAATGGAAAAGGTTAACAGCAGGGTATTCCCACTCGCACCACAGGCACGAGCAGGATCCCACTACTGGAAATTAAAAGGAAAGGGAATTGAAAGGAAAAGGAATTTAAGGGAAAATGGAAAAGGTTAACAGCAGGGTATTCCCACTCGCACCACAGGCACGAGCAGGATCCCACTACTGGGAATTAAAAGGAAAGGGAATTGAAAGGAAAAGGAATTTAAGGGAAAATGGAAAAGGTTAACAGCAGGGTATTCCCACTCGCACCACAGGCACGAGCAGGATCCCACTACTGGAAATTAAAAGGAAAGGGAATTGAAAGGAAAAGGAATTTAAGGGAAAATGGAAAAGGTTAACAGCAGGGTATTCCCACTCGCACCACAGGCACGAGCAGGATCCCACTACTGGGAATTAAATGGAAAGGGAATTTAAAGGAAAAGGAATTTAAGGGAAAAAGGAAAAGGTTAACAACAGGGTATTCCCGAATGCACCACAGGCGCAAACAGGATCCCACTACTGGGAATTAAAAGGAAAGGGAATTGAAAGGAAAAGGAATTTAAGGGAAAAAGGAAAAGGTTAACAGCAGGGTATTCCCACTCGCACCACAGGCACGAGCAGGATCCCACTACTGGAAATTAAAAGGAAAGGGAATTGAAAGGAAAAGGAATTTAAGGGAAAAAGGAAAAGGTTAACAGCAGGGTATTCCCACTCGCACCACAGGCACGAGCAGGATCCCACTATACTGGAAATTAAAAGGAAAGGGAATTGAAAGGAAAAGGAATTTAAGGGAAAAAGGAAAAGGTTAACAGCAGGGTATTCCCACTCGCACCACAGGCACGAGCAGGATCCCACTACTGGGAATTAAAAGGAAAGGGAATTGAAAGGAAAAGGAATTTAATGGAAAATGGAAAAGGTTAACAGCAGGGTATTCCCGAATGCACCACAGGCACAGCCAGGATCCCACTACTGGGAATTAAAAGGAAAGGGAATTGAAAGGAAAAGGAATTTAAGGGAAAATGGAAAAGGTTAACAGCAGGGTATTCCCACTCGCACCACAGGCACGAGCAGGATCCCACTACTGGAAATTAAAAGGAAAGGGAATTGAAAGGAAAAGGAATTTAAGGGAAAATGGAAAAGGTTAACAGCAGGGTATTCCCACTCGCACCACAGGCACGAGCAGGATCCCACTACTGGAAATTAAAAGGAAAGGGAATTGAAAGGAAAAGGAATTTAAGGGAAAATGGAAAAGGTTAACAGCAGGGTATTCCCACTCGCACCACAGGCACGAGCAGGATCCCACTACTGGGAATTAAATGGAAAGGGAATTTAAAGGAAAAGGAATTTAAGGGAAAAAGGAAAAGGTTAACAACAGGGTATTCCCGAATGCACCACAGGCGCAAACAGGATCCCACTACTGGGAATTAAAAGGAAAGGGAATTGAAAGGAAAAGGAATTTAAGGGAAAAAGGAAAAGGTTAACAGCAGGGTATTCCCACTCGCACCACAGGCACGAGCAGGATCCCACTACTGGGAATTAAAAGGAAAGGGAATTGAAAGGAAAAGGAATTTAAGGGAAAATGGAAAAGGTTAACAGCAGGGTATTCCCACTCGCACCACAGGCACGAGCAGGATCCCACTACTGGAAATTAAAAGGAAAGGGAATTGAAAGGAAAAGGAATTTAAGGGAAAATGGAAAAGGTTAACAGCAGGGTATTCCCACTCGCACCACAGGCACGAGCAGGATCCCACTACTGGGAATTAAATGGAAAGGGAATTTAAAGGAAAAGGAATTTAAGGGAAAAAGGAAAAGGTTAACAGCAGGGTATTCCCACTCGCACCACAGGCACGAGCAGGATCCCACTACTGGGAATTAAAAGGAAAGGGAATTGAAAGGAAAAGGAATTTAATGGAAAATGGAAAAGGTTAACAGCAGGGTATTCCCGAATGCACCACAGGCACAGCCAGGATCCCACTACTGGGAATTAAAAGGAAAGGGAATTGAAAGGAAAAGGAATTTAAGGGAAAATGGAAAAGGTTAACAGCAGGGTATTCCCACTCGCACCACAGGCACGAGCAGGATCCCACTACTGGAAATTAAAAGGAAAGGGAATTGAAAGGAAAAGGAATTTAAGGGAAAATGGAAAAGGTTAACAGCAGGGTATTCCCACTCGCACCACAGGCACGAGCAGGATCCCACTACTGGAAATTAAAAGGAAAGGGAATTGAAAGGAAAAGGAATTTAAGGGAAAATGGAAAAGGTTAACAGCAGGGTATTCCCACTCGCACCACAGGCACGAGCAGGATCCCACTACTGGAAATTAAAAGGAAAGGGAATTGAAAGGAAAAGGAATTTAAGGGAAAAAGGAAAAGGTTAACAGCAGGGTATTCCCACTCGCACCACAGGCACGAGCAGGATCCCACTACTGGAAATTAAAAGGAAAGGGAATTGAAAGGAAAAGGAATTTAAGGGAAAATGGAAAAGGTTAACAGCAGGGTATTCCCACTCGCACCACAGGCACGAGCAGGATCCCACTACTGGAAATTAAAAGGAAAGGGAATTGAAAGGAAAAGGAATTTAAGGGAAAATGGAAAAGGTTAACAGCAGGGTATTCCCACTCGCACCACAGGCACGAGCAGGATCCCACTACTGGGAATTAAAAGGAAAGGGAATTGAAAGGAAAAGGAATTTAAGGGAAAATGGAAAAGGTTAACAGCAGGGTATTCCCACTCGCACCACAGGCACGAGCAGGATCCCACTACTGGGAATTAAAAGGAAAGGGAATTGAAAGGAAAAGGAATTTAAGGGAAAAAGGAAAAGGTTAACAGCAGGGTATTCCCGAATGCACCACAGGCGCAAACAGGATCCCACTGCTGGGAATTAAATGGAAAGAGGAACATAAGGGAAATGAGAAAAGGGAAAATGGAAAAAGGTGACATTAGGGATTCCCCACCTCTGCCAGTTACATAGCATAATGCAAAGAGTAGGGTTATACAATTTACAATTCTATTTTACATACATTTCTGAATTAATTTTCAGGGTTTATCTTTATTTCTCCAATTACATATTTGAAAATAACTACAATTTAAATAAAGATACAAAGTTTTAAGAGCATATTTGGACTGGTTGGAGGGATGAAGGTTCCAAACGTAGTGTCGTTGGTCGTTTCCGCCAGAAGCAAGGAACTGGTTGTCCGGACAGTACTCGAGGTCGCAAACCTGTTATCAGAAGATATAGTTAAGAGAATGAGAGGAAAGAAGAACACAAATGAAACAGGTTCACTCTTGGCGCGCAAATTACCCTTTGATTGCAAGAGACGCCCCCAAAATAGGAAACAATGTAAGAATTGCACTCACCCGAAATGTGGACGTCGGTCGCGGGTCAGCCGAGGTCCACGGAGTCCGTCTGGTGGTCGCTGGCCCCTCAATCATCAAGCGCGGCTGCAGACCAGCACCGCGCACGTCATCCTCCAGGCACTGCCAGTTAAAGACTAATGAGAGTGAGGGTAGGAGAAGCGAAGCAGCATCATCTCGCTCAACTTCGACGACTCACATCAGGGGCCTGTGATGCAATGCACTGCAAGTCAGGGGTGAGAAAATGTCACTGCATTGCAGTGAGAAAATCTCACCCCGCCGCATGTCACTCCTTTGTGGTGCGAAAAACTCCCCTTTGACACCCCATGAATAGTGGCATGCGGTGAGGTGAGATTTTCTCAATGCAGCGCAGTGATATTTTCTCACCCCTGACTTGCAGTGTGGGAATTAGGGGAAACAGCAGGGTCATCCCCACAAGCGTCAGAAACGCCGGCGGGGACGTCCCTGCTGGATATTAAGAAGAAAAGGGAAAATTAAGGTAAAAATGAAAGAGCAGGGTCACACCCACAAGCGTCTAAAACACAGGCGGGCATGACCCTGCTGGAAATTAATTAGAAAAGGGAAAATTAATGGAAAAAAGGAAAAAGCAGGGTCACACCCACAAGCGTCAAAAACACAGGCGGGCATGACCCTGCTGGAAATTAATTAGAAAAGGGAAAATTAATGGAAAAAGGGAAAAAGCAGGGTCACACCCACAAGCGTCAAAAACACAGGCGGGCATGACCCTGCTGGAAATTAAGAAGAAAAGGGAAAATTAATGGAAAAAAGGAAAAAGCAGGGTCACACCCACAAGCGTCAAAAACACAGGCGGGCATGACCCTGCTGAGAAAGAAATGAAAAAAGAATTTGGACTCACCCTAAATGTGGCCGTGGTCCTCTACAGTCACCTGGTGGTCGCTGGCGGCCTCGCTGCTCGCTGGTCCCTCAATCACGGCTGCAGACAAGCACCGCGCACGACATCGTCCCGTCACTGCCAGTTACAGACTAATGAGAGAGAGAGAGTAGGAGAAGCGAAGCAGCAGCCAGACACGAAGAGAGGGGAAGGAGTGGGGGCATTCAACCAGCAATCAAGCGTCGTTTGTCCCCACTCCTTCCCCTCTTTTGGTACTGTGGCTACTTCTCCTTAAGTGAAACCGCTAGCTGCCATCCGCGCATGCGCACTTGTGCCGTCTGGCTCCGCCTCCTTCTTCACACGCACGGGATATTTTTCCCCTCTCTCGTCTATGCGACGTTTGAATGCGAGCGCCGTATAGACGAGAGAGGGGAAAAATTCCGTCTGTAAAAATGGCGGTGTCCCAGTCCTAGTTATACTGTCCTTGCGCATCACGCTTGGCCCGCGAAATCAGCGTGCACATACCACACACTCGCGCTCGCCATGATTCCAACAATTTTTCAAGTCCATTTAATTTTAATTTTGTAATGTTTTCAAACCATTGGCAAGGGCGAGACGCGTTTGATTAAAAATGTTGAAAAGGACGCTGTGGAAGAGCCGGAAATTGCAAACGAGTCTGAAACGCCGCCAGCTGAGGAAGCTGAGAAGCAAGAAGAGCCTGTGGCTGAAGATCAAGAGTTGCCTTTGGTGGAAAAAGAGGCGCCGTTGGCCTCGTCCGAGAAGGATTTGAGTGACGAAAAGGTGTCGAGAGAACTCGAAACTGAGGATGTGCCGAAGACGTGAAGATGACGTATTTTTCCTCTCGCGGCAAACGTCCGCTGGACAATTCACCGAGGATTTTTGCCAGGTCGTTAAACCTTTCAGCAATCCATTAAAATAAAATAATAAGAAGCAATTATAAATAAATCGAACCAGATTAAAATATTGGGACAGCCATTGGCCGTGGAGAGCATTGGAATGTGGCCAGAGCCGTACAGGAACATGTTGCCCACGATCTTTTTCACAATTAAAATTAAATAGATTATCGTGAATAAAATATTTTGTTTTTCCTCTACTTCTCGGTCGTAAATCATGTGGAGACAGTAGGAGTTGCTGAAACTCTTCTTGTTGATGGCTTCGATGACTCGCTTCACGCTCCGCGTGTATTGCGGTTTGCTTTTCAATTGGATGCCTCGTTTCATTGGCACTAATTATTTAATTAAAATTGAAAAACTGCATACAAATACTTGCCGATTTGGTGTGCGTCAATAAATATCGTGAAGCAGAGGAGAAGAGAAACCGTCCGTAGCGCCAACATCATTTTTCAAGAGTGACCGCAGAAATTCGATGCGAGGGAAGGGTTAAAATTGAATCGATTTCGTCTCTAACTGCAGCTGCCGGTTTCACACAATTAACGTCGCTCAAAATTCTTATGTTATTCAAACAAATTAACGTCAACTTGTCTAAATTGAGTGGTGTCCAAAAATATTTATTCAAAATCCTGCGTGTCAGAAACAAACTCAGGGCTTTATTCGATCCCTAAAACGCCTAAAAATATTATCTACGTGTTTTAAGTAAAAACATTAATTATTTTTAGTCTTTTTTATGCTGCTAAAATGTTTTATTTCTAAAATTGCTGGAGAAATTCAAAGATTTCTGTTCGAAAAAGCCCGCGAATTCCATACAATGGATTCTTGGAGCAGAGAATTTAATAATTCTTCGCTGACAACGCGCAAGTCAGATTCTCCCTCGCATTTCAGCTGTTGCTACACAACCGGGAGAGTTATTGACATGCGTTCTGCGTCAGCCAATCAGCGTCGAGCAAATAATTCTTGGCTGTTTTCTATAATTTTCGTGTTTTCAATCGAAATTGAGTTGGTTAAAATCGACTTTTAATGAATTTCTGCGTTTATCAATCGATAAATCAACTCTTTTTTCATGTATAATCACAGAAACACATTATAAGTTGATTTAAAACGGTTTAAATCCAAACAAAAACACTTAAATCGGAGAAATGAACAAGAATTCTTTGCTAGAAGAACCGTCGATGCTGATTGGCTGACAACGCGCAAGTCAGATTTTCCCGCGCAATTCACTACACTTGCAAGCTGTTGACGTGCGTTCAGCGTCAGCCAATCAGTGTCGAGGATTCTCCGAACCAAAATTTCTTGCTGCTTTTTCCCCGTATCCTCGTTATCATTCTCAATTCATTCGATTAAATTAAACTTTTAACGAGTTTCCACCATTTTAAAATAAATTCCAACTTTCCAGCTGCAAAATTAGAATCGAATGATCGATTTTCCAATTATCAGAGGGAATTTCGCATGGGATTCTTACGGAAAAGAGCGTTTGACACATTTAGATAAATTAAATTTTCAAAAAGGAAAGAATGCGCGGCGTGTGAGCAACTGTCTCTTTATTAGAATACAGGTGAGATAAAAATAAATATTTCGCAGCGTAGCGCATAATCACTAAGAAACTAATATTACGGGGTTGCATTGCCCACCACCGTTGTTCATCACAAAACGTGTTACGCCATTCTTCTGCTAAATTCGACGGTTTGTGAGAGTTTATAGAGGCTCAGTTGAGAGCGGCATCAGAAAATAAATTAAGTGTCAGAGAATTGTCCACGCGAGTAAATGCAACTCAGCTCTGCTCCTCCATTGGCATTGGCACGTCCTCAGTTTCGAGTGCTTTCGACACCTTTTCGTCACTCAAATCCTTCTCGGGCGAGGCCAACGGCGCCTCTTTTTCCACCAAAGGCATCTCTTGGTCTTCAGACACAGCCACAGGCTCTTCTTGCTTCTCAGCTTCCTCCACAGGTTCAGCTGGAGGCGTTTTATCAGACTCCTTTGCAATTTCCGGCTCTTCCGCAGCTTCCTTCGGAGGTTCGGCAGTCTCGGTTTCAACCTGTGGTTCTACAGGTTCAACCTCCAGCTTGGAGGGTTCCTCTTTCATCTCACCATCTTCTTCAGGTTCTTTGGCAGGTTCTTCCTCGTCTAAAATTCGAAAATGAAGCATATCTCAAGCAGACAAAAAATCAAACCAACCTTTCTTGTCTTCGACGTGGTCGCCATTTTGCTCCTTGACGGCAGTCTCCGTGTCCAGCTTCTCCTCGACTTCCTCAATGCGCGGCTTCTTGGGCTCGGGGGCCTCGAGGCCGTTGTCCTCGGACAGACCGTTGGCCGTGACCTGCGGAGGATCGTTGCCGCTGACAACCAGAACGTTCTTCTCGACGGCTCGCATGAACTTGTCGATGCGGTTGTACTGCTCCCTCGGCGTCGTCAGCAGCTCGGACAGGCGCTGCAGGGTGAACGGACACCTGAGGAACAGACCCTCAAGGTCTTAAATGGATTTGGTGGGGGTAGGGCGATGCTTTGCTCTGACTGGTTGCCTGCTTTCCCCTCTCCTTTGATCAGCCAATAGGTCACAGCACAGCATTGACCCACTTTTCAGTTCAAATAAAAAAGAGCGCTTTTATTTAAAACGTGTACGATGCACGTGATAAGGACGAAAATTAACAAAAAAAAAACGCACGTGTCGAAAGAGTCGAGTCGCTGCAGCAGTCGCGTGCGCATTCCAGTGGCGTCGAACGCGTCCGGCGAGTGGGAATCGGGGTTGAGAATGAAGTCGTCCAGCACGAGTGCCAGTTTGCGCTGGAAGAGCGGCTTGATGCTGGTCCACGGCAGCAGCGAGTCGCCCGTGCGAGCCACGGCGCGCAGGTACTCCTCCAGCTGATCGGGCAGCGGCGCATCCTGATCCTCGGGCAGCGCCTCCAGCGCCGTCAGCACCGTGTCACGCTCCATCCGTCCGTCAGAGTCCGTGTCCGAGTCTGTACGTACGCGAACCTGTTGACGACCGGCGCAGGCAGATACTAATGATACTAAAACAAAACATAAACACGCACGACCACGCCCCTCACAATGAACCGCAGCCGGTTTCTCTTTTCGGTTCAACGCGCCATCAGGCGGGCAGTCCGGAAGTAATATTGTATAAATTGTTGTAGTACCGGTTTAATTTTGTATAAAATTGAGACAAGAAATTTCTAGTTTTCAGTCTTTTCTGCTTTTTATGAATATGCAAACAGACTTATGAATGTATTAAATGAATTAAAGCCACATTTCGGACCGAAAGAGCTAAAATATTTAGAGTTAAGGGAAACTATTTCCTAAATTATACCGGTTTTTGAACGAAACTAAACCGGTTTATCTAGCTTTTGAGTGGGAAGTGAAGAAGCAAGTCAAATTGAAGCGTTCAAGTCAACTTATTTTTTAGTGAGTGCCCGCACCGCATTGGAGAAACATGTCCACGGAGAACGAACTGTCCTCGGTGCTGTCCAGGCGACAGGCCATCAACGACGCTCTGGAAGACGGAGTGGAGGTGAAGCCGCGGTTCCGCGCCGCCACATCGATCTACACCGAGTTCCACGAGTTTACGCGCAAGCAGATCAAGCAGTACGAGACCGAATTCAACAAGTAAGTTGTCCCGGACTGACCGGACACGAGCCAGGGGGTCGTGTTCGCGTTGCGACACCCCCGGACACCGAAAGGTGGACGCGGACGGGGAGTGTCTGGGTGGTTTTATTCAGGATTATTGATTTTTCGCGCCTCGGCCACCCTTGACACACTTTGCGGGCGGCGGGGGTGGTTTTTTGGGGTGACAACCATCGATAAAATTTAGGCGCAATAGCGAGAACATGGGAGGAAGGTTTTAATTGTGTTGTAACCGTTTTAAAGGATTTGGTAGATAGATAAAAATGTTTTTTTTCTTCGGATAATGAGGGTTCTTTCGAAATTGTTGAGAAATATGCGGCTGATTGGGTTTCTAATTATTTCTAGATGTTTAATGCATTCAGTCAACCATTAGAAACAAATTAATTAAAAAATATTTATTGTTTTTGGTTTAATGATCGAGTTGTTTCGGTGAAAACAAAGAGAAATCGATGAATTATCGAGCCTCTATTGAATTTAATTATTTTTAATCGCGCTCTTCACTCGAACGTCGTTCAATTGATTGAGCTGTCAGGCGGCGATCGGTGCGAAACGACTTTCTTTGTTGTAAAAAATGTATTATTCCACTTTTGAGATAAATACAAGGAAAAATTGCGCAATTACAAGCTGTGGAATTCCCCGTAATTTTGTCATTACTCGCACGAACACGGAAATTTCGTTATCGATTTATTTAAAGCACTCCTAATTTCCTGGAAATGTTTAAACGCGAGTCGTTTACTTCCTAAAAGACAAATATTTATGCGTCGGCTGAAATGAACCCTTTTGCTCGCGCCGCCGGCCTCTTTCGTGCTAAAAAAAATATTTTTGGACTCTCCGTTATGGTTGGCGCGTTGGAGCGTGAACCATTATCTTTAAGCAGCCGGATGCCAGTTTAATTGGGCGTGCATTTGCATAACTGAACGAAAAATGTTCTTTTCGGACGCCAGTTGGAAATGGGGAAGTGCCGCCGCGACGCGAGGTTGAGATTGTTTCTCTTCCTCACGACGTGACATACAAAAAAATAAATTCTCGTCCGTTCGAACGCACTTTCGATTTTAGCGGCGTGCATGTTAAAAAAACGGCGAAGAATGAACCGAATAAGGCGCGTCGAGGAAGAGACAGAGAGAAAGTGCCGCTCGCTCGCTCGCACACTAAACTTGTTATTATTATTTCAATTCCGGCGATTCCCAATCACGCCGAGCCAGCCATCCAGCGAAAGCGCTTCTGATTTTTCCGCTTCTGGAAATTGTACACCTGTTTCATGCTCAAATGCAAAAACAGAGATAATTATTATTTTTCAAGGCTGCGCGCTGAGTCAGGGCGCGCGCTGTGCGGTGTGTGTGTGTGTGACTCACATGAAGTCACAGCTGATGGGCTGGTGTGGCAATAGAGTTGATTAATTGGTACAATAGCTTCTCCCCCTGACCCAAAACGCAGCCGCCTGACTGAGTGGAAATATTTTTATTACTTTACTGGCAGGAAATCAATGTTTTCCAAACGAAAAAACACAGAAACTTGTAGTTTGGCTGACAATATTTCCACTTTATTAACAACAAGTTTTTATCTTGAATATTAAAGACATAAAATTCAATGTAAACAAATTTTTACAAGAACTTGTTAGCTAAATAAAGTTTTTAATCGAATTTAAAACAATTATTTGTTATTCTTGTTAAAGCAGAGAACCTTTTTCCGATTTTGTTTAGTCTCAACGTTCAGCCAAAGAGTTGATTTGTCGTTTTATAATGGCAAAAACACATCAAAAGTTGATTTAAACTGTTTTAATTGCGAATTGAAACACGTAAATCGAAGAAAGCAGCAAGAATTCTCTACCAGTAAATTCCTCGTCGCTGATTGGCTGACAAAAACGCGCTAGCAGCTCCCGCGTGGTTGCCTAGCAACGTAGAAAAAGCTAGTGAATTGCGCGGGAGAATCTGACATGCGCGTTGTCAGCCAATCGGCGTTGAGGATCCTTCTAGCAGAGAATTCTTGCTGATTTCTCAAATTTGAGTGTTTTCATTTGGAATTAGACCATTTTGAATGTGTTTCTGCCATTATAAATTAATAGAAAGAGTTGATTTATTGATTTTGAAACGCAGAAATCCTTAAAAAGTCGATTTAAAACTTGAAAATGGGAAAAAGCAGCAGGAATTCTTTGCTCAGAGAATCCTCGACGCTGATTGGCTGACGCTGAACGCACGTCAACAGCTCCCGCGGTTGCCTAGCAACATCTTCCATTTGTAGTGAATCTGACATGCGCGTTGTCAGCCAATCAGCATCGAGGATTCTTCCAGCAGAGAATTCTTGTTGATTCCTCCGATTTGAAGTGTTTTTTCATTTGGAATTTAATCGTTTAAATCAACTTTTAATGTGTTTCTGCGATTATAAATCGATAGACCAACTCTTTAGGTGCAATTAGAGACGACCAGGAATGTTTTAGAGAATTCTAGTCCTTTTCGGATTGCATTGAATTTACACTTTGCGAGAAAGACATTTTTACTTTACTGAATATTCTGAAAATTCTCAACATTTCAAATTAAATGAAGTGTTTAATTGGTTCTTTTGCAATTCTCACGGTGTCACTGCGCAATTGTCACATCCGCGTTGACAGTATTTGACCTCTAACTCGGCCTCTGAAGCCCATTTGAAACAATTGATTAACTGACAAAACTGTAGATCGCCATCCCTGAAAGACATGCTAACGTAAGAAGAGAAAGAAGTTAAACCGGAAAAAGAGAGACAGTGCGGTCTTTAATTTGTTTCACTTTAGGTTTTGCATGGTGGCGAGAGGAGAGAAAAATGCGGGTCGACCTCTTTTTGTCGCGCACCCGAGGCCGTCGCATCGCATCTGCCGATTGTTGAAAAAGGAAAATAAACCGCGACCGGTCCTTGAAAGACTCGTTTGCATTTAATATTCCTCTGCTCACGTTTCGCTCCTAATTTTATGTTTTATTCGTTTTGCAACCCTTGCAGCCGAAGAAAGCGACACGCACGTGACTCACGGCGACGCGTAATCAGGCCGACCGACAACTCGGCGTTTCCAAATCAAAGTTCGACGCTCCCTCCCAAACAATTGAAACGAAATTAATAAAATTTGATACGCGTCGGCAGCGTTTTAAAAAAAAGCCGATCGGGTGTTGCCTTGAGAAATTATTTCAAGATCCTCAGGAATTTTGTTCAGAAATGTCGAAATATTTTTATTCTCGAGAGCACGGAAGGTGAGAAGCGTCGAAGTGCTGGCCACTGAGGGAATGCGGCCTGGTTTATTTAAATCGACTCGTCCGCGCACGATAAGATAACAAGTTTTCACCGGCCTAAATCGCAAAATGCGAAGCTGCGCGTTGGTCAACATGTTTTGCTCGGAAATAGTGCAATCGAAGATCCCTATCTCCTTCTTTTTTATTTAAAACCGTCTACTGTTGTTTCGAAATAAAACTTGTCGAATAAAATAATAAATTTTGTAATTCTTCAAATGTCTTAATATATTTAAATTTTTATTCGAGTGACGAGGAAGTTTGGAGCGAAAACAGGAAGCGTGTGGTTGATACGTAATTCGAGTTGCTGATAGCCGAGTCTGGTGGGTTTTGCTTCCCTTTGGCTTTGGCTTTGGCTTTGGCGCGGGCACAGCTGCACCGCAGACGAACGCCAACAAAATCGTCATTGTTCCACGCATTTGCGTGTTTATTATTTCTGATGCCTGCTCAACACACGATCCAACCCTTTTTCAAACCATTTTTCGCTCGGGTGGGGACGCTCATTGCGTTTTTTTGCCGTCGTCTGCGGCCTGCCGACGGGAAAATCCGCAGGCGCTGCTCAAATTGATTTTTATTCAATTGTCTCTGCACTGCAAGCGGGTTTATTTTCAGCCTCGCAGTGTGGATAATTTATGCGGTGTGGCGACATTGGCAGAAGCCTATAATATCACATATCTCGTCTCGTCTCGCTTCTTTGAAGACCAATAACGTCAATAGCAAAAAATAAAAAATAAATGACGATGTATGGAAATTTCTAGAAGCAGGGAATCGCTCTTTTAGTGCTTTAAATTTTAAATATAACGCCATCGCCGTCAAAATATAGGCTTTTGAGATGTTAATTTAAATAATAAAGGAATCCAAAGGGCTTTCCTATAAATAAAAGGCGACATTTTAGCCATTTTTATTTTTTCCCCCTAAAATACGGTCTTTAACTAAGTTTCTGAGCTCACCAATCGATTCCTGATGGTCGAATTAGTTAATATGGATGTTTTTTCCCTCCAAAAAGTCCAGCGCGACGTGCGAATTTTTTTCCCGCCAAAACTATATGAATGCGAGAAGTGCGCATGCGTCCGAGCTGGCTGGATCTGACAAAGAAGTCATTCGCACAGGCGGTCAAGTCAAACCAGCTCTCACACATGCGCACTTATCGCATTCATATTGTTTTGGCGGGAAAAAAAGTTCTTACGTCGCGCTGGAATTTTTGGAGGGAAAAAACATTTACTTTACCTAATTGGACCCTCAGGAAGCGATTGGTGAGCTCAGAAACTTCGTCAGAGACGTTCTTTTAATTTAAATTTGAAGTTTGAGCCATTTCAAATATTTTGAAACCCCTAATTTTAGACTTTTTAAAATTTTGATGATTTAACCTGATGCAAACAAGTTTTTTCTCTAGGTATGACGAGGGCGGTGACGGCTTTTTAGACCTGACCGAGCTGAAGCTGATGATGGAGCGGCTGGGCGCGCCGCAGACGCACCTCGGACTGAAGAGCATGATCGCCGAGGTGGACGAGGACAAAGACAACAAGATCAGCTTCCGCGAGTTCCTGCTCATCTTCCGCAAAGCGAGCGCCGGCGAACTCTCGGACGACTCGGGTCTCAGCCAGCTGGCCAGGCTCACCGAGATCTGCGTCCACGAAGTCGGCGTCGTCGGAGCAAAGTCTTTCTTCGAGGCCAAGGTTCGTTACAATATACATTTCGATAGTAAAATTTATTCATTTTGCACTTTTCTTGCTAGATTCGAAAGGAGGTATTCGCACGCTGCTTATTTTTCCATTTTTAGACTTTGTCACAAATTTCTCACAACAATTCAACCGAGCAACAATAAAAGAATGCAGGGAGGGACAGCGAGTGTCCGAGGAAGCTGTATTTTTTTCTTCTGTCTCGTGTTTTGCAGGATTTTTTTATTTAAAAATCGACAGCGGAATTTTCGTTGGCCTTTTTTAATTAAATATCGTTTTTAGTCTAATAGAAAATAAATTGATTTCAGATTGAGGAGCAAAACAAGGGAAGCAAATTCGAGCAGGAGCTGCGGGAAGAGCAGGAAGGGCGGCGGCGCGAGGAGGAGGAGCGGGCACGGCGGAGACAGGCGTTCAAGCAGACGGCCTCCGTCTTCCAGTAGTCTGCCGCTCTCACCAATCAAATCCAAATCCTCGAAAAGCCAAAAAGTTGATGACGCGCGGGCGACGATTTTGTTTTGTTTGTTTTTCGGCATTCCGACAGCACGCATTTAAAATACGCATGATATTATAATTGTATCGGTGTGGCGCGAGCAGAGCACAAGTTTTCACTCTCCTCTCACAAAATAGAAAATAATGCCGCCGAGTCGTTGTCACATTATCTGCTTTGATTGTTACCAAGTGTCGCGTGTGTGCCCTCGCCGGGCAAGGCCTTTATGTAAATATAGATACGACCTTCCGATCCTCCTCTGGTCAGAGAACTGCGAAGAAAACCACATTGCCATTTCGTGAAATTATTGAATAAAAGAGAATTAAAAGAGTATTATTTTATCCGTACTGTTCGTTTTATTCGCTCTCAATCTCTCCTCTACACAGTAAAACGCACGCACGCACGCAAACACATACGCACCTCTTGAGTAAAATATATATAAATCATCTATCTCGTAATTAGAATTCTGTAACTAGTTTTTAATCTTTAAGTCGTTAGCAACTCTTTCTCTAATTGCACGTGTGCTTCAACGTTGGATATTGATTACGCAGGGAAAATCTGATTTCCCCTCAAACAGTTTATATGTCGCTTTTGGGTTTCTACGATTAGGAATATATTTCGTAAGCGCCGACAAACGAAAATGCTTGCGAGCGTCAAAGACCAAATCAACTAAACAGAAAATGCACTCGGATCCGGATTTGTCGTGGACGAAAACAAACAATGGGTTGGTCAGACAGCTTCGGAAGCCCGTTAGCAACACGACGAGCCAATTAAATTATATACTTTTTTTGTTAAATAAATTTCAGTCGGTCAGTGGATTATTTAGTCAAGCATTGAGCACAATTATGCGTGTAGCGACAGGTAAATCGAATCAATCGAAAAAAAGTCGTGCCTCTTTGGCCTAAAACCCAATCAAATCAGTCCTAGCCCGCGCCCAGGGCTGCGTAGAGCAAAAACTAACTGTTTCCCCTGGATTAATTCGAGTCGAAAGCAAAACCAAGCGGCCCTGGGCCGGAACTGCTACCAAACTAGAGAAAAAAGAAATCGCATCATCATCCAACTCGTGGAAAATAAAGCACTATAGACTATCGGTGAACCGTGCGATTCGAGCGTAATCGGCAGTCTTTTGACTATCATTCGGGACGCGACAGACAGAGACAGGCTTTGCACTATTCGTCGACCCCGTTGAGACGATTTCGCCCCCAGAACGACTCGTTCCACGAAATCGGACCGGGATTGAAATTTCTTGAAGGACGAGCACACGTTTGTCTGAATGCAGGGTCGATTCGCTCTTTCAAAAATGGCGTCTGGATTTTGTTCCCGCCAAATCCGCCGTGTTCGGCTTTGCCAAAAAAGGCAACACCGTTCAATAATAATTTTCGAGTTAAATATCATCCCTGCTAATTCATTTGACGTGCTGAAAACTGAAATCTCTATTGCAGACATATTAAAAATCGATATAATTGCGAATTAAAACACATGAATCGAAGAAATCGTCAAGAATTCTCTGCTAGATGAATCCTCGATGCTGATTGGCTGACAACGCGCAAGTCTAATTCTCCCGCGCAATTCACAACAAGTGAAAGCTGTTGACTTGCGTTTCGCGTCAACCAATCATCGTCGAGGATTTTTCAAGCAAAGAATTCTTGATGATATCTCAGATTTACGTGATTTCATTCGCCATTAAATTAGAATTATTTAAATTTTAATGTGTTTCTACGAATAAAAATAGATAGAAGAACTCTTTAGCTACAAGAAGACACCAAACAATTGGTTTTCCGCTCATCTGCAGCAGAATGGTGAGCGATCAACCAAAGGCTAAACATTCTTGAACGAAGAAAAAACGTGTGGCGGCTTTTTCGACAAAAAAATTTGGTTTTCAGCCTTGAGCACGTCAAATTAATCTTCATCGCAGAGAAAATAGCTGAAATTTGTAAAATAAACGTTGGCGCCATCAATTCGCGGCACAAAACACTAAGAATTTGGTCATTTGAAACAACCGAATTGCCGATTAAGAAATTTCCCGCCAAATTTCACCAGCGGCCCCATCGGAAACTGTTTATATCTGTTGCGGAACGAATTTCCCGCCAATTTCAGAGCGGACTCGATCCCTCTCATCTCTGGGGGCGCGTTATTTCGGGCACCCTCTGATTTTTCAGCGTAGACGACGAGCAGGCCGGGGTAACAAGACAAGGATCACAGTGGTCAGTGCTCGTAAAAGTCGGAGTTCATGTGCTTGTTCAGCAGGTAGACGACGGCCTCGTAGGTGGACATCATGATGGCCGTGTTGGGGATCTGGCGGACGAGCTGGGTGGCGAGGCCGCGGTAGAGGCCGCGCACGCCTTCCTCGTGTCCGACCAGCGCGATCGTCTGCCAGAAGCTGCGGTACTTGCTGCCCTCCTCGCGCAGCCGCGTGCGCGCTACCTCGTGCGGGTACGCCACGCACGACGCCACCGTCTTGGACGTCGCGCCGGCCATCATGAACTCGATGAAGTCGCGCGACCCCTTGTCACCGTTCTTGTCGCCGCCATGCCTGCGCGCGATCAGGTGCGCCTTGATCGCCTCGTAGATCACAAAGTGCACCACCGTCTCCGAGATGCCAAAGTACGACGCTGTGATGCCCTTGTAGAAGCCTTTGATCCCCTGCAATCATGATTGGAATTTCAGTCAAATTTTTCTTTTAAAACATGTACATTTAAAATAGCAGCAATTTTTCATTTTAATTCTCAAAACGCATTTTCCCGCCAAAAGAACTAATGCGCTTTCAGCTTAAGGGTTGGTCTATTGGCTTTTCATCGCAGAAATACAGAATAAATTGCTTTCAACCGATTAAATTGCGAAGGAAAACACGCGCAAATCGAAGAATTCTTCGTTCTGAAACGTTCTTGACGCTGGTTGGCTGCCGCAACACGCCCGTAAGCAGCTGAGCTGGTTGCTAGGCAACCGCGGGAGCTGTTGACGTGCGATCTGCGTAAGCCAATCAGCGTCGATCAAAGAATTATTGCTGGTTTCTCTGATTTTCGTGTTTTTAAATCGATAAATCAACTCTTTTTACTAATTTATAATCGCAGAAACACATTAAAAGTTGATTTAAAACGATTTAATTCCATAAAAAACACATTAAATCGGAGAAATCCGCAATTGCATGAAGAATCCTCGACGCTGATTGGCTGACAACGCGCGCAAGTCAGATTCTCCCGCGCAATTCACTATAAGCGTTGCTAGGCAACCGCGGAAGCTGTTGACGTTCGTTCAGTGTCAGCCAATCAGCGTCCAGGATTTTAAAAGGAAAGAATTCTTGTTTTTTCGATTTGCGTGTTTTAATTCGCAATTAAATCAACTTTTCATGTGTTACTGGGATTGTTTATTGATAGAACAACTCTTTGACTACGAGATGAGACCAATAACAATCGGATTTACAGCACGGTTATCTAAAAGAGGCGTTCGAGAAGCCTAAAAATTAGTTCAGTAGTTTAGATATCTTGTGTTTAATTATTTCCCGTGTCAGAAATGATCAAATTCAGAAGTCAGCGGCGATAGGTTAAGCAACAAACGTGGTCTTATCTCATGCAATGTTGGCTAACACCACACACGGGTGCGTTTGTGCGTTTGTAAATAACGATTTCTATTTTCATTCCCTTTGTCGAAGCGTGGACAAAGAACATCCGCTTAGACACGCAAAACGTTATCACTTGGTGGGCGGTCAATGCGCTTCACACCTTCAGGTCTTTAACAAACCCTTTAAACAGAAAATACGCTTGTTTTGCCAAGTTTAAATTTGTCAAAAAATTTAAAACGCAATTTGTCGAATCAATTTAATTGTTCCAATTCTGATAATCGATTATTATCTCATCGAGATTATGTAACGAGATAAGTTGCGGCCTTTGAAGAACGTTCTTTGTGACCTGCCGCGGCGGCGGCGGCGGAGGAAAATCGAAATAAAAAATAATAATTTGAGTGACACCAAAGAGATAACTGGTCGCGAGCGAGTGGAAAAGATTTGCTTTTCACGTGACTACCGGCAGGCCATTGACGGATAAGTGCTATTTTTGTGTCAAGGTCGCGAACGGTTCTCCAAATTGAATTCGCACCGACGGCACTATTTCTTTTCGGCCCGCCGAAATTAGCAAACAGGTGTGTGGTGGTCGTGGTTTAACCCATTAGGCAGGCCAAATCGAAAATAGTCCCGGCGTGCGGGGTTAAGAGCGAGCGGCGTTTTATCGCGGCCAGCGGAGCCAGACGCCGGCCGCTAATCACGTTGCATGAAACGCCACTCGGCACCAGAGATAAATATCGGAGAAAAAAATAATACCTGATTGAACCGGATATTTTAATACAAAAGGCAATCAATTTGCGTCACCCCGCAGATAACAATTATTACGTCTAGAAAGAGCAGCAATTACACTTTTCCAGATCCGCGCGGAAGCAAATTAATTAATTAAAATGGGCTCACTGATTGTTTGTAGATCTGCGTGATGCATTGGAGGGCGGTGGTGCGGGTGCCGTTTCTCCGCTGGTCCAGCTGCAGCCGCGTCTTCACGAACCAAATCGGGTTGGTGGCGGTGCACGCGACGAAGCCTGTCGACACACAATTTAATTTAAGCAAAAACAATTGCCCTGAGTTGACTCTGCTCGCGTTTGCCAGCGCTCGCAATTTCTTTTCGCCGCCGCCGCCGCTCTCTCTCGCAGAGTGCAATGTCAAAGGCTTGATTGAAAGCTATTTTTAGCCGAGCGGCGCAATTCTTTTAACAATGCAGCGATAGACTAGACAGACTACGTGCCGACCCGCACATGGCAATTCGCACGTCGTAAACAAATGCATTATTTCCTTATTAACACAAACAAGCAGCAAATTTAAATAAAAAAAAACAAAAATATTTTTTTAAATATTAAAAAAAATTAAATTAAAAGTCCTGACTGATTAAATTGACTTTGAGACGACATTGGCGGCACCTGGACCTGAGGGCAACTCACCTGCACAGGAGGCCGCCCCTATGTGCACGAGGGGCGTGTCGGGGGTGATGACGCTGTTGAGGAACTGCTTCGACTGCGAGTAGGCGCAGAAATAGATGGCCCGCGAGGGCGCCACGCCCACCAGGTTGGGGCCGAGGCCCTTGAAGAGGGCCCGCGGCCCTTCGTTCTCGACGATGTGCCTGAGGCACTGCACGAGGCCCATGCGGGGCCGCAGGGGCGACGGCAGCGCCACGGCCGTCGTGAAGTTGCGTCTGGCGCCGCCGCGCAGGGGCCCGCACGTGCCGCTGTTGGGACTGGCGATGGGCCCCGGCGGCCCGAAATGGCACGCCGACGACTGCAGCCGCGTCTTCACCACCTCGAGAGGGCACGTGGCGATCGCACCCGCCGTGCCAGCCACCCTGAAACACCAAAAGCCATAGGGGTGAGTTTGCTAATGGCCGCCGGCCGCCTCCACTCACCCTCCGGCCACCAGGTGAATGGCCGTGTCCCGCCGAGCCATCGCTGTTCTGCCGCGGCCGCAATCCTTTTGCCTGCTTTTGCGTTTTGCGTCGTCAATTGATTTTCACGTGAAGCAAACGTGAGCGCTGCTCGCTGATTGGCCGCTCCTCCGCCACCACGTGACTTTGTTTACAGCCGTTTTCGTAGCACAGCCGCCACTGGCGCTGCGGTCGCACGATCGATTTGTAAGAATTTTCACCGCGAGTACCGGTTTTTGAACCAATTCCCCGTAATTTTGATTGAATGAAATAGATTATTCATTTTAATTCATTTTTAAACTCATTTTTAACCAACTTTGATAAAAATTTCCAACCGAGTGGCCATTATTTCCGATTTGAGTACCTATACAAACCGGTTTTTGGCACGTAAAATCACCGTTCTTGATTCTTGGTCCATCCCATTGTGGACGTAGAGAAAAGCAGCGAGTGCAAAATGTGAGGTAGCTGATGCGACGGCGGCCTAATGTGCTCGATTGGTCAGAGAAGGACGAGCGGAGGCGTTCGCGTAAGTGGCTGTTACACTTTTAAGCCGACCCAAATTGCCGGCGCGCCCAGGAAGGTCAAGGCCAGCTGCGAACCTTGAATCGAGACCCGGCCTTTCATCTGTTTAAAAATTTATCCTCTCTGACTGCGTTGTTTTTTGTTCATTCACAGGTCCTCGAGATAAAATGGACTTTTTTTGAATGGCATCCGAAATAACAAGTCCAGGCGGGAAAATGAAGTTTTTCCGCCAGCACGGAGGCGCCGTCTCGTGCTACCTGCTCTTGGTCCTCTGGATTTTCCTCCTGCTCGCCGGTGAGCGCTTCAAAATTCCAATTAACCGCAAAATAAATAAAACATCTCTGTCCTCAGCCATGTACCGGTTCATGTCTCGGGAGCCGTCGTTGCAGCTGGTGGGCGTGCGTCAGGGCGAGCAGCAGCAGGACGAGCTGGGCGCCAACGCCGAGCGAGTGCGCCGCTTCTGCAACGAACACTTCGCCGACGGCGCCGAGGGCAGGGTCGGCGGCGACTTCTCGCTGCTCGGCGCCACCGTCGTCTTCCGGCACGGCCTCCGGGGGCCACTCGTCCACCTCCGCAACGCCTCCGCCCTCCACTGCGCGCAGCCACCCACGCCGCCGCCCTGGGCCAACATGTCCAAGGCGCCAGGGTTCACTCAGGTGCGTTTTTCCCTCAATTTTTTATTCGTTTCCAACTAATTTATTAAATTAATTAGATGCTGGGCGCGTTTCACTCGTTTCCGCTGGCGCCGACGGAGTGCTCCGGACTGGGGCAGCTGACTCCTCGCGGCGCCGCCCAACTAGAAAGACTCGGAGCAGCCCTTCGAGTCGCCTACGCGGAGCGGCTGGCGCTGAACGACGCGTCGCGCGGCGCCCCGGTGGCGCTGCTGGCCACGCGCTACCGCCGCACGCTCCAAAGCGCCGTGGCGCTGCTGCACGGACTGCTGGCGCCGCTGGCACTGCCCAGGCTCGTGCAGCCCTTCCAGGAGGCGCCGTCCGTCTTCTTCTGCTTCGCCGACTGCGCCTGCGCGGCTGCCGAACGCCTCCGCCGCACCATCGAGGCCGAGGCGGCCGCCGCCCTCCGCTCACACCCCGCCGTCACTCGACTTGCCGCCGCTGCAGCGCCCTTTGACGGTACAAATTTTTAATTCAAATAAAATAAATAAATATCGACACCGCCTTTGATAGAACCCCGTGATAAAAAATTTGTCTATTGATTTATAATCGCTGAAACACGTCAAAATTTGCATAAATAGCGTATAAAAACACGATAAACTGAGAAAACAGCACGAATTCTTTAGCTAAAATAATTCTCGACGCTAATTGGCTTACGCAGAACGCATGTCAACAGCTCCCGCGGTTGCCTAGCAACCAGCTCCCTAAATTCGCGGATATGTTGTGCCGGCCAATCAGCGTCAAGGATTTTTCAAGCAAAGAATTTTAACAACTTTGGTAGATTCGCATGTTTTTATTTCTAAATTATTCATTAAGCAGAAAGAACTCTTTGCTGGAGGAATCCTATAGTCGCTGATTGGTTGAACGCAACGCGCATGTCCGCAGATCACGTGGTTAGCTAGCATTAGCAACACAACAGTTCACTAAGAATTTAGAATCGGCAGCCAATCAGCGTCGAAGATTCCTCCAGCAAAGATTTTTTGCTGTTTTTCCCATTTTCTCGTTTTTATTCACAATTAATTCGGTTTAATGTTTTACTGCGATTAAAAATAGATAACACCACTCTTTATCTGCAAGTAAACACCAAAGAATCCGCGGTTTTTGGCTTATTAATAGCGGTTTACTTTTTGGCGGCAAAAATTCGTTCAGCGTTTGCTTTATTTGATCTGAAATTATCATTGTCAGGTGTGGCGACTCCAAAGGCGGTGCTGGACGCGTTGTTAGTGACCTCGTGCCACGGGTCGGCGAACGCGGCCGCCGGGCCGCTGGCCGCCTACCTGGAGTGGGAGGCGCGGCGGCTGGCGGCGCGGTTCAAACCGCTGGCCCTGCTGCGGGCTCACCCGCTTCTTCGGCACCTGGGAGCGCAGCTGCTGCGCTTCGTGGCCGCCCCTACTCCTCGACTGGTGCTGTACGCGGGCCACGACCGCACCCTGCAGTACGTGGCCGCCGCGCTCGGCCTCAACACGCCGGACGCCGCCCTGCCCCCCTTCGCCGCCAGACTCGTCATCGAACTCTACCGAAAGGGCATGGTAATTATTTTTCATTTGTGGACGAATGACCATGTGACGCCATTTGTTTCTTTTTTTGCAGGGCGCTGATTTCTTCTTCCGGCTGCTGCTGAACGGGCGGGACGTGACGTCGTCCTTGTCCTTCTGCCGCAGCGGCCTGGTGGTGTACGAGGGCGTGTGGGGCGCCAAGGGGCAGCGGGTGGGCGTGGCCGCCTCGCTGTGCCCCCTCGAGTCGATCGTGCGGTTCCTGCACGACGACTACTTCGCCCCGTTCAACGCGACCAACGCCAAGGACGCGTGCAGCATGCATTTTTGAACTCATCCTGACATTTAAATTTATTTTATAATTGGATTCGCACAAATTTTAAAGTGAGTTGCATTTATTTTGCCGCATTTAACTGCGGCGTGCATTTATTTTGGAGCTGTGTTCTTGCCGCAACGTTCGCTGTGAATTTTGAATTTATTTACTCGCATTGAACCAAGTTCGAGTTTGAGTGTTTTTGAAACACTCGCATCCTGTCTGACCTGAATCTTATATATCCTATTAGCTAATTTTAGGAAATAACGCAGACTTTTGTGATTCTATGTACATTCGATCTGTTAAACGAAATAAATGTTCCGTAATTATTATTTTATTGACTATATAGTCGACTCATTCCTAATGTTGCTCCTGTGGGTTTAATTTTATTTGTGTTATTTTATGTACTGAATTTTAAACTCATTTTAATAAATTTTACAATTACAATTTGAATTTGTTTCCTTTTAATAATTTATTTTCTGATTAAAACTATGGAAGAAACCAATTTAGGAATATTTTGGCCCTCAGTTAAATTTATATTATTTTCTTTTCCAAGCATAATCTCCAAAATCGTTTAAATTGATTGGAACATTGATATTTTTCTTTAATTTTAATACATTTGCATCACTACAAATTCAGTTTATATAAATTTAATCACCATATGGCAATTAACAAATACTTTAATGCGCTAAATTTTCGTAATATACAAAATATAACTCAAGTTTTAATGAATCGTTTCATTTAAAAAACAAAATACATCAATGAATTTTGATGTCTCACGTTTGTTCAGGCAAGGGCTGTCATTTCGCGCCAAATTATTTAAAATTTTGAGTCATTTATATCAAAGAATGAATTCTTGTAGCTAAAAGCCTCCAACTCCCATTAACTGAGTTAAATTTTACACAATAATAATTTTTTATATTTTTGGTCAGGGATTTACAACCCTGCAAATGATAATTCTAGCCATAAAATCAGAAACTTGTTGAAAAAATCGTGCCTGTTGTGATTTACGCCGTGAGACGCCATCTTGGATTCACCTTACTTTTTTTCCTCTCGCACGACTCGACGACTCGGCTGCACTTCACACGTTGTCAACATGGTGAGTGAAATCTTGATCGAATTTCGCGAAAAGTATGAGCCGCGGTGGCCGAATCGCCTGGCCAATCCGTTCGGCCTGCCGAGGAGCCCCTTCTGGGGGCCAGGATTGCGCCGGCGACGCCGCGGATGGCGTCCGAGCGTCCGGCGAATTTCTCTATTGTTTACATCGATACTCACATTGGTGTTTCATTTCAGACTTCCAAGCGCAGGAACGGAGGCCGTTCTAAGCACGGCAGGGGACACGTTAACCCCGTCAGGTGTACGAACTGCGCCCGCTGCGTCCCTAAGGACAAGGCTATTAAAAAGTTTGTTATTAGGAATATCGTGGAGGCTGCCGCCGTCCGCGACATAAATGAGGCGTCTTGCTACCCCTGTAAGTGGTTTTATTTTCCCTGCCAGGGATGTTGGGACTCAATTTTAATTTTAATTTCGCAGCATATCAGCTTCCGAAGCTGTATGCTAAGCTTCACTACTGCGTGTCCTGCGCCATCCACTCCAAGGTGGTGCGAAACAGGTCCAAGGAGGAGAGGAGGAATCGTCTGCCTCCCGTCAGGAACTTCCCGAGGGTAATGAACCGAGTCTAAAATTCAATGTAGGGTTTTAAAAGTAAATTTGGTTTTGTTTGCAGGACAACCAGAGGCAACAGCAGCAAAGGAAATAATTTATCCTTTTTGTAATCAATAAAAGTTACGAAAATCCAAAAAAATTAAGATTCTTTGTTTTAATTCCTCTTCCATTTTGAATTAATTACAAGCATAGTCTAAAATTGGAAGATTGACAATAAAAACAGATTATTTCGTATTCTTGAATTACCATCATGCCAGAAAAATTTAATTTGGTTTTAAATTGGATGAAATTGAAAATTTGTTCAGTTTTATGGCTCCAACTATTGTTTTTGGATCACTTTCCTCGTTATTAATTAAAAATTATGAATATTTGGTGGTATCCTCAGCAAAACGAAAAATTTAATTCCTACTCAATAATGCGTAAAATTAATTTATGTCCTAGCCAGCTGACAGTAAAATTAAAAGTGGGTTAAATCGATTTAATATACAAAATATACTCAAGTTTTAATGAATCGTTTAATTTAAAAAACGAAATAAATCAATTTTGATGTCTATCACACGTTTGTTCAGGCAAGGGCTGTCATTTCGCGCCAAAATATTTAAAATTTTGAGTCATTTAACAAAGAATGAATTCTTGTAGCTTAAAGCCTCCAAATCCCATTAACTGAGTTAAATTTCACACAGTAATAACTTTTTATATTTTTATCAGGCATTTACAACCCTGCAAACGATAATTTTAGCCATAAAATAAAAACGTGTTGAAAAAATCGTGCCTGTTGTGATTTACGCCGTGAGACGCCATCTTGGATTCACGTTACCTACTTTTCTCTCGCACGACTCCACGACTCGGTTGCACTTCACACGTTGTCAACATGGTGAGTGAAATCTTGATCGAATTTCGCGAAAAGTATGAGCCGCGGTGGCCGAATCGCCTCGCCTATCCGTTCAGCCTGCCGAGGAGCCCCTTCTGGGGGCCAGGATTGCGCCGGCGACGCCGCGGATGGCGTCCGAGCGTCCGGCGAATTTCTATTGTTTACATACATCGATACTCACATGGGTGTTTCATTTCAGACTTCGAAACGAAGGAATGGAGGCCGTTCGAAGCACGGCAGGGGTCACGTCAACCCCGTCAGGTGCACGAACTGCGCCCGCTGCGTCCCCAAGGACAAGGCAATAAAAAAATTCGTTATTAGGAACATCGTGGAGGCTGCCGCCGTCCGCGATATCAACGAGGCATCCTGCTATCCCTGTAAGTGGTTATATTTTCCCTGCCAGGGATGTCGGGACTCAATTTTATTTTGAATTTCGCAGCGTATCAGCTTCCTAAGCTTTATGCCAAGCTTCATTATTGCGTGTCCTGCGCCATCCACTCCAAGGTGGTGCGAAACAGGTCCAAGGAGGAGAGGAGGAATCGTCTGCCTCCCGTCAGGAATTTCCCTAGGGTAATGAACCGAGTTTTAATTAAATGTAGGGTGTTAAAAGTGAATTTTTGCAGGATAACCAAAGGCAACAGCAGCAGAGGAAGTAATTTCTCCTTTTTGTAATCAATAAAAGTTTCGAAAATCCAAAAAAATTAAGATTCTTTGTTTTAATTCCTCTTCCATTTTGAATGAATTATAAGCATAGTCTAAAATTGGAAGGTTGACAATAAAAACAGATTTTTTTCGAATTCTTGAGTTAACATTACGCCAAATAGATTAAATTTTTCAATTTGGAGATGAAAAATTGATGAGCTTAAATTTTTAGCATTCGCTATTAATCTGGCCATTTTCTTCATTTTTATTAATTAAAAATTACGAATGTTTGTATCCTCTGCAAAACCAAAATTTAATTCTTACCTCAATAACACGTAAAATTACTGAATTTATTTCCTAGCCAACTGACAATAAAATAAAAAGTGGGTCAGAATAAATAGGAAAGAAGAGTGTGTTTATCTTAAACGAAAAAGTTTTATTGGATCGACAGGAATTAAACGAAGCCATACGACTTGATCAACTCGTCGAAGGGCTTGGTCATTTTCGCAACCTTTTCGCGCGTTTCTCTCGTCACCTTCCTGAGCGACTTGATCGTCCTGAGACGCAGAATCTGCTTGACCTTCCTCTTGGTCTCCAGGGTTCGCACGACCTGCTGGTACTTCCAGCCGACCTCGTGCGACAGCCTGCCCAGCTGGCAGTACTTGCGGCCAGGCTTGAGGCACAGCAGACGCAACGAGCCCGGCACCACCACCTTCTTGCGGCGGTCGTACGGAGGTGGGCAACCGTCGTACGTCTTCAGCCTGCGCAGCGCGTCCTTTCCGCGCTCTGTCTTGTGGGGCAGCATGCCTGGCAATTGAATTACGGATTAAAAAACTGTCTAAACAAAGGCAATTTTTTGAAATTGAATTTTAAATTCTCAGATGTGTAAATGTTACTATCACAGCTCTCAAATAATGTAGGTAAATAAGTTATTCATCATGTAATTTCGCAATTTGGCAATAATTTAGGCCAACTCTTACCACGAACTGTTCTCCAGAAAATTTTGTTGGGGGCCCTGAAGTGGAATGGGCCTCTGGCAGGGTTGACATTGCAGCGCTTTCGCAGGAAAGCGAGGTACTTCAGCTTTGCTCTGTTTAAATCAAATAAAAAAACGTCAGTGGCTGCCTCAAAATTTAATTAAAATAAATACCTGAAGAAATTTCCAGAGATATTCAGCTGTTCAGCATGAACAACTACAACTTTGTTTCCCTGGAGGATTGTTTTGGCCACAACAGCGGCGAGCCGGCCCAGAAGGTGGCCCTTGCCGTCGATGACGATGGCCTGTGGAAGGCAAAAACATACATTAAATAAGACAAAAAACGCCAATTTTCAGTCAAATACAGAGAAATCACATTGGGGACAAACAAATCAGGCTGCCGTGCTCATAACAGATCGCGGTAAGACACGTGGACTGCGGCTCGACGCCGCGTCCGCCACTTCAAGCCGGGATTTTCGAGCAAATTGCACGTCTCGGGCGAAAATTCTCGCTCTCCCGAATAGCCGGAAGGCCGGATGACGCGTCGGTGGGCAGATTCGCCCGCCGACGAGTCGAAATCGGGGTGAAAAGCCGGAAAATACACACCTTGTCACTGAACCCAGGCATGGTGCTGTGAAAGGACTCCTAATCAGACATGGCGGACGACTCAACGCGCAAGAGCTTCCTGCGGTGGCGCCGCGAAACAAAAGTTGGCGGTAAGAAAGAATGGGATTTGAATGACAGAAAGGATCATAACATCGAAACAGCTGACTGTCGCAGCCGATCTTCTTGATTTTATTTTGTTACAAACACGAAAAAACAATTAATTTTCACCGAATTTTGCTCGCAATCTATTCGACCGAATCTCTTACCATTATTATGAGCTGTTCTCTACTATATTAGTGGGCAGAAGTTAATTCAAAGAGCGAAATCAGAACTTAAAACGCTTTTTGTTTTGAATAAAAATGATGCGAGTCTTGAAGTCGAGCCAGTTGTTGAGGTAAAACCACTTTTTATAAATAAATAATCTGTGATTGACCATTATATTTGTTCAGGGTTGGTGTGCTGCCAGTTTTATCGCAACGTTTTCTCAACTCGAACAGCAGCGTCGTCACGAAAATCCACAGAAACACGTTCACGAGAACGTATCCCACGGTGCTCGTCTTTCCCGATGGCTCCAGCATTCGAATTAGATATCCAGAGCCGAGACAAATTATCACAGTGCGTGCTTTTAACATTTTACAATAAATTTGAAACTGAATTTGCGAAAATTACAGCTTCCCTTTGACTTGAGTAAATTGACTGAAGCTGAGAAGAAGGTGCGGCTGGAGAGGCGAAAACCAAAGGAGAAAATTATAATTGAGGAGGATTACGATGATGATTTCGACCCCACAAAGTACCTCCAAACTTCAAAGAAAAAATAGCCAGAAGTAAAATAATTGTTGATTTACGGAGGCTTGATTTTTTGTGTGTAAAAATGATGTTAGTTCAAAAATAAAAAAATTAGACGAAAGCCCTGATTATTGAAATTAAAACCAAACTAAAACTAACTGGTAAATAAATTTTTAATGTAATTTTTTTAATTATTTGTGAATGGAGAAGTTACCTTTGACCGGGTTTGGTATTTAAGGAATACTAGATTATTTTGTGCGTGAAACCGAAACGTTTGGCATTGTAACAGAGCCAAAAGGAAATAATTAAATTTGGTGGCACACCACGCCCCCTACGAGCGGCATATCCCCCTGGTTACGCCCTCCTTTTCGGCTGTTTTGACGCTGAACACAAAAAATCGGCCGAAAATTCCAGTATTTTTTATAATACCAAAATCTTTGGTGCCACAAGTCGAAGGAACTTTCACTATAGTTTGAAATTCGCGCGTAAAGGGAACAAACATGGCGCTCTGGCGACTCCTGTCCCAGTTCAAATGTTTGTTTTGATTTTGGAAGGAAGGAAGGATCACCTGATTTATATCCCTTAAACATCAGGTTTTTAAATTAATTTACCAAAAATGGGGCTTGGCAAGTGAATAATTAGAAAAAATGGGTCGATTTCCCACGGGCAGCGTGCTGTCATTGAAACAGGTTGGTGTTGTCGGCGAGAAATTTGCTTGAACCAATTTAAATGTTGCTTTTTTCTATAGTTTATGACCAGAAAACAAGTTTTAAAGCTGTACAGAGACACTTTGAAAGCGATTCAGCGGGTGCCAGATGAAAAAAGTCGGACTGATCTTTTAGACTGGGCGCGCACTGATTTCAAAAAGCACAAAAGCCAGACGGACGAGGTATGTATTTATTATTGGCTGTTAATTGCTTCAATTTTGACTGAAAATTATGTTTTTCCAGGAAACAATCAAGGCTTTAATTTTCCACGGAGAGCGATCGTTAAAGGAGCTACGCCAGTCGTTAGATTTGAGTAATAATTAAATTATTATATGGGTTGGGTTGGTTGAATTAAATAAAACAAGCAAATTGCAGAATTTTAAAAATAGTTCATTCACACTTCAGTTCTCATACAACAAAATTGCACATGAATTAACAGAAAATTAAAATCTCTTTTCATCTAATAATGATAAAATTGTGCTTAAATCAAAACCGAAATCCAAAGTAAAAAGGTATCACATTAAAGACTTAGAAATTAATGCAAAGGACATTACAGGGCGCAGCTACATTTCAAACCAGTCGGAAAAATCACATATTTAAATAAATCAGTTTGACCTTCGACCTTGAACCAAATTGCAAAGTTGCAGAGGACATTTTTTACAGGTGTTTTGGTCCAAAGCACATCTCTGTAGCTAGCTTAGAACTGAATCTGTTCGGTTTAAAATGTACCTACCGCTGCCCAGGGGAAAAACAATGATTTTTATTATTTTCAAAAGAGTGACTCCATCAGTGACGTCATTTCTTGCTTCTTAAACCGGCTTCAAATCTGCAGGCTGGGCAAGAATGTTTTAGAAATAAAACATCTTGTGAGGTCAACAAGAGTGACATCACGCGCTCTTCGTCACGAACAAGAAGACGCACCCAACAAGATTTTACTGTCGCGATCACCTCTCCGAATAATGAGAAATATTAATTTTTCCCCGTCTGTCCTGTGAGGGATCACGCGTACTTAGTCTGAATGGTTTTTAAATTTTCTAGCTGGGAAAAATGGACTCCCTCGGTTACGCCCCCCTCGAGAAACAGCCGAAATCGGCCTCCGAAGAGGGGGGCGTAACCGAGGGAATAAAATATGGCAGCGCGGACACGGCAGGCAAGAGTGCACTGCTCATAGGGGGCGTGGTGCGCCGCCAAATTACATTCCCTCGGTTACGCCCCTGTCTTCGGAGGTCGATTTCGGCTATTTCAACGCCGAACATTTCGGCTTCACGCACATGAAAAAATCTGCCAAAAAATATAGTATTTTTTAATTTCAAAACCCGGTCGATGGAAACATTTCTATAGGCGTGGCTCCAAAAATCTTAATAAGGGGCGTGGCAGCTGCTATTGGTCGCACAATTAATTTTTTTAATTTTTAATGAATTGGAGGGTTTAAATAGACGTAGAAAGTTCTTAAAAAGGCAAAATACAGTTCAACGAAAGTCACTGATTGTTTTTTCCCGCCAAAAAACGCGATGCTCTTCGTAAATCGCTTCCAACTTCAGACAAAGTAAACGCATGCCCTGCTATACTCGCGTAGAAGCGTCAACAATTAGGGCGTGAGAATCTACTTACCTAAAAAAACTACAATTACGAGAAATAATTAATAAAAAAAAATTATGGAAGCATTTTATTATTTGAACGTGTGCGATCGGGGGGCGATTTCATCTCTTGCTCTTGCCCATGAAGGCGAAGCGTTTCCAGAAGCTGGTCTGGCGCTTGTTGTCGTCTGTCCTGGCGGCGTCGAGGTGCTGCTGCCTGCTGTCCCTGCGGCTCTGCCTGGTCGGACTGCTGTGTCCCGAGTCGCGGTCGTCGTCGCGCAAAATCTCGAGGAAATTGGCGTCCGACTGCTGCGACGGCCCGTTGAAGTTCAGGTTGCCGATCAGGTTCACCTCGCGCCGGCCCTGCTGCTCAGGGTCCACCCTGAACTCGCTCGGGTCCTCGACGAACGCCTGCTGCAGGTCGCGCATGATCTTCTTGCGGATCGTCTTCTTCATCGACAGGTGTCGCTCCAGGTGCCGCACGTCCTTCTGCGACAGCGTCCGGTGTCCGAACTCGTTGTCCCGCTTGCTGCTCGATTTGCGGCTCTTCACCGGCTTTTCCTGCTGCTGCTGCTGCATCGCCTTAAACAGATGATTTTTTATTAAAATTAAAGACCGTGAGGAGGTTTCTGAGCCCATCAATCGATTCCTGAGGGTCTAATTAGGCAAAATGGATGTTTTTCCGTTAAAAAAGTGCGGCGCGACGTGCGAACTTTATTTCCCGCCAAAATAACATGAATTCGAGAACTGCGCATGCGTCAGAGGTGACAAAGGAGTCATTCGTGCAGGCGGTCTCTCTGCAAGTGCTCAAACCAGCTCTCACGCATGCGCAGTACTCACAGTCATATTGTTTTGGCGGGAAAAAAGGTTCGCACGTCGCGCTGCACTTTTTTAACGGAAAAATATCCATTTTGCCTAATTCGACCCTCAGGAATCGATTGGTGGGCTCAGAAACTTCGTCAAAGACAGTCTTCAGGTGTAGAATGAATTAAAATTGAATATTTTTGATAGAATATTTCCACGAGAGTTGATTTTTTTAATATATATCTAAAAAAACGTAAAAAACGACACAATTTGTTGGTTTTTACCCTCGGAATATGCTGAGAATCCCTCCTGAAGCAAGAAAAGACCTTCAGCAATTAAACCCTGACGTCAAGGTAACCCTCAAGCGATCGATTTCATTAAATTCCCATTAAATAGCCATTTTAATCGCACGGCCAGGTCAAGAACTTTCAAATTATGAGAAACTTCACCTTCAGGGTGCTCGGGAAACACCCTGATGTGCCAAAATTCTATGTTAATTTACAGATTAAATAAGAAAAATTAAAATACTAAAAATCCATAACGGTTTAAGCCGATTTTTTGTGTAAATAAAAAAAATTGCCAGTTTAACAGTAAATTTGAGAATATTTCCGGCCTCACGATGACGCATTCGCGATTTAAATTGTTTTTACCTCGTCCTCTCCGCTGGAGCCGACGGAGACGGCGCTGTCGGGGTCGGTGGTGCCGCCGCTCGAGTCGCCGTTGACGTGCATCGAGTCGAAGTGCGACGCCAGCTGGTGGAAGTCATCGTGGCGCCGCCGTCGGCGCCGCGACCGCGGACTGCTCTCGATCCCGTCGAACGGCACTCCGAAGATGTCGCGCAGGTGCGGAATCTGGCGCTCGCTCATTCTAAAATCAAATCAAATTTTTATTTTCTTTTTCTTCTTCTTCTTGAACTGTGATAATTTTTTCTGAATGACTCATCGGTGCGAATGAGGGTTTTTAAGTCAGCGAGCTGTGTGTGAGTAAAAAATGAGCGTGCACGCTTTTGTGCTCTGCTGGAGTTTGGCAGGAAGCGAGGCCTAATGCACACACATAATGTAAAATAGCAACGCGGAAATCTTGATTGGCCCAGTAGAGAGCAGAGAGCAGTGCAGTGCAATGACGACACTCGAGCCTCCCGCACGCACAAAAAACGTAATTGCGGCGGCTGCATTTTCGGCATTTGGCGACGTCTCTGCGCGGCTTGAAGGACACGAAAATTAATCAAATCGTGCAGCGTGACACCGCGAAGAATGAGAATTTATCGTCTCTTGTTACAGCTTTAAGTGAACGCTGCATTTTCATTTAAAGTAAAAAGAACAATGGATTCATGCTCGCATTTGCTTTTAAATTTAATTGGCAAAAGGGCGCATTTAAATTTGCTCAAGGTTTTTAGCTTTAATAAAGACGATTTTCACAGGGAAGCGATTAACAACATTTTGCATTGTTTAATTTTTACATTTTGCCAGATTACTAGAAGAATTAAATGCTTTTGTAAACTTTTGAGCTGGTTTTCTCATTCTTTTCTTCATAATTTTGGAGAACAGAAATATTCGAATGAGAGATAAATGTCAATCAAAATTTACAAAGCCCACGATTTTGCCATAAATTCAGAATTTAACTCGTTCAAATATTTAATTTGGTTGCATCCTTCCAACAATTGATTTAATTGTTCATTAAAAATGGAACAGAAAGAGAAATGTGACATAGTTGTTAAATTTAGAAAAAAACTAACACCCAAATTGCAACACTGCCAATAAGAAAACAAAACAATTGTTCTTATAAAAATCACAATTTCAACAGGGAGAAAAACGTTTAATTATTTTTGAAAAAGTACGAGTTAAATTTTGTCTTGAAATTTTATTTGTCAAAGCGTGTAATTCGAGTGGAGACTCGTTTGTGTCGTGACAGCAGCGAGTGCAAATCGAGAAAGTAAAATGAGCATAATTCAAGGTGCGTTGCAATTATGAGGTTGAGCCTGGTTCGCTTTACATAATAAACATAATAAGCTAATTGTAAGCTGCGTGTGCGTACGAAAGGAAATGTGCTCTTTTGTGCATGGCTCGTGCTGCATGCACGTTGAATGGATGAAAGTGGCCGTGGGAAGAGGCTGCCGGCGATTCCCATGCATTTCCTTGCCGTTTCGCTCAAGATTCACCCGCGAGACGAGGGCCGCGTGATATATTATTCTCTTAATTCTCTCCATTCGATATCCATTTCGCGCCGCGCGGGGTTTTATTGCCGCCGCCGTACGTCGCATGCGGCAAGGCTGCTGTTGCTATCCCGTTATCAAATCGAGAAATAAATGCCGAGCTCTGCTGCTTCCGCGCAGCTACGCCGCCAAATCCTCAGCGCACTTTGTCAGTTTTTAACAGGAAAAAATTATGTTGCGTCATAGTGGAGAATTCGGCAAGGAGAGGTGCAAAGTGCCGCTAATTGGAGCATTTTTTATTTTTTACGGCAAAGAAAGAGGAGATTTAAAACATGA